>NC_045602.1:70842380-71478214 GCF_009762305.2 Zalophus californianus
CTGTACATTTACTTGAGAAATGATACTTGAATCTCCGGAAGCCTCCCTTCTCTCATCACTCTGGTACGGAGAATGGAGTCAAGCGCAGTAATATCTAGTAGAAAAGCAATTTCCAGGATATCCACTAACACTGTTTCTTGTAATAGAAAATTATAAACCCATGGGTATCTCTAGTTTCCCTTAGCACATTAAGACAATATGAGTCCAAACTGCATAATAACCAGAAAAAGCAAAAATATAAGAGATATTTTCTATTTTGTGACATAAATTATGAGCGATGTATCACTATACATTCCCGTTTGCTCCTCAGATTTTTACATACGTTTGAATTCCCTTGATTAAGCATTGGTAACTATCCCAGGACTATTTTCCAAAATCAGTCACATGTTCTTGTTTTCATTGTTGTGGGTGTGTGTGTGGGGGGGGGGTGTGTGTGTGTATAAAATTTTAATTTATTTTTTCAAAGTCCATTAGAGTTAACATACACGGTTTTACTAGTTGGGTGTACAATATAGGGATTCAACAATTCTAAGTATTCTGCCGTGTTCATTATGATCAATGTGCTCCTAATCCCCTTCACTTCTACCCATCCCACCGCCCACCTCCCCTCTGACCACCACCAGAGTATTCTCTCCAGTTAAGAATCTGTTTTTTGGTTTATCTCTTTTTTCTTTGTTCATTTGTTTTGTTTCTTAAATTCCACAGATGAGTGAAATCATACGGTATTTGTCTTTCTTTGATGGACTTATTTCACTTAGCACTATACCCTTTAGATCCATCCATGTTGTTACAGATGACAAGATTTCACTTTTTTATGTCTGAATAATATTCCATTGTATGTATATTCGCATGTGTGTGTATGTATATGTGTGTGTTGTGTGTATATATGTGTTGTGAATATATATGTTGTATATATTTTTTGATACTGCATGTGAAGCCACAGTGTAATTATTTTCTTGATAACAGAAAGACTCAAATACTTTTCTTACTCTTTTCCCGCAACTATAATATAGTGGTAAGAATGACTTGAATGTTATCTTAGGGGACCAAAAGAAATTAGTCTCCTAAAGAAATCTGTATGTTCTCATCTTTGTTTCCACTGCTTTTTTATTAAAACACAATGGGTTTTGTAGGATACCGTAATCTTGATTCTCAGCATATTTCACACTTTTGACCAAAAATAGGATTATATAAGTTCACAGCCTAGATTTACTGGTAACTTCATAGGTAAAGTGGGGGTTTAATGCTATGGCGAAATGCCTTCACCTCTCTGATCTTTTCACGTTTTTCAGATTGAAAACTCTGCTAGAGCTTCAAAGACAATGCCTTCCTAATCAATTGTTCAGTGAAATGAATTTGCTGACAATAAAAAATATTTATTATATATACAAAAATTGATTACATATATAAATACTATGTATATATAATAAAGTATGCATTATATATACAAAACTAAAACTATCTTTTGACTTTGAAATATTACTATTTTATTGTCAAATCAATATTACATAGAGTTTTGATTCTTTTTAAAAAGCTCCTTATTTTGGAGTTGCATTGGTATGGCCTTAGGTGTCATTTCTCAATTACTCGTGTGTGAACTGTCTACATAATGGGTCTCCTTGCATGACTAGATCTGCTTTCTACACCATTTACCTTCCCACTGGCTTAAAAATCATCGTTTTCAATTACATATCATGACTTCTCTTAATTAGCACGGCTAGATTTGAGTGGATCCATTCATTAGGTTTGTAGCAGGACTACAGGATTTTCAGAGTTGAATGTAATATGTGTCTGTATAAAAACACTGCTAAATATTTAGCTGCTTAATAATAGGTTTAAAGGATACATATAACAAACTAGAAATTCTGGGAGGAACAGCTACTCCTTGGTTTGTCAGCAGTTTTCTTAGCCTTCAAGAAGTGTATTATCTCTTTCTAGAATATTGACAATTATATAAGCAATTATCTCAGTGTTTTTTTTATACATTTGATAGTTAAGATCTGTTAAGATATCTACTGGTTGATTCATCTATACCAGAACTGCTAGATGTGATGGGTGACTCAGAGGATAATAAAGTATCTCTTGCCTTAAAAGTCCAGTTGAGGAGTCAGGACAAACACACATAAAACTAGAATACTGAAAGCTGAACTGTTTTACCCTATAGCATCAATTGATGAACACGTATTTGCTGCACATCTGCCATATACTTCATGGTAGCTTGGAGAAAGGAGAGGTCACTATGGGTTAAGCAGATGCATGGATGTTATTCTGCTATATGTTCCGTGTGTTTGTTTAAGCAGCCCTAGTTATGCAACACAAAATAATCAGATCAAATCACGTGAACGACGCATCCCATCACACCAGTACCCGCCTCTGAAATGATGTAGGGCACCGAGAGTATGTGAATAGGAAGCAGGGTTCCCAGGAGTTTGTCTCAAAATCAATCAAGGTGGCTGGTTCCTATCCTACATGTTCTCAGGACAACATACTGATTTCTTAAAAGCCGGTCTTTATGCTTTGTGAGTAATAAAAGTAAATGTAAAATATGTACAACTTTTTAAATTTAAAAGTCCCTGCCTATTTGGTTTGTATTCAGTCTCTTTATTCATTAAAATTAGCCCTCACTGCTAAACATTTCCTTTAAAATAGAAGATACTGGTTTCCTTTTACTGATGGGATGACTTGAAGTATTGAGTCGTTTTTCCAGTAGTAAATTAAGACACTTTGGAGTAAGTATAACTATCTCAAGGCTACGAGTGTGTTTGTATGTTGAGTGTGTTTGTAAATTGAGTGTGTTTGTAAATCACCCCAGCAATAATTTTCAATCTGCCTGATTCTCCTTCCTTCTCTATCTTTGATTCTTTTTTTTTTTTTTCGAATGATACCCACTGTGAAGAAAGTAGAACGGAGATGGTATAGGCAGGAAGCAAGGGCTTGGCCTTGAGTGAAACAATCTTGAAGAGTGATAATTACATAAACAGTCCACTCGTGTTATTGAAATAGTTATCAATACTATTATTTCCTCAGTAAGTGGTTTAAAATACAGTGAAAAATTATGGGAGACTTCATGAACCAGTCGTGAGTACTGACTGAAATGATAGCTAGGTGCAAAATATCAAATTGAATGCTTCTTGATTACTTTTCAAAATCTCAAGCTAGAGATAGTAAGCTCAGGTCAGTGGTTGAAAGCATCCATGCAACAAGGGTTTCCTAGATTCCTGACTTTGTGGTTTCACAGGTAGCCAGTGAAATTTCAATTGCAGCAGACAGTATCATTTTAAACAGAAGGCTACTGATGCAATAAGAAAGTAAATACTGATTTTAGCCCTCTCTCTCTCTCTCTCTCTACCTAGCAATTCCCTAAATGATGCTCAACTCTTTGTAGTACTTTAGGAAGAAAGACGAGGCTCTAAAATGACAAGATGTAGTAGAAAAGTATATACTTGGTTTATTTGAAAGTCTACAGTGTAAGGACATTTCCAAAGACATACCATTCAAGTGAGGATAATGCATGCTTTGTGTCTGTAAATATTAGAAACGGGGTTGGATTTATAGGTTATTTTGTTGTGGTTGTGGTAATTTTTTTCCTTTGTGAATATATCTGCATCTTTTTAAAGAAAATTATTCTATAAATACCATTTTGACCAACTTACATGTAATATATAAGATTTGATTAGATTATGTATCTTTTATTTTTTAGTTTTCAAATAAATGCTCTAATTAAAATACATAGAAATGCTGCATATATAGAATTCACTCTTCATCCAGCTTCCCCAATATTAATGTTTTATTTAAGCATTTTTCTTTTATCATTGCTAAAAAATAATGTTCACTATGCTCTTTGAGAAGAGATTTTTTAAAAGAATTTCTGCCAATGAGTGTTATCAGACTATATTTACAAAATGTCAACATTACTCCCTTTGAATCCCATCAATACCTAAGAGAATCCTCCTTACTAAACTACCCAGAATTTCTACCTTGAAACATCCACTCAAGTATTTTAGGAGGAAAAACAATTAACAGAAAAATAGTCCTTTTTATTTATATCTGTTTTTTTCTTTGTACCGTTATATATTTTGGGTTTATTTTGAAGTTAGTCTGAGGTTCTCTTTTTGTTTCCTTGGGAAATTTATACCATTCTCAGCCTAGATTGTTCTTCTAAACTTTAGACCCTTACAACCACCCCCAATTTGCCTCAAATTCAACACACCCCATTGTGAATGGGTTATTTTTGGGGTTTATCTAATCTTAAAACATTTTTTTAATGAACTTATGTAAAGAGATTGCACTGGAGAAATTTTTACTGTTATTGGTGTGATGAACCATCTGCTCAATTTTTTGGTACTTGACTTCCCCATTTGTAAGGTGAGGGCTTCGTAGCTCTAATACTTGATGATTTTGGAGTGTGAATGGATGTGAATTTCATTTAGAAGAAAAGTTTTTAAAGAAAAGTGGTCTTAAAACATAGACTGCTTTTCATTTTGTTGAATCATCTTCCTGAGATTTTAGATGAATTTATATATGTAATTTCCGTATGGGAATTTTCATTTTGAAACTGGTGTGAGACTAATTCCAGTTTTGGCTGGCATTAATTTGAGGGAAAGCTCCTTTTCCATTTCCATAATCAAGAATATACAGGCTCATTAGCATTCGATGGGCAAGGCTGGTAAATTGCAGAGAATTAGTGACTTGGAATTCTAGAAACCCACAATAGGAAATGCTATAGAAGAAACAATATCTTTTCATTTCAACATCATCTTGACAAATGAGGAAAAATTCTGCAGTGTGTGCATGATAGAAGCAAGCAAAATTCTGTGAAAACAAAGGAAAGGAGCCCCATACTGCTGTTCTTGTGTGCCAAAACCTCTACCTTTGCTAAAAGACCTTGAAATTATTTCAAATCTACTTCCATACAATGAATACCAAAAGAGCTAAATTATTAATTGTAAGTGAAAATATTTATTGCCATGTGTCAGGAAACTCTGATTCCCCTGCTGGTATTCCTACTAAGAACCCTGTGGTGTAAAATCATGGGCTGAATCTACTAAATAATTAGCCACATGAATACTGTACCTACCGTGTATATTTTTAGGTTTTCTATCAATAAACATTTTATAAAGTGGTGCATACTCTAGACTAGAAGTCCTTCATCCTCAAATCAGTTTCACATTCTTCTATAAGAAGTAAGGTGCCCTGTGGCTTCTAATGGAACTGGAAAGAAAAGTGGTGACATAAGCAATCAACAACACAGTCTGAGAAAAATTCTCATCGCTGATAAAGATTTATGAAAAAATAAGTTTGATAAGTCCAAGTGAGATCCTCAGAGAACAAGACTTTGTAAGCATTTCTTTATAAACATAAGAAATAAAGTGGGTCTATATTGTGAACAAAAGGTTAGATGTGTAGGACAAATTATTTTTATGGATGTTCACAATTTATATGTAAAATCTATTATAGCTTGCAAAATGTCTATAGTAATTTGAAATAATTAGCAGGGAAATATTTGTAGACACAGGCAAATGAAATCAGAATTTTGACATTTATAATTTCAAGACTTCTTCATATATGGAAGGTGCAGCGATTGCATTTTTAATTTTTTTTTCTATTTGTTATCATCATCTAAACATAGACAGGATTTGGTGGATATTCTGGAAAACCAGCATTTTGGAGCACCAGTTGATAGGTACAGTAGAGGTTTAACTTTTAATATAATCTTAGAATAGATGTGACTCCCAAAACACAGTTAGCTGAAACACTTCAACTTTAAAGCGTACTGTAGACCCCACAAAGCTTAAGAACCACTGTGGCACCAGGGAAAGTGAAGAAGGACAAGGTGTTACGAGGTGTGTGGTAACGCACACTTCTCAGCCAGTCCCTTCCATTATGGCTTTGTGAAGTATAAGCTTGGATTGTTTTACGGCCGCTCTGGAGCACGTGACCAATTTCCCCTGCTTTGTGTCTTTCCTGGCTAATCACCTATTATATATTTTTTTCTTTTATTGGGAGTAATTCCTCTTACCATCTCAAATCTACTGTAGCCAGTAGAATTAACTTTTGGAAAAGTATGCCTGGATTCTGACAGGATTTCATCTGATAACTCACCATTCTTGGCCCATTTTAGTTGAAGTCCCTGAGAAATTGCTTCTATTTGTTTTATCTTCTCTGATTTGGTGAGAAATATTCAAAAACAGGAAAATCCTCTACTGCCCACTTTTCTGTTCTGTGTCTGAAGGTTTGGGGTTTAAGAGGAATGAGGTCTTTGCTGCCACAGACAGTTAAAGCCTAAAGACTCAGTTGAGTTGGTTAGTCCTGGAGCAGAGCTGGTTTGATAAATTGTCCTATTTTCACTTGTACATTTTCTAATGCTTTTTTTCCTCTTAAACCCCTTTCTAGAATTTTGGAAACAAGACCTATTTCACATCTCACTGAATGCGACATTAATCCTATTTTCCTAAGTGTGAAAGACCTCTGTCATTGGTCTCACTTATAAAATGAACTGAACCACCCTCCCACTTAAGAAACAGGTGGAGAAAACTTTTTCTCTCCTTTTCTCTCTCTTCTGCTCATTATTTTTTTTTAATTTCCTGTTTGCTTTGTCTCTCTTCTTTTAATTTCTCTCTAATAGAACGATGCTACTGGCATCTGTTGCTCTTTTCTGCCCCATTTGTGTCACTTAATCAAATTTTGAAACCAATATATGGATATAAAATTGCTAAGTTACTAGCCATTATTTTTAGACCTCATGGAAGTCAGGAGAACCAACTGGATTCTGTGACACTGAGAGGACATATTTTGAGGGGTGCCTGGGTGGCTCAGTTGGTTAAGCATCCGACTCTTTTTTTTTTAAATTTTTTATTGTTATGTTAATCACCATATATTACATCATTAGTTTTTGATGTAGTGTCCCATGATTCATTGTTTGTGCATAACACCCAGTGCTCCACACAGAACGTGCCCTCTTTAATACCCATCACCAGGCTAACCCATCCCCCTACCCTCCTCCCCTCTAGAACCCTCAGTTTGTTTTTCAGAGTCCATCATCTCTCATGGTTCGTCTCCCCCTCTGACTTACTCCCCTTCATTCTTCCCCTCCTGCTATCTTCTTCTTTTTCTTTTTTCTTAACATATGTTGCATTATTTGTTTCAGAAGTACAGATCTGTGATTCAACAGTCTTGCACAATTCACAGCGCTCACCATAGCACATACCCTATCCAATGTCGTTCACCCAGCCACCCCATCCCTCCTACCCCCCACCACTCCAGCAACACTCAGTGTGTTTCCTGAGATTAAGAATTCCTCATATCAGTGAGGTCATATGATACATGTCTTTCGCTGACTGACTTATTTCACTCAGCATAACACCCTCCAGTTCCATCCACGTCGTTGCAAATGGCAAGATCTCATTCCTTTTGATGGCTACATAATATTCCATTGTGTATATATAACACTTCTTCTTTATCCATTCATCTGTCAATGGACATCTTGGCTCTTTCCACAGTTTGGCTATTGTGGACATTGCTGCTATAAACATTGGGGTGCACGTACCCCTTCGGATCCCTACATTTGTATCTTTGGGGTAAATATCCAGTAGTGCAATTGCTGGATCATATGGTAGCTCTATTTTCAACTGTTTAAGGAACCTCCATACTGTTTTCCAGAGGGGTTGCACCAGCTTGCATTCCCACCAACAGTGTAGGAGGGTTCCCCTTTCTCCACATCCCCACCAACATCTGTCGTTTCCTGACTTGTTAATTTTAGCCATTCTGACTGGTGTGAGGTGGTATCTCATTGAGGTTTTGGTTTGGATTTCCCTGATGCCAAGCGATGTGGAGCACTTTTTCATGTGTCTGTTGGCCATTTGGATGTCTTCTTTGGAAAAATGTCTGTTCCTGTCTTCTGCCCATTTCTTGACTGGATTCTTTGTTCTTTGGGTGTTGAGTTTGATAAGTTCTTTATAGATTTTGGATACTAGCCCTTTATCTGATATGTCATTTGCAAATATTTTCTCCCATTCTGTCAGTTGTCTTTTGGTTTTGTGGACTGTTTCTTTTGCGTGCAAAAGCTTTTTATCTTGATGAAATCCCAATAGTTCATTTTTGCCCTGGCTTCCCTTGCCTTTGGCGATGTTTCTAGGAAGAAGTTGCTGCGGCTGAGGTCGAAGAGGTTGCTACCTGTGTTCTCCTTTAGGAGATGGACTCCTGTCTCACGTTTAGGTCTTTCAACCATTTGGAGTCTATTTTTGTGTGTGGTGTCAGGAAATGGTCCAGTTTCATTCTTCTGCATGTGGCTGTCCAATTTTCCCAACACCATTTGTTGAAGAGACTGTCTTTTTTCCATTGGACATTCCTTCCTGCTTGTCAAAGATAAGTTGACCATAGAGTTGAGGGTCCATTTCTGGGCTCTCGATTCTGTTTCATTGATCTGTGTGTCTGTTTTTTGTGCCAGTACCATACTGTCTTGATGATGACAGCTTTGTAATAGAGCTGGAAGTCCGGAATTGTGATGCCGCCAGCTTTGCTTTTCTTTTTCAATATTCCTCTGGCTATTTGGGGTCTTTTCTTGTTCCATACAAATTTTAGGATTATTTGTTCCATTTCTTTGAAAAAAGTGGATGGTATTTTGATGGGGATTGCATTGAATGTGTAGATTGCTCTAGGTAGCATTGACATCTTCACAATGTTTGTTCTTCCAATCCATGAGCATGGAACGTTTTTCCATTTCTTTGTGTCTTCTTCAATTTCTTTCATGAGTATTTTATAGTTTTCTGAGTACAGATCCTTTGCCTCTTTGGTTAAATTTATTCCTAGGTATCTTATGGTTTTGGGCGCAATTGTGAATGGGATCAACTCCTTGATTTGTCTCTCTTCTGTCTTGTTGTTGGTGTCTAGGAATGCCACTGATTTCTGTGCATTGATTTTATAGCCTGCTACTTGACTGAATTCCTGTATGAGTTCTAGCAGTTTTGGGGTGGAGTCTTTTGGGGTTTCCACATACAGTATCATATCATCGGCAAAGAGTGAGAGTTTGACTTCCTCTTTGCCGATTTGGATGCCTTTGATTTCTTTTTGTTGTCTGATGGCTGTGGCTAGGACTTCTAATTCTATGTTGAATAGCAGTGGTGATAGTGGATGTCCCTGCCGCGTTCCTGACCTTAGGGGAAAAGCTCTCAGCTTTTCCCCATTGAGAATGATATTCACTATAGGTTTTTCATAGATGGCTTTTATGATATTGAGGTATGTACCCTCTATCCCTATACTCTGAAGAGTTTTGATCAAGAAAGGATGCTGTACTTTGTCAAATGCTTTTTCTGCATCTATTGAGAGGATCATATGATTCTTGTTCTTTCTTTTGTTAATGTATTGTATCACGTTGATTGATTTGCGGATGTTGAACCATCCTTGCAGCCCAGGGATAAATCCCACTTGGTCGTGGTGAATAATCCTTTTAATGTACTGTTGCATCCTATTGGCTAGTATTTTGGTGAGAATTTTTGCATCCATGTTCATCAAGGATATTGGTCTGTAATTCTCCTTTTTGATGGGGTCTTTGTCTGGTTTTGGGATCAAGGTAATGGTGGCCTCATAACATGAGTTTGGAAGTTTTCCTTCCATTTCTATTTTTTGGAACAGTTTCAGGAGAATAGGTATTAATTCTTCTTTAAATGTCTGATAGAATTCCCCTGGGAAGCCATCTGGCCCTGGGCTTTTGTTTCTTGGGAGATTTTTGATGACTGCTTCAATTTTCTTAGTGGCTATAGGTCTGTTCAGGTTTTCTATTTCGTCCTGGTTCAGTTTTGGTAGTTGATACATCTGTAGGAATGCACCCATTTCTTCCAGGTTATCTAATTTGCTGGCATAGAGTTACTCATAATATGTTCTTATAATTGTTTGTATTTCTTTGGTGTTGGTTGTGATCTCTCCTCTTTCATTCATGATTTTGTTGATTTGGGTCCTTTCTCTTTTCTTTTTCATAAGTCTGGCCAGGGGTTTATCAATCTTGTTAATTCTTTCAAAGAACCAACTCCTAGTTTTGTTGATCCGTTCTACTGTTCTTCTGGTTTCTAGTTCATTGATTTCTGCTCTGATCTTTATTATTTCTCTTCTCCTGCTGGGTTTAGGCTTTATTTGCTGTTCTTTCTCCAGCTTCTTTAGGTGTAGGGTTAGGTTGTGTATTTGAGACCTTTCTTGTTTCTTGAGAAAGGCTTGTATTGCTATATACTTTCCTCTCAGGACTACTTTTGCTGCATCCCAAAGATTTTGAACAGTTGTGTTTTCATTTTCATTGGTTTCCATGAATTTTTTTAATTCTTCTTTACTTTCCTGGTTGACCCATTCATTCTTTAGTAGGATGCTCTTTAGCCTCCATGTATTTGAGTTCTTTCCGACTTTCCTCTTGTGATTGAGTTCTAGTTTCAAAGCATTGTGGTCTGAAAATATGCAGGGAATAATCCCAATCTTTTGGTACTGGTTGAGACCTGATTTGTGACCTAGGACGTGATCAATTCTGGAGAATGTTCCATGGGCACTAGAGAAGAATGTGTATTCCGTTGCTTTGGGATGGAATGTTCTGAATATGTCTGTGAGGTCCATTTGGTCCAGTGTGTCATTTAAAGTCTTTATTTCCTTGTTGATCTTTTGCTTAGATGTTCTGTCCATTTCAGTCAGGGGGTTTTATAGTCACCCACTATTACTGTATTGTTTTCAATGTGTTTCTTTGCTTTTGATATTCATTGCCTTATATAATGGCCTGCTCCCATGTTAGAGGCATAGATATTTACAATTGTTAGATCTTCTTGTTGGATAGACCCTTTAAGTAGGTTATAGTGTCCTTCCTCATCTCTTATTACAGTCTTTGTTTTAAAATCTAATTTGTCTGATATAAGGATTGCCACCCCAGCTTTCTTTTGGTGTCCACAAGCATGGTAAATGGTTTTCCACCCCCTCACTTTCAAGCTGAGGGTGTCTTTGGGTCTAAAATGAGTCTCTTGCAGACAGCGTATTGATGGGTCTTGTTTTTTAATCCAATCTGATAACCTGTGTCTTTTGATTGGGGCATTTAGCCCATTTACATTCAGGGTAACTATTGAAAGGTATGAATTTAGTGCCATTGTATTGCCTGTAAGGTGACTGTTACTGTACATTGTCTGTGTTCCTTTCTGATCTATGCTGCTTTTAGGCTCTCTCTTTGCTTAGAGGACCCCTCTCAATATTTCTTGGAGGGCTGGTTTCGTGTTTGCAAATTCCTTTAGTTTTTGTTTGTTCTAGAAGCTTTTTCTCTCTCCTCCTATTTTCAGTGACAGCCTAGCTGGATATAGTATTCTTGGCTTCATATTTTTCTCGTTTAGTGCTCTGAAGATTTCTTGCCAGTCCTTTCTGGCCTGCCAGGTCTCTGTGGATAGGTCTGTTGCCAGTCTAATATTTCTACCATTGTAGGTTACATATCTCTTCTCCCGAGCTGCTTTTAGGATTTTCTCTTTGTCTCTGAGACTCGTAAATTTTACTATTAGATGTCGGGGTGTTGACCTATTATTATTGATTTTGAGAGGGGTTCTCTGTGCCTCCTGGATTTTGATGCCTGTTTCCTTCCTCACATTAGGGAAGTTCTCTGCTATTATTTGCTCCGATATGCCTTCTGCCCCTCTCTCTCTTTCTTCTTCTTCTGGGATCCCAATTATTCTAATGTTGTTTCGTCTTATCGTATCACTTATCTCTCGAATTCTGCCCTCGTGATCCTATAGTTGTTTCTCCCTCTTTTTCTCAGCCTCTTTATTTTCCATCATTTGGTCTTCTATATCACTGATTCTCTCTTCTGCCTGATTTATCCTAGCAGTTAGCGCCCGCATTTTTGATTGCACCTCATCAATAGCCTTTTTGATTTCAACTTGGTTAGATTTTAGTTCTTTTATTTCTCCAGAAAGGGTTTCTCTAAGAACTTCCACGCTTTTTTCAAGCCCAGCTAGTATCTTTAAAGTCATGATTCTGAACTCTAGGTCCAACATCATACTAATGTCCGTATTGAGTAGGTCCCTGGCTGACGGTACTACCTCTTGTTCTTTTTGCTGAGGTGATTTTTTTCGTCTTGTCATTTTGTCCAGAGGAGAATAGATGAGTGAGAGAACAAAATACTAACAGGTTAACAACGTCCCCAGCAAATATACTCTATACAAATCAGAAAAGACCTGAAACCAGGGGAAAAGAAAGGGAAAGAAAGAAAAAAGAAAGAGAAAAAAAAGATAAAAAAAGATAAAAACAAAAACACAACAATACAAAAAAAGCAGAATATGATCAAATATGATCAGGCTAGTGCATAGATCAGTGCCACACACTAGATTTTGGGCGTATTTTGGTCAGTTAGAAAAAAGTGCCTCCTAAAATTTTAAAGGAAGAAAGACATATATGTACAAAATAAGGGTTGATACAATGAAGGGATGGAAGATGACTGTAAAGATGAAAATTATAAAAGATTTTATAAAAGGAATTGATAAGATGTTTGAAAAAGGAAAGAAGATTTAAAAAAAAAAAAGAAAAAAGGGAGAGAATGTGATCAGGCAGGAGACTAGAACAAAGCCATATACTAGTGATTTATATTTTGATCTGTTAGAAGAAAGTGTATCTCAAAATTTTAGAGAACAACTTATATATATATGCCAAAAATAAGGGTAACTACTATGAAGGGATAAAATATGACTCAAAATGAAAAATAAAAAATGGTTTTTTTTAAAAAAGGGATTGATAAGATGTTGGTTGAAAAAGGGAAAAAGAAAAATTAAAAAAGAAAACAGTTAAAAAAATTAACTTTGATGAACTAATGAATCATGGTAGAAAAAAAACAAAGCCATGAATTCTATGTGCAGTATTCCCCTAAGCAATGAAGTTCTCCTGTTCTCCTTGATGGGTAAACTTGGTCTTGGCTTGCTGGCTGTTCGTGCTGATCTTCTGGGGGAGGGGCCTGTTGCCGTGGTTTCCACATGTCTTTGCCAGAGGCTGAATTGCCCGCCCTTGTCGGTCAGGGCTAAGCAAGCTGCTTGGGTTTGCTCTCAGGAGCTTTTGTTCCCTGCATGCTTTCGGTATAGCTTTGGAGGACCAGGGCGAAAATGGTGGCCTCCCAATCTCCACCCGGAGGAGCTGAGAACTCGGGGCCCCGCTCCTCAGTGCGTCCCCAGAGAAAAGCAGTCAATGACTCCCGTCTCCCCGGTCTCCGGCCGCACTCCGTGCTCACCCGGCCTGTGACCGAGCAGTTCTATCTCTGGCACCCGACCCCGTGTGGAGTCTCCAAACCCAGCAGATCCCTGCGGTGCGCTCCTGCGCCGCTCCTCCTGGGGGAGGCAGGGGAGTCTCCCCGGCTCTGCCGCTTGTTGGGTCCCTGCTGGAGGAGCAGTGGCCCGACTTCCAGTAAGTGGTCGCTTCTCTGTTCAGAGAGTTGTTGCTACTCTCCTCTTCGATCTCCTGTTGAGTTCATAGGTGTTCAGAATGGTTTGATCCCTATTCAGCTGAATTCCTGAGACCAGACGAAATCTAGGTCTCCTATTCCTCCGCCATCTTGCTCCGCCCCCAGCATCGGACTCTTGATCTCAGCTCAGGTCTTAATCTCAGGGTCCTAAGTTCAAGCCCCATCTTAAAAAAAAAAAAAAAAAAAAAAAAAAAAAAAAAAAAAACGAAAGGAAGGAAATATATTGAGCACAACCTAATTCTTAGATGAATAGGATTCTGTAGATTTGAGGAATGAAAGTAAGATTACTCATTGTAGCAGTCATTAATTGGGCAGAAACTAGTAGAGTCCTCAGGATATAAGTATTAGAAATTTAATTTTTAGTAAAGCCTTGATAACTTCCTTTTTAATTGTGCTGGTTTTATTTAGGTTTTGTTTTTTGTTTTTTGGTGTTTTTTTTTTATTTTGCTTTCGTTTTCTCTTTTAAATCAAGGGTATAGTATTTGTTGTGGTTGAAATTATTAGTTATTTGGTGTCTTAATCCTTAGGATTTAATATTCAAAGATAAATAATGGAAGGATAGGCAAAAATGGTATTACTAGTAATGACCCATCATGTGACAGTTTTCTTACTTCAAATCATGGTGAAATAGTCAATACTTCCAGCTACCTTAAAACCACTAATTGTTTTAGATAAAAGCTATCACATTTAGCTGGAAAGTAAATTGTTTGGAACCAATAAATTTCACTTCCTTGATAAAGCATCAAGCCCTGTATATTTTTGTTTTATCTGTGGCTGCAAGGCATTTCATAAAATTGAAGATTATTGTATTTATGTATGTATGCATATACTTGTATACTTTTAAGACTTTTAATGTTGAAATGATGACAGATTCACAGATAGTTACAAAGAAAATATAGGGAGATCTCCTACACCTTCTACCCAACTTCTCCCCATGTTAACATCTTACATAACTGTAGTCCAGTATCAAAACCAGAAGAGTATATTGCTATAAATCACAGAGCTTTTTCAGATTTCACTAAATACACATGTGCCTGTGTGTGTATGTGCAACTTCATCACACGTAAAGCTTCCTGTAACCACCACCATAATCAAAATACTTAACTACACCATTACCACAAGACTCCCTTGTTACCCTTGATGATTTAATTTAAAGAGTCCTGAGGGGTCATCCACTCTAACCTACTTACATTGGCATGGGGATTGATTTGCCTCAGGTCCATGGCTTTAGGTAATGATTGAATTCCTTGTTGGCTCAGAATGCTGTATCCTATCCCAGACCACTTTCAGACATCCCACCCTTCATTCTCAATTTATAAGGAAGGCTATTGTTGCTCTACAGTTTTAAAGATAAGAGAATTGAAGCAAACAAAAGTTTTAAGGTAGTTGAATTGACCCATTTCATCACAATTCTGGATTTTAAAAAAACTCAGATATTCTCATCCTATAATACTGGATTTATAACAGGTGAAGGGAGCATTAACTGTCCTCGGGAGCATTACTGGTATTTCACACAAAGCATGAATATGATACAGGGAATCCATGTTGCTTCATAGCGATTCAGCATGGTTGCTAAGGGGGAGAAGGTACTTAGTTGTCATCTGTAAAGAATCCCAGAGATTTAGCGACACATATAATTGGTACTCTCTGTCAAAAGAATTGAATGCCTCCTTGCTCCCATTCACACACACATACACACCAGATAATTTAGGAATTTGTTTCCCTTTCCATTATGCCCTTAATGCTTATACTAATTTAGTTACCATTTATAAAACTACTGAGGTAAGGTTTTGGAGGTTTGTGAATGAGGAGGTTCACAGCATGTGATTTGACCTACTTACCTGTTTCATATCCACTTTGGAAAAATTTTCAAAACTACTCACTTTGGGAATGAATCTGGTTATAGAAGAGTAGAACAGAAATTATTTGGAAATATTGTAGGATCAAAGACTTTTCTACTATATCAGCATCATAGAAATTAGAAACGTAAAAGATCCATTAGCTGATTTGCCCTATTTCCATGGAAATTGCAGTGAACATTTTTCAAAAGACCCAATCTATTTTTGTTTAAAATAAATGGGAACTCAATGTAGATTCTTGTTAGAGCTTAAAACTGCTGATTGTTGTGTTTTCCGGGTTGTTTTTCTTTTTAGATCCACTTGACAGTTTGCATAGCTAATTATTGTGTTCTCATTTGTTTAATTCCAGCATTCCTGTAGACTTTTTTAGAATGGGGGAGGGGAGGAGAGGACCACTGCAGTTTTAAAGTACATCAACAAGCTGTTAAATCAAGGAGTGGGGGGGGGGGGTTTAGAGAGAATGATTTTGTGTGTGTGTGTGTGTGTGTGTGTGTGTGTGTGTGTGTGTGTGTGTGTTTTGGAAGATGGGTCAAAGTTAAAGCAGCCAAGTGGATTTTAAATAACCGCCAGGCTTTGGTAGCTAATAAGACTTTTGCAAAGGCTTTGTCGGTAACCAAATGCAGGAGATAGTGGGGTCCCTGGTGGCCTCATTTTATGTGGGGCACTTTGTATTGTGATGGATCATTTGAAGCAATAGCTTTTGCTAGGAACACTAAAGAATATGCAATCTTAGAAATTCAGTTTTGTTTTTTTGGTTTTTTTGTTTTTGTTTTTTTTTTGCTAGTGAATGAATTTTTTAAAAAAAATATTGACTTATGGGCGCCTGGGTGGCTCACTTGGTTAAGTGACTGCCTTCGGCTCAGGTCATGATCCTGGAGTTCTGGGATTGAGTTGCACATTGGGAGTCTGCTTCTCCCTCTGACCCTCTCCCCTCTCATGTGCTCTCTCTCTCTTTCTCAAATAAATAAATAAAATCTTTTAAAAAAATTGACTTAATTTGCAGAGTAAATTTTTAGATGGAAAGAGCCTTATAATTTGAAGAGAATTTGCTAAGAATTATTTCTTGTACCAAATAGATAGCTTTAAAACTTTCCATTTTTAATGTTCTCTGGATTCCATGGAGGAGGGGCTGGGAAATGCTTTTGTCAAGAATCACTGCTTTTATTGCCAATGAATCATGAAACCATTGTGGAGGATTTAGAATTTAGAAGCACCAACTGAACCATTTAAGAATAGTTGAGGTAATGATTCAAATGAGATAAAATTACTTCTTTTGTATGTCTTCTTGGTGACTGTGATGGTGGTGGTGGTAAGATTGCTTTTTCAGGGATGGGGCAGCATTTGATTTAATGATTAGAATTACAGACTTCCATCTTCTTTCCTGCATTATAGGATGGGACCCTTTTAAAAAGATCCTCCACATTTCATTAGACTGAAAGTCTTTGCTTTAATTGAGCATCCCTAAGTAATTGTCATGCTTCTTTAAGGATATGTTCATTTTGAATGAGAAAATTAATATGAAAATTCAGTAGAAAAATTTTACAGTTAATTCATATTGAGAGTGCAGCTCTGTGTTTGCAACAATGGGGAAAGTGATTATTGTTGAATTTATGTATACAGCTTCCCTTAGAGCAGCCAAAATAGTGAGGATGGCCAGCTAAGAGATAATGAATGACTAGATCTCTACATTTGCATGGGTAGATAGATAGATAGATAAATAGTATTTTATGGTTTCTAGTTGCTATAAGCAACAGAGACAGTTATTTCCAAGCCTTTCAAGACACAATGAATGGCAAACATTGTGTGCCTAGCAATTTGAACCTGCACATATGAACTCAGTTGAATGCTTGAGAGCTGAGATGAAACTCATACACATTCTTGCAAACCATTGCCATGGCAACATACTTAAAATTTCCAAGGTCTGTCTCCCTCAAGTTTGCACCTGCAGTTAGCTTATTGTGAAACAAAAAAGAAGGCTTTCCAACTTGAAAATGCTTTGGAATGGTTGGGAGTATGTTTTGAAATAAAGTTGAGTTTGAAAGTTGAAAAGCAAAATAGAACATTCAGGGGGAAAGTACATTTGTGTTCTTCATGCAATGTTTGGCTTTTTTTTTTTTTCTCCTCCTACTTCACAATACTCTAGGCAAGGGTAAATGTGGAAAGTCTGCCTATTGTGGTTATTAGGATATTGGGGTTTTGCCCACTTTAGCAAAAAAGGTGCTGCCTCCTGGCATGCTAGGTAACATATGTGCACGTCTTGCATAATAATAATGAGGGCAAGAATAGCTAAGATTTATTTAGTGTTTATTATGCACCAAGAACAGTGTTAAGCCCTTCATTGATCATGATTTTCCTAATTCTTACAACTACACTGCAGAGACTGGTGCTGCATCCTTCCCATTTTACAAATGAGAGGTTTAATAAATCATCCAAGTTCTCATAACTCCAGATTTAAACTCTGGCTCTAATGCTCATGCACCAAATCACTAGGAGCAGTGTTACAAGATCCCATAACCAGTACCAACACCCCTCAATTTGTCAAGTGAGAAACTGCTTCTAGGAAACCAGAAAAGGGGCTACCACAGACAGCATCTGTCTCTCAGAATACAGAGTGAATCATAACTACAGCTAAACCCTTGCCTGGTAGCATCACTTCCACCCGTGAGTACAAGCAAACATAGCTTCCAGTCGTTCACGTAGTTTGGTGGTCACAGACGGTAAGGCAGCCTCGTTCCTTATTCTATTGCTCATCTCCTTCCCAGCAGACTCAGTGGAACACTGAACGAGGCTTGGCTTCTATTTGATTAGATCTTGGCAAATAGATTGAGGTATTTAGGGTGTAGTTCCAATAAGGTTCCTTGGACTTTATGAAATAAGAAAAGCCTATTTGAGAATCATTATAGTAAAAATGTTACTGGGCGGGTGACTTAGAAATAAAGGCACTACCTTCAGAAGGAACATTGTATTCTGAGAAAACTAACGAGTCTGTGGATGTGAAGCCATGAGCCTTGACTGAGGGCTCTGAAACACCTGGGCTTCCCTCTTAGCGAGCTTCTCTGACCCTCTTTTTCTTATAGCCCATTATTATTTCTCAAAATAGTTAGGGAACCTTGGTTATCTGGATTTCCAGCTCAAAGCAGATCAAAGGAGTGATTTTGAAAGGGAAAAGGGTGTCTCTAAAGTCTGACATTGATAGACAAAAGAGGAAACGAGTAAAAGCACGCGCTGATTAAAAAGTGAAAGGAGTGGGAGGGCCTATGACGCCTGGCGCGGCCGCACGCTTGAGCACGTGAGATCACCGCTCTGTTGCAGGTTCCCACGTTCCTCACCGTGATACCAAACCAGCAAGAAAAGCTTGTCTTCTGAACCCTGTGGTTAAAAGGCGACACTTCCATGATTTCAGAAGTTCTCAGGATGACAAACGACATTTTTGTGTGCGTGAATAGAAAGCTTATTTATGGTCCTTCATCAGCAGGCATCCCGGTAATGAGAATGAAGGGAAGGGGGCAGGGGTTGCAGGCGAAGGGAAAGGGCATATCCAGGTGGGAGAAGTATGATAGCAACTTGGAGGAAATGTGTCAGAACGGAGCGGAACTGACTGTAAATGCAAGGCTGGAGAGAGAAGAGCTGCCCAGGAGAGGACGTCGTTAGTCACTTAGCCATCCAAGTGTTTTACATGTGAGCTTTGTTTGTCACCATGTTTTTAATGGCCAAAATAATAATAATAGTAATGTGTGAAGAGTAGTTGAAGAAGAAGTCATGAGACAATGGCATAACTAAATCAAACGCTCAAATACCTGTGGGAAGAGTTCAGTCAAGATTTCACCGAATGAAATGTGTGCACAAAGGCAGGCTCTCTAATGAAGCTCCTAGTCCTCAGCAGAAGACAATGAGCAGAATTCTCCCATTGCATCTGCATGCTTCTTCAGGCAGTCCTTCGTGGGTGGGCTTTGCAGGGGCTGCTGAGTGCTCTCTGGTCTATCAGCTTGGGATGATGTCAGGGAGATGCCATTCCCTGGTATTTCTTAAAGGCCTTTCGTAAAATTTTCAGGAAAACTTAGGGCAGAATTGAAAAAGGCAAATCATGTTTGTGAAACTTGGGAAAAGTAGCAAATTAATCCTGCTGCTATTTTTTTTTTAACCTTCCTTTTACCCAAACATGAAGCTGGGAGTAGTGGAGGGAGGGGAATGCCAACTGGATGGAGGGCCAGGAAGCAGGTTCTCGTTCTGAGTCTGGCACTGAGCCAGGTAGTGATTTGATCCTGCGCGCCTGACCATGGCACATTACAGTTTCCCTCTCTTTACCATAAGGCACCTGGGACAGGTATCCTAAGGAATCTCCCACTCTGAAACAAATACAATTTGACAAATTCTAGGTTACATCACACAGCTGGGGAGAAAAGAACTCCCTGGCTTTTCCGTGAATTGATGATGTGATGTTTTTTGAGGTGTTTTAAAACGTGCTCTCATATCAAATATGTAATTTGCTCTGTTTATAGAATGTTTAAACATGGGAGGGTAGATTTAAGTCGCAAATTACACTTGCTTTGTGAAGAGAATATCTATGTCTAAAGATCTCAGGAGCCCAGTGCTACGAACAACCCTCCCCACCCCCCCACCCCCGCCGCCGCCGTTATGCAGGGGGAGAGTGAAGGGAGAATGTGTACAGAGCCAACTCTATCTATCTAAGAATACTGTCAAAACATCTTCTAAGTGCCAGCCACTGTGCAAGACAGGACCTTTCTAGCCCTAGAGAATTTTTTAAAGATTTTATTTATTTATTTATTTGGAGAGAGAGAGAGAGAGAGAGCGCACAAGTGGGGTGAGGGGCAGAGGGAGAATATCCAGCAGGCTCCATGCTCAGTGTGTGGAGCTCGACATGACACTGAGATCATGACCTGAGCCAAAATCAAGAGCTGGATACTCAACCAACTAAGCCACCCAAGCACCCTTATCCCTAGAGAATTTAATTCTCTTCATAATCTTGCAAAATAGGTGTAAATCACTTCATTTGTACTTAGGAAGAAACCTAGAGAAGTTAGGGAACTTGCCCAAACTCACACAGCTAATCAGCCGCAGCAGCTGGGACTTCAGGCCCGTCTGGCTGGCTCTCACACCTAGACTCCTCCCATGCTCAGTGGTCAAAGAGCAACTTTCTGCTCATAGACAGCCCCTATTTGTCACACACCTGAAGTTCTCCTTGCAAATCAAGGTAGGAAGGTCTGGCTCTCTATGACATTCCCCCTCTGCATAACTCCTTATTAATCAAAGGTATTCAATAAATGATTATAAGTGGATGAATGAATTAATGAATGAGCGAACCTATGGAGGCATCAGTCAGAAGATCTCGATTTTGTGAGTGCATTCTGTCCCACTCATATTTCTTGGTCCAAATTTGATGGCTGATCTCAGCCAGCCCTTATCTTTATGCAGTTTATTTCACAAGGAAAATAAAACTTTCATCTTGTAGTTAGATATTGAAGGGAAGCATGATAGAGGTGTAGTTTCTTTACAATCAAACAAAAGTATTTACAGTGCAAGACTATTGAAGTAGAGTTCAGGAGGGAGAGACAGACTTGGGGGGGCAGAGCACCCAGAATGATAATTAACTATTTTTTCTCAGTTTCTTCTATAAAGCAGGCTTTATCTTATTGCTTTCTCAAGGGATAGGACTGCTTCATAAAAACAGGCAGACCAAGTTATTGCAAGACATTTTTAGCTTTTCCTTCTTTCTAACTTTCAGTCAGTCTCTCTTTTCTGTTAAAGATAATGTCACTTCTTGCTATTTCTCCACCATAAATTTCCACGCATGAGGTATAATGTGGAAACCAGTTATAAAGTTTCATTGTCACTTCTAGGGATGTTAGAGGCAGATAAAAATCTTTGAAAAGGTGTGATTTTGCTACAATTCTCAGCTCCCACTCTTAGAAGTCATACTCCTGGAAAATAATCTATACTTGCTCACTCTTATTTTGAGATTTAATGAGCTGTTACATATGAGAAATTGTGACAAACGTACACCTCAATGTAGTGAGCTTAGAGAAAATGACCATCAGGAATAAGGCTATTGGACATGATTCTACCAATTCGAGTGTTGTGTGTAATATTTCTTCCCTTTTTAAAATCAAAATGAATCATGCACTCTCAACTTTATTTTTATTTTCACAATCACACTTATTTTCATAAAAGGCTTTTATTTAAATTGCAGATATTTGAAGAAGATAAGCCAGGTTTAGAGTGTGATGACTTTTTTTATCTTTATTGAAGTATAATTGACAAATAAAAATTGTATACACTTAAGGTATATGACAATGTGTTGATATACATATACATTGTGAAACATTTCACCACAATCAAAAGTGATGACATTTTAAATCAACTCTATTGAACTCTTGTGATAAATATTATGGGGGTATTAAACATGGACGTAAACTCTGTCCCGCAGAAGTACACGAAATAAAACATACACCTGAGCTGTTCCCAAACTTTTGGACTTCAACATAGTTTGGAAAGGCAGATACCTCCACTGTTCGGATGTACTCAGAAAACATTTAATTAGTATATTATTAAAAATTAATTAGTATATTATTAATCCACACAGAAGACACAACCATAAGCAGTGTCATGTTATAAACTACAAATACAGTCGCTGTAATAGGGACCGTCGTGTGGCTGGGATCACACCTGAAGAGCATCTCCTTGTCTCTCCTCCTTCGTCTCCTTCTCTCTCTCTCCCCTTTAATTAACAGTGTTTGCTAAGTGATCTGTTCTTCCTGCTTATCTGTTCATTTAGACGTTCTAGATGTAAGAGGGCATACATGAAAAGTAAACCATGGATGGACTTACGCAGAGATAAAATAAATCAAGTTGTCACCACCTTCTAGGTCCCAGGAAAGTGAGTGAGGAGAACTCCGGAGGACTCCAGTGTCCCTGCATCTGTGCGGTGACTCTCCAGGAGAGCAGGCCTGGGGAGGAGGGAATGACGGTGCCAGGTGTGGACTGGTACTACCTGTCTTGTACATTGCCCTACATAAGCAGTGCTGAGTGAATCCTATCCCCATATAAAGGGGATCAGCCCAAGCAGAGCAGCATTGATGGGAGGGGCCAGTTGGAGGAGAGAAATGGATCCTCTTCAATGGAGGGAACAAGAGGATTTCAGGACCTGAAAATGAAACTTATGCAGTTAAGTGGATAGTCGGACACCTTTCTTAATCTCTCCCTAGAACTGTTCTTTATAGTGTCATATGAGGAACAAAAATAATTCCTTGTTAGTTATAATAATAACATAGAAACACTGCATTATGCAAATTCTTGATATTTCTAAAGTGCTTTCAGGCATATCAAACTTGATCCCCACATCATCCCTGTGAGATAGGGAAGTTATTAATGATTCACATATTCAAACGATTATCTATGTCTGTATATAATATATATATTTACATGTAGAGTATATCCTTACATGTATGACATATGTATTCTTAAGTACTGTTGAAAACACAAAAACTAGTTCAAGATGATGCATATTGCTTAAAATCCAGATTGCCACTTGATTTCTGAACTAGCATATATTTTCCATTATCGATCAGCCTACTAAACTGAAGTGGTTGAAAAGTACACCATTCCAAATATGTATTAGGGAACCAAAGTAAGCACCACGAGGAATGAAGTGGTCAGATAGGAAGCTTGGAGTTCCAGTTTAACTATAATCAGAAAAGATTAGATCTTCTCAGTGTATGAATGAAATAACATTGTAACATCAGAGCCAGAAAATGTTTACTCTCAATCAGTGCTTAATAGAAACTCTCATTAAAGTACTGTTCAGACATTGGCTTATTTGGGGGAGCTCGGTTTAGAACCTTACATATATTCAAGTTCATGGGTCAAAAAAATCAGAAAATTAATTTTCTGTTAACTAAGTCATCATCATTTCCAACCACATCCCTATTTCTTGCTGTTCCATACTCCAAGCATTGTGTGAAATAGAAGTTCTCATATGTTCCCAGGTTAAAGCTCTATCAAGAAGACGTTGGTTTTTATAGTACCTAGTAGGAAAGAATTGTTTTGGGTAGCTAGCTTCCTCTGGCTCTTTCTACATCTTTGATTTTGAACCTCTAATTCTAGGGCCATTGTGTAAATGAGACTACCCTAATCAATGGATGCATGTCTAGATTGTATATGGAAAAACAGCCAATATTATTAATAAATGACCACTTCCATTTATTTATTTCCAGGATGTAATAAGAGATCATTTGACAAAACTCGAATGACGGTTGTGTGAAAAAGACAAAAATACACATCTCATTAGCACTTATGCTGTGAAAACAGTAGTTAATAAGGGAGAGCTTGGAAGGATTTTCATTGGTGGATTAATGAGAAGAGGGACAGAGTTCATAGAGTTAATTTTTTTGAGCGAGAGAGAGACTGTAGGTAAAGGGCAGAGGGAGACAGGAAGAGGGAGAATCTCAAGCCGACTCTGAGCTGAGCGTGGAGTCTGACGTGGGGCTCAATCCCTCAGGTCATCAGATCACAACCTGAGCTGAAATCAAAAGTCAGATGCTTAACCAACTAAACCCTCTTGGGTGCCCCTCGCTGAGTTAATTTTGTAGCCAAAATGGCCTGCAATGTTCTAAGTCAAGGAGAAACAATAAGCAGGAAGGTATTCAATAATTTATATTTCTTTCTGTCCCCCCCAAATTTAGTTATGCATTTTGTACAGAAACAAGAGACATGATGTTTAAGTCTTTAAGCACATAAGTTAAGATTCCAACAAGTAAATAAAGAACTTTTCAGGGTTTACTCCACTTCAAAATAACTGCGATTATATCAATATTTGAATTCTTATAACCAGATTTAAAAAAATGAACACTAGCATTCATTTTCTTCCCTTTTTAGTGTCTACTTAATGTGCTGCCCTATCAAGTGGTGCAGTTAGCTGGGTATGTATGTCTCCTTGTATGTGTGTGTGTTTTCTTCATGACAATTTTAGTGTTTACTTATCTAAAATCCAATAATCTCCTCTGCCACCTTTTAACTTATCTTAAATGTATTTCATTGTGTATCTTTATAGACCATATCATATCCTTTAAGGACAAAATGGTTTTGGGTGGATGGATGGATGGTGAATGGATGGAACGGATAGAGAAAAGTCATCTGGGATAAGATAAGATAAGAGACAGTCACAATCTGTTGAGGTCCGTATAGTCTCATCATTTTGCCACTAATTGGCACTATAATTGTGTTCAAACAAAAACACTTAATTTTGCAGCTTCTGTTCCCTGATTTGTAAAATGAAGAGTTTAGACTAATAATCACTAAGGTCTGACCCAATGCAGGAAGATCTGAAACATGATTCTATCCCCTAATGTATTAAATGCCAACAACGAAAGACTGAATTTTGGAGACATGTTAGTTGAAACAATCCATCATTGGTATTTTACATTGATAAAAAAAATCTGCTTTGGCATCATTGCCAGTAAGGATTTTCAGTGCAACCCGTGTGACTAATTAGTTCATTCAGGCATAATAGTTGGAGTAGAGATTCATATTGACTTAGCTAAAAGCCCCGATTTGCATTGTAAACATCTGTCAGTATTCATTCAATTTGGAAATGGCCAAACACATTTCAGAAAGTGCTTTGTCCAAAAGCAAATCAGAGTTCATCACAGGCGTATTCTGGTCCCCCCTTCAGCATCTTCGCTCCATTCCCAGCCGTCTTCGACGCTCTTCTATCCCCACATTCTAATGAATGAGAATCCAGAAGAACAGATTATTACAATACCTGTCTGAAAATTTAAACTGGACTTTAGCTTTGTCTTTTGGCCAGCTCTCCTATGTTGCTTTGGCTAAAAATGGAAATGAAATATGAGCATAAAGATTATCAGCAGCTTAAAGAAATAGTACGAAAGAGGTACTTTTTTAAAATACAAATTTAATTTCAAGTTTTCTGACACCAGGTTTCTCTTGCAGGTTTGCTATTTTGTATAACTTTGCTAAAATATGGTGTCCTTTTCTGACTAAGCAGAAATCAAATTCTCTTCTTTCTTCCATAGTTCCTTTAAATTCATTTTTTGTGGCTTTGTTTCCTTACCCCTATCTTCCCCTTTTGAGTTTTGCCTGTCAGGATGACCAGTATCAAATGCATATAAAAATGCATGTTAAAATAAGTAAGGTGTCGTGATCTCTTTTCCGTGGTGGGGTTTTTCTATCCAACCCACTTTTAGTGTTCTGGAGCCATTGCATACATTTTAAATAGTCACAAAATTTTTGAAGAAAATTGAATGGCTTTCAAGTCTGTCTTTTCCCCCAAGCAGACAGCTGATTTATGGTCACTTTTTATAATAACCGGAGGCATCAACTGGGGAAAAAAAAAATCATTAAAGAAATGTGGAAGCTGGCTATTTTCAGAGATATTTAAGCTTTGCCCTAAATATGAATGCCAATGTTCAAACATTCAGATTGGGTAAATGAGTGTACAAATGGGTATTTTTTTGAGCATGTACTTAACTATAATGCTCAGAATAATAGCACCTCCCCCTGCATTCTGCATAAGCATGTTGTTGATGAATACTTAATGAAGTAATAGTTATGGGAGTACTGCCACATTTCAAGAAAAACAAGCCATTTGAATTGAATTGATTGTTATTTGTATCAGTGAGTGATTTGTTGCCATGCTTTAGGATAGAGCAGGCACAATAAGTTATTTGGGGGTGGGAACCACAATTTATACCTTGCTAGGTAGTGACCACATTTTGTGCCCATCAGAAAATGCTATGCATAGATGAGGGGCTTTATATTTGTTGGTAACTAATTGATCCTCAGTTTTTTTGTTATGCATGCGCTGGAGCTGAAATGCATGCTTCACATATTGGATTGCAATTCATTGCTTTTATTTTTACTAGATTAGTTAGCCATGGGATTGACAGCTTTATATGGCATCTACTACTCAGAGAAATAATTGCCAAATAAGAACCAAAAGCTTGATTGAGATCATGGAAACTACCATAGAATCTATACAGAGTGTCTAAACTCATTTTGCACCTTTAATAGGGTTGTTGATTAACTAAAATTACCAATTGGATATATTTCTTTATTGGTTTGATTTAGCCAAATTGACCCATGGTTTGGAAATTTTATATATATATACTCCAACTGGGTTGTTTTTTTGCAGTTTTCCTCTTGAAAATTGTCACTTCACCCAACCCCTAGAAACTTCTTGTCTTATAGGTTTATCAGTGCAATGCATTGGACATTGGCTTGGGCAATTTGTAACATTAATTCTGAATCCTGACTTTTTTTTTTTTTTCATGGAAACATGCCTCGCAATAAATCTTTTCTGGAGAGACTATCAGATTCAGTCCTGCAAGCCGGACATGAATGCTCTTTCACTTCAGAATAGCTTCCCAGAGACAAAAGTATCAGCAAGAACAAGTGTCCGTCAGTTAGTAAAGCATGTCTCATCTCAGCTAGCTCCATACCCAACCTATCCATTGGCTCAATCAATTCAGTTTAAATGTCCACCACAGTAGTGAAAGATTAGGCTCAATACTGCTATACAAGGGAGCACCATGGCTTGAGACAATATTTTTCAACATTGTATTTGGATGGTTTAGTTTTAAATGTATTTGGATGGTTTAGCTTTAATGAGGGTTTCTATTAAGCACTGATTGAGAGTAAACATTTTCTGGCTCCGATGTTACAATGTTATTTCATTCATACACTGAGAAGATCTAATCTTTTCTGATTATAGTTAAACTGGAACTCCCAAGCTTCCTATCTGACCACTTCATTCCTCGTGGTGCTTACTTTGGTTCCCTAATACATATTTGGAATGGTGTACTTTTCAACCACTTCAGTTTAGTAGGCTGATCGATAATGGAAAATATATGCTAGTTCAGAAATCAAGTGGCAATCTGGATTTTAAGCAATATGCATCATCTTGAACTAGTTTTTGTGTTTTCAACAGTACTTAAGAATACATATGTCATACATGTAAGGATATTCTCTACATGTAAATATATATATTATATACAGACATAGATAATCGTTTGAATATGTGAATCATTAATAACTTCCCTATCTCACAGGGAAAGTCTTGCCATTTAGAAACAAAGTTTCAATCACGATTTTAAAGTAAATCATGAATTTCTTTGTGGACAGCAGATTCATAGTGGACATCCTTTTGCATAGTGGGAGTTCTCCGTTATTTTCCTCACCAAAATGGGTCTGTCCTGATAGAGTTTTCTTGTAGGTGTTCTCATCAGAATGTATCAGTCTTCAGTGAAGCTCTTTATCATGAGGAATAAAGTGTAGGGATGCTGTTCTTAGTAGAGATAGAACCTTACAGACGAAGTTTATCTATCCTCTCATCGTATCTTTTTGCCACACAGATATGCATTTGTGCTGTATTCTAAAAAAGTGATAGCAAGTGAACGTGCAGCATATTCCACCATTAAAGGTTGGGGAGAGGATGCCTGTAAGTAAGAAAGAAAGAACAAAAATATACCAGTTTCTCTACTTTCTAACCCACCAAATGGTGTCTCTCTTAATAACCCTGGCTGTCCAATAAGTTAAATAAGTTGGTGTAACTTCTTGCTATACACGTCCTTTCTCCCCCATCCTGATTACATTTTTGCATCCTGTAACATGTTGGTGTTTTCCCACCAGAGCATGATGGATTAAGTTTCAGTGCCTTTATTTCTTGAATTCTGTCCACATCATTTTTTTGCCCCTAAAGGTAAGGAAACCTAGGTATTTTTAGTAGACATTTTGAACAAGAACAGATGCTTGCCGTGTAAATGTGCGGGCCACTCTGAATTAGGGAAGACCAGCCTGACACTTGGACCTGTGAGTGGTTAGATGCACAGTTAGGCACATTTATCTAAATGGACAGTTACGTAAATCTAATGCTTTTGCTTGATTACTATTCTGTCTCTTTCAGCAGGTTGTCTCTTTTCTGAAAAAGGTTATAAACATCAGGGAAAGTATACTGAAGAATAGAATTGATTAATGTGACATATTTGAGTTTCTTTCTACCACTCTCTCAACAGCGTGTCATAAAGAGGCAGCTCCAAACACAGTGAATTAAATTTAAATTACACAGCTTTGGCTAGAAGATTGTTCAGTTAATTGAGCCTCCAAAATGAAATTTGATTTTTTTTCCCCTTACACTTGAGCCACTTCCTGATTTTTCATAGAGTGATGATTTCTGCCAAGGCATCTATTGATTCAAGATCTTTCTTTTTTAAGATTTTATTTATCTATCAGAGAGAGAGAGAGAGAGAGACAGAGGCAGGCAGAGGGAGAAGCAGGCTCCTTGCTCAGCAAGGAGCCCGATGTGGGACTCGATCCCAGGACCCCGGGATCATGACCTGAGCCGAAGACAGACGCTTAACCGACTGAGCCACCCAGGCACCTCTGATTCAAGATCTTTTATTCAGAAGACTATTGCTGTTTTTCCCTTTCTAAGGGGGGAAAATATGAAAAACAAGAACATATATTCATTATACCAGGAAAAGTATATTAAAAACTAAAATATAGTTTTACAGTAGGGTCGTATTTGTACAGTGATTTTTTTTTTTTACTGTAGGAGGGCTGTAGAAGGTACTACTTATTTTATGATTTTTTTGTTATTTTAGGTACTGTGTTTTGTGAAAGATAACACTGAGAACATCTTCACACTTTCTGTTTGCTGTGGAATCGTTCCAGAAGAATGTAGAAAATAGGTCAACTTTTAAAGCAAAATTTAACTTGTATGGCCTAAATAATTTAGTCTTCATGAAACACTATCCACTGAGTCCCACATTTTTAGCCCATGAATTTATTTTAAGAGGCAGCCTTCATTATTTATGTTTGATGTTTGATTGCTATTCAAAATGTAAACCTAGGCAGTAAAAGATGGAAGCTTAGTTCAACAAAGTACCAATATAGCTACTGTATTTTGATATAAATACTAATGTGGGATCTGAAAAGTTGGGACTAATTCACATGTACAACTTCCGGTTTAATATCTAAAATTATATTACTTATAAATATAGTGCAAAAAAAGTTTAAATCAGTGCTACATTTATTGCAACAACAGTAATGTTGATAATATCACAACCTTTATAAGCATTTACAATGTTGTCCTATTTTAGATAGTTTTTCTGACTAATCCTTACAACAATGGGAACTTTTAGGCTCTCCATTTTTTCAGGTGAGAAAATAAGGCTCAGAACAAGTTTTACACTTTTAAAGCAGTTTCTCAACTTCCGCACCATTTACATTGTGGCTCATAAAATTCTTTGCTGTGGAAGGGCTGTCACGGGCATTAAAGGATGTTGTGTCTCTGCAACGGAAGCTGCTCCTAACATCCTATTAGGATAGGAATCTCATTGGATTCTAATAGTAGCAGACAGCCCTCCACGAGTCCCCAGCCCAGTTGTGACAGCCTAAAATGTCTCCAGACATTGCCAAATGCCCCCCCACACCCTCACAAGCCCCCGGTGACGGAGGAGAAAGGGGGCGGCATCACTGCTGGGATGAAAAACACAGGACGAAAAAATTTATTCTCGTCTTCCTCCTCCCCCTGTCAAGAACAGAACAACAACCCTATCCTAATTTCATCAATATAATTAAAATTCCTCAAGGGAAATGAGAAATTCTCTTGTAACCTTGAAAGTAACTTTATTTTTTTTAATGTTTTATTTATTCATGAGAGTCAGAGAAAGAGAGAGAGAGAGACAGAGGGAGAAGCAGGCTTCCCGCCCAGCAGGGAGCCCGATGCGGGACTCGATCCCAGGACCCTGGCATCATGACCTGAGCCGAAGGCAGATGCTCAACCATCTGAGCCACCCAGGCACCCCTTGAAAGTAACTTTAAAGAGTATCTACTGTGGCTCAGAAAAAAAGTAGCTTTCCACTTGAAGTTGGCTCTAAAAAAAAAAAGCAGATAATCTGCTCAGGGGTGATTTGGAACAATTGACCTCCAAGACCTCATAATCCAATAACTTGCTATTATCAAGTCCATTTGGATGTTATCCTGCAAAATATGCTGGTGCCAAAGGAAGGATGGGTTGTGCCTTTTACAGCTCACTTTAATGAAAGAGGCCTGCCTGACCATAACACCAATTGCTGGTAGTTATCACTGACATGAACAGTTACAATTCCAGGAAAACTGATACTTTGAACTAACTCTCTTAAAATAACAGCAACGAAATAAATGAATCCAGTCACCCAAACATCTCTTAGGAGAATGAAGAGCAAAATAACATGAAACCATCTCAAAAATGCTATTTAAATGCTTGCATTTATTTAAAGTTACATCATTAGGTGTTAGCATCTGAACAAATTATTTTTCAGTAAAGACCCTGCACTCGAAAGAATTTTAAGCCAAGTTTTCATCACGAAACTGTATTAGCCTTCATCTTCATTCTTCAAAATGGCATAGTTTTCCTAACATTTATTTGTTTATACTTTAATCTCTGACTATACTAAGACCTCCTTTAATGAAAGTGAGCCATACCATATTTCTTTTTTTTTTCCTTTAATGTAGGATCTATATTATTCTAATTGCATTTTTAAATAAGGACTTCATCAGTGTTGTGGTTCTGAGTATCGTCTAAACAATTACAATCTCCTTAATCCTTAGCCGATGTAATGAGATATTTTCTGTCTTATACATTGAATTCTTTGTTACTTTAGCATTAGCCAGATCTGATGCAAACCTTCACAATTTCCATGCAATATCTCTGCCGAGTTTACTGCTGCTTGTAAGTGGCAGTAAAGAACAACCTTTGGCACTTGTAAATGTGTTGATTATGTGGCTAACTACTAGGATTTACACACTCTGCTTTTTATTACAGTGATGGTTATCTTTTTGCTGTAAGTGCAATGAAGCAACTAGAATGTCACAGAGAAAACTGTCACCTCTATCCTTTTTGCCATAAAATATCATCCTCCCCATATGCTTTTCATTTATTATGAAACCTTAATAATGAAAAGGACAATGGTGAAATGATACCCACTACTGAATATTGCAAAACTAATAATCAAGTGTGAAAGCTACACACATACACACACATGCAGTTCCTTAAATGGACTATATTTGCTTCCCTTTAATGCATCAGTGAAAAATATTCTCTACTTAATCTGTGTTTCCTAATAATGACAAGCTATATCTCAAAGATTCATCAAATCCTACCTTGTCATGAATATAAAAGGTTATAGCTGTTCTGCTTTTAGGAAATCAAGCACAAGTACTGCATAAAGGCTACTGATGCATACTTTGTAGCACTCCAGGGTTGTAATAAATTTCAAATCATCTGCTTCTGCCAGGTTGTTTTAAACCCCTGTATGCTACTATGTGCAGTTGAATGGATGGGTATCTACAAGTTGGCTACCACCATTTCCGTGTCCTTATGTAAAATAAACTATAATCAGGTTTTCACAAATATGCAAATACTTCCGTGAGAGATCTGAAATAGGTTGAAAAATGTAGGCTCTGTGTCCTTGGGAAGGGAAATACTGAATTTGATTTCTCAACCTATCAGGAAAACACAGACGATGTTTCACTTGTCATTGAGATAAAAATGAGAGTATCTGCTGGGTCCCTTTAAATTAATCTACTCAATGTGATTCTTTTGCAGACCACAGATGACATCCTTGTGGCCTCAGCAGAATGTCCCAGCGATGACGAGGACATTGACCCCTGTGAGCCGAGCTCAGGTGGGTTAGGTTAGTCGACTTTTTTTCTTACTTTTTTTGCTTTACTCTAAATCTGTGTTGCATGCTGTAGTCCTTAGACGAGCCTTGCATTTATATCTAGAAGCCCACCCCATTAAACAATGCCTCACTGTGAGATAAGGGGTTTTGCTCTTTACGTGGATAAATTTCCCCCAAATTTATTGGAAAACAAATTTTAAAAACAGAACCCATCAAGATTATGTATTTCAGAAAAAGCAGTGGGGGACAGCGCACAAGGCTGGTGCCTTACTGTTCACATTCCATTAACTCACAATGTAATTTTTGTGTATAACGGTATAATGAGCTTTCCCTTGGGTCACCTACAGTAAAATTGTAAAGCTTAAAAATTGCAGTGCATTGTGGAAAATTATTTGACCTTTCTACTGACAAAAAGTCCCCACTACTCACTCTGCCAGCAAATTATCTTAAGTGATAAATTTCTGAATTTCAGAAGTAAGAGTATTATGGTATAGTAAAACAAACAGCAGGCAGAATCCTTGATACATTTAATAGAGAAATATTTGATTCTTGCCACGTCTTCCTAAAATTTAAGCTGATGCATTTTAACTCTAGTTGATGCATAATTTCTCCTCCTTCTTTGTGATATGGTGTGACTAACTAACACAAAAATACTGTTTCCACAGCAGCCCTGTACCATTAAGTGGTGGCTATGAACTCTGAAAATGAGTGAATCGTAGTCTGGGTTTGCTTCCACATATTCGTAATACCAAATATCAGGGTCATTTCCATTCATTTCCTCTGTAAAGCAGCGTTTCTTCAAATTCAATAATTTTCTTGTTTAGGTAAACAAGGTGAGTGCGACGAATATAGACTAACCACTGTCAGTTAGCTCATGACCTCTGAAGCTGTCACGGGAATCCCAGAAGAACTTCAGGTCACCATAAAATAATTTGTATTCTTCTGAAGACTGTCACTTTGAAGTGAATCCATTATTCTGATATTTGGATTTAAAAAAAAATGGCTCAGGATGCATATCTTGCATCTCCTTTTGAATATCATTTCCCACTGATTGTAGCCACATACTCTGAGTGCTTGGAGCAGCTACTAGGTGCCAGCAAGGAACAGGGACTCAGAGTCACACCTCAGCAGGAGAAGGTCAGGAGACACACACAGGTCGTGTTCTTGTCCTCCTTCCTCTGGCCTTTCCACCTCACCCATCAAAATTCCTGGCCTCCAGAATGTGGTGAGAACTCTGAGGATCATCCATTCCATTCCTCCAGTTTATTGGTCCCTGCAACAATTCCCTTTTGGTTGTCTGGACAGATAGGGTCACTTCATGATACCATCCTGGGCCCCTTTGCCAAGTTCCTGCCTTTTTTCCCCACTGGTATTCTCACTCTCTCTGTTAGTAAAAATTTTTAAAAAAAGTTATTTCTTTTTTGTCCATTATATCAGCCCCATTTCTTTGCCTTCTCCCTCCCTAAATTTCTTCTTTTTTAATTTCTCTTACTTTCACATGTCCGATCATGGCATTATTTTTTTATTTTATTTTTTAAATTTTTTATTGTTATGTTCAATTAGCCAACATATAGTACATCATTAGTTTTTGATGTAGTGTTCAGCGATTCATTAGTTGCATATAACACCCGGTGCTCGTCACCATATGTGCCCTCCTTGATATCCATCACCCGGTTACCCCATCTCCACATCCCCCTCCCTTCTGTAACCCTCAGTTTGTTTCCTGGAGTCCAGAGTCTCTCATGGTTTGTCTCCCTCTCTGATTTCTTCCCGTTCAGTTTTCCCTCCCTTCCCCTATGGTCCTCCGTGCTATTGCTTATGTTCCACATATGAGTGAAACCATATGATAATTGTGTTTCTCTGCTTGACTTATTTCACTGAGTATAACCCCCTCCAGTTCCATCCCTGTTGATGCGAATGGTGGGTATTCATCCTTTCTGATGGCTGAGTAATATTCCATATTGACATTCTTTTTTATATCTGATTTTCTCTGAGATCCTTTAGCATGGATTGTTCATAAACAAAGTCTGGTGTTAGGTATTAGGTTGTACATTGAGGGGGGTGTGTGTCTGTGTCTGTTTATATTTGGATTTGATTTTGTTTTCCCAGTTAGCATTTTCTTGAGAGAATGTTGATTTTCACAGTATTTCTTACTATATTAACATGGTGCTGAAAGCAGTATAGATTCTTACTAAGTACAGCACTTGCTGTACTTGGTTTTCCTCTGGCCTGAATCTTTCTTCTGCTGACTGAGTATAGGTCATCATCCTTTTTATATATAGAGTCCTCACCCTGAGTACCTAGCAAATTCAGTGTGAGAACTCTCACTGCACTTACAATTGTTTTGTTTTGTTTTGTTTTGTTTTCCGTCCTGAGCACAGCTAAATGATCCAGCCATTGCTTACAGGTCTTACTAACCATTCTTTATAGACCAGTTCACTGTCTCCCCCTTTCTCTGGGGACACTGGCCCTTAACACAGGACGTGGGGGTGGGGGGAGGAGAAGAGAGGAGAGGAAGGAGGGGTTACCCTTTTGTCACCCTCTCTCCTTTTTATTCACCTGATTTGTGTCTCTTTTCTTAGATATTATAGCATGATGAAAAGTGAGGAGCTGTTTGTTAATAGTCATACTCTAGATAATCTTTCCGTCCCATTTTCTTTACCATACTTATCACTATCAGAAAGAACCTTGTTTGCTTACCTGTTCGTTACTTGCTCATTAATGCACACGTTGCATTGCCCCACAAGAATGCACGTAAGCTCCGAGAAGAGGAACCCTGTATGGGTTTGTTGTGTGAATTTTCATTTTCTTCCTCTGCATCAGAGTCTCTTGTCCAGTGTCCAAGGCACAGCAGCTACTGCCCATGTGTGATGACAGCTCCTTCCAGATTCTTGCACCAAGTCTACTGGAACTTCCCATCCTTCCCTTGGTGTTTCTTTCCACACTCCGTAGCTCTCAGTTCATCAATTCTCTTAAGGCTTAAACTTCACATTCTGTTGCTTCAATGTCATCTTTCTCTGTAGGGCTCTTCTTGTGATCTTGGTAGTGTCTTGATGGTGTATTTCATGAATGCACCTCTTTCTACATTACATTTTGTAAGTGAGAGCTCTTTTCTACATTGGCTTTTTCTGTCCATTTCCCTATGATTTCTTTCATACCCATCTTTAATAATTCATGCAGTGTTGCTCTTTTGGCAGACTTGGCTCTGTGTGACAGATTCTTATGAAATCCTTAGCATATATGATTTTTTCTATTTTCCAACTATTTTTTGAATAGCAGTGTTTTTTTTTAAATCATATTCTAATCTGAATATTGTTTCATTGTAGGATGCCTCTCCTGCACGTCTTTGTGTCTCAGGGTACCGATGTCCTGGTTTTCTTAAATATATTTTTCTTGCTTGCTTTTCATCTTGAATACAAACATAAAATAACATGGACAAAAACTGTAGTTGCTGCTGTTATTAGACTTTAGATACTGTTAGGTGTAACTTGATAGAAACCATTTCAGATATCAGCAGGTCATATTTTGGGAAACTGATTTTTTTTTTTTAGGAAAGTAACATGGTAAATTAAATATTAGTAATGGATATATCTACTCTGCACTTTTCCTAATTCTTCAACAAGTGAAAGATATTTTTTTAAGATTCATTTATTTATTTGAGAGAGACAAAGAGTGGGGGTAGGGGCAGAGGGAGAGAATCTTCAAGCAGACACCCTGCTGAGTCCAGAGCCAGATGCAAGGCTCAACCCCACAACCCAGAAAACATGACCTGAGCCTAATCTAAGAGCTAGCCGTTTAACTGGCTGAGCCACCCAGGCACCCCAACAAAAGAAGATATTTTTGTAAAAAGATGCATAATTACTTTGACAGGTTGCCCAAATCTTCTCTGTATTTCATGCTAACCTCTTTCAGGCTCCCTGAATATTTACATGTGAAGGCTCTCTAATCACCCTAACCCACCCTCTCTTGAAAAAATGGTTTCTTCTGTGAAAATGAGTTATGCTCATTTAGGTGCCTTCCTAAGGCGCTATTAATGAAACAGGAAGAATCTGGCATCTTCTTGAACACAAGTAAACTATACCTTTTATCAAGTGTTTGATAAATTTGAATTACTATTTGGTTCCACTCAAAACTCTTAATGAAGAGGGAAGTTGTATATTCGGTGGATTGTCAGTTTCACCATTGATCAAGTGGTATTGAGTCCTATTTCACCACCCACTGCTCTGTTAAGCTCTGGGAACAAAAATAGAACGTTTACACCTTCAGTTCCATTCTACAAAAGGACATCTTTCATTCTACGCCACATGCTTTTTCAGTTATTCTTTATGATTGCCGGGTTCTTCATCTTTGACATTAAAATATTCACCTATTTTTCATGTTGTTGCAAGAATTAAAACAAATGTATTTAAGGCACCAACTGCAATACCTGGCATGAAATAGAGCATGAATGGTTGCTTTCCATTTTCCCAGTTCAGTTATTTAAAAAAAGAATATTCAAGCTATTTTTTCCCTTTTACGTAATGCTGTTACTTTTCCTGGCTGAAAAATTGGTGGGCAACTGATGAAACACTCAGGCCTCCTGGTGGGAACTGTGCATGTTGAAACTGGATCAGGAGCAACCCCCTGGGTGAGAACACATGGAACTCAATTATACTTGGTTCCAGCCACACTGTCCTGCATGGTTAGCATTGGATGACAGCTTCACATTGGTATAAATTTAGTGCTTGAGAATATGAGAGTGTGCTATACAATTTAGGAGGTCTAATGGAACCCCAACTTTTAGAATGAAGCAACTAGGTCACAGGCCACCATTGCCCTAAAATGCCTGGTTTCAGCAGTCTGGACATGTGACAAGTGGGTGACTTTTTCTTCACACTTCCAAAAAGACTTGCAACTTCTGTGCTTTTCCCTAAGCCTAGAGATATGAGTTGTTACATTAAATGAATTAATATGTGGAAAGCATGTTGTAGAACAGTGTCTTGGTCATAGTACATGCTCTATGAGTGTTTGCTGTTATTATAGCTTGTATTATGTAAATATACATGTTTTCCAAGACTTCTTTTTTCACATGAACAGAAGACTTTCTAAAACAGATTTCTTTGAAATCTTATGTTTTTGATTCACTTAGTAAGCTGACAAAATGGCAACCCTGCAAACCACTTATGTTCCAAAATGGCCCTTAATCCTGCCCATGCATCTTAGTTTTGAGGCCCTCTTCCAAACAGACCCTTTCTCAAAACTCCTGAAGAAATTAGAAGAGGTGACATCTAAGACTATATCTAGGACTATAAATGAAGATAATGATGCTCTTTGGTGTGGGAGCTTCCTGATGAATAACTCTAAATTGTCATTTGTTACATAGGAAACAGGACCGGCTTCCTGTTTCCTGGGAGCCCATTTAGGAAGGACAATTTCCTCTTAAATTTATAATGCTTAGAATGATTTGTTTATGCTCTTTATGTTTATGGGTAGGGGTTGGGGAGGTAGCTAATAGGATATAAGGCCACTTTCAGATCAAACTTTTTTCAAATGAGAAAAAGAAAAGCTTACTAACTAACAAAAAATCTGAGTAGTTATAGAGGAAAAGGATTATCACTTTTGTGGCAATCTCTTAAGCACTAGCTGAACTAATGGGGATACGGTGATCAGTGCAGCCCCTCAAAGAATACCTGTTGATTGCCCAGCAGTTGTATTGCATTGATTGAGGTACAGGTTATATGAATAATGATAGATAACAGTAATAACTAGTCTTTAGTGAAGATTTATTCTGTGCTCATCATTGTTCTTAGCACTTCATAAATGTTATATTTCATTATTTTACAAAACTATCAAGTATTTTCATAGCTAGGGAGATTGAGAGAGAATAAGTTACTTTTTGTAATATGAGAGAGCTAGTAAGCTCTCTAATTTAGAAAAGGTGGGTTTTTTTAATTTCTTGGAATGCAGAAGATTGTTCTAGAATTCAGACACCTCACAAATATAGGATTAATTTTTTAAATGTTCATTTAATAATTCCATGGCTGGCATAAATTTAAATTTGCTGGCAAAAGGTCCTTTACGTGTATTAGTATTCATTAGGCTAAATTTGCTGCAATTACCACGCAATTTTGAGTTGTTTTCCAGTGTGCTATTTTGAGAAAAGATTAAAGGATTTCTATTGAAGTGATCCCATTAACCACATTAGGAGTAAAGATATGTATACTGAACAAGGCTCATCTTTTCATTAAATAAATAATCACAATCATTTAATATATCACTTATTAGATCATATTTTTAGAGCCTGATTAGAAGATAATTTTGTGTATGTATTATGTAATTATTCAAAAGCAAGTTTAATTAGCCATAATAGCCAATACATTGCTGTTAAAATGGAAATTTTGAGCTGTGGCCAGAAAAACAGCAATAATTAGGACTTCATTTTTGGAAACATCTAGAGTATCCCCTGAGCACCAGGCCACAGTTAGTGACAATCATATAGAGTCAGGGCCCAGCTAATCATAAAGGGGCAGGGCAAGCACCTGGATTTGGGGCACTGATGGGCTAGTAGGCTATCAGCGTATGACATTTTGGTGTAGGAATCATTTTTTTCCCGTTAAAATTTAATTGTCCAGAAAACTGGAATAAAGCTCAATGCCGTATGGTTAAAACAGAAGAAAGTCATTAGACATCATTTGCCACTCACTTTCCCCCTGTTTTTCTGAGAGCAGCAATATCAAAATAAAAATTACATTGGGCAAAATTAAACAGGCAAGGAAGATTTATTCAAGATTATTGTAATACACGGAGGCCAGAACTCAACCTGAGCTCACCTCAAACTCAACTCAACTGAAAAAAAAGAAGACTGGAGAATTTTTAAGAGCTTCCATGGAGGGATCATAGACCACCTGTGTTTTGCTAACTGACTTCACCCAAAGGAAAAGTAAACCTTTTCCTTCAAGTATCTTCATGACTGGAGGTGGTGTTACAACTCCTGATCCAAGGTAGGCTCCTACCTTACCACAGAAATTGGGAGATGGGGAGGTATCACTCTTGAAGGTTCTATTTCAAAGGGACAGCTCTTGGGTCCTTGAGAAAAAAGAATCCTGGGTTGTAAACACTAACAAGAGGTTTTTTTAAATATTTACATATCAAAGGGGCAGAGAAGAAATTTGAAATTGCAAGTTTTCTAAAGTAAATGCACGAAAGAAAGGGAGGCCAAGGGCCTGGAGGCAGGAAGTCTGTCTAAAGTTTGGTCAAGCTGTGGGGAATATTAAGGTCTTGGTCAGTGAAGGTGATTCCACCTTTCAAGGCAAACCATTTCATCAAAATTGGTTCCTACCAGATAATCAGTAGGAAACAAAATAATAAAAGGTGGTTTTTATTTGTTTTCAGAACACAATTTTTCTTCAGTGTGAACTATTTTGACCTTTCTGTGATTTGGGAAATTTTTTCTAATTTTATTTATTTATTTGAGAGAGAAAGAGCATGAGGGGGGATGGGTAGAGGGAGAAGGAGAAGCAGACTCCCCACTGAGCATGGAGCCTGTTGTGGGGTTCCATCCCAGAACCCTGGGATCGTAACATGAGCCTAACACAGACACTTAACTGACTGACAGGTGCCATTGGAATTTTTTTTTTAACAATAAAAAAGAATGAATCATTGCCACTCATTAGAAAAGCTCTTAAGAGCATTTTGTAAGAATTATGATATGCAACAGGTGGTGAATATTAGTTCTAGCTGTAATTTTGGAGTCAGATAGAACTAGTTTGAGTTGCAGCCCTTCCTGGTCTTGAGAAAGTTCCTTAGTCTCTGATGCCAATTTCCTAGTCTGTAAAATGAGGAGAATAGAGTTGTTACAAGACTGAAAGAAGATGATGCATATATAGTGATTAGCAGAGTGCTTGGCACATACTAAGGGTATAACAAGTAATGATAATGAACCCACTGGTGAATGGAGGACGTGTTGCTACTAGCATTGGTTTCATGCCAATAGATGCTGTCTTCTGGTAAGGCCCTCATGAGTTATACAGATTTGATCTGAGTAAAAAATGAGCCATAGTCCCTATTGATGTTAGAGAGAGTAGGCTCTATTCCAACATCTTAACTAACACGATTGGCTGCTTATAATTATTACTTAAGAGATGAATGAGTTTGTTATATTAGGTTAAGCATACTTGAAAGTCTGCAAAAAGTACATGGTTGCTAATAGAGAACCTTCGTATATTAAGTAATATAAAAATCTATTCAATAATGAGTACACAGTAAATTCTTAGTCAGTCCACATGTACCCAGCCTTAAAACATTAATAACCTTTCACATCACAGGTCCTTATTTGAAAAAGCTAAAATACCATAAGAGCCTTTGCTGTCATTTTTAAAAATATTTACCAACACTAAAGAAAGAAATGGGGTATAGGTTCAGCAAAATAAAGGGTAAGTCCATCTCTTATGGGAACATGTAATCTGGAAGGAATGAAATCATGTTTTCTTGTGATTTTTATCAAATGCCTGTTTTGGTAATGGAATTGGTTTCCTGTGGAGTTTCCTTGGTATTTTATTAACAACCTTTCCTGAAATGATATCAGAGGTAACCCAGCATATTCTGAATAATACCACATGACAGGGCATCTTGCCTCCATGAAGAGCCATATGCTTTCTCTGTTGGTTCATGTGCTCCAAGGGGCAGCAAATGCTACATTAGACTCGAGTCTGCAGATCTCCTCCCTGTCATCAGACTTGTTGATTGAATCACTGTCATCATTATTAACTCCTAACCCAATCTCAGTGTTATAAGAATCCTGGCATTGGTAACGAAATAGGAAAGACAAGAAGACTTTATTAATGTTCCAGGTTAAAAAAGGATCTGTTAAAGATGCCAATACAGACAGAGGCCATCAAAGAAAGAAAACTTGTAGAAAGAGAAGTACCACTTCTAGGAGCACACTAAAATCTTCCATTTCCTTGACCAAACTTTGGAAGTCAGGGTGTTTGAGTTTAGCTGTGTAATCAGAAGCAAAGCATTGAACCTTTGTGTACTTGACTTTTTGCACCTGCAAAACGGCGTGAATAATGGTAAATACTCGTGACATTGCTGTGCTGATAGAAGACACAATGGACCCTTTGATAATATAAACTAACTTTTATTAGGAGTACTAGCAAATTAACTGAGGCGTAAGCCATCTTATAAGTGGAAATAAACCTATATCCCCTGGCAAGAAGGAGAAATGTTAGTAACTGGCACTTTAACACACAGAAAGTTTTTAAAAGTGTTTCTGAATTCTGTTAGCATAAAACTTTTCTCAGTAGCCACTATGAAGCCAGGAAGACAAGAGCAGTGTTTCATTTAGGATAAATTTAGGTTATGAGGATGGGAAGAGGGCACATAGCAACTGCTATTCTTATTTTTGGAGGAAAAAATTGCAGGTCTCTTCCCTGCTGAGCTCTTGAGAGAAGGAACGATTAGCCTTCCTGCCTGGGCTTATAATCCTCCCGCTCTTCCTCCTAAGACATTCAGGTAGACAGGGCCACCTGACCTCACCAGCCACAGCACCACACGCCCAGCCCCCCACTTGCCCCCCTACCCATGTTGGATGGCCTACCTTCCACATTTCCCAGCTCTAGGCTTGACGTGCTTTCTTCTGAGGAGCTCAGTGGAGAACGGGGCTAATCTTTCACCTCAGCTCTCATACTTTCACCAAAAAGAATGTGATCTTTTTCCAACAAAAGAAAATTGAGACAGCAATGGCTTTCTGACAGGAATGTAAAGATAATCACCCAAAGTGAGTAGACCCAGTGGTAAATCAGCAAAATGATATACTGCTCTAGGGCCCAGAATGACCTGGACTTACACAGACGGTGTGCAGGGACCCTGGTTGAGGAGCAGTGCACCTGGCACCCAGCAGACAGCTCCGCAGCCAAGACCCTACCTTGCATTTCATTCCAAGTACACCACAGGATTCCAGAGCAGCAAAGGAAGGAGGAACAAGGAATCGACCTAACAATTTTAGAAAGAAACCTAAAACCTCATCAGAAGAGCTCTTATTTCCAAGATAATAAGCCTTGCTGTCAGTGATGACTAAAGAGTAGTCTGAGGTGATTGACTCAATGATACCTAAAAATATAAAATATCATAATGAAATTTTGAAAGAGGGAAAAATGTAATGCACTCCAACCATGGGAGCCAGAGAGCATTGATCCGTGATGATAGAATGTTTCCCAGATAAATGGAAATTAATGACAATTAATGGCCTGAATCAACATGCCCTGCAAATTAAGTGATCTCTTGGTCATTTGAATTCACAGGGCCTCCATGCATATTAGGCAAGTCCCTGACTGCAGTGACCCCCAAGAAAATAATATCGTAGGCAGTCAGCATCACAGCTGACTGAGCCATGGTGCACAGTACATATTGCAGGAGTGTCTAATTGTGGGGACAGCTGCAGATTCCATACCTGTTGTGTGGAAGACACAGGGAAGTTCATCAGACTATCCTTGTTTTTATATGGTACTTGATCCTTCTCTGAGCACTTTCACATTTATTGTTCTACCCAACCTGCTTTCCCTGGGCACCCTGGGAGGTAAATAATGTATCACCATGATGTTTTTGATGAAAAAAGGTTAACAGGGGATCATAAATTGTTAAGGGTCACTTAGCAAGTCAGGTGCAGTACCTGGACTCGAACCCAGTGTCCAGTATTCTTTTGACCACTCTGCGTTGCTTTCCTGACATTCTGTGCCATGCAAACTCCTTTTGCTGGAATTGACAGATAGATGGCAGCAGGTGCAGAAGAGTAGAGTTGGAAGGGGTAGAACTGGACAGCTGTGTAGAAAAGAAGCTTAAACTGTCCAGTTCTACAGGAAAGGATGACCTGGAAAATACTAATAAATTGTTCTGTGGTTATAAATGCAGACACATTGAATGTATAAAGCAATAAAAGGTACAGACATACTTGAGTTTGAATTTTGTCTGTGCTACTTGTGAAGCCTAAATAATATAACCTCTTGGAGACTCAGTTTCCTTTCCTGTCAAGTAGTGATAACACCTTTACCCACAGAGTTGTTCTGAGGCATAAATTAGATAACGTGTGTGTGTGTGTGTGTGTGTGTGTGTGTGTGTGTGTGTGTGTGTGTGTGTGTGTGTGTGTGTGTGTAGGCACAGCACAGAGCCCACCATATACTAATCATTCAAGAAGGTAACAGTTGTTAACTGAATAAAATAAGAAAAGAAATGTGAGGCTCACGGTGAGTGAGAAGGCATAGTAACTGCATTGAACATCAGTTGACAAATAAGTCATGTGAAAATATATCTACTAAAGGTAAATCTAGGCAGTATGTGGGAGGAAATTAAGAAAGGGTGTTTTGATAACACAATATACTTAAGTTAAAAAAAAAACACCATGGTATTATGAAATCTTTTCTGGAGCTCTTCCAAACCCTGACTTGACATGTAAATTGTAAAAAAAAAAAAAACAGAAGAAAACAAAAAAAACCATGACAAGCAACTTCTGTCAGAGAACCGGAAGTGTGGCTGCAGTATTCACATGCACATGTGTGTGCGCACGGACACATATTCCTCACTACTCTACTTACAATCTTGGTGCCATTTTTGTCTTTCTATAAACCAGGTTCTCCCTAAATTCCTAGTTCCAGGTTGAGGATTCTTTGGAATGAATCCTCTCAGTTTTTGTAAAGATTGGTTGTTCAACTTTCTATATGTAAAAAAGTGAAATGCATCTTAAGAAAAGTGATTTCTGGGTGTATGTATTCCTAGGTGTTTTAGTCATCGAGCTACAAGGAAAAGAAGCTATTTTGCTATTGAAGATTATAGTTGAGTAAAAACCAGAATGGAAAGTGTAATCTATGTTTCAAAATATAGCTCTTCTTGCATTTTCTGAAATTTCATACATTTTGATGAAAAACACAGATTCTCCAGGCTCCCTAGCTTTGAAGCTAATTTTCTCAATTATTGCCTATATGGCTTTTCTTTTGCTTAACAATTATAGAAAGTTTGGTCTGACTGATGAGGCTCTTTTCAATTTCCTTTCCAATAGAAACAGTCTTGAAAAGTACCCTAGAAACTTCTGCAACTATTCTGCTTATTTTGAGAAAACAGCTCCAAATTAGCTCTCAACTATTTGTAGTGCTATGGGTGTCAGATGATGTTGATGTAAATAAGACACCCAGATGAACCAAACTGGAGACTGCTAACTTGGTTGACTTTAAATAACTTAGTGACTTAGTCATTGGAAGTAAGTGGCTTATTACTTGGAGGCATAGGGAAAATAAATGCAGATATGATATTTGCATTGATATAAATTGATCCCAATTTGCCTAAGCACAGGAGAAGTGATTTCTGGTTTAATGAAATAAGTATCATATTTCCTGCTTTTACTGAAGCTATTGGAGGGGCTGGGAGTTAGGGTAGTATTGAGGAAATGATATTTATGATGTCACTGCCGATGTTTTGCCCACCTGTTTATTACCTTTGAAATCAGAGGTCTCTCACATGTTCTTAATGGTTAAATTCACCCCAGCCTACTCCTGAAAATTTATGAACTTAACAAAAATCTCGTCCTCTAATCAATCAGAAAACATACATTCTGTAGCATGTGCGTGTAATCTTCATTAGATATTAGAAGGTGAGGGAAGTGGTAGAAAAGACAAATAGAATTACAGGAAACTATCAAAGGCCTAGCAACATAGTCTGGAAGCAAAGAATCAACCCAACAGAAATGAAACATTTAAGTAAGCTTTCACAATGGTGTGGGCTCCATACTAAAATGAAGGATGTCATATATGGTTGAGGGAAGATTGGGATGAACGTAGGTTTCCTGCAAATCCCCCCATACATCTTCTTGATTCTGTTCTTGCAGCTTCAGGCCGTTCTATCTCACGGTCTCCTTCTTTATCCTCAGTGGCTTTCCAGAGTTCAATCTAGAAACCTGGATCGTTCTTCTCATTTAAGTCTCAATTCAAATACCTTCTACTCAGAGAGCTGTTTCTGATGTCCCTTTCTAAAGCCTCCTCCTCATTATTATCTCTCTAGTACCAAATTTTGTGCCCCCTTCTGTTATTGAATTTTTTAATTTTAAAATCATCTTGTTTTCTTATATTATTTTCTGTTGTGTTTCTAATACACTAATATAGATCCATGTCTGTCTTGGGTACCTTGATATCATCATCTTATATGGTACGTGGTAAATTGTTATTACTCAATAAATATTTGTTGAAAAATTTTAATTAGCTTTTTCTACTTGGTTTTATTTTCCCCCTTTTCCCCTATCTCCATACATTAACCAATGGTAACAACTTGACATGAATCTTTCATATACCTTTCACCATGTTCCTAGTAAAAACATATAAATATAGGGATGTTTTTCTTTCTTGCCTTATAGAAGTTTACTATATGAATTAAACTAGCTTTTCTCCTTTACTAATATATTACGGACATGTTTCAGGTCAACAAATTTGACTCTAACTCCTATTTTCAACTCTATTAAAATTCTAGACTATGGGTGTGCTGGAATTTATTCAACCATAGCCTTGTAAACTCTTAAGTTTTTACACTTTTTTCTTTTCTTCTCATAACATTATAGCAAACATCCTGTATTTATATATTTATATGCTGATATGTTTAATTATGTAGACTATATTCCCCAAACTGAGGTTGCTTAAAATATATGTGTATTTTTTTTAACTTTTATCATTGTAAATTTCAAGCATGTAATAAGTAGAGGGAATGGTATAATGAACTCACGTGTACCCATCATCCACCTGCAACTTAATCTTTTTAAAATTTTAAAAGGTATTTTTAGATTACTTCCTAAAAATGATTGAAGAATTCATATTCTCACCAGCAAAACTGCCCATTTCCCAAATAAATATGTTTACCACATTATCACTCTTTCTTTCTTTTTTATTCCTCAATTTTGTTGAAAAAAATTCCTTATTTTATTTTGACTTCCATTCTAGTGAAATCGAGGATCTTGTCCTACCTTTAATCACCCATTTGGATCTTCTATTCTCCACTTGCTTATGTGTATTTTTGTCCATTCTTGTATGGATTGTTTGCTCTTTTTCATATCACTTGATACATGCTCTTTGTATTTTAGAGGTATTAACTCTTGGTCTGTTATATATGCTACAAACATTTTTCCTCTCCTTTTCATTTGCATTTTCACTTGGTTAGTGACACCTTTTTCCCCATAAGATTGTTACTTTTTATAACATCAGATATGCTGATCTCATCACGTAAGGCTTCATTGCGTGGCCTATAACCCATATGTTAAGTTGTATATCCATCTTCAAATTTCTTCTCACTCTCCCCTAACATTGACTGTGCTAAAAACCAGCCACTCTGGTTTTTGTTGAATTTCTGAAAAACAAGCTCTTTCTTTCCACGAGGTCATTCCTCCTTATTCCTTCTGACTACAAGACTCTTCTGCCCACTTTTCACTTGACTAGTCTCCAAACCTTTTCCAGGTGTCAGCATAAATGTCACCCAGTCAGGTCTTTCTGACTCTCTAGTCTAAATCAGAAACCCTTGTTCTACTCCTGCATGGTGCTACCATTTTCTTTCATCACACATATTCCAGCTGCGGTTTTAAGTTTAACTGTATGATTCTTGGTTGGAATATTCAAGGTCCATGAAGGCAGTGTCGAATGTGTATGGTTATCCACTCTAACGTGAGGACCTAGTACAGTCCTTGGAGCATAACTCTGGTTCACTATGTGTTAGTTGACAGAAAGAGTGAATATTCTCAGTAAACTTCACAGAAGATGGAGCAGTAAGCTAATTTTGAGGAATAAGTAGTATTGAGCCAGGCACGATGAAAATATCATATGAGCCAGGCAAGTAGGTAGAATTTTATTGACATGTGGAAACTGGGGATGGCAATAAAATTATGACTGTAAATTCCTTTGAGAGAAACTGAAGACAAGTTTGAGTAGGTAGCTGTGGGAAGACCATGAAGGGCCATAAGGATGGTAGTCACACTGATACTTGAGTGGTGTTTGATACCTTGATACTTTCAAGGGTTCCAATAAAACCTTATGGGCACAATGACCGTGTTAAAGTTTAGGGGAAGAAGCCTGCGGATGACTAAGCTACAGACACACAGTTTACAACGTATAAGGTGATTGAGAATGGGCTTCTGTAAATGCCATGATCCTCTGGCTTCCCCCAGAGATGAGGGAAAATGTGTGTGTTCCTCTCTTAGTTTTCATTGTGACCAAAGTCATCCAGGGTATGATTATGTCTTTGCCTTTTTTGTCCCATGTGGTGCCATTTGAGGTAGTAGCTTGTCCTAGTTGGTGCTTTCTGTCCTCCAGGCACAGGATGAGTTTTTCTGAGGCTAGCATCCTTTCCCATGCAGTACTGAGATCTCTGGTGAAGATAATCCCTCAATCCCCCAGTGGTGTCCTCTGTACTTCCCTTCACACAAGTGCCTTTGTGGCTTTGAAAGAGGAAAATGTTAGACCAAGCAGCCACACCGGTGGCAAAGGCTTATTGATTTCCAAGTTCTTTCTGAACCTCCATTTTATTAGAAGGGCTAAGATGTGTCAGCCATGTCCTCCCACAAGACTTTTGTCTGACCTGCATGAGCAAACTTCTGAATATGCAAGGCCTGGGTGGAGTTGATGGGAAGGGAAGATGGGAGGGATTTGAAACATCCAGCATTCATCATCACCTTTCAAAAAACTACAGTGTGAGTTGAAATTAGAGCATGCATACAAATCTTTGCCTACCTGCTTTCTTGCAGCTACGGCATTTAAACATGCATTCTTTTGAGTGATTGCATCATAATCATTTCTTCTGACCCAGGTTATACTGAAGCACAGAAGTGGAAAAAATAATAAACTTTATTTTTCTGGAGATGGGGGACAAAACTGTGCTAATCTCAATTTACAAACACCCTAGGAGCCTACAATTCAATTTTCTTTTCACAGTATTAATGAAACTGGGTACTGGAAAAATCAAATCTTACCCCATAAATCTGAAACCATCTTCAAGACTAGCCTAGAATTATAATAATTTCCACATCTATTAAAACACAGTACAGTGCTCTGTTCTAATGAGATCATTTTAGGCAGCTTTTTCCTACATGGGGTGGAGACAGAAATTTAAAATCGATTGCTTTTACTTTAATTTATGATAAAACCAGAAAGACTGGTCAAAGACTCTTAGAAAAAAATTCAATAAATGCATCTTGCCAATAATTTTTAAAAAAGGATTATTGTAAGACAGGATATCTAACGATTCCAGGTAGCAGGATGATATATGTTGAGCATTATGGAGTTTTTATAATCCTTTATATACCCCTCCTGATCTGAAATATATAGCTCATATTCTGGTTTTGTGGGTTTTTTTTTTTTTTACATTGGTGTGTTTTATTCCTTACTATTTCTTAAAATTGGCAGTCTCTTATATTTTTTTCCTTAAAACTCAAAAGCTGAATTTTCATTGTCATCAGTATATAGTAAAACTCTTGCTTCATCCTTGATGTGACAGGGTCATGGTTGATGACGTACCTACACACAAACCATCTATATTGAAGAAATAAAACCAACAATAAGAATTGCCTGGAAACTGTAATCTTACCCTACAAAGCTAAGTTTGGAAACAACATCAACGTAATAAGATTACAGTGAAAGAACAGCTCATCCAAGTATACAAAATAGTTTCATAAAAATGACAATTTGAGTGATAAAAAGAACATCTGATAGCATGGTTATTGCCTTGGTGAACTCACCAGTGGAAATATGAGGTCCCACCACCCACCAAACCCTCATTTTATGTGAAAGGCATTAGGGCTTTAAGCATCATTTCTCGTGAAGTATTGTAAAAACATAAATCAAGAGCAGTTTTATTTTTCATAACAGTATCTGATTGCTGTTTTTCCAGACTCAGAAAGAATAACCAAAGGATGCCAGACACTTTCTAATGCAAGGTGAAGCCTCTTTAGGAAAACTGGCTAATGTTCAAAAATTCACCTTCCAAAATGCATAGTTATTTTAGAACTTCAGTTATGAATCATCTTGCTTAGTAAATGTGGGCTTTATATTCCCCATTTGCCTAAACTGAGGTTATGACTAGATACAATCAGACAGTGGCAAACTGATAAATATAGGCTCTAGCGCACAGCTTAATGACTTAATGTGCTCCGCATATCCCCATCTGCCTAACAAAAGTTTTTAAAATTGGTACTAAAAGAACATTTATTTTGATAAAGCATATAATTTTATTCTGTAAACAAATTTAGAAGGTTAAATGGTAAAGTAAACCATTCCAATATGAAACACAAAGACTATGTTCTTTATGAAACAATCACATTTAAACTTTTCTTTTCTTTTTTTTTTTTTTTTTGGCCAGTAAAGACTATTTTGTATTTTGATTTGAAATTAGGCACTTGGCAATAAGTTTTGACAAGTCATGAGCTGGGAGAGGGCCGCACAGAAGAGGTAGAAAGGGGAGAAAGGGGAGGAAGTAGAAGGAAGAGCAGAGAGGAGCATGGGGTTGGTGGCAGAGGGCCAGAGGAGCTGGTGAGGACTGAGACCTGCCACAAACAGTCCTCTCTTTTCTGTTCTCTGCCATAGCCTAATGTATCACTTAAGCATATTTGTTCCATGGTGCTTTTTAACTGGATCTAAATGAGTTCTTATTTGGGGAAATGATGTTCTTTCACAGATGCAGTGCCAAAGGCTGTCAAAAATAAAGAACGAACGTACATCATGACAATTTCTTTTCCTGTCGTGGTAGTTTAAAATAACTGTCTCAGCAAACTTATGGATAAGTTAAAATTTTAAATGTTTCATTGTTAAATTTTTTGTGAAAGCAACAAATGCACTTTTTATTCTTTTTATATGACAAGGCACGGGAATGTGTCTTTTGTGCTAACTGTGCATTTTCCACACTATGAATGAATTGGTTTAGGGTATAGTGTGGAACTATGTTAATAAGTGTCCTAACACTTGCAAGACTGTGCCTACCTAAATAATCACAGTATTAATCAGTGAAAAACAAGAAAATACATAGAGCTGACATAGAGGATTCTTGATGAATCTGGGCCAAATCAGACTATGTAGAAGGCTTCTAAGAGAGACCATCAGATCTTAACCAAATGTTTGACAGAGATAGAGAAAGAGAGAATTAAACATCACTTTTTACCTGTCCTCTAAGATAACACTATTTAGCCATCTGTGAGTCCGAGGAATACTTTCATAGCCATTTAACTGAAAAGTAGCTTCTGTGGAAGAGGTTATAACCCTTTTTTTTTTTTTAAGGATTTCTTTTTTTTTTTTAAAGATTTTATTTATTTATTCATGAGAGACAGAGGGAGAGAGAAGGGGAGAGAGAGAGAGAGAAGTAGAGGGAGAAGCAGGCTCCCAAGGAGCAGGGAGCCCGATGCGGGACTCGATCCCAGGACCCCGGGATCATGACCTGAGCCGAAGGCAGACGCTTAACCATCTGAGCCACCCAGGCGCCCGGTTATAACCCTTTTGACAGCTCTTTGTCCTTGCCACTGTAGTCAGTAGCTTCTGGATCATTTAGGAAAAATGCCAGCAGGAATCAAAAGCCTTCATATTGCCCTTCAGGTGTGCGTACTTGCTTTCCCCACAGGTTTAGTAGACCTCGTAGTTTACACTCCAGGTGTAACTCTGAGGGTCACTCCAGGTGACTCTGAGGGTATGTGATGATGGCATGAATGACACAGGAGGAAAATCATTTGTTGTTTTAGTGTTCACATAAATTGTGTATAATTCACGATGCTTTCCTGCTTTATGAATCATTGAAATAGGATGTAAGTGGGCACTTAGGATATTTCATCTACTCTTTTCCTTTTTTCTTTCTCTTCATCTTGTTTTTTGGCTCGCAACCCAACCCTCAAATCAAAATATGTGTGCCACCGCCACAGTTGGATGCTACTTGCCTGCTTTCAGTCAGGAGAAAGGATCCTTGGGTGCTCTGGCTTATTCAGTACCCATCTCCGGTCCTCCTCAAGTTTCCCATTGACCTGGGCTCTTTGTGCCTCTGGTCCAGTTAGCTCAGTTTCACCTAAAAATCCGTTAACTTCAGACCATTCACGGACTTACCGCTAATTTGTATGTATTCCATTCTCTTAGTTCCCTTTTTCACTCTCTTTTACCTGTTTTGAAAGTGTTCTCATCACATGCTGGGACAGAGAAAGGTAGATAGAGTGAAAGTAAACCATAGTTCATTTGTTTGTTTTTTATCACTGCTGAGAAAGCACATATAGATTGTCGTATTTATTTAAAATGTCTTGATTTAGTGTATTATGGCGTGTAAAAGGAATGCAGAATTCTCAAATGCATGAAATAAAAGAATTGCTTATGGGTCTCTCTGATCAAATTCCTTTTTTCTCATTGTTACAAAGGGTTAAGAGGTGACTGTGTTTCTTTTTTGATATAAAATTTTCACCAAATTATATAAGAAGGCATTTAGGCTTTTTAGCCATTTCTACTGTTCTCTACATTTAAATTACTATGAAATTTCCTCAGAGGTTTTCCTGCAATCATCAAAATAAACCATTAATAACAGTAAGTAAAGCCATATTTTAGTTTATAAATATATTTAAATTTCTCTAGCCTTTTTTTAAAAAAGATTTTATTATTAATTATTTTGAGAGAGAGAGTGGGGGTGGGGGTAGGAACAGAGAGAGAGAGGGAGAGGGAGAAGCAGACTCTGTGCTGAGCATTGAGCACGACATGGGGCTGGATCCCAGGACCCTGAGATCACGACCTGAGCAGAAACCAAGAGTCAGAAGCTTAACCGACTTGAGCCACCCAGGCGCCCCAGATTTCTCTAGCCTTTTATTGCGCATCTGGGAGAGATGTCTTTAGTGTATAAATACTTTCGATTTTAGCACAAAAGTTAAGGAAAATGTCACTTCTCCTTCAGATTTGAAGCAAAACAGAAAAAAATTATTAAATAATTCAGATATGGAAGCAACTGCATATTGCAAACACACCTATAATAATACCTATGGTGGTTATTAACTTTTAAATGTGAATCAGGGAAAAGGATAGTGTTTCCTCATTGGGTTTTGGCATTTTTTGGTCAGTTATTTTTAAAAAATGGTATGTAGACTCTTAATTTACATATTGGTTACAGAGATATTTTTAGGCCTGCATGTGACTTTAAGCAACATTTTGGCTGGAGTTGCAAAAAAGGCGAGTATTTTCCTTAGATAGGAGGTGTTTATCAAATGCCTGTATGGCAAAATTGAAGCGCTTGAGGCTTTGCTTTGGTCTGTGAATCTTCTAGTTCTAACATCAACTTGTTGTTGCTGTGTTACTAAACACAGTTGTTGTGAACATGTATCAGAAATACTTCAGCAGATAAAAACAAGATTAAAACTCTTGGATAAAATAGTCCATTTATGATATCAGTTCATAAGTAGAAAAAAAATGAACATATATACTTAGTATAGAACATTTCAACGCTGCATTTCATTAAAACCCTCAAGTCTTCTTAGCATGAACTATATGACTAGGATTTTATATCCATTCTCCCTATTCTTCTCTGACAGACAAAGTGAGAGCATTGTGAAAAATATGTTAAAATAAGAGCATTCCATCAGGGTGGGGGCAAAGATTTAGGTAACATTTAAATAAAATCCTTTACTGTAGTGGGTAAGACACCACGTTAAAAGAATGATCCACAAATGAGCAAGTAACAAGTTGTCCTTCAGTGCAAGTTTGCAGCTGAGCTAATTGGCAGACTTGGGCAAAGATGGCTGTATTTGAAAGAACAAGTGCTGCCTCTGGTTTGTGAGGTAGTGACAGACTTCCTGCAGTAGGTTCTCTTCTTCTTGAGAGGAAATTAATTTCCTGAAATCAAATGCTGTGGATTATGTCTTTGTCTCCTTCCACCTTGGCCACAGAAGCAACAACAGGGCTTTTTATTCAGCAACATCACATGGGCTTTTGTAAAATCAGCAGTGACATATTCAGCATAGAAAGGTTTCACCTGATACATTTTGCGGCTCCAGAATACAGGATATTGCTGCTTTGAGCCTGAGAGCTGTTACTTTGTCAGTGACTCTATGTGTAAGGCTTTATTTGGGGAAGGAAAGGAAAATGACAGCAAGAGACCCCCGCCATGATGCAGAAGAAATCTTGGTGATGTTTGAAAATGGGATGACAAAGCAGGTAAATGACTACCAGTATTTAATAGGAACTTTTGTAGAAATATTAAAAAAAAGAGCTACTAAATGATGTTTAATAGTAGTAAAAAGCCAATTTCAGGCTTCTTGAACTGTGCACTTTCTGTATAAACACACACCCCGTTTATATACACGTACCCATATATCTGATATATACACACAACCTTGAAATTCTTTTAATTCATTCTGCATAATTTACAAAAAAATATTTTGAAAATTACAGCATTTTTAATTCGCTGCGTCTGAAAAATAACCTTTCTCTGTAAGACCAAGGAGAGGACAGAGATTCGGAGAAAGAAAACATAACCCCCAGAGAAGAATGACCCGAGGGTCAGAGATAGGACAGATTTTTATCTCCGTACAGTTCCTATTCTTTAAAAATTTTTCAAAAAAAATTTTTATTGTGTAGAGTAAAAGAGCTGCTCCCCACCCCACAACCCCCATTGGATAAATTAAATTAAACTTATAACGATAAATGAATTAAATCCCAGGACTTTTTCCTCTCCGTCATTAATTTCAGTGCCCGACTATGCTCTGGAGAAGACATTAGTGAACCCTCTAACCCGTTTCTTGTATCCGTGGAAGAGCGTTCTTTATACTTTGGAAAGACTGAAGGATAATTTTGCCAGTTGAAGAAAAGTATGCTAACGAGTCCTTTATTCATTATTATCTATTAAGTACTGAATTTTGACCCATACCCGATTTAGATAGTCTGCAAAATTGAGAAAAAATATTTTCCTACTTCACCCTCCCAAATTTAGTTTTGGTGGTCGCTCAACCACTGCTAATGAATGAGTGATACATAGACACTTATATGAGTAAATAAACCTCCAAAAGAAAAGGATTTAGTTTTGTCTTAGTTTGTAAAGATGAAAGTAAAATCACGCTTTTACAAACATGCATGAGAAGCCTATTCAAAATGCCTGGATTATCCTGTTTTTCAGTACTATATTCATTACTGTATGAGACAATACGATTTCTAAAGTAATACTGAATTTAGCTATCATAATTCACAGTCTAGAGTTAGCCCTAAGTGTTCTGTGTGAACATCAGTTTGATTGCTGAATTAATACCCTCTGACATTATAAGGTAGTGTCATTACGATTTTATTTACCATGTCGGGTTTATGAGTTTTCACCTGACACATCGACGTGGCCCTTAAGAGCTACATGAAGCTTACTTGGGGCCGCACTTACAAAATCTTGTTAACAAAACTGGTCTGTGAGAAAGAAAAGATGGCAACTAATCTCTCCCCAAGTGCTTTGATGAATAGTCCCTAGGTTTTAGTGACCACGAGGCATAGGGATTGCTACATTTAGCAGCAGTAGACTTTTCCTAAGGCAGTAGGTGTTATGCCATTAGGCATGGAAATAGATGGTGAGTGTTACTCTAGCTCTCGGGCGTTCCGTGAACTCCGTAGTCACGCGCTGTTTTTCTCACCCTCTTTCCCGCAGCTAACCCAACCCGAGCCGGCGGGAGAGAGCCCTACCCAGGCTCGGCGGAAGTGATTCGGGAGTCCAGCAGCACCACGGGCATGGTGGTGGGGATCGTCGCGGCTGCTGCCCTGTGCATCCTCATCCTCCTCTACGCCATGTACAAGTACAGAAACCGGGATGAAGGCTCATACCATGTGGACGAGAGTCGAAACTACATCAGTAACTCAGCACAGTCCAATGGGGCTGTCGTAAAGGAGAAACAACCCAGCAGTGCGAAAAGCGCCAACAAAAATAAGAAAAACAAGGATAAAGAGTATTACGTCTGATCCCAGGATCCCAAAAAGACCCTTGTATAGAGATAGTCTTCATTTTATCCGAGACATAATATAAACTTATCTCCTTTCCTTTTTACGAAGCACATACAAAAGAAGACAGGGAATGCAATCAGGAAGGAAAGACTGTTTTTAAAAAATAAAAACAAGTATCTCATGCTCTTGTTTCTCCAAAAAAAAGAAAGAAAAAAAACAAAACAGGGGCCAATAAATTCCCTAACATCCACAGTGTTTTCATTTACTCTGCCTGTCTTTATGTTGCTGGAACACTCCTAAAAGACAGTGATGACCGCACGCATTCATAAAGCAAAGGAGTATTACAACATCAAGGCACAACACTAATACAACACAACACACACCACAAAAAAAAAAAAAAAAAAAAAAAGAAGCTACCTATGATCCTGGATTTAGCCAAAGTGCTAGCGCTTTCCTGAGAAGTCAGTTAGTCCGATTGCCAGAGAAGACTGTGTCATTTTGAATGACCCAACCTGCAAACCTTTGGGTTTGCCACCTGGTGCAACTGGAGCGGTGGTTGGAACTTGCATTTGAAAACAAAGTGCTGGCTTTTTTGAAGACTTGTGTAGGAACACATTCAAAAAGCCCCTTTCTGGTTGTGAGGGAAAAAAAAAAAAAAGTATGGAGGCCTTATTTTCAACAATGTGAAATATAAGGCACATTTTCACACTAAAATCTCATAACAAACAAACAGAAAAAACCAAGAGGGCATAGATGCAATCATTGGGAAATTTTCATGCACGCTTAATATGTTATTACATATGTTTATATAAAATCCATCTCTGTGTGCTTTCTGGACTGTGATAAGTGACGTTTTATAGCCTGTTGTATAGAAAATGCAAAATATATCTCTGCTCTTCAGCCATTTTTGGTAAATTCAATGTTATAAGTGTTGCTAAGTATAGGGAGTTTTATGACATCAGAGCAACAATTATTTCAGGGTTGTTTTGGTTTTTTTGCCACCATTATAAATTGCCACAATTACTTTTTTTAAAAAAAAATTACAATGTAGTGTTTATTCTAAGGAAGATATGTATGAATGTATATAAAAAGACTCAGCTACTTTTTTTTCCTAACATGTACAGCCTTCATTCTGTTGCAATTAAGTTTTAGTACTTGTATGAAAGGTGTGAATTAGAAGGTAAAATATATACATATGTATCTTATAATCTTTTCTCTCCCCAATATTCACATTTTCCACATACTTTCATCATTTACAATCACACACACACACACACACACACACACACACACACACCAATCCAGAGGAATCCATCAGATATGATGGAAAACCCGAGCGTATATATATATAACAGCAAATGTTTACTGACAAATTGAAAAGCAGGAAGGAAGGAAGATAGTTGTGCCAAGGTATTGATGACAGATGGGGTGATTTGCTTCATTGAGATCATGCTCCCAGGAAACCCTGAGAATATTTTAGTCCCTAATGAAACGGAACCTTTTCTTATCAAATAGAATATCAATGGTATATTGCTGCATGAATATGAACCATTATGTGGGGGAGGTTACAGAAGCAAAATTGGTTAATCTATACCTTAACCCTGGCTGCTGCAATTAAAAACTTTGTTTCCTATATATATATATATATATATATATATATATATATATATATATGGTATCCCTGAACCTGATGTGCATGATAAACACTTTGGAAAGTAAACATTTTCTCAACTAAGAAAGTATTTTCAGTAATTTTGATTCTGTATTCTATCCATCTAAAAAAATCATTCTCTATTTGTTGATTATTGTCCATATTTTAACTTTTCTGGTTTTACATATATATCATTAAATATAGTTTTAGTTTAATACACATTAAGTAATAGGAAAGTATAGATTATACACTTGTTTTTGCATATTGTTTCAACGATGTTCATAGCAATAAATTATTAATATGAGCAGGCAATGCAAAGGAAATGCATTATTAGATTGGAAGATGATGCCTCAGTGAAAATTGGTCACATTACTTTAACCCATCCTAAAAGAATGATACTGGATTTCATAAAAGAGAATACCTTTACAATTAGCTTTAATCAGCAAAGGCAAAAAATGCAAAACAGCTTTTGTGATACTTAAGATGATGAAAAAAGCCAAGAAGTGGCCTGGATTTCAGACATACAGCACCTTAGAAATAAGTATAATTCATAGCGAATCACCACTGTCTACGGTTGCCAAGTAATTGTGGTGTGTGAAAAGTCTTAAAGGCTTTTCCTGACCCAGAAAGTAGAGGTTTAAAACTAAAATTTAGTATCCATAACTTGTGTTTCAGATTTTCTTCTTTTTTTTAATTTGCTAGCTTAAAGAATTCATGTCTTTTTTTTTTTTCCTCTTGTTCAGTCTTACTCAGGGAAAGCCAGTGAAATAAGAAGGTAAATATAAAACCACTAATTTACATCTTGAGGTTTTAAAAAGAAATGGTTGCTTTTCCATATGATCTACTGAACTCGAACTAGTTTCCATCTGGAAAGAGTCTAAAAAATGATGAAATAAATAATGGTATTTTTAAGCAGTATATCTATGAAGCATGTTGTTTGGGATTGATTTCATTGTTTCTTTCCAGCATAAATTTTAAAATTTCATGCAATGATATAATCTAATATTATCAGTAAAAATACTTCTAATGTTATTGGCCTACACAAAATCGAGCAATTTTTTTCTTTTTTTCTTCTTCCTTTTTGAATGGAGAAAGAAAGAGGAACATGAGCTAGAGAGAAAAAAAAGACATGAATAAGATCCCAAGTATCTTTATACCAAATGTATCAGGGTTCCATGAATAGTTTGCAGTTAACAGGATTTGACACTACCTGGCATAAATTCAATTACATCTCTAGACTGTAACTTTTCTGATTGAGTACGCTTCTTTTTTATCCATGTAATGTGTTGCCTTTAAAAAAAAATACTACAATAATGTGTGAGGTGGTCAATCCCCAAGACATCAAAAAAAGACCACATGACCCTACCCTTCTAGTGCTTTGTGTGATTGGGTATCTAAGGGTTTTGTTTTGTTTTTTTTTTTCTGTTGCAAGGCCAATTTATCCATTATTGGAAATGCTAAGCAAGTGGAATTTACTGTTTTGTTAATAAAATATTTCTTAATACAACTGTGGATTTATTGATTTTAAGAAAATATATGCGGCACCATTTTGGGACAAAGTGGCCCAGTAAGGAAGACTGAACTTGAAGGGAAAACCTGCCCTTTAGACAAGCAGAATAAGAGTACCACCTCTATTTTTCTGGGTTTTAATATTCATTAAGCACATCTACATTCATAGACTTAAAGATACAGCCACGGAATGTACCTTTGTTTACATCTGTTCATCGTGCTCTCCAGGAAACTGCAAACTCTTAAAAGTAGTTAAAAACAACAGGAAGATGCTGATTTCATGCATATGATTTTCTCTATGAAAAGCAGTATAATTCAAGTAAATATGTGATTAAATTCCAATACTATCATTTACTAGCTCCAGGTTACCTGATTTCTCTCACTTTTCTCATTAGTAAATTAAGGATAATACCAACCTCATAGGATAGTAAGGATAATGAGAACTAATGTGCCTTGCACAACTAAGTGCAAAGAAAAGGTGGCTACTTGTGTACTATTAGTTTCCATAAGATTAATGAATTCAAGAAAACATGTCAAAAATGTTTGCTCAGGTTGTGCTATTTGAAAAATAAAAGTGCAAAAGACAAGTGTGTAAAGGAATATACTTTTTCATCTCTCACAATTTTTTTTTTTTCCTGCAAAAGCAAAGTCACTGTGGAAATGAGATGACCCATCAGTTACTTTCTGTAAGTTTCAGTCCCACAGTTGGCAACTGATTTAAAACTCTGGCCTTTGAGAATAATCTGATAGAAAAGCATGAGTTCAGTCTTTTTCTCCTTTTTCACAGGAAAAGGTTTGAGCATGAGTGCTTAATCCATTTATGCCTACCTTGTTCTAGACATGTGTTATTTCTTACTAACTCATAAACCCTTTAAATATAATGGGGAGACAATCTACCTCTTCTTAATGTGTAAGTTAAAGGCTATGCAGTCTAGCTTACCTTAAAATACCTTAAAATATATGAAATTTTAAAGATGATGAAATACTATAAATAATATAAAATTTACCAATAGTAAATAAGGATTCTTGACCAGTGGGACATAGATCTCCAGAGTCCAGGGGTTAGTAACCTCTAACAATATTTATTGATAAAATTTGACAAATATATTCAGAAAAGTATTTTCCCGGGAAGAGAGTCTACTTAGGCTCATCAAATCTTCAAAAGACCTTAAAATTCCCCAAAATGTTAAGAACAAAACCGACAAAACAGTTATTGGATATCAACAAAACTTTGTTATAAAAATAATACTGAAGAGGGACGCCTGGGTGGCTCAGTCAGTTAAGTGGCTACCTTCGGCCTGGGTCACGATACCAGGGTCCTGAGATTGAGTCCCACATTGGGCTCCTTGCTCAGCAGGGAGCCTGCTTCTCCTTCTCTCTCCCTCTGCTTGTGCTCTGTCAAAAATAATACTGAGGATAAATGGTTCAGCGAGGATTAAGAAGGCATCAAGGAGATACCATATACTTTTACAATGTACATAGGTAGCATCCTTTTTAATAACTTGTTCAGCTACCTGACTTTTATATAAATTAATTTTGCTTCATTTTTACAAGTTCAACCTTCAAATATTTATTGAGTACTAGTATATGTAAATCACTCTGTTCATCTCCTATAGCCACTATTTTGAACAATGTAATATTCATTTGAAGACAAACTTCTCCAAAGATTGGAACGCTTAAGTATTTTGAAGATACATTGTACATCTAATATGCAGCAAGGAAGGCTCTGTCCACCAAAAGCATCCATCCTATGGAGGTCATCAATAGTCCAGAGTGGTAAATGGACCACAAAAAAACACCTAAAAATTTTGACCTCAAAATTAGATTCACTGGAAAGGAGGAAATAGTTCTTCATGAGGCTTATACAAAGAAGATGCTTTGACCATTTCTTGACAGTTCCTCTTTTATCAAGGAGGCTGAGTGATTCTAGACCAACTATGAGAAGTGCATCTTGTGCTTGTGTAAGTTTTCTTACACAACCATTGAGTGCTGTTCCCCCAAACAAGATAGCATTTCTGGGTGAGAACATGGATATTCAAACAGTAGCATCTAATTTTTCTTATCTGAATCAATTCTATGAAAAAAATGGCAATGGTTTCTAAGGTCCCACTGAGCAACCCTGCTTAAGAGTGCAAAAACTCCCTGAAAAAAACATAGACTATGGAGCCACAGTATTGATCCTTCAGTAAAAATAGCAATAAGTAAAAGAAGTCTTAAATAAATAATAAGTTTTGTTGAATACTTCTGATCTGATATTTACTATTTAGAACAATGTGTTTTTTACAGTTAAACAAAATGATAATATTCTGTCACAAGCAATGTTCTGTCACAGAATTTAGAGCAAGGTGTTTGGGGCCTGAAGCCTGGTTTGAAAATCATTAGCTCTGAGTCCTTGGGCAATCACTACACCATATCACGTTTTCAGATAAGTGAGATAATAAGGGGCACCTAGGTGGCTCGGTTGGTTAAGCAACCAGCTCTTGATTTCAGCTTGGGTCATGATCTCAGGGCCCTGAGATCAAGCCCTGCATCGGGCTCCCTCCTGGGTGTAGAGTCCGCTTGAGATTCTCTCTCCCTCTGTTCCTCCCCCTAACTCCCACTCTCTCTCTCTCAAAATAAATAAAGAAAATCTTTTTTTTTTTTTTTTGGCATATGTCTCGTTTATTTATTTCAGGTCTAGTGAAATCGGATTAAATAAAGAAAATCTTAAAAAAACAATGTAAGTGCGATGAGACAACTTGTAGTTTGTGAGAGTTTTAAAATATAATGCATTTAAATGCTTTGCATAGTTAGAATTCGATACTTTACTAGAAGATAAAAAAGAAAATAAAGCTTACCTCCTTAACAGTATATCATGGAAATGTTCTGGGCAGCTACTAAGAGTAGAATTCACGTAAAATTATATGTTCAAAATTAAGACTATTTTAAAGGTTTGAGTTAATAGTTCTAATACAGATGGCACTTTTACGGTATCCCAGACGAAGCATCATCTGGCCATGACTAAAGGAGTGGTTGCTCCTTTTGCAAGGTAGTCTATTGCATTGTAGGATAGTTGGGATTTCTCATTTCTAGATTCCTATAGTTCCCACTTGTTGGTTCTAATTTTCTTTGTGCAAAATGGAACGTACTCCACCTTCCACATGACAGCCTTTCCAATATTATCACTTTGCCTCCACCCTTGCCTGGGTTTTCTCTTCCCCGTTCTTAACGTTCTGGTTTCCCTTGGTTATTACTCAAATTATCTGGATGCTAAAATTCTCAAAATCTTAATACTTCTCTTAAACCTCTGTTCTTCTCAAAATGTAATATACAAGTGACTACAGTACTTATAAGACCAAGTTACAATGGTTGTATCAGCTTCCCTGATTTGAACTTTATTCTTTTTAATAATGACAGTTAAGGCTGCATTAATTTTTTTAAAGCTTATAATACTTTTTTGGATTGTATTGAATTTATGATCAATTAAAATCATCAGACTTTTTCCAAGATAGGTCTCCTTTAACTTATACCTATGAAATTTATTATTTGAATTTAAATGTACAACTTTATAACTATCCATGAGAAATTCATTGCATTGAGTCTGAATACTGGCCAGTTGAGATAAATTTATACCTTGGTTCTCTCACAATGTCCTTTCATACAAAATCTTTGGCAAATTTTATATACATTTGGTGAAAATATGTTCCCTAGGAAAGATATTAGGCATGCCTCAAGAGACCTCCCACTAAACAAAATGGATTTTGTACCGCAAGGGTCATTTGGTAATGTCTGGATACGGTTTTGGTTGACATGGCAGATGAGGGGAATGCCACTTGCACCTACTGGGTGCAGACCAGGGATGTTGATAAACAACTTGCAATGCACAGGAAAGCCTCCCCCAAACAAACAATTATCCTGTACAAAATGTTAGTATTTCCAAGGTTGATAGTCATAATACATATCACCTGGCTAGAATAATACATATCAACTTGCCAATCATCTTTAAGTGGAGAGTCACTCAATTTCATCGTGAGAAACTAAGTTGCCTTACAATCAGGATACAGATAATTTTCTCCTAATGTGTCAGTGAATCTATTGAGAAAGGGAATTAGTTTAATTTTTAATGCTGTTTAGTAATTATTACCACTTTTTGAGGAAAAATGGCCACAAAGCATCTATTTTTAAAAACAATTCTAATTTTGATTTAAGCTCGTCACTACAGAATTTGAAACATTCTTTGAGTATTACTTCTAAAATCAGGGCAAATCTTGCCTCCTCCATTCTTCTACTGTCACTTCTTATCTTCTAAAAATGTCAAAATAACCAGTATAATTTCGTGGTCACATTAAAGTTCTCCGGACTGTATGTGGCCTTGACAAGGACAGATACACTTTTGAAGAAGGGATCTGTAAATCATTTACTTTTCACTCACCTTGAGCATCAGTTCTCACTGGTACCCTATTTCTTGGAATCTGATTGCAAGAGGCTTAGACATAAGTGTGATTTCTGGTCTGCTTAGTCTATCCAAGCGAGAGTCTTCAATAAGCGCTCTGGGATTTCCTATCATTTCCAGAAAGCCACTATAATGGACTTTTCTTTCCATTATCCAATAAGCTTTCTCAATATCAGAATTTTTTTCAGAGAGGTGATTCCAGGGAACACTGGAAGAGGAATGGGGAAGTGACTTAAAGATGAGAAAGAAACCCATTAAGATTGTATTATTTGGTAGGTTACAGCTATGGACAATAGAGGCTCACTACTACTTGGGAATTCTAGGAACATGCTTCAGGACTGTTCTCCCTGAGGGCTAAGGAAATGGGGATGTTTATCTCTGAATTCCTGTCAGTCTTTTTCTGAAGGACTTCTAAGGGGTAAAAGGGAGGCAATAAATCCAAAGTACTTTATGTGGTGTTGCAACCTGAGTATGGCACTGGGGTCCAGAGAGAGCCCTCAAGCAAGGAATTGCAAAGTGTTTGCAGCTGGAAGCCCTTTGGTTATTGTGCCCCAGAATGGAGAATGCTAGGGTGGACAGATGGGTCATCTGCACATCGATACAGTTTCTTATGCGTTTGTAACTCAATACTTTCACTAAAACAGAGTGCATTCAGTTCTCCGTCTAGTAAAATCAGTTCTGAACCGAGCAGCTCATTCTCCACAATGATGTGATTCTACTCTTGGACTAGCCTCTATATTTTCCCTGTGACTCTTTGGTGGTTTTCTTAGGACAACCAGGGCTAGTTTCTGGCCATCCTGCCATCATTACCTACCATAACTGCAGTACTCTCCCAACTCCTATCCTTTTCTCAGTTCTAGTGGGAAAACTTAAGTGTCTGTCATGTCACATAGAGCAACTTAGATCCAAAACCCAAATACTACTCTCCTCAAACACAAGCAAGGACCACTGGGCACGTGGAGTCTTCCTCCGTGGATGGGGAAAAGGTTGTCCCAGAAATCAGATTCACCTGTTTTCTTTGTCCATATGTTCTTCACAAATGACCCACTGTATGTCCCCCGCCCACTCGGAAGTTGTCTAGACGCCTGCCTCTGGCTGGAGGATGGTGGGGGGTCGAATGTAGCCCTTCCCTATCCGTAGAAAAAAAAACACAGAAAATGAAATTCTAAAAGGTTTAAACATTATTTTACTCCATGTCCCCAATGATAAATCTGAATTGTTTTATAGTCAGAAGGGGGGATGGAAGAGGTTGTGGATGTTGGAGAGTATTCCACAGAGATAGAATACTCACCCTCACTTCTTTATACCCTTCCGGTTTCCCCTTCAGCCGGTCCTCTAATCTCATTGTTTTTGCTCCTCTCATGACATGGAAGTCTTTATAGGATCTAGTATGGGTTTTAAGGCCTGGCCATAATGGGCTTCTGTAGAGGAACATTTCAAGTCCTGAATATGAAAAAAGGACTACAGACATCTGAGTGGTCTTATAGTCTGGGTACAATTTTATTCTTTTTCTTTCTATGTTTCTCTATCGGTCCCTATGTAAAAACAAAAACAAAAACAGAGGCACCTGGGTGGCTCAGTTGGTTGGGCAGCTGACTGTTGGTTTTGGCTCAGTTCATGATCTCATGGGTCATGGGATGGAGCCCCGTGTTCGGTTCCCTGCTCGGCGGGGAGTCTGCATGTCATTCTCTCCCTCTGTCTCTCTCTCCACCCACACTCGCTCATGCATGTGCTCTCTCTCTCTCTCTCTCTCTAAAATGAATAAGTAAATCTTAAAAAAAAAAAAAAAAGTCATACATTGCCCTGCATGTGTTGTTCTCTCCACAAGATACCTTACCTGTTCACTTCATTTTGGGCTAAGTTATGCTAAAGAGTTCTTGTCTTCTTACTGACCTTGAGTCGTGTTACAAAGACCTCTCCATTACTTTAGAAGAAGCTGTATTCTCTTACTCTTCCTGATTCCTCCACCTGTCATTTCTGCCCATAGGAGGCAGGAATAGGGCAGCCATGACTCCCAAGTGTGGTTTTACACTGTGAGCTATCAGAGAGCTCTGAGCCCAGATACAGTTATCTTTGATAGCTTTCCATTTAGGTATCACATACATACATATACGTATATATATAAAGTACCCTTTTGGGTATTATTTATAAATTTGTATTTTTTTTTAGAATTTCTATTCTGTTTTTGAAGTTTCCCATTTATCTTTAACCCTATTTACCTCCAGACAATCTGGCTACTGCATAACACGTTTTCGCCGTATTTTAAGAAATTTTCTTCCAAAGCCAACAGCACATATCTGTCCTGCCCTCAAGGTTTCCTTCCTTCTCCATTATAGATTTCATAAAATTTCCTGTTTTTTTTCCATCACCACACCAGGGCCTCATTATCTGTTGCTGGTGAGCATCAAGTCCAGAGTACCAATTGATTTTGTTGCCTTTCAAGACTTGTACAAATGATCTACTTTTGATAAAATGAAACTTTTCATAAGTAATGTAAGTAGCTGGGATTTTGACATCTTGTTTTATTCCCCATATTAGTAAAATCTTATCTACCCTTCTCCACAATATCACATTTTCTTCTCCACACTTTCGTCATCATCAAAATATTCTTATCATACTTTGACATTAACGCTCAAAATATCTTTATTGAATAAAGTTTTACACAGAGGGACACACTGCTCCTAATAGCTTTTGATTTCGAAGTGACATAATTAATTTACACTTGTGGATAAGAGTTTGAATGAAACTATTTTTTGTGAAAATTGACACATGCAGCGAAAATGTCCTACACGGCTTAATGGTTAATAGTTATAAGCATTGTGGGGTGCTGTACAGTTTACAAAGTACTGTTGCAAATACCATTTCATTCCATTTTCACAACCACCTTCTGCACAGACAAGAAAGATGATATATAGTTATGGCCAAACATAACAGAAACAGTTGTTTCAGAGATCACAGAATGGCTTAAGAAGTACAACTCACACATAAAAAAGTTAACTAACCGAATTAACTGGGCAGCTCTTGATTATTTTTTATTTTGTGGTGGTGAGGACATGGAGAACATTGTGGTTAACAGAAATCCCTCGATAATTCAAAAAGATCTTTCTAACTTTATCATGCTACAAATCATTTCTTGGCATAACTGGCAAGTAGCACAATTTTTCTTTCTTGTAAGTGTTGCTAACAAAAAGCAGAAGCCCAAATATTCAGTAATAAGTCAGTAACATGCATCTGGGTCTCAGCTAATAAAAGAGAAGTTAAGGAGAGAATGATGAAGCAGAAGAATCTAAATGTATTTCTGCACTTGAGTAATGTGTTGGTGATAAAGATACTCCTTGTAACTAGCACATCCCAATCTATTATTCTATTTTATCTTTACAATCTTCCTGTGAGGTAGATAAAATTGGGATTCATATCTCCATTTTGTAAATGATAACAATGAGAACCAGAAAGGTTAAGAAACCAAATGTAAAATGACTTCTAGCAATAAATCAATATCTCCTATATTAGGTCATATCTCTCCTGAAACCAGGGGAACTAAATTTAGTATCATAGTTCAGAGGAGCTGGAAAAAAAAAACAACAAAAAAAACCTTTTAAACTGCTTCATTTGTAGATGAGGAAATGGGAGCTTAAAGTTAAGAAGTGACTCACATGAAATCACACTGCCTATTAACAGCCGAGCTAGAACTAAAATCTGGGTCCCCTGACTGCAATTCCCGCATCCTGTCTCCATAGCCAAGAAATACAGACTCTGTAAGCAGAAAATAACATGCGCCCATTAGCGATGCCATCATTATTTCCTCAAACTTGATTTCTTTCCAGCTCTCCAATGTAAATCTTTCAGCTGACCTCGCTATTTATCAGATGAAATTACTACTGCTTGGAAGTTTGGTGGCAAAAGGGCAAATGTGTGGCATGGAGAGGTTAGTCAACAGATTTCTTTGAGTGAGTGACTCAATTAAAACAATTGGGTTGGCACTGGCATTTCTACTAACATTTACATATTACTTCTATGATGTAGTTGAGTAACAATTCAAAAATGGGGAAGATAAGCAAGGAATTTATTTTTTGTTGATGGTGTTTCCTGGTCTGTTAGCAAAAAGACGAACCTCACCTACTCCCTTTACCTTTTAGGTCTAGAGAGAGAGCAGCACTTTCCTCAATAATCTTGAACTCACATCACCGGCTTCTTCAATGCTTTCATTTACTAAGTGACTCCTTCATCTTCCATCTTGAACACCTGGCCTAGAACGTCCCTTTGGATTCTCTCACCATCTGTGTGAATATCCGTATTTCCATTGGTGAGGCTCTCAGTGGTTTCACTTGAGGATTCCTAATCCTCTCCAGTCCCGAATACCTCCATTAAGTTCAGTCTCCATTACTGAGGAATGATTTATACACATCAGCAACTTTTCCCCCAAAGAGAACGGCATTTTTCAAATGCAAAATTCTGCAATCCGTCTAAATGACTATTCATCCTGATTCTTCTTTTCTGTTTCTCACTCCAATTAATAATAATCGCCTCACTTGTAATATCTTGGCCGGCCTTTCTATCCTGTTGTATCATTATATTAATCTCTTTTCATATACACTTGTCCTTTGGCTGACACAAGCACCCGAATGGTAGTCAGTTGCTCTCCTAAAGCCTTTTCGAGAATGCTTGTTATTTGTTGCCTACTCTTACAGGCTGGGATGGTAGAAAGCCCATTCTTTTAGTTCTATGGTAAGTTAATCATTTCTCTGTTGTTTTGATTTGTTTTTTAAGATCTATTTTAGAGACAGAGAGAGAAAGAGCATGAGCAGGGGGAGGGGCAAAGAGAGTGAGAGAAGCGGACTCCCTGCTCAGGGTGAAGCCTGACACAGGGCTTGATCCCACAACCCTGAGATCATGACCTGAGCCGAAATCAAGAGGCAGATACCTAACTGACTGAATCACCCATGTTCAGGAAATTGGAGCTTAAAGTTAAGAAGTGACCGTTCCTCTGTCTTTTTTTTTTTTCCCTCTGTTTTTACTCTTCATCAGTAACTCTTAATATTTTGCCATTCCCCAAAGCTACATACAAACCCAACTGGCTGCTAGACTATTCCTCAGGTATCTCAAACACAGCATATCCCAAACTGATTTCATTATTTCTCATTTAAAACTATATGTTAATAGGGGCGCCTGGGTGGCTCAGATGGTTAAGCATCTGCCTTTGGCTCAGGTCATTTCCTCAGGATCCTGGGATCAAGTCCCGAGTAGGGCTCCCTGCTCATCGGGGAGTCTGCTTTTCCCTCTTCCTCTGCCCCTCCCTCCCACTCGTCACTTTCTCTCTCCTTCTCTCTCTCAGGTAAATAAATAAAATCTTTTTTAAAAAATCTATATTTAAAAATAAAAAATCTTTAAAAAAAAACCCGATATGTTAATAGCATTATCAACCTTCCATACAATTAGAATGAAAATAATACAAACATATTTTAAATAATGCCTGGCATCTTGTGGAATTTTTAAAACTCTCCCTTTTCCTTGTCTACACTTTTGAATAAGTCGAATTCTTTATGTGTACAATATCCCTGGTTAGTTAGTTCAGAATATTTTTTGACTTGACTTTTGTAACAACGATCCATTCTCTCTGATCCACACTTAAATCATCTCTGTGATCCAGTCTTTACAAAACACACCTTAATTATACCAATCTCCTTTTCTAAGAAGTCAAATGCCTCTATTCCACCTTTAAAATAAAGTCTACATGCTTTACATTGGGGCTTGCTACCTTTACTCCTGTCAGCCTGAGCCAGTTTCTCTTGTATTTGCATGTCTCTGTCATTTGTCCTATTTTGTACCTTAGCCTAAAAAGCACTAAGTTCTTTACCAATAGAAATCATTCTCCGCTATCAAGACCCACTTTGTAATATTTTGTAAAGCTTTTTTCCTGTGAACCCAGTTAGAATCAATTATTCCTGCATTCATAGACATATTGCCTATGTATCTATTAATTATTTCCTTCATTCTACTTTGGTCTATAGTTAGGCGTTAATAGATTTTCTCAATTATATGTAAGTTCAAATATCAGTTCCCTCCACAAAACTTTATAAACGCCAAAGTTGGAATCACTTTCTTTCGGTCTGTATTCGCTCAATGCACTGTTCACATCCCTTAGATTGCATTTTGAGCAATTTATATATACATAGTAATTAGTCTTAATATAGTAATTTATAAATTATTCTGTATCCCCATTTATGGAAGGTAAGAATATTTTTGTTCAGATATTCAAATATTTGGAAAACATCTGTGATGACCTAATGCCCTGAGCTAGGTATTCAATATATAATTTTGAGCCCATAAAAAGTTTACATGTCACTGGGGAAACAAAGAGTAACCAAAGAAACATGCCCATGAATCATACCTTATAATTATTATTTTACAAAAGAAATATGAGCACATGGTACATCGAAGTTACCCTGAACTAAGATCAGTTAGCTGACCATTTCAGTTAACTCATGAAGATGGAGTTAACCGGGTGAAGCACGGGAAGAGGGTTGGAAGTTAAATCTCTGCGTTAAGAGAAGCCTAGGACACATGAGGGACCAATGAAAATCAGCGAGGCTGGACCACAAAGGGCAAGGGTGCCGGGGTGGGGGTGGGGGTGGGGGAGCAGTTTACAAAATGAGGCTGGAATATTAAATAAGGACTGGATAATTTTGTCTGCAGGTGACAGAAAACACAACTGAAACTCTCTTACTGAGCAAATGCTCACATAAATGGAAACCCAAAGAGGTGGAAGACATTAGGGTTGATTTAGTGATGCTCACAAGAATCCACCTTCTTTCTTCAGCTCTGTGGACCCCAAATGTTCATAGATGACAGGCGAGCGTCTTGCAGAGGAGGAGCGGCCGAGAGGGTGTGAGGAATGCCAGCAGAACACTGTGTCATCACAACAAAGACCAGAAAGTGGAAGAGGAGGAGTCGCTTACTATGCGGGCTGTTAAAAGTAAGAGAAAAAAGAAGTCTCTCCTTGATGACTGACAGATGCTGGGCACTGTTGATTTGGGGTCAGCAAACCTAGAAGAGGAGAAACCAATTAAACATTCAAGAAAGAAAAGAAAAATGCAAATATTAAAATGTGGATCTAATTCCTTAACACAAGGATGCTCAACCCCAGCGATTCATTAAAATCACTTGGCGAACCTTAACAACTACAAGTGTTCGGGCCTTTCCCTGGGGGCCTGGATGGGACCAAGGCATGTTAATTTTCTAATCAGTTGATTTACTAATTCATTAATTAATATATACATTTATTAATTTGTAAAAGCTCTCCAGGTCTTTCTTTTTTTTATTTAAAGATTTTTTTTTTTAATTTATTTATTTGAGACAGAGAGAATGAGAGAGAGCACATGAGAGCGGGGAGGGTCAAAGGGAGAAGCAGACTCTCCGCCGAGCAGGGAGCCTGATGCGGGACTCGATCCCGGGACTCCTGGATCATGACCTGAGCCGAAGGCAGTCGCTTAACCAACTGAGCCACCCAGGCGCCCTCTCCAGGTATTTCTAATGGACACCCAGGGTTCGGATAAATCACGCGAAGATACCTGTCAGAATTTGTTTCCATGGAATAATCTGTCCACATTCCCTTAGGCTACAGACATAGAATTCCTCTGGTTTATCCTGATAACAATCAGAGAAACCCAGTTGCATGTTATGTATACCACCCCAAGTAGCTTAAAATATTAGTAGAAGTATAATGTGTACACCTAATAGGGTCCATTACAAGCAAGAATCAGTTGAGAGCATTAAATTTTTACTTTTCCTGTTCCATAACCTCAGTTATGGCTAATGTGACTGGATATCCTTCCTCCTAATTTGGACAGGTTTTCCCCATGTACTCTACACACATTCATCTCACCACCCCAACTACAACGTGAGTTCCCTGAGGGCAATGGTTAAGTTTTATGCCTGTCTTCTATTTAAGCACCAGAACCTAGGTAAATATCAAAACTCAGAAGAAATTTGACAAATATGTGACAGATTTACTGATATACTCATGAGTCTCTTTCAACTTTTTTTTAATATTATTATGTTAATCACCATACAATACATCATTAGTCTTTGTTGTAGTGTTCCATGATTCATTGTTTGCATATAACACCCAGTGCTCCATTCAGTACGTCCCCTCTTTAACACCCATCACCAGGCTAACCCATCCCCCCACCCCCCTCCCCTCCAGAACCCTGTTTGTTTCTCAGAGTCCGTAGTCTCTCATGGTTCGTCTCCCCCTCCGATTTGATGGGACTCATCAAGGAGGAAAGAAGTAAACTTCGTGACCAAGTTCAAAAATAATATCACTCGTTGCCAAAGGTGAATCATCATCTTCTATTCTCTTAGAGACTTTATAATAGATTTATTTTGACTTCTCACCTCCTCCCCATTCCTGAAATACAATAATACCACAACAGTAACAGAAGCAAGAGCTAAAGCTTCTCGTCTTCATTCAGCTTTGGCTTCAACCAGAACAGATGGTAAAACTTTTTTCAAAACCAGGCGATACTTGAAAAGCAAAAAATGGAGCTGTGCTGCTGAAGTTGCTTTATACTTGTACGAGCTAATGCACACTGGATAGTTAACAAATTCACAGAGTAAGAATGTTGGAACGGGCATTTGCAGTCTCTCGATAGTATGTGTGCGTGGGGGAGGGGTGCGAAAAAATTGAGGACATTTTAGAAATGGTTCGAGGACGTACCAGTGCATTTAGAAGAAATAAAAAGCCATCAAAGCACCTTTGCCCATGAAAAACAAAACCAACCGACAAACAAACAAAAAACCCCACTTTTTCCCCCCTGAGGCAGAAGGAATGACTATAGTGAAAAGAAAAAAAAGAAAAAAAAAAATAGAGACAGATCCTCCTGAATTGCCTAGTCTTACAGTAAACTCACCGCAAAGAGCCACGTTTCTGGCCTTTTGTCATGAGAAATGAGACTTTACAGAGGGATAGCTGTGGCCAACTTCCCAATCACTATATATTGCTTTTTCTTTATTCTGTTTTATGTTTCTCTAACTCCAGCCGTAATTAGTACAATGTAAAAACCCTTGTCTCAGAACGTGAAAACCTCTGGAAATCTGCTGACTGTGCAGCTTCCAATCTGGGCTAAGCCAAAAACCTTTCTGAGTTTCATGGGGAACTTTTTATTTTTTTTTTTTTGCCCTTTGCCACTCAAATCATTTATTTATTTGATTTGATCCTTTTGATTTATTAAAAATGTTGCCACTGGCCTTAGGGTTTCTTGGCAGGGATACAAAATATTGAGGTAATAATTAAATTAAATCTGGCACAAGCACAGGACAAGAATCAGATAAAAGAGAAAATCTTCTCTCTTAGAAAAGGACTACAAAGAGAGAAAATTTCTATCTTGTATTTGGGGTCAAGAGTGGGAAGCCACGTCCAACTTAGTTCATGAACCTCACTAGAACCTGCTATGGCATAAGCCTGGGGAAGTGGAAATCTGTTTCATTAGAATCTGATGAACCAAAACCACCAGTAGAAACATAAGAAATGAGGCTTTGGTTACCTGCGTCCAGGAGAGAGCATCAGAACCCCACCTGTGATGGCGAGTGAAGGAATGTAGTAAAAGTAACCCCAGACAGTGCTTTCAAGAAGCAGTCTCTCCTCCCACACCCCCCTCTCCATTAGTCTGGCAGCTTGTTTTTTTCCTGACTAGAGTGTTCAGGAAAAGGGAGCGCATCCAGTGGTTCATCCATTAAGGGTTTATTTCCACAGTCTGACTCGGGAGGAAATGTATTCCCTCCTTAGGTTCCCTTCCTCTCTCCATTTACCAACTTCTCTTTTGCCTCAGTCCCTCACCTCACTAGAACCGAAGTGGCTGAAGGATGGATAGGACTTCCATTTCGTTTTCACTACCTGCTTCAAGCCCTGACTGACATATTGTTAAGGAAAAAAAAAGGAAGAAACAGAATTGCAGGGGGATACAGCTAATAACATATTCATTCATTCATTCATTCATTCATTCATTTAACAAAGATTTATTAAGAACTTATTATGTGCCAACCTCTTTTTAGGCACTGAGCATAGGGAGGTGAGTGCGACAGGTACATTTCCTCTCGTCATGGAACTTTCGATCTCGAAAACCAGAGGCCTGTCAAATGACACTTGATTTCTACCAGATTCTTTTGACTCACGAAAAGGAATGGGTCAAAGATTACAATGCAGTGAAGAAATTAAGCCAGACTGTGCTAGGAAGAATGCTGGCAGGCTTGGAGCTGTGTTTCCTGCTGAAACACTGCAGGGAGGTACCGATGGGTTCTGTTTCCTCCCCTCCCACTCTCCTCTTCCACACCGAAGATGAGGTTACCCTTCGGAAACCTTTTTCTTTTAATCTGTTCTTCCCTTTTATTTTATAGAGAGAAAAGCAGGGCATTATCTACTTTCAGCCAAAGGAAAAAATCCTTTTCTCCATGGGGTTTCCTGATTGACTTGTTGAGTGCTGAGAATTTGTCCTTGGTTCGATATTTCTCCTTTTAGTGATTGAGGGAAATCTCCGATGACAATACTACGCTCCTGGGGGTAACACCTTAAATCAACACAGAATGCCGTCATCCTGTGCTCGTTGTGATCAGCTTGAGTGATTTTGAAGAGGAGGGGAAAACAGAAGCCTCAAAACAACTTGCCTCTTCATGTCCTTAGTGATTTTTAAGTAATCACAGCTCTGACCTCACACTCAGATGCTCACGCTCGCCCTGCCCTTCTGCTGGCCGGGGCGTTGGGCAGGATGCCAAGCTATCAGCCGCGCTGCTGAGATAGTCATGCAGTGTGGGCACAGCAATGTTCTGAGCTAACCAAGCAACAGCAGATACAGAGTCTTTTCGGAAGGCTGATGTCAGCAGTCAGGGCTCACGCAGTGCTTTACAGAATATCGGAGTAACCATGACCTCCCTTTCTCCGTGCTCGGCAACCACATTTTCTTGTGTGCAGATAGGCAGGCCACTGTGAGAAGGGCGCTCCCACGTCACGCAAAGAGAATGCCACATCCCTGTACCAGTGCTGGCTTGGCGTGTTTTTTATTTTTACAGGCTGCATACATGAAAACAGAGAAAGACGAGACTAGAGTGTTCACTAAGGTGTCCCCTAGTTCATGGCAGGAAGGAGGAAATCAACATGGAATTGAAAACGCCCCACCCTAAACATTGCTGGAGGATTCCACGAATAATACTTCTTGGTAATGTAGATCACAGCGTTCAACCCTTTCCTAAAACAGTAGACATACATATGTCCCCGGCTCCAGATCTCTTTCGTGGTGGCATTACAAATCGTAAATATGTTGATGTTCTCATAGACTTTATGATAGTCTTTGCTGGCTGGACAGCATTTTATTTGCATTGCTACACAATGAATTTCTTTGTAAAAATTATTTCTTTATTTTTTTGTTTATTTTTTTGTTTATTTGTTTATTTATTTATTTGTTTGACAGAGAGAGAGAGCACAAGCACGGGGAGCGGCAGGCAGAGGGAGAGGGAGAAGCAGGCTCCCCGCTGAGCAGGGAGCCCAATACGGGGCTCAATCCCAGAACCCTGGGATCATGACCTGAGCTGAAGGCAGACGCTTAACCCCACTAAGCCACCCGGCGCCCCATACACAATGAAATCCTTAATAATTTTGTCCTAACTTAGATTTTTTTCCTAATTTTCTCACCATTCTGATTGTACTATAATCATTTCACACAGACATTTTTCTTTTTTATTGAATTATTTCATTAAAATTAATGTATTAGAGTAGAAATGCTCAAAAAGGTATGAAAATCACGTTTTATCATTCTATTTAAAAGAAGTTTAAGCAATCTATAATGTCACACACAGTAACTCTCACAACAAACACTCTCAAAATGACCTTGCCATTACTGAGCACTTAGTGTGTGAAATTTGCAATGCTGTGTTGCATACCTTCCTCCATAATGCGTTTTAGAGTAGCTAGTGTGAGTGAACTTTTCTACCATGCAATTTTTCTCTGACCAGGACACCCTGTTTTAATTGCTGCTATTGTTTTCTCAAAGAGGTCTAATATTGCCCATCTTTTAAAGATATAAGATACTTAAACATGCTCACTTAAGATTTTGTATGAGATTTAATTTGAAATAAGACTACTGTAAACATGTATAGCTAATTGACTGTGATGTGCCTCAGTGGTTCTGTAATTTAAAAAGAGGCTTCCCCAGAAGGCTTCTCCTCAAAGACCTTGAGACTGACCTAAAAACAAAGAAATAATAGTGGAGGTCTAGAAAGGAACCTAAGAATCATTTTTTTAAGAATTTTATTTATTTTAGAGAGAGAGAAAGAGAAAGAGAGCATCTATAAATAGAGGGAGGGGCAGAGGGAGAGGGAGAGAATCCCAAGCAGACTCCACGTTGAGCATGGAGCTCTCCATGGGGCTCGATCCTACAACCCTGAGATTATGACCTGAGCTGAAACCAAGAGTCGGCCACTCAACTGACTGAGCCACCCAGATGCCCCCAAAATTAAGAATTATTGAGCCAGGCTTTATAAGAAACTAATTTCTTAATGACTGTGACCATTGTTGGGCATAATGCTTGTGAAAACTATTTCTTACTGTCATAATAGGCATCCAGGACACATTCTTTTGTCCATCCAGGACACAGTTAAACTGAACTGCAACCAGGTTTATTAAGTCAAACTAAATGCAGTGCTAAATGAATGACTAGGGGTCCTGAGACCTTAGTCAATTCTGTCAATTAGTTGAAAAGTGGGAATTTTAATATTCATTATATATATATATATATATATATATATATAAAGAATGAAAATAAATACATCTTTATGAAAATAAGTCTTTATAAGGCTGACGTATGTACTGCATATAACATAGAGAGAAAGATGTGAAGGAGCTCATTCTCTTTCATTGGATGTATCAGGAGAAGATAATTACTTTGGGGCTCTATCTTTTTTCCTTGCCATTCAGGAAAATACTCCTTGTCTCTGTGATGTCACCAAAGTATGTAAAGTGATTTGGATTCCTCAGAAATTTCAAAGCCTTCTCGGGTTTTTTACATTAATTGAAATAAAATGTACATATTTAAAAATCAAACCCCTTTCCAGTCATCCAGCAGATGTAACATGCTTCAATATTTCAGCCAGTTCCTAAACGTTCAGAAATCTATGTTATAATAGAAACAATCAGAAATACCATTTAGCAACTAGGAATGCTGTGTTCTTGTCTCAAATTCTGTGCTAATTTTTAGGCAAGTAGATGACTTCATCTCTTTAAGTCTAAGCTACTTTATCCATCAAATGGAGGAAGGGTACTTGTCTTTTTAATTTATCAGAGCCTTTAATGATTTAGAAGATAGCATTACATAAACAGGACAGGGACATATATTCAAATATATAGAATGATGGTCAAATTTATGTTAAAGCTGTTTCATCAAGAAATCTCTGGAGGCACCTGGGTGGCTCAGTTGGTGAAGCATCTGACTCTTGGTTTCAGCTCGGGTCATGATCTCAGGGTTGTGAGATCGAGCCCCACATCAGGCTCTGAGGTGGGTGTGGAGCCTGCTGAAGATTCTCTCCCTCACCCTCTGCCCCTCCCCCCCCCAAGAAAATTTCTGTGTTGCCATTTCCTTACATACAGGCTAACGGGGGAGGAATTTTAGTCTATTTCCATTTATTAATTCCTCATTCTCAAATCATTCTGCTTATACATGCCCACTACTCTGAAAGCTACTGAAGGAAGTTTAAAGGAATTAGATTCTATGTCGGAAAAACCCAGTAGTCTTCCTCCTGTATGTCTCCTTTACTACTCATACAGAATATATTTCATTTCTGACAGTTTTGGTCATTTCTTGTATGAGTTTTCCCCACACCAAGCAATCCTGTGAGACACCAACTCGGAGTTCTACTTTTAATACTATTCTTAACTCTAATGGGAGATAGCATCAGATCCCACAGGTGAAGAGCTCAGTCCCCTGAGACTGTCCCCCAACTTCAGATGCCCATCACAGGTAGCAGGTCCCCAGTTTATCCACAATTTCTGTCCAACTTGGCTACAGGTCGGAGGCTCCCATGATCTCCTTCCCTTTGGAATCAATTCTTTGCTGGAGGGGCTCACAGAACTCAGACACAGTTGCTTCTGTTTATCAGTTTATTAAAGGATATGATAAAGGATACAGATGAACAGCCAGATAAAGAGATACAAAGGGCGCGGTTTGGGAGGATCCTGAGCACAGAAGCTCCTGTCCCTGTGGAGTGGGGGTGGGGGGGCAGGGGGTGTCACTCTCCCAGAATGTGAGTGTGTTCACTGACCCGGGAGCTCTCCAAACCACACACTACCAGGATTTTTACGGAGGCTTTATCATATAAGCATGACCAGTCATTAACCCCACTTTCATCCCTTATCCCATGCAAGAGATGGGGAGCGGGGCTAAAAATTCCCGGCTTCTAATTGTGGTATGGTCTTTCAGGTGAACTGTGCTCATCTAGGAGCCCACCCAGAGTTATCTTATTAGAACAAAAGACATTAATCACCCAGGAAATTACAAGGGCTTCAGGAGCTCTGTGCCAGGAACTGGAGGCAGACACCAACATATATCTATGTATTTTCTATGATCTAAGATTCTGCCCTCAAAGATCTTACACTCTAGTCCAGGAGATAACACCTAAACACAGGAAAAAAGAAACAAAAATATTAGGGTGGGTGTATATAATAAACTACTGAAACTGAATATTGAGGAAAAGTGCTTAAATTAATCCTAAGCATTAAAAAAGGGTAATAAAAACAACAAATCTAAAGTTTTTGTTTTACTTTCCACCACTCAACATATGCAAAGTAAAAATATGTTTCTCTGATTAAAATTTTCAAGGCTTTTTTAGAATTGCCCAGAAATAAAACTGTGGAAAATAAAGCAGTGCATTAGCCACTAAAATTTAGCAGGGTGAATAAAACTTTATTGTTCATTTTTTTCCTAATTAAACTTTATAGATTTCTTAGATGTTAATCAGCACACAAAGCGTCTGGAATTTTTACTTCCTAAAGCAATAGCAAACTGATTTTTAAATTATGCAATAGATCTTAGTAGAGAAAAAGTGGACTGGAAATTGTTTCTAAATTATATAGGTTTCATGGGGAGGAAAAAAAACAAAAACCTGAGCTAAACTACAGTGACATAAAACTGGGAATCAACCTAGAATTTTTCTTCTCTAATTGTTCTTGCTTTTACTCAGCTAGGAGATGGTTGGTCCTTCAGATAATGATTACTTCATCATCACCATGAGGGAAATATTGAATATACTATTGTTAAGACTCACTGATTTGGGAGATTTCCTCCTCATTCATTAATTCTCAGGCTAAATGGGGTGTGTAACAAGGAGAAGGAGGTAGACAAAAAAGTAAATGGAGGCACCAAATTATGAACACTTTTTTTGGTAAGCATTTTTTTGAGCAAATATTTCAGTTTGCAGGCTTCTAACTCACTCTTAGCTATGTCTTTCATCCTTCCTCCATTCTTTGGGAGTACTATCCTATCTTTCCTGGGCTGGTGTGTAGAAATATGATTGAACAATTCTTTAGCGTCTCTGTCTCTGTCTCTTTCTCTCTGTCGATAAAGGTAGTAAAAAAAGAGTAGTAGAATACATGAATGTTCTAATTCTAAGTGGTCCATAGATATTTCATATTTATGTGGTAAAGGGAGGGTTTTCCTGGACCCAAATGGTCTATCTTAATGAAAGTCATTATCAACAACTGCAGCATACAAGAGAGAAAGCTTTATATTATATATATATAATATATAATATATATAATATAATATTATATATATATTATAGTCATTCAAGATAGCTGATACTTTCTTACAATCACAAGGTTGAAAAGATCTGTCCGTTGCATCCCAGTATATCTCTAGTGCCCAATGCTTCCATTGTGCGCCCGCATGATTGCTTTTATTTGGCATCTCATTATTTCTGGGTTGATTTCTATAAAAGTCTCCTAAGATCATACGCCCACACTTTATACCATCTTTCCTTGATGATTTTTCTAAAATGGACGTCTCATTATGTCTAATCCCTGCTTACAAATCATTTGTTTCCAGCAATATGTCATATTAGAAACCCTAAAAACCCAACCGGTTAATAACAAAATAAAATGTTGACTGAAGTGCTCGAAAATCATTTAAATGCGTAGATGAAAGGAAGTAATAAAAAGTCTCCCAAAACCAAATCAATGAGAAAGCTTAACTCCAGATATATAAGAGAGCACAGAAGCAGGCTGTGGGGCCATCTTCTAATCCCTGGTGACCGAGGGATTAGGACAATCTTCAGAGTGTTAAAGTGCTGAGGAGACAACAGGAGACCCAGTCATGGGCCTGAGCAAAGTGAGACAGACATCAGATCAGAAAATCCCACATGAAGACCTGACCTTCCTTCAATGAGAAAACAATCTATAAGAAATGAAAATCAGAGGAGAGGCAAGCAGTGGAACTCCAACATATAATGACTTCGGATTCTCAAATTTAAAATAATGTGAAACATTCAAGTCTTTAATCCATTTTGCGTGTGGTATAAGATAATGGCCCAGTTTCATTCTTTTGCATGTGGCTGTCCAGTTTCCCCAACGCATTTATTAATGAGACCATCCTTTCCCCATTGGATATTCTTGGCTCCTTTGTTGTGGAATTAGTTGACCACATATGTGTTGGTTTGTTTCTCAGATCTTTATTCTGTTCTATTGATCTATGTGTCTGTTTTTATTCCAATACCGTACGATTTTGATTACTATATCTTTGTGATACAGCTTGAAATTAGGAAGTGTGTTGCCTCCAGCTTCATTCTTTCTCACCATTGCTTTGGCTGTTCGGTGCAGTTCTATACAAATTTTAAGATTGCTTGTTCTAGTTCTGTGAAAAATGCTATGGTAATTTTTGTAGGGATTGCATTACTCTGTGTATTGCTTTGGGCAGTATGAACATTTTAACAATATTAATTCTTCCAATCCCTGAGCATGGTATATCTTTCCACTTATTTGTGTCTTCTCTAATTTCTCTCATTAATGTCTTTCAGTTTTCAATGTTCAGGTCTTTCATCTCCTCACTTTAATTTAGTCTTAGGTAGTTTATTCTTTTTATGCTATTTTAAAAGGGCTTGTTTTCTTAATTTTTCTTTCTGATAGTTTGTTATTATTGTATAGAAACAGAACTGCTTTTGTGTGTTGGCTCTATATCCTTCAACTTTACTGAATTTAAAAAAATTGTTCTAATGGCTTTCTGGTGGAGTACTTGGGGTTTTCATCTACAATACCATGTCATCTGCAAATAGAGACAGTTTTACTTCTTCTTTTTTGATTTGGATGCCCTTTATTTCTTTTCATTACCTAATTGCTCTGGCTAGGGCTTCCAGGACCATGATGAATGAAAGTGGCAAGAGTGGACATCCTTGTCTTGTTCCTGATCTTAGATGAAAAACTTTCAGTGTTATAACCTATTAGTGTCTATACACACATAGGTTGCTTATTATATAAGTACATAATAATACATATGTGTTGTAAGATGTTGGGTAAGGGTTTGAGGTTCATGTGCAATGACATAAACTTTCCCATATTAAATACTGGGAAAAAGGCTCCTTGATACACATTCTGTGCAGAACAATTACTTTTCAGGAATAGATTTCTGATCTTAAATCGAGATGTGCTGCAGTATGTATGACATATTTTGTAATGTAATTTTTATAGTCTTTTCTGTCTTCTCACAACTTTGGATACACACTCTTTCGCTAGCCTCCCAAGCCCTTTATGTTCTGCCAGATGCTCATCACCGCGGCTTCACCACTGTCTACTCCTGCCTCGACACCACTGACCCTGCCATGCTCTTTAAGGCCCTCGTGCATTTGTGCATGGTGGTCTCTCTGTCTAGAATACTCCTCTCCTGCGAAACCCAACTCAAACATAATTTCTACATGAAAACTGCTCTGGTTTCCTCAGCTTCTATGCGCCCATAATATCCTTCGAGTCATCTATCCCAGAACATAATCAAGTATTCACATTGACTGTTTACTTCTCTCTTCCCTTCACTAGTCTATCTACTTCTTGACCACAAGGATTGTCTTTCGTGAGGTGATGATGCTTAGTAGGTTTTAAATAAATGCCTACTAAGAAATGAATAAATTGATCCATAAAGGTAAAAGCATATATATCACTCTGGGTTAAGATTTTATTTATTTATTTGAGAGAGAGAGAGAGAATGCAGAGGGAGAGGGAGAAGCAGGCTCGTTGTTGAGCCTGGAGCCCAACACAGGGCTAAATCCCAGGACCCCGGGATCATGATCTGAGCCAAAGGCAGACGTTTAACCAAGTGGGCCACCCAGGCGCCCCGGGTTAAGGTTTTAAGGAAAGGATTGAAGGAGAAGATGAACATCAAAGATAGAAGTGATATGAGAAGAAAGTAGCATAGTCAATTTCTGTCCTTACATGTATGCTCTGACGTCTGCACAAAACAAGGTTTTGGAGAGATGCATGAGATTTTTCTTGATACTCTGTATATATATCAGACCTAGCAACAAGGTTTTTTAGAATTAAATACCTCCCTTTCCTGCTCTATTCCCACCTAAAGATAGCTAACTCTTAATGCACTAGCTTAAGATGAACTCTTTCTTATACAGCTGTAGTTAATTCATTAAACAAATAAATCCTTGCCCTATGTGCTTTGGGGTTATTTTCCTGAAGATGCTAATGAATGAAGATCCTAAATGAACTTTTTGTGATGACGAAGACATTTTATCTGACTATCCAATATAGTAGTCACAATCTGCATGGGGTTACTGAGCATTTGAAATGTGTCTCGTGCTACTGACAAACTGAATTTTTTTTTCCCATTTAAATTTAATTAATTTATCTTTAAATAGCCACTTATAGCTAGTGTTTACTATATTGGGCAGCACAGTTCTGGAATATTTGTGAGAAAACTAAAATTGCAGCCCTTACCTCACCAAGCAATCCACCTCCTTTTCTGATGTTTTCTCCAGGACAGCTGCTTGGGCAAATAGATGCAAAAGCCGTAGTGCTTAACTTATAATTTGCTCGAGAATCTCCAATGGCAGTCTTTAATAGGAATTAAGTGCAAGCCAGGCTATGAAGATATACTCATTCTTGACTGTTACACATGAATGGCCAGCAAAATCTCTGTATAATCAGGCTATCAAGAAAAGTTATAATTAGAATCTTATTTATTTGCTTCTTGTGAAACGCTGGGTCCCTTTTACCATATTAACACAATCAGTGCTAAAAGGCAATGGGAAATTGGCTTTGGCATGCACATCATTCTTTTTGTGCCCATGAGATTTTCAACATAAGTCAAAGTAGCATTCTGGATTAGTGTTAAGGATGTTTCTTGTGATCAGACTAGCCTAAATAATACATGAGCCTGAATGTACATACACATTTCATGCCAGTGGCTACTGAGAGAACATTCCTGACTACACTTGGTAATTCCTTCCAGCCCTCCAGAGGTCCTCTTAGACAGGTTGTTAAGTTTGCTCAGAAGGACTCTAACCTAATGTAAAGAGGAGTCTCTCCAAGCATTGGATACATGGTTTCATCTTTTGCAAATGGGATTATAATGAAAATAGTTGGGATACAGTCTATCAATTTGCATTCTAATAAGCACTCGGATGATTCTGACGCAGGTGTCCCTTTACCGTGTTTGAGAGAAGAGGAATTGGACTGTCGAACTCATTAGAGGACCAGAGGCACAGGGGACAGTAATGTACTTTAATGAGACAGTAAGGCTTTAAGAGCGGAGAGAGGGAGGGTCCAAGATGGCGACACAGGAAGACTGTGAACTCACTTTCTCCACAGACACACCAAACCTCCTGGAGAAGAACTGAGGGCTGACTGAACAGCTTCTGCACAACATAGGATAGACAGACCACAAAGAAAACAGCAGGAGAGATGGAGACAAGGTAACGCCAGAAACCCCCACCCCCTACTCTGAGAACTGCAGTGAGGAGGGGTGGTACTGAGAAGCTGAGAGCAGATTTGTCTGCCCGGGGGCACAGGAAAAAAGCTGCGGTTTAAAAGGGCAACTAGACTATAAAGGAACCAGCCCTAGAACACTGCCATACAGTGGGGTGCCTGCTGGAACTCTCGCTGGGGCTGGAGGGGCTCGTGAGCATCATGGTTTATGTTTCCTCTCCACAGTTGGTAGCACAGAGAGGGGCAGGGCTCTGGGCACCGTAGCTGGCCTGTTGCCTCAGGGAGACCTGGCACCCTAGCCCACACCAGCCCCAGATGCCCTGAGATACAGAAAAAAAAAAAAAAATGCTGCAGTTTAAAAGAACAACTAGAATATAAAAGGTGTTCAACTTCACTAATCATTAGGGAAATGCAAATGAAATGCATGTGAGATCACCTTACACCAATCAGAATGGCCAAAATCAAAAGCTCAACAGACAATGTGTTGGCGAGGATGTGGAGAAAAAGGAATCCTCGTGCACAGTTGGTGGGCATGTAAATTGGTGCGGCCACTGTGGAAAACAGTATGGAGTTTCTGCAAACAATTAAAAATAGAACTACCATATGATCCACTAATTCCATTACTAGATATTTACCCAAAGAAAACAAAAACATGAATTTGAAAAAAATCTATGGACCCCTATGTTTATTGCAGCTTTATTTACAATAGCCAAGTTATGGAAGCAACCCGAGTATCCATCGATAGACGAAGGGATAAAGAAAATGTGGTATATATTACACAACGGAATATTACTCAGCCATAAAAAGAACGAAATCTTGCCATTTGTGACACCATGCACGGACCTGGAGTGTATTAGTGCTAAGTGAAATAAGTCAAACGGAGAAAGACAAATACCATATGATTTTACTTATACGTGGAATCTTGAAAACAAAATGAATAAACAACAAAACAGAAATAGAACCATAAATACAGAAAACCAAGTGGTGGTTGCTGGGGTGGAAGATGGGCAAAATGGGGAAGGGGGGTGGGAGGTAGAGGCTCCCAGTTATGGAATAAATAAGTCATGGGAATGGAAGGTACAGCACGGGGACCATAATCAATGGTTCTGTAATGGCATGTGGTGACAGATGGTAGCTACACTTGGGAGCACAGCCTATTGTACAGAGTTGTGGAATCACTGTGTTGGATACCTGAAGTTAATGTAATATTTTGTGTCAACGATACATTACCGAAACAAAGAGGGAGACCATTTCACACAGTTTATCCAAAGAACATATATCTAGAGAGATGTCCTGTGCATATTTAAGAGTCAGGGAGGGTGATAATAAGATACATTCTCGAAGAAGAAGGCATTCAGAAATAGAAACCCTTCAGGAAACTCAAGTAGGCCATAGAGTTCCAGCAGCTGTGGCAAATGAATAACTGTAGTAGAGCCGCAAGCCCTTTTCCCTCAGCAAGATGTTCAAAGCACCTGGTGGTTAACAAAAGGCAACCTCCATATTCTGCTTCTTTTTTCTTCTTAATAAGGTGGAGGGGAAAGCAAGCAGTGACCTGAAACAAAACCCCTTGCAGGTCTGTGGTTGGAAGCATGCGCCTTGTTTTAAAAGCTCTGTGCTCTGAGATGAGGTAAGCAGCTCAGAATATAAAGTGATTTTCAGCCGTCTCTGCCCTTTTTGATAAGGAAAGGTCTTATGAGGTCTGGATTTCGTGGTGGCACAGTTTGGAGAACATTGCTGGGAATCTGTCCAAGTAAAGCCGTTTGAAAGTAGCTTGCCTTCCGGTAGTGTATCCAGTGATAGTAGTGACTCTTACAAAGACTACTTCACACCTTTAAGCGTAAAGATCAAGAGCCACTCGGCCACGTTCTGCCCTCAGGGAAAGGCTCGCTGTGGTTCTGTGCATGTTGGGTGTGCTGAAATGGTCCACGGTAGCTGCCTAAATGTGAGAATAATTTTATGTCCAAGAATACTAAAAGGATGCTTTGATTTGGTTTGAAAAGGCCAGAGTCTGACAGACACACTAAAAATATTACATATTTAACTCCTAGAAGGGCACATAATGTTTCAGTAAATGGAATCCTGCTTCTCCAGCAGGAGTCCTTAGGGTCCCATTTCCCTCCCTCCCCTTGCCTTTCTCCTCCCTTGCTTTGTTTAGAAAACAATCATCAAAAGGAAAGGAGAGGTGCTTATATTTATACGCTAATCTGACTCTCTTAAAAAACTCTTGTGAAATAGTTCATAATATCCCCACTTCATAGAACAGCAAACCAAGGTTTAAAGCAATTAACTTGCTCACAATAAGGCGGTTAGCACATGGCAGGAATTCAGACCCAGGTATGTGAAACTTCAAATGACTTGCTTTGTTCTGCCTTGATCTCTATTCCTTCATTCCCAAACTGAACTCATCCTTATCTTTTTTTGAAGTACCTTTGCTAGAAAACAAAATTTCTACTTTCTTGTGCTCACCTAGACTCTTAAACAGTAGCCCCCTCTCTGATCTTTCTGCTGTCACTGCCCTTCCGCTACAATTTAACCAGCCACTTGCGGTCTCCGTTCCTTCTTACAGCACTAATCTGACATTTCCCATCCCTATGCACTCTATCATTTATTATTCCCCACCAGCCATGTGCGAGAGTGCCCATTTCTACCGAACCTCATCAACACAGCATGTTGGAATGTTGCAAGTAGAGTAAGTGAGCAATGGGGAAACTCTACACCTGTAATGAACTCATCAGATGCTTTATGAACAATTATTTTTTTCAATATTTATCATAGTTAAGGCCCTGTTGAGGAGGTGTGCCATATAGTCTTTTTGTTATTGAGGGGGCCCATGAATTAAAGAAGGAGCTAACAGTTGGTCCTGAAAAAAAAATGGTAGTAAAATCTGTACTCTGAAATAGTACTTCTAAAATCTGATTTTTTTAAAATACAGACATTCAAACTTAATAAAAATCTAGAAGATAAGCACTCGCATAACAGAAAGCCACCTTAAATAGAACAGACTAATGCCAAGTTCAAGCTAAATAGACCTTATGCAAGAGTCACATATTTATATCTGCCATACTTTATTTTTTTTGTTCTTGTTTTTATTACATGAATTCTAATTTTTATTTTGAGGTCACAGCATGGCCAACACCTTTCCTTCTGCAGTTTTGACAGGGCATATTCAAGTAGATACTGCAGGAGATTCCCCCAGAATCCCGTGTATTGGCATGGCTACACTCTGAAAGAGTTGTCTGCAGCTGCTGTGAAATCTTCGGATTGATTTTCATGCAGGATAATCCTTTAGAGAGTAAGATAAAAATTCCCGAAGGTGTGAGGTAAAGCAGTTGTTGAGGAAGAACACTTTCAGCCCAACTCTGCAGCGGTGCGTGCTCACTACGGCTCTTTCCCTGATTTGGTTTTGCCCTCTTGATTGGCTGCAATCTGCTCAGGCTAGTGGGAAATTCTCCGGTGCACCTTTTAGAATAATTTTCAAAAACTATATTCAACAAACTAAAAGTTCTTTTCTCATTACTCTGGGTAAGCAGCAAAAGAAATAATTCAATGTTGATAATATATCAAGGATACATTTTTTTACTTCAGCAAATTTTAGAAATGGTTAATAAAGAACTGTCATTTCTACTTTTTCTAGTAGGTTGTCCGTATAATTCAATGAACTTATAAACTTCAACTAAGTAGTCAAGCCTACCTTTTAACCTCTCTTAAACTTGAACCGCTTCTTAGATTACTCTTACTGGACGGTCTCATCCATTTTCATGGTTTTAATGAGCTTAAGTTCCAAAGACTTAAATAAATAAATATCCAAACTACACTTGTCAGACCTCTGTGTATCTAACTGCCTATGGTATCTTGGTCTGAACATCTTTTTGATACCTTTTCCCAGTCTGTACAAAACTAGACACCATTTCTCTTAACCTGTCCCTTTCCTCCATATTCACAGGCAAAATTCTGCTCTGTTCTGTGATCTATCAGTGCTTGCTAACACTATATGCTTCCCAAGTCAGAAGTCAGAACTACCTCCTCTCTCTTTCCTTCGTTTTTTATCCAGTCAATCGTCAAGTCCTGTTGATTCTTTCACCTACATAAATTCTAGAAGCAATCCACTTTTGTCTATCCCGATGCAACTGTGCTCACCAAGAGCATCTCATCTCCCCACTTGGTTACTAAAACCACAAATCTCACTTGCCCCCTCTAAACCAGTCCCCAAACTGCAACAAGAGTGGCACTTTAAAAATGTACTTGTGTTCATAACATGTTGTTCACTCCCAGATTAAAGGCTTTCACCACTTGCCATTACTCCAAAGGACAAAACTTTTTATCCTTTGTTATCAGCTGTTTCATATTCTAATACCTGCTAATCTTTCATCCTTCACCATTTGCCTCTTATTTTCTCCACTCTTGGGAGAGTCCCACTCCAAAGTACCACTCCTATTTTTTAACCTCTAGGCTATTCCAGTTACCTGGAACATTCCTGTTTTTCCTTCAGGTTTTAGTTCTTGGATGTCCTATGTCTTGGGTGTCAGCTGCATGTGAGAAGCAGATGCACCGGGAATGTTAGCTCTCAGCTCACGTATGCATCTTGTCTTCTTGGAACCTGCTTGCTCCAGATCTCATGTATACCTTCACAAAATAAGAAACTGCTATGGGGCATGCCTGACAATATGTAGGGCACAACTGGCAGCTCAGATTTGAAAACTCGTGGTATGTAGTAGTCAGATGATCATCCTCTACCAGGAGTTAGTGGTATGACAGGGACTGTTAATGAAAAGTAGAAATGTTACTTCCTTGGCTCCAAAACTCTAAAAGCCTGTATGGTGAGTGGCCTGAGTTTTCCATACATTTCATACCGCATCTTGATCTTCCACAGACCCTTTTTATTTTTTTAAAGATTTTATTTATTTATTTTGAGAAAAAGAGAGGTGGGGCAGAGGGGAAAGGAGAATCTCAGGCAGACTCCACACTGAGCACGGAGCCCTCCGTCGGGCTCAATCCCACAACAACGAGATCATGACCTGAGTTGGGAAATCAAGAGTCGGATGCTTAACCGACTGAGACAGCCGGGTGCCTCTCCACACGTCCTTTGAGTGTTATGGACCAAGGGGCAGAGCTTCTGACTCGAGAGCCTGAACGATTTTGTGAGCTATTTCTTTCTCTGGGTCTCGCTTGAAAATCACAGTCTTGAGTTATCTGGTAAATTGTTTAGACTGGCACCTTCCAAATGAGGTATCTATTGCCTCCAATGTTTTAAGGTCTATGAAGCAAATAAAATTAGTGCAGTTATGGAGAATAACATGGATACTATAGTTTAGGTAGTGCAGTCAGGGGAGGTCTCTAAGGAGCTCACCTTGCAGCTAAGATAGGAGGGTGAAAGGGGCCTCACCAAGTGAGCAGGCAGGAGAGGTGTACCCGCAAAGAGAGAGCAGGTGGGAGGCAGAGGGTGCGGTGACTGGTGCCGGGAGAACAGAGAGCATGTGACCCCCATGAGTTTGGAGGTAAATTCTGGGGTCTGATTATTTAGGGCATTCTAACCACAGAGACGGATCGGAATTTTATTCTTCGGTTCTAGAGGCCATCGCAGTCACTTCCAAGGGCAGAAATAGCGGAGGAAAGCAAAGAAACATAATGACACTAGAGTTTCAGAATGGAAAGCTTGGGCTGAATTAGTTAAGATGGTTCTTATGTTCCCTTGAGAGGTTCTATGTGTTTCTTCACAAAATAGATAGAAGTTCCATTGTACGTCCATGAAAGAAAAATGTAAAATCCTAAAGGGTGCATTAAAACAGTGCTAGATTCTATATAATTAAGGGAGCTAAGGGCCAATTTCTCCAGTTAACAGTTAATATATTTTCTGAGAAGCTTAAGTTCTTTTTTTTTTTTTTTTGAAAAGCTTAAGTTCTTCATCCAGCAAAGTACTTTCAAAATAATCTGCGAAGCTCTTCATGACAGAGGTGCAGAGACTGAGGCCCAGGGGCTGGAAGTCAGCTGACCTTCACCCAGCGAGTGGCCGAGACATAGAAGCCAGTCTCCCACTCAGGAGCAGAGTGGGAAGGGAACCATGAAGCACTTGAGTGTATCTAAGTGTATCAAGTGTATGTACATGGCAGGAAGTTAGTTTTGAAAGGAAAATGATTCCGTTTATCTTGAAAGGGTGAGAGTCAGTATTTTTTCATTAGTGTTGGGGATGGCTTTTCTTTGTTGTTGTTGCTTCTCCCAGAGAAGGAAGAGATTAAACTTTTTTTTTTTTTTGGAAACAAAAAATTAAACTTATCTACCTCTGGGTTGTGTTTTAAATTATTGACCATGCAGTTATAAACAAAGTGCCCAGAGAGGATAGGGAAATAAGGAGTTTATTTTGTCTGGGAACAAAGGAAATAATGACTCTGGACCCTGATGGAAGGGAAAGCTTTCCATAAGGTGAAGATGGACAGGGCAACGTGCTCTAAGTTGAGGAAAAGGATAAGAAAGGCAAGGGCTGGGGCGCCTGGGTGGCTCAGTCGTTAAGTGTCTGCCTTCGGCTCAGGTCATGGTCCCAGGGTCCTGGGATCTAGCCCCGCATCAGGCTCCCTGCTCAGTGGGGAAGCCTGCTTCTCCCTCTCCCACTCCCCCTGCTTGTGTTCCCTCTCTCGCTGTCTCTCTCTCTCTCTCTCTCTCTCTGTCAAATAAATAAATAAAATCTTTAAAAAAAAGAAAAAGAAAAAAAAAAGGCAAGGGCTTGGGGCGCCTGGGCTCAGTCAGTTAAGCGTCTGCTTCATGATCCCAGGGTCCTGGGATCGAGTCCTGCATTGGGCTCCCTGCTCAGCCGGGAGTCTGCTTCTCTCTCTCTCTCTGCCCCTCCCCCCCTCTTAAGCTCTTTTTCTGTCCGTCTCTCAACAAGTCAATAAAACCTTAAAAAAATAAAGGCAAAGCCCTGAGGGATTTAAACATAGTTCATTCATATAAAGCAGAATAAGGCTTTCCACCAGTGGCCAAAGACTTAAGCAAAGATAAATCATTTCTTCAGGATCTGACTTACTTCCACAAAGATCTTTGCCGATATTTCATTTTTTGACTCAGCTGTGAGAATGAGTCTGTTCCCCAACCTGCCTCTTCATTGTTCTCCATGAATATGATGCTCCAGGAGAAGCCCTGGAAGTACCTTTGTGAACCTCTTGTGTGATTGCTATCTCCAATTTTTCTGTGACTTCTGTGACTTTGGGTCTCCTGGCCAAACCCGTCTGATTGATCCCACCTGAGCTTTATATTTATATGTAAATTTAAATGTATTTTATACCGAAAGTAAAAAGAGTTACCTCCTTATTTGGTAAGGAACTGAGCTCTGTTAAAAGGAAGCAGTAAACAATGAAAAGACAGTGGAGCCTAGGAACAAGTTATCCCACTCATGAAATTGGTGAACAGAAGTCCCAGAATAACAATTATGTATCAAGTCGAGGGATGATGGGTCCATAACAGAATAGCTAGACTGAGGGCAGTAAGAGGGAGGGCTCCAGGAATGAAAGTTGTTGATAGATTATCTAATGTCTTCAGTGTTTGGCAAAAAATATTTCTTGTTGTCCAACAGATATATTAGGGAGTTAAGAAAAAACGTTAAACGCACAGAAAATTATGCCACAAATGTTAGATTTAAAGCATTTTTTTCATTTTGTATTAAGTCACACTTTATATACAGTAAAATTCAGTCTTTGTACACAGATCTGCATGTGTTGAAAATACATACAGTTGTGTAACTATCACCATAAGAACTAGAATAGTTCTATCATTCCCCAGAGTTATTTTTTGTCCTGATAATTAATCCCTCTGCCTCTACCAGCTCCTGGCAACCACTGATTTCATTGTCTCCATAGTCTGGACTTTTCCCCAATATTATATAAATATATATAAATATATATACATACAGTATGTAGCTTTCAAGTCTGGCCTTTTTTTGCTTAACTTAATGCACTACGATTTCTCCATGTTGTTAAGTATACAGGTAATTTATTCTGTTTCTTCTCTTTGATTTCTTCTCATTGCTGAATATTCTTCCATTTTTTGGATTTATGACAGCATGATTATCCATTCACCAGAGGAGGGATATTTGATTTTTTTCCCCCATTTTTGGAGACTACAAATGAAATTTAATATACTTTTAATGCTTAAAAAAAAGCAAAAAGAAGATTATGAGAAACCACACAAAATCATGGTAAATTGTTGGTGGACAGTATATGCAGAGTTCAGACGTTGCACATTCTACCACTCAGCGAAAGGTGGTCATTTCTTTAAAGATAACAGGACTAAGGAGAGAAGAGGTTAGTCAAGAGAATCATCAACTCCTACCAGCAGTCAGTTCATGGTGTCTGTAGTTGATAAAATAATGAATAAAAGCATTGATATTTATAAGCATGGAGAAAAATATCAGAAAATTCATCATAATGATTTGAAAATTGCTTCCTCTGGAGAATTTAGAAGGTTACAACAGAGAATCACAGACTTTTTTTTTTTTTTTTTTTTTGCTTTCGTTTCCTTGAAAGCTAACTAGTTCCATTTAAATTTTTAACAACATATACCTGTTAGTGTGATAGAAATAAAATAATAAATGGCACTTGGGTTTTTCTCAGTGTGCTTCAAGTAGCTCCTCATGTGACCACATTCCCACACTTGCATCCTGCTCCCTGCACCTGTCCTTCTTTACTTCCGTCTCCTGTTCTTTAGAAGCTGTCTCACCCTTTGATGAAAGAGCCATTGCCTGCCTGTTCCTCTAAATTATCACGTTATCTTTACCACTATGATGATGATCACCCCTTCGGGAGTTTTCTTATATCTGTGTGACAAAAAGATATAGATAGAAACCTAATCACTTGATCACATCCATTTAAGAAGGGACACAGTAAATATCTTAACTCACCAGCAAAGTTCTCAGGCACAAATTTATAGTCTCAAATAAAAAGCACAGACCCCGTAATCCACCTACCACCACAAAGTACAGTAATTCCCAGATCAAATTAAGTAAGTTAGGGAATTACTTATGGGATCAAAGTTTCCCTCTTCTGGAATAAAAGAAGTCAAAATAATATTTGTTCCAAATCAGCAGAAACATTAAACAGCCCATTGAAATGAAGTTTAAGTAGTGACAAGTCAGTTTGGACCATGGGAAATGTGGAACATTGAAAACAAATGGACTCAAATATGGCATTAAAAACAGCAAGAAATTAGATACTCTAGCAAGACCAGAAGCTTCAGAAAGGGAAGGAAAGTAATTTTGCATCACCCTGCTTATTTCCCCAGGGACGAATATGTGGCCATATATTTAAGGATGCTTTCATTAGATTTCACTACTTGTGATTCAATAAATTTGGTATACCCTGGGATTTTCTAGGAGAAAAGAAGTTGATATTATGTGGGTTAAGTGAAACCCTGTAGAGGAAAGAGTATGTGTCAAATCTATTCCTTTTCTGATTTCCCAAGTTTGTTGATATAAAGGATCATATGACACAATGGCACCAGGGTCAAACCACCCTTGTCTATTTATAATGTGTTAGAGCACTTACCATGGTATGGGAGTTCCTTAGGTTGCCTGTCAAGTGGAATTTCAAGAATTCCTTTATAAATGATTAATAAAGCCAAGTCCAAGAGAGGAGTTTCTGGTTGAAATATAATTCGCGTAAGTGCCTTCTGGTTAAAAAACTGCTGTTAAATATTGACATGTTAGCCCAAATTCCATCTATCTTTAAGCTTACATGTTTTCCTTAAAGCCTACCCTATTAGAATTCACATATTTGGAAAGTTCTACCTTTTTTTTAGAGAGAAAATATGTACTTAGAAATATTAAATCCTTATGCTTATTTTAGGTTTTTAGCACAAAACTACAATCCTAAATAATGTAAAATGTGGGGAGACATTTTTAAGTAGCATAGTCTTAGAACAATCAGTATTTTCAGTATATTGCAACTGTCAAAATACGTTACATTCATTATTTCATTAAATATATGTGATAAATAGGTCTGGCCCTTCTTAGAGTAGGGGAATTAGTAGAGAATTTTTAAAATTTGGTTTGTTACTTGGAGAAGTTGGGTCCCTGGCTATTCATTCCAATGGAGTCAACAGACCCAGGATCAAGTCTTAAGTCCTCCACTCATCCCACTTAGCTTTATTTTGATTTCTAGATTCTTCATTTGTAAAATTGTTTCAGTAATTACTAAGGCTCCATGGGATTGTTATGAAAACTAATGAGTATCTTAAACAAGGCAAAACAGTATATAATTTACTTTTGTATTCCCAGACCCTGAACTCCCTAAAACAGTTTGTAATTAATATATTTTTAAAAAGCTGATAAAATAAAACATTGTAAACTAACAGCTAAATGTTATTCAGATCATCTTTTATTCCCCCATCAGTTCTTGCTATAAAGCTTTATGCCACATATTGCCTCTCATTCCTATAATAGTAAATGTAGTCTATTTATAGTAGACAATCGAGTCTAAAATATTTTTTTCTTCAGAACACAAGGATTTGGAACTGACACTCTTATTAAACAACATGGCAACTAAAGAATGATGAGGCTGAAAATAATTTTGAGAAAGCGTAAAATCCAGAGAAGGGAAATCCTTGGGATTCATACGTGTACATCCTCAGTCAGGGTCCATAGCTCTGTTGATTGTTGCTTTTATTTCTTTTTCTGTGTAGATACATCATATATACTGTGTTAGGTCTGATCTGATTCAGTGGGCTTATTATGCAGGGTTGGGTGACAGAATGGACTCAGGGTCAAAAATAGGCCCAAATCCTAGGAAAGTTTCTTTTATTATTATATATTTTAAAATAAATATCTACTACTACTAGCTTGTAAGTGAAATGCTGTTTAAATAGGATTTTGCCCCTATTTTGTCTGTATTTTAAAAAAATACTTCTTTAAGAAACCAGGTGGTTAAATGATCTTAAGTGAATGAGGAGTGACAGTGGGTAAATTCATGTGGAAGAAATAGATCAAGATGAAATATTTCTTACTGGAATTAAATGGCAGACAGGTGTAACATGTTAATTAACACCTAGCCTTTAAGTAACAACAGAGTACAAATAGAAAATAGAACCAGAAACCATGGACATCTCTTGAGGTGATCTAGAAAGAAGAAAGCAAGATAAACCAGCAAACAACAACAAAAAACAAACAAAAATGTTAATAGTACAAATTTAGTAATAAAGAGAAGATCTTTATTTAATATAAAATGTGGGCTAGCAGTGTTTCTCTATTTAAATGGTTTCCATCATTTATCCCGACTTATATAGCTACATCCAACATTATGCACCACTCTACCTGTGGCAGATGTCAACCAAGCTAAAGACATAGGAACTTGTAAGAACTAAAATTCCTCAGATGACTGTGTTAATTTAGTATTTTCTTGAGACAATTCTACTAGAATATTCTTGTGAGCTACCTCTTCCTTCTAAACAATACATGTGAGTTTACATTTTGAGCCAGTTCAATTTCTAGATCTAAATAATGCATCTAATTTTTAATAGAAACACAAATTGAGATACCATTGTAGGCCAAAGAAATGATGTCAAACTTTTTAGACATGAATGTCACCAATACATGCAGCAAAATCTTCAAGTACGGTTCTTTAAAGTAAATGATAATCCACAAGATAAAGCGATACGGTAATCAATCACTGCAGTTGTAGTCAATATAATTTATTGTATAACTCCTACCTTGTTTTATGGAACTAGATGAGCTGTTCATTAGTGCAAAGAAATCAGAGAATTTTCTCAGGAGAGGTCTTAAGCATATTTTAGAAGATTTGGAGTAAGACTTTAGAGTCAGTTATGGCTATGAATCCAATAAAAATCTATAGGCTTTTAGGTTCTTATTTTCATTTTGTTTCCTCTTGCTGGTATAGAGAGACATCAAGCTGTTGTTCTTTGCTACATTTAAATTTAGGATCCATTTCTCATAAATGACATGGGACCAGTATACTCCCTCACGTAATGTTCCTATAGATAATGTCAAGGTCATAATGAGTAGAAAGCACACAGCACATGCAAATTGTTGTAAGTAGGAAACTTATTCATCCTAAAGAAAAATTGTTGCACTTGAAAGCCCCTGTAATTTATTTGTGTCCATTAACTCTGTTAGGGTTCTAGTTCTCAGCCCTTGGGGAGGGTCAGGCAAGAGCTTGGTGGTGACTTTAAGAATCATTCTGGAAAACTGGGCCGGCACCAGATATAAACAGGTCTGGGTCTCATCTATCATCTGAGAGGTTGTTCATCAAGGAACCTTATTCAAAGAGGGACTACTTCCTCCGAGTATGGCCTAAATGTCTATCTTGAAGCTCAACCATGGTGACTTAAAGTTAAGTCATTCCTAGCAGAAAATTGCCACTGAGTGTGTGGGCAGAGAGTAAGAAGAGCAAAGGCACAAACTGAAGAAGGCAGATAAGACTCGCCGTACGGAAGTCGATTAAGTCTCATTAAGTCTCAGCTTACCAGACACGTAGGTGGCTGTGTTACATTTAAGTTGCCTGGGGAATAAAATAAATCAGATTTACAAAGTTAGAAGCCAAAAGTTTCTAGGCTGAGTTCTGACACTTTAGATTTGTTTGTGAATTCCACGAAGATACCGTTTTCCCTGTCTCCGGCGACACTGACTTTGGGGTTCAGATGGCTCTGTGCCGGTGAAACATTTTTTGATGGCTTTCAACTTGTGCTTAAAAAGCCATCTTTGTCAGCTGTGTGACCTGGAACAAACATTGCTTCAGTGAAACAAGTTCTTGCTCTAGCTCCTTCCCACAGCCCCACTGTGGAAGGAAATTCAAATCAAGCCCGAACACCCTGGTGTTCCTTTTTTCTTTTCTTTTCAACCTCAATTAAATTGTTTTCATGTGAGGAAGCAGTGCATAGGACAAGTTATTTACATGGATTCTAGAAGGCTAGAGGATAGATTGTCATTGTCCCATTTTAGGTCTCAGCAGCAAAAGGACTTCTTTTTTAATTTTTCTTAAATAAAAAGCTTGAAAGAAAGTTAAATGTAAAAAGTCTGGCAAGGCAGTAGAGCCTTCAAAAGCAGGCTTGTGAACATTAAGGTTTCCATAGCAACACTTTCTTGTCCAAAGAGTTTCTGATTTCTTCCCAATTTATCTACCACAGGATATTACTATTTATTTTGACCCATGGCCTCCAAAGTGATACTTATTACATGCACAATGAAATTAAAATTTTAAACGCTCTGATTTATCAGCATTTTGTATAGCCTATCTTAGACTATTGCTATTTGCCTATGTTAGTTATATATCCAGCAATGTCGTATGGATCTTATTACATAAAACCTGCATATTAAAGAACTTTTGGTAAACACAGTTTTTGATAGACAAGAAGAGATAATAAAATGAAATGAGTTCTAAATATACTCCCCCATTTCTTCAGCTATTTTAAACTAGTCAACTATAGCTTGCAGCATTTGGTTGAAAAGTAACAGTTTCTTGCCTTGGCTATATGCCTTTCATTTTGCAGAGGTGAGAATCCAAAGATTTTTGCTTCATCAGACACTTACGAAAACATTTTTTTTTGCCAGCTTTGATATGACATCTTTTGCTGATGACTCTTGGCCCTGTACATAGAGTTTCAGTCCACCAGCAAACACCGAGTGCCTGCCAGCAAAGTGCCTCTGGGTGCTACTGAGCACTCACAGAAATATTAGCAGAGGCCTTGACCTCACCCAGTAACCATCTAATTGGAGAGGTAAGACATCCTTGGATAAATATGACTGATGAGAGTAGAGAAGTAAAAAATCATGACTATGAACAACAGTGACTAACATTTATTGATTGTTTACGTTATGTCACATACAGTTCTAAGAACTTTATATGCACTTATTATTACTATCATTCCCATTTTAGAAAAGAGGAAATTCACCTTCCAAGGTCACATCAAGTGACAGAGATAGGATTTGAATCTGTCCCGTAAAACTTCTCCTCCTATCTCTAAATCTCCATGGAGTGTTTTTGATGTTCAAATGTGAGTGCTATCATTCTGAATAAAAGGGAACTTGGATGTCCTCACGTGGATAGAACAAGAATTTTGATAGCTGAGAAGAAAGAATGATTTGTCAATAAAGACATGGGAGGAGAATCAAAAAATCCCAGGTAGAAAATCTGAATGCAAATGTAGAAGGGAGTCAAATAAGGAAGGCCCAGGTTTTCTCACCCAAGGAGTCTGAAATATATTTTGTAGAACCCAAGATGTGGGTTACATTTTTGGCAGCTCGAAGGCATGTTGGAAACACAATTCTAAGCAGATAACAGAGCACAGAGAATTGACGTAGATGTGCGGCAGCAAGGGGAGCCCAGGAGCCAGCCATGAGTGGGGACGGATAAGAAAATCCATACAAGCTAAGAACTGACCGTCACCTCCAAAGCGTTAATGGGAAAGTTAATAAATAAAGCAAAACCCCACCAAAATGCTTCCACCTGATGTTTCATTTGATGATCTCAAACTCTAAGTAATAATAAAACTAGTAGAATCTTACTAACTGGGTTGAGTGAAAAGAAAAGGGGTAGGTAGAAGGCTATTCTTAAAAACAGAATTAATCAGGGGCGCCTGGGTGGCTCAGCCAGTTAAGTGGCTGCCTTCGGCTCCGGTCATGATCCCAGGGTCCTGGGATCGAGCCCCGCATCGGGCTCCTTACTCAGCAGAGAGCCTGCTTCTCCCTCTCCCTCAGACTGCTTGCCGCTCCCCCTGATTGTGCTCTCTCTCTTTCTCACTCTCTTTCTCTCTGTGTCAAATAAATAAATAAAATCTTTAAAAAAAACAGAACTAATCCGAAAGTGATGTACAGTAGCATGCATTAATTTTGGTGATATAGATGATATGAAACAAATCCTTGACTGACCAGGTCCTCAGAGCACTTGTTTTAATGACTAGATAAGACAAGGTTTATAAATAGCATGTTAATTATAAATAGCTACTTCCATAATGTATTAGAGTCTTGAAAATATCTTATTTTCATATGATGCCTTACCTTCATTTTAACAGCTCACCTTCACAGTGAAGAAAAGCTAGGGAATTCAAGGTAAACTTCAGCCAAGCTCTACCTCATATGACATTATGCCACTCGATAATTGGTAAGCTTTAGATTTTAAACAGGTACACCACAAACTCTAAATTACCCCCAACTTCAATGTCCGATGAAACAATTGTTTTCAGAGAATTCAGGAGCTCATTCAACTTCCAAAGTGGCTCCTGGTTTAAACTGTGGAGAGAGATACCTGGAGATCACTAAGGCTCGTTTCCTTTTAATGACAATATCGTATGGGAACGAAACATTAATTCTTATTCTTAATGAGATGGAGACTCGACCCACCTTTTCAAAAAGTGAAAGGACGAGATAGCTAGCCTGGGGACATTGTTGACATTTTCACAGGAATTTGAAAGAGTAGGTGATTTACTTTTGCATCAGGCCAACGGGCTGATAGAAATTCTTGGTTAAGTTGTGTCAGTAAACACAAGCAGTGGGAAGGAGAGCCTGGAAAAAGTTTAGTAGATTAATGTGCTTAGAGAGATAATGTGTGAATGACCTTGAACTTCTTTTGTTGGAGGAGGATTTGCTGAAAGGAAGCCTCTTTCCAATGAAGAAAAATAAGTAAACAGCTTTAGTTATTTAAAGAAGAAAGCTGCTGGGGCTCCTGAGTGGCTCATTTGGTTAAGCATCTGCCTTTGGCTCAGGTAAGGATCCCAGGGTCCTGGGATGGAGCCCCACATCCCTGCTCAGCGGGGAGCCTGCTTCCCCCTCCCCTCTGCCCCCCACCCCCGCTTTTTTGCTCTCTCTCTCTCTCTCTCTCAAATAAACAAATAAAATCTTAAAAAAAAAAATAAAGCTACCAAGCTAAGGAATAATGTTGGGTCTTAGAAATGTCCAGTGTAATTTGCTATTAATTGAAAAGAAGAAATTATATTTAAAGCATCTGTTATTTGTTTTTAAAAATAAAAACTCTTCTTGTGAGAAGTTTTGAGATTCAGAAGCTTCTTTGCCTTATCCAGAAGGCTACACAGATATATGATTACCACACTCTAGGCTCTGCAGAGAGGCATACAAAGCTAAAAGGTGAGTTGTCAACCCTGTAAGTCAGAATGAGAATGTGTTTTAATTCCAGGCTACACTAGTCAGACTGAGAGCCTTGGAGGGAAAGAGAGATTACTTTGACAGATTCAGGAATGTTGCTTCAACTCAGGGAGGTATAGGCCTCCAGGAAAGCTCGGGTGCCTTACACAACAGTCAACGTTGCGAACTCAGGATTCCTGTTATGTCAGATGAATTGCTGGTACTTATTCTACTTCCCATACCAGTAAGAAAAATGTTGTAAGTAACAGAAAACTCTACTTATAGTGGCTGAAATGAATAAGGACTCTAGTTCCTTCCTACAACAAATCCAGAGGTAAGCATTCCAGGGCTGGTATAGCTGCTGCTTATATTTTTTCTGCTCTGGCACCCTTAGTTTGAGGATTTTATCTTCATGATCACAGTATGGCTGCCGAATCTCTAGGCAGTGCCTCTGTGTTCCTAGCAGGAACACAGAGGATGGCAAAGTGGCAAAGTCTCTCTGTTGTGAAAACCTTCTCTGTAAACTTGATCCTGAAGATTTCTGTTTGCATCCAGTTAGCCAGAAATGGGTCACATGGGAGTTCCTAGCTACATGCTAGATCAGGAAAGAGATTATTTATTTATTTATTTTTTACTTTTTTAAGGGATGGATGGCCACATTACAAAATTAGAGTCCTACCGGTAAGGAAGGAGAAGAGAATGGCTAGTGGGCATCCAGAACATGTTCATTGTAATTACATCATTCTAGTTTCTTAGAGTTTGGCTGAATTGCTACTTGTTTCTCCTGCTTACCTTTAGTCTGGGGATTAGTCTCACTGCAAAAGAAAGACGGGAGAAACAAACTTCATGACTGAAACAGAAAGAAAAGTGGATTAGAATTTCCTAATGAGTAGGAAGGGAAAAATGAAGGGGGGAAATCAGAGGGGGAGATGAACCATGAGAGACTATGGACTCTGAGAAACAAACTGAGGGTTCTAGAGGGGAGGGGGTGGGGGGATGGGTTAGCCTGGTGATGGGTATTAAAGAGGGCACGTATTGAATGGAGCACTGAGTGTTATAGGCAAACAATGAAGCATGGAACACTACATCAAAAACTAATGATGTAATGTATGGTGATTAACATAATAAAATTTAAAAAAATAAAAACATCAAACAGTAAAAAAAAAAAAAATTTCCTGATGAGGATCTCAGAAAACACTAGAAGAAGTTTTCCAGTGGATCCGAGGCTTCATAGAACTAAGATGTAGGCAGAAACTTGGGTTCACCATGAAAAATGATTCAGTTCACGGGTAATGAAAACACTGAACTACTCTAAATTTTTTAGCCACAAGCAAGAGGTGAGTGTTCAATGACCTAAAAACAAGGATTCCTGAGAAGGTTAAAGAAAAGGGACGAGTAGAAGAGCTTTAGACATGAAGCAAAATGTTCAGAAAGAAGAGTTATTTTCCCTAGGACTCTGGCCTCTGGAAGAATAATAAAAATAATGGGCAGTAATATCAGATGTCAGTATATGACAGAATGCCAATACATGTAGAAGCCGACCTCATAAGTTTAAAATGAAAATATCTTCTGTTTGTATAGGGATTTATGAAATTACTTGCCACTGAAATGATACCAAGATGTGAGGCCTGCCTTTATTTGTAAAAAAAACCAGCAAGCAACCGTGTCGATGAAATGTGTGCTAGTCCTTAGTTCAGACCTTTCATGGGAAATGTGTCGTGTCAGACAAGAGATTTTGGAAATTTTTTTTAATCTTGATTTGAAGATTCTACAAGTGTGTTTTTGCTCTCCAGTGTGGCTTTGAATTTTAGAACCCTAATTAAGGTTTCCCAGATATTTTCCATACCTAAAAAAATTTCCCTACAATTCTTTAGAGATCAACTGAGGACAGAGGTGAAAAACAGTGACTCCTGGGAATGGCTTTTATTGTTTCTTCTCTACTCTCTGAATATATATGTAATAGGAAAAGACATAGGAAGGAGAAGGGTTAGAGCAAATGATCTATCCCACAGGACTTATTTGGCTTCTTATGTTTGATGATTGGGGGAAAATGAGTTTTCTCCTACTCACTCCCATCAGTGAACTTTAAATCAAGAATTTTAATGAGCTTCTAGGTAGATGAGTTGGCAAGGGTACTCCTTTCAGAATTCAGAGGTGAAAATGAACCATAAAATGTTTCCATTGATAGCTATAACAGAAATTACAATCCCAGGTCCTAAACTACAGGACCCAGCTGACAAACTCTACATCGAATGTCAGGGTTTTATTTCTTGAGCTCTCTTAGGGGACTTGTTGCCCATCTTTTCTCTTCTGGGTCCCTTGTCACGGTAGATAGTTCTTATTTAGTATGACTGATAGCTTTTTCCTTTCCTGCAATGATCACAGTCTTCATACATGCCTAACAATTTAAACTAACATTTTCTAATATCCTGTTAGTTATAGAGAAAAACATTATATATACACATGCATACACTATATATGCATTTTATACATATGCTGATTAATAATCCATTACAATATAAATGTTATAAGCAAAGATATATACCTATAAAGATAGCTCCATAGCACTTCTGATCTGAGTGGGAGGTAAAGTCATTTCAAAGTGATGATGGTAAAAATAAAGTGGTGTAGACCTCTGGTAATTAAGGATAATTCCCTAAATTCTTATTCTCCACATTTTCTTATCTCCTAAGCTTGTTTTTTTTTTAAAAAAATTGAATTTTAAAACAGTTTTTTTTCCAATCTCATTTTCATACAGGTTTTGAGGGTGACTATTAATTACTAAAATTGTCTTCTGTTAAGTATAATGCAGAGAGAGAGAAGGAAAAAAGATCTGAAATCCTGTAGAATTTCTCTCTTTTTTTTTTTTTTGAGGACTTCAAATAACAGACGCAACTCTTTGGCCTCAAAGAACTCATAACCAATATCATGTACTTCTCTTCTTTTTTCCTCCTCTTCTCTGATGTAGGAAGAGGACCACAGACCATCTAACCAACGTGACACAGACTGAGAGTGGAAGACAGATAAGTCAGGAAGGAAATTAAGGGGATAAAGAGTTCGTGATCAAACCCTCCGTCACATCTTCGAGCACAGCATTAAACAGAAGCCACACTAGGTTTTATTCCAAGATGACTGTCCCATCATTAAAAAGAGAGAAAACAAAACAAAACAAGAAAGAGAAATAGAAAGTGTATATAGCAGCCTTATGGCTACCCAAACTACAGACCAATTTCAGGGACATACTTGTCTCTAAACATACTATTTTGCCACCAAACAAAAGCTAGCACTAAATTGGCAGTCTTAAGGAGATTTGCTTATGATTGCATTGGTTGGCTGCTTGGGAAAGACAGCTGATGTCCAGGGCTCTAAAACAGTAGAATCTGCTTACTCTGAGTCGCATTTTCTTTTTTTTTTTTTTTTTTTTTGTTTTAAAGATTTTATTTATTTATTTGAGAGAGAGAGAATGAGAGATAGAGAGCATGAGAGGGAAGAGAGTCAGAGGGAGAAGCAGACTCCCTGCTGAGCAGGGAGCCCGATGTGGGACTTGATCCCGGGACTCCAGGATCATGACCTGAGCCGAAGGCAGTCGCTTAACCAACTGAGCCACCCAGGCGCCCATGAGTCGCATTTTCTTTTCAGACTCTTGACTGACTCCCATCACCAGATGGGGGAGAAAAATCAAATAGCATTATCAGCTCATCTGAATTTAAGAAATAAGACAGGTGATATCTTTTTCTTTTCTTTTCCTTTTTATTATTTTTATCAAGTAGACAAGCACTCTTAAAAGTAAGAGAAACGGTGTCTGCAAAAGGCTCCAACACTACAATCTCTGCTAAATTATAGATGATTGGCCTCTTAGAAACCAGTGTGATTGAAATTGTACATGCAAGCCAACCCACAGGATCACATAATATCTTTTTACTATCCTGTAAAACTATATATCAATTTCCCCTCAAATTAGTGACATTCACTAAAGTGTAAAGGGTCATATTTTGACATTAACAAAGAATCACAGTTTTAATAACAAATCAAGGTAATAAAATTAATTCTTATCTACAATGGGTATAAAAAACTGATATAATTTGTAATTAGATGGAAAGTGCTAGATATTGAGCCCACAGCAGGTAAGAAGAAGCACCACCTGAAACAGTTCCTTCTCTAAGGGAATTTTTTCTGTAAGGAAATTCAGAAGGGTTATGTTGACTAGATATTGACTAAAATTTTCTTTATCGGGCGCCTGGGTGGCTCAGATGGTTAAGCGTCTGCCTTCGGCTCAGGTCATGATCCCAGGGTCCTGAGATCGAGTCCCGCATCGGGCTCCCTGCTCCTTGGGAGCCTGCTTCTCCCTCTGCTTCTCTCTCTCTCTCCGTCTCTCATGAATAAATAAATAAAATCTTTAAAAATAAAATAAAATAAAATTTTCTTTATGAATAGGAAAAAATCTGTATTTTCGTAATTTGCTTTTTGTCTCTTCAGTCTTTATGAAATAGTTATTCATCGACAGATCAATTTAGCTAGTTGCTAATAAAATTTTCACAACTAATTTGATTGTGTTGCTTTATTAGGATAGTTGGGGTTCAGGTTTAAGATGGCTGGTGGAATACATGTTGGTCTTTCTTCCTCTTGAGACCCAAAACAGTAGCAAATCTATAAAGAAAGTATTGTCCCCAAACAATGAAGGCAGTAATAATGACAACAGAACAATGAATTTCAGTAGAGGTGAGATTTTAACAAATATTTCAAATATGGAAATTGAATACAAGCTTGTGGAATGATGAAACAGCCTAGGGTATGCATGGAGAAAGCCGATAAGAGACTTAATCTCCCCTCTGGTCGGGACCCCTGAGAGCCCTGGCTCAGGGTAGCATGTGTGACAGAAACCCAGAGTGAAAAGTGGAAAAGAAAAAAGAGGCATCAATAGCAGTTTAGCATGGAGAAAATTTACTCCAGCTCCCCCTTTAACCTTAACATATTATAACAGTCTCTCTCCTTAGAAAGGGAAACAGTCAGGAATGTATTTATTCCTAGGGCGTGGGGAATAGGCAGTTCTTCTTTGATGGATGTGAAGGAAATATCTGGGGACTTCTATTCCATCTATGTGGAATTTTACATTTATTTTTCAATAATAAAGCCTTTTCATTTCAGCACTGGGAGTGAACTAGGGCGTATAAAGGCTGGCTCTCTGTCTGCTCATAGTGAAGAACACAGAACTCCAAGTCAGTCTTCCTATGTAGTCACTCTTAAATATGAACAGATAACCAAAGAACATAAAATGTTTTAGGATAACCTACAGAATGAAAGATTAAAGAAACTAAAAAACTAAACTCAAAGGGAGCAAATATATCAGATAACAAAAATAAATTTAAAAAACAAAAAACAAACAGAATTCTGGGGTGCCTGGGTGGCTCAGTCATTTGAGTGTCTGACTCTCGATTTTGGCTCAGGTCATGATTTCAAGGTCGTGAGATGGAGCCTCGTGTCTGGCTCCATATTGGGTGTGGAGCCTGTTTGAGATTTTCCCTCTCCTTCTGCCCCTCTCCCCCGCAATCTCTTTCTCTCTCTCTCTCTCTCTCTCTCAAAAAACAAAAAAAACAAAGAATTTTCATTAGTATTTTCAGAGTTATTTAAGAACATATGACTTCCATAAGAAGAGAATAGATAGTATATAAAATTATAATCTAAAAATAACAGTTCAAAATTATGATTACAAAAATTCAAATTCACAAAAAGTACTCAAAGCTAATGACACAGAGGCTAAAATTTTAGAAATATCCCTAAAGAACATACACATGAGACATGAAAGAATAAAATAAGACATAAAGAGTCAGGACATCCAACATCTTTTAAATCAGAGTTCCACAAAGAGGAAATTATCAAATAAACAAAACAAGAAAATCTCCCAGAATTAAAAGGTGATTTAAGTATTTAAGTGTAAGGACTCATTGAACGCTAAGAAGGTTGAATTAAGAAAGAAAATCTCTCTGAATTTCCTAAGAAATAATGAGGACATTTTATAAGGATCTGGGGAAAAGGAATGATCCTAGAAACTTCCAAAGAAGAAAAATCAAACAAAATAGTAGGTTGCCAACCAAGGGAAAAAAATCAGACTGGCATCAAACTTTTCATCAGCAGAATCAGTGCTAGAAGATAGAGTATGCATGACTTTTACACATTCTGAGGGAAAATTAATATTGATCAATATTTTATATTTAGTCAATCATCTCATCAATAGGATGTAGGGGGAACAATAAGATGACTTCTAATTGCAGAAGTACTTTTTATTTTTACTTCTAATGCACATTTTTGAGGCTGTTTCTTAAGGATGAACTCAGCAAAATAAGAATGATAAATGAAAAGGTAGGAAGACAAAACACATAAGAAATAGTAAGAGTAACCCAGGATCTGAATAACAGGAAATACCCACTGTACACACTTAGAAAAGGACATCAGTGGTGCTAAGAAGTATATCTTCCCAAAGAACACTAGACAATAGGCTGCAAGATAGATGGCTATATTTCTTCTCACCTGAAGAAATAAAGAAGGACCTTAAGTTATTTCAAGAAATACCAAACAAAATGTACAAGAAAATAAATGTCCCAATATAAAGTAAATTCAAGCATGACATCATTTTAAGCAAGTGTTGGAGTATAATGAAGGAGATCCCACTTAATTTTTTTGTTTGAGTGGCAATGAGGTAATAACATTGAGCCCATGGAGAGAATGGTAATCATAGACCTCCGGTTGGTTTCACAATAAACAATATTTACATAGTCATAACAATGTAAATACTGTTTTTGATCTTCCAACTTTTACAATCAGTGTTTAGATAACCCTCGGATGATTTCATTGATGCTGCAGAATACAGTGTAAATATTATTACCAGATGTCTAAATAAAGATTAATTTTCTAATACCAGAGGCGGAGGTTAGGGTATGAATTTTTTACACAGACAATCTATCATACTCACACCTGCTGAATACGATAAGAATAAAAACAAGCTTTAATGCCATCTTTCTTTCTTTGCAAACTTTAGTGGGGAGGAGAAAAGGATGATCCCCAAAGAGGGAAATTAAGATTTATAATTTCTTACCACTAAAGGCAGAGGAATGCACAAGCCGTAGGCAAGGATGGAGTGGGCTTTTTCCAAATAACCGTGTGGTATCAAAAAGCCAGGTCCTTTTCACAACCCGGGAAGAATCCCATCAGCAATGCCAGTCAGAATAGGCCAAGTACTTGACCTGTCACCTCAAGCTCTCCTAAAGAGAGGATCTTCGTGGGGTGGAATTAGCAGCCTAAAGTAAATGAGGTGGACAAAGAGGGGTTAGGTTTACAACTGCGGTATCCAGCAGCCAAAAACTGGCATTTCTAAAGCATAAGTACTCTTAACTGTATTCAGACTGTGTTATGTTAATGAATTCTGGATTCTAAGCCTACCGGGCCTGGGCCTTATGAGATGGCTTAAGTGACCAGAAAAAAATTTTAGTAAACACTTTTTTTTCTTTGTTGGGTCCTTCATTCTGTAAAACAATGATCCCACAGAGCCCTGGAAAGATATCTTGACAGTATAAAAATAAAGGTATAGATAACAGAAGTTCGAATGTGTAGGTGGGGTGGACAGTTGAGATAGAAAGCCTGTAGCAATCTTATGAAATGGCAGTCAAGAAAAAACTATCGAATGTAAGTGGAACTTAAAACAGGTTTGTGTCTTGAGTTACATAAATAATTAAGAGACAAACTAAAATTACTAATATAATTATCAAACTTAGGAAGTAGGTACAGGAGGTGGTTTTAGTGCATGTGCACTAAAACATCTATCATAGCAACAACTCAGTAGATGTGTCAAAATTAATGAATCGATTATGTTATTCTGTAAGCATATTAGAGATGGAAGGCCATTCATCAGAGGAAATTGAAGAGTTGACTTTAGTTGTGGGATTGGAGCTGGGAGTGGTGGACAGAGGTCCGTTCCTTTGCATATTAAGCTCATTTGTGTTATTTTTTATTTTTCATCCTGAGAATGCATTACTTTAATGAAACTAGGTGTTTATTTAGAAAAAAGAAAAAGTTGAATGGACTTCTTGTTTGACTAAATGACTAAAACAATAGTATGTATGTATGTATGTCTTTAATTTTATTTATTTCCTGAGGCTGACACATAATCTGCCTCTTTTTTTTCCTTCCTGTCTTATATTATTCTCAAATCTGCCCCTGTTCGCCTCCTTTGCTTTACTCATGACATACTCAGGAATTCTTTGTGTACCTTCACTGAGCATATAATAATCATTGAAATGCCCACTAAGTCAATCTTGTATTTAATATATTATTTTTATGTACTCCATACAAAGTGATTGACAGGCTAGCTCAGTTGTTACTGTTATTTTTGGATAAAAAACCTGATATTCCTTGTCAAATTTATTTCAAGGAAGAGTCTGAACATTAAGTTATTGCTATCAGTGGTAAAATCATAGTAAAAGAAAAGATGTTTTTGAAGAGAGAGATGGATACTTGTTCCCAGAAAATGGGTGATTCAACAAAAGAAATTACTTTCTTATGAAGGCCCAGAACCTCAAAAGACAAAGAAGGTCTATTTTCAGAAAATAAAGAATAACCTTGAAATTTATCAATAAACATCTCACGTTCCCAGTTTGCTTCCAGAAAACTATCATTTCATCTTACTTTCCCTTTTTTGCTTTTTAAATAGTAGATAGTGTCAAAGAATTGTTAGTAATGCCCCAACTTTCACTGAGAGCAGATTTCTGTAATGTTTTTTCATTTCATTTATTTAATATTGTTGTTTAATATTGTTCCCTGTTGTGAGTTAAGTCCTGTTGTGTGCTAAGTCCTGGATCTTCTACTTCATATTTAACTTCTTCCAAGCCATCGTGCTTCTGTGAAGAGCCCAATATTCAAATCACTAAGGTGCTGACTAGCATTCTTGAGTAGAGATTTACAAGATGATGACTCTTTGCTCAACTCGGTTTATGTAGTTCCTCAGATTCACTTGGTCCTGTCAGCTTCTCTGGCCTTGGCCACTTCCTCTGCTTCCCAACCTGAGTGGCCCGCTGACCACACAGGCTATTCCCATGCTCACCAAACCTGGCTACCTCTGATCTTATCACGGCTTCTAATACCACTAGTTGTCTTCTAGCAACAAGGGCCAGGTTTTAGCATAGGCTCAAGGCATTCTCTGCAGTGGGAACCAAAGCACTACTCTGGTCCAATCGATCAAGCCCCCAAATGCTCTGGCTTTCTCAGCAACTGTCTGGAGAAACCAAATAAGACAACATGGAAGTTTGCAAGTTTAGGAGGGGTAATGCCCTATAACTAAGATTTGACCAAAGAAAGACAATATTTAGAAGTCAGCTGACAGATAAATTCAGGGACTGAGTAACCAGCTTCATTTCTTTGTAAAGCTGTTGTCAACTTGGCAACGCACCCCTTTGTGTTTGCTTTCCTTTCTTACATGCTTCATTCTTTTTTTCCCTTACTCTCCAGGGATATTCTCTGTTTCTTGGGATTGTGCTTCCCTAGTAAAACATTCACATGAGAGCTTCTTTTCAGGCTCTGTTTTCGAGAGACCTGGGCAATGCATTTGGTACTTCTATCTGGAAAATGAACCCTCAGGATAGGAATTTACAGTGGGATTGCACACCTGACTGAAGGTAATAATTTCATCTTACTTTCCCTTTTTTGCTTTTTAAATAGTAGATAGTGTCAAAGAATTGTTAGTTTTCTTTTCACTGCTGGTGAAAAGTGAGGTGGTAATAACCTATGATATTTATGACCATGAACAATTTTACCTATTAATAGTTTGAGGTGTGATGGAAGACTGAACATTGAGAGATCAAGTGTTTGAGGTACCTGATCAATGTAGGAGCAATGATAATTACAGGACTGTGGTTGGATGGCTGATTTTAACAGCACTGGAGGGTGAACTAAAGCACATTTTGGAAGCCAGAGGTCATAAAGACGACTCTAAAAAAAGATTCTTATTCCTTGGTGGACAGAGCATTTTAAATTAATACTGAGTCTTAGAGTTTGATCATAATGATAGCAGAGCTGCAAAATGAAGTTGATTGCGTGGCCTTTGATTTGGGAAAAAAAATGGAACTGTGGAATATGAGATGGGATCCTCAGTTTATGAACCTAAGAACTGGGAACCTTCAGATTCCGCTGAAACATTCTGGCTGGTAGAAACCCCCAGCTTCTGTGCTAAAGGAGAATGGTGTCCTCACATCTGAATACCACACAACATCTTCACCTGAGGAAAGGTGATGCTTGTTTTCTTTAAGATGTACCCCAATTATACCTTCCTGTCTCCAGGATAGTAAGAAGCACTGTTCTGGGAATAAAGAACATACCCAGCAAAGGAATTGCAGGATCTGACACATACGTATGGTCATGAATTGAAGAAATATGTGTGGGAATGTCTTTTGAAGGTGTTATTTAAGGAGATGGAATCTAATGCCGAATAGAGAAAAATTCAGTGACCCAGGGACACTCACTCACACTAATGGTTCAACGTTCTGGCAAGTATACCCGAAACTGGTAATAATAATTTGCTCTGTGGGATCCTCAATGATGGAATGTAACAATGACTTCAGGTAAATGAGGTGGAGATTTCAGAATACTTGGCATAGTACTGAGGGAGGGGTCAGAGGTCACAGGGATTTGGCAATATTAGAATGGATTTATGTAATAAATGTAACTGAGACTACCACCTGCCTGTGTCTCCAGGATGGAACCAAAAGATGCCGCCTTCACTATGGCAGTAAAGAATGCATTTTGAAAAGCACTTTAGTAGCTCTCTCTGGAGGAAGATGCTGCCATAGCACTTGGATTCCACATATCAAATAGCATTTGAAATGGTGTGGGCCAGCTCAGACAGCATGCAACCATCAGAGACAAGGTAAATGCAGCTGCCGAAATGGACAGCCAAACTAGATTAGCAAAAAGGATGCCTCAATCCATAGAGATCTAGAGCAGTGGCTACCAGCTAGCCGGGCTGTTCTTAATTTGTACAATAATAAAATAAAAGAAATCTGGCTAGCAGAACAGCTCATACCACCTGTCAAGATGAAAATCATAGCTTCTCACCCTGGTTCCAGTTCTCTCAGATTAATGAGATAACTCACTGATTGAAGGGGAAGCCAAATGCTCTTGAGGAGGATCTTCAAAGACACTGTAAGTATATGCAGTAAATATTCCTACAGTCTTTCTCCAAACAGACTTGCAGACAATTTCTAGGGTAACTGTGCTCTTCTGAGAGCTCCCTGACATGATAGTGACACCAGGGAACTAAAAATGCCATTATGATCTTCTGAGTAGAGTAAAAATTTATGGAGGCTAGATAATAAATGAAATTTTGGCCAAGTGTTTTACAGTTGGTCCAACGGGTGTTTGGGTTCATTATGAGATAATTTTCCTGCACTTCAAATATTTAAATGTGAACATAAAAGCTGGAAAATATTCTACATTGACTGTCTGGCCTGTGGGATAATTGTCATTATGGTTGGAAGGAAAAAGGAAGTTTCTGAAACTGTCCCTTTATTCCAGCTGACACAGAAAATTAGAAGCAATGATATATTTAGAGAGGAATTGTAGAGATCAGCATCAGTATCAAATACTCAAAAAAGACAAGAGTGGTGGTTCTAATTACAGCCACATTGAATTCACCTGTTTGATTTCTACCAAAACCTGGTTGGTCATGGTGGATGTTGATAAACTATTATAAACTTATCCAGGTGGTAGATTTAATTGCAGTTGCTACAAGACATAGTGTCTTTACTTGGACGGCTCAGTTAAGACTTCTGGCATTTGGTATGAGAAATTTATTCTTAAGTGGCAAAGTCAGTAATACCCTTTCACTGTCTTTCCTCAGGATTAGGTTGGATCTCCTGTTCTTTCATAACATAGAATGCAGATGTTTTTATTATGTTGGTATGCCATAGAACATCGTACAGATCTGCTATATTGACGAAATCATGGTAATCACACTAGAGAAAAAAATGGCAACTACCTTAGAAGCCCTAGGAAGATAAGTTCCCAAAGGTAAGAGACACATCCTTAATGATTTGGGAAACTTTAAGGCAATTTTTATTGTCCAGTGGTCTGGAGCGTGCTGAGGTATGCCCTATAAGGTGACAACTTGCTGCATCTCCTTATCTGCTACAACTAAGAAAGAGGTAATACAGACCTTTAGGGCACTAAAGCAAGATCTTTGTAACCCATTGGAATAATGGCTCTCTGCATGTTAATGAGCCCTAATGGAGAGTGAACACCAGACCTCGGAACACTAGAAAACTATGATACTTGATCTACTCATCATAAACTGGAGTTATTAGAGCTATAAAATCAGGCAAGCAGCTGTCTATTCTAGGATGCCGGTGATACATTTAGGACTGGCTGAGACAAGTCCCAAAAGCACAAGTAAATTACATAAACAGGTAAGTTACATGTCATCTATCTCTATTGTACTGATACTTCTGCCTCGACTCATCTCTCTGGACTCATAAGATGATCTCCCATGGGTTTCTAACACACAACTGAGGGAGAAGGTAAGTATCAGACCATGTTTGTATTTGAAGGGTCCCTAAGAACAAGGGAAGGCAAATAATTCAAGTAGGCAGATCTGCAATAAACACACCTGATTTTCCACTTAGTATAGAAGGAAAGGTGAGGTACAGATATACGTTGACTTCCAGGCTGTCGAATGAATGGCTTAACAGGTTGGTTAAGGGACTGAAATGAACAGAGAGGAAAAGAGGTCTGAAGCAGTGGTAAGTTGATGCACCTATGCATGGAGGGTAAAAGTGTCTGAATCTTTGTATCTGTACCTTGGAGAGGGTAGAAATCTCCCCCAACCAAAACTGATATAATTACCCAAGGACTTACAGAATGTCTGAGCTATCAACATGGTGTTCCACACAAAATTGTCTCAGACAAAGGAAACTATTTTGATGCAAAGAGGTTTGAAAATAGTTACAAATATGGGGTTCACTGGCCTCCCATTACCAAGAAGAAACTGTAAGTGGAATGGCATTTGCAGGTTCAGTTAATTTGTCAGCTCAAGGACAACACCTTGTGAGTTGGGGAACTAACCTACAGGACACAGTATATTCACTGAACCAATGGCTGATACATGGCACTGTGTTCCTAATAGCTAGAAGTCCAAAAACCAAAGGAAGAAGTATGATTGGGACTTCACAGCCTCACTTTCGGGGGACCTCTTACAGAATTTGTTTTCTATTTCTGCAAAATTAGTCTCTGCCAAGTTAGATATCCTGGTTTCTAGCACTTTGGCCAGTAGATAACAGAAAAGTTTTCCACTGACTTGGAAGCTCCTATTGCGATCTAGCTACCACTAGTGGACTGGTGGGAAAAGAAAAGAGCTCCTGTCCTCAGAGCTATTAAGTAATTGCCATACTAAGCTGGGGCTGATGTTCCACAATTAAGACAAAGAGGAGTATGTCTGGAACCAAGGATTTACTGGGGTGTCTCTTGGTTTTCAGTGCCCAGGGATATCTGTGAATGAACAATTGCAGCAACCTCAGCCCCTCAAATGGTAAGGTAGTTAAGGGCTTATACCCTCTAGGGATAAAGGACTGGGCAAGAAGATGGGCACATTCAAAGACACACGGGTGAGAAGTTCTTGAAAAAAAAAAAGAACTGAAAAGTAAATCTCAAGCTGGCAGAAGAGAAAGATGCTAAGTATCAGTTATTATTCTAGAACCAGCTACAATATCAAGAGATATAATTTGTTTTTGCTTATCCTCCTTAAGCCTTTTTTGGGTCGTTGCAACTGCAACTCTTCACTCCTTCAGTTGGACTGGTACCGTCCCTCTCAGGGCAAAAGTGAAGGCATCTTATGCTTATATAAGAGAGGGTGTCAAAAGATCTGGGTAGGACAAGAAATGTATTCTGCCGGATCCAACCTATGCACCTGTCCTGATATAATTAGTGTTATCTAGCTCCTTAGTGCTTCTCAGTAGGAGTGGTCCTAATCAAAACACTGTCAAGCCTCCATGCCCTGGTCATTGCTCTTGATTCATCTTCAGATGTTACCATTTGACTTGATTTCTCCCTTCGGTTAAACCTGAGCCTCAGTGCAACATCATGTTAACTGTAGTGGGAGACAGGAGGCATCTCCAGTGCTCCATTCCAGTCTGATGGGACCTGAGTCTCCTTTCCTAGCAGTTACCTAGAGGACCCAAGTAAAATTCTCAGAAGAGAAATTAAAACCATGTGGGCCGACTTCTGGCCAATGAGAGACAAAATATGGGAAGGAGCTCTTTAAAATGCTTCCCCCCGTCTTTCCTTGGACAGATTCTCCCAAGAACGGGTGGCTCTCTATGGCCTTTCTTTGTTAGTATTGTGAGTTTTCTTATAAAACTGTGGCCAAATCTTTAATGCAACGTGTCTATTCTTGTCCTCTTTGTTGGTTCACATCCTTTCCCCCTTAATCATGTCCTGGGGTTCCACCTCCCAATAAACCATTAGTAGATAAGCCCTGTTCCAGGTGCTGTTTTCTAGAAAATCAGGGTAAGGCACTGATTCTTACATAGGAACGGCATCAAGGTCACTACAAGAAACACATTTGGAATAGAAACAAAAATAACCCTCTAATCCAAGTGAGTTGGAATGTGTAAAGATATTAATGGAGTGGAGATAGAGTAATACTGTAGAAGAAGCAAAAAAAAAGAGAAAAGATTAAGTAATCATTTTCTCTTTGTGCCTCTCTGAAATATGACCTAGTGGTAAGGCTCAGAAAGTTGCATTTGGGTGCTAGTAAGACTTGCTCAATTCTTGGTTAAATAGCTGAGAATGGACAGAGAATAAGAAGCGGAGATTTGCAAAATATTCATTCTATGATCTCGTCTTTAAGGAGGGGATGTAAAGGGGAGCTTGAGATTTTATATTTTCTTATCTAGACTGTAGAAATTTAACTAACTATTCAGAGCTGAAACTTTGTGTATTTCTCAAGCTTTTCCTGAATTTTCTCCCTAAATCAGCTCTTCTCTGAGTCTTATCAAGCTCAGCAAATGTTAACTTTATCCTTGCTGGTGCTTAAGACAAGACCTTGGTATTCTGCTTGACACCTCTCTTTGTCTCAGAGCCTATACTCAAGCACTCAAGCATTTATATTTGATAAATCCTGTAAACATTCTCTTATTTTATGGATAATTTAAAATGGAAGAGAAATGGAAGAGAGATTATATAACTCGGTTCAAAACTTTATAATGGTTTCATTATCTCTCTTAGAGTAAAATTCAAAACAGTTTTGTTTTGTTTTATTAACTGATGTTCTATAGAGACACATACATATATGTGTAATATGTACTATGTAAATATATATATATATACACACACACACATAATTCCTGGCTCAAATTATGAACTTAATAAATATTTTGTGAATGAATTGATATACATTGAGCCTGTACTGTAATCTCTAGAGATAAAAAAGAAAAGTTATGGAAAGTTTAAATGTGCATTCATGGATATTTGGACTGATGTTTCTGCTGCTGAAAGATTTAAGAATGTTCCAATTTTAGAGAAATTGAATAGCTGGCAGTGAAATGACCTGGGTGGAGAACAGTCTAAGATGAAAAGGCAACTTGGTCTCACAAATAAAATCTAAGATTTTTCTAAAATTTTTATTTATTGATTTTGTTTTTTATTGACATATAATGTATTATTTGTTTCAGGGGTACAGGTCTGTGATTCATCAGTCTTACACAATTCACCGAGCTCACCATAATACATATCCTCCCCAATGTCCATCACACAGCCACCCCATCCCTCCTACCCCCCTCCACTCCAGCAACCCTCAGTTTGTTTCCTGGGATTAAGAGTCTCTTATGGTTTGTCTCTCTCTCTCTGGTTTCGTCTTGTTTCATTCCCCCCCCTTCTCCTATGATCCTCTGTCTTGTTTCTCAAAATCCTCATATCAGTGAGATCATATGATACTCATCGTTCTCTGATTGACTTATTTTGCTTAGCATAATACCCTCTAGTTCCATCCACGTCATTGCAAATGACAACATTTTATTTTTTTGTTGGCTGCATAATATTCCATTGTGTGTGTGTGTGTGTGTGTGTGTGTGTGTGTGTGTGTGTGTGTATACATATATACCACATCTTCTTTATCCATTCATCTGTTGATGAACATTTAGGCTTTTTCCATAGTTTGGCTATTGTGGACATTGCTGCTATAAACATTGGGGTGCATGTGCCCCTTCGGATCACTACATTTTTATCTTTGGGGTAATAACCAGTAGAGCAATTGCTGGGTCTTAGGGTAGCTCTATTTTCAAATCTTTGAGGAACCTCCATACTGTTTTCCAGAGTGGTTGGCACCAGCTTGCATTCCCACCAACAGTGTAGGAGGGTTCCCCTTTCTCTTCATCCTCACCAACATCTGTCATTTCCTGACTTGTTAATTTTAGCCATTCTGACTGGTGTGAGGTGGTATCTCATTGAGGTTTTGATTTGGATTTCCCTGATGCTGAGTGAGCACTTTTTCATGTGTCTGTTGGCCATTTGGATGTCTTCTTTGGAAAAATGTCTGTTCATGTCTTCTGCCCATTTCTTGATTGGATCATTTGTTCTTTGGGTGTTGAGTTTAAGAAGCTCTTTATAGATTTTCGATACTAGCCCTTTATCTGATATGTCATTTGTAAATATCTTCTCCCATTCTGTCGGTTGTCTTTTGGTTTTGTGGACTGTTTCCTTTGCTGTGCAAAAGCTTTTTATCTTGATGAAGTCCCAATGATTCATTTTTGCCCTTGCTTCCCTTGCCTTTGGCGATGTTTCTAGGAAGAAGTTGCTGTGACTGAGGTCGAAGAGGTTGCTGCCTGTGTTCTCCTCAAGGATTTTGATGGATTCCTGTCTCAGATTTAGGTCTTTCATCCATTTTGAGTCTATTTTTGTGTGTGGTGTAAGGAAATGGTCCAGTTTCATTCTTCTGCATGTGGCTGTCCAATTCTCCCAACACCATTTGTTGAAGAGACTGTTTTTTCCATTGGACCTTCTTTCCTGCTTTGTCAAAGATTAGTTGACCATAGTAGAGTTGAGGGTCCATTTCTGGGCTCTCAATTCTGTTCCATTGATCTACGTGTCTGTTTTTGTGCCAGTACCATACTGTCTTGATGATGACAGCTTTGTAATAGAGCTGGAAGTCCAGAATTGTGATGCTACCAGCTTTGCTTTTCTTTTTGAACATTACTCTGGCTATTCAGGGTCTTTTCTGGTTCCATACAAATTTTAGGATTATTTGTTCCATTTCTTGGAAAAAAGTTGATGGTGTTTTGATAAGGATCGCATTGAATGTATACATCGCTCTAGCACAGCATAGACATTTTCACAATATTTGTTCTTCCAATCCATGAGCATGGACATTTTTCCATTTCTTTGTGTCTTCCTCAATTTCTTTCATGAGTATTCCATAGTTTTCTGAATACAGATCCTTTGCCTCTTTGGTTAGATATATTCCTAGATATCTTATGGTTTTGGCTGCAATTGTAAATGGGATCGACTCCTTAATTTCTCTTTCTTCTGTCTTGTTGTTGGTGTATAGAAATGCCACTGATTTCTGTGCATTGATTTTATATCCTGCCACTTTACTGAATTCCTTTATGGGTTCTAGCAGTTTTGGGGTGGAGTCTTTTGGGTTTTCCACATAAAGTATCATATCAACTGCAAAGAGTGAGAGTTTGACTTCTTTGCCATAAAATCTAAGTTTCAAGCAGGTGTTAACCATAATCAGATTGACCAATTGGTTGAATATTTTCAACACCCCCAATTAACAAAATCTTCATAGTGACCAAATTGTCTCTTTGTTTAATGCAGAAAATGATGAAACTTTGTGGGCAAAGTGATATTAAACATCTTAAGACATTTATTCATAGCCTCATTAAGAGAAATTGTGAAAGAACACCTCCATATCCAAGTGACACAAATTCAGTGCTCTACAAGGAAGATGTGACCAAAAAAAAAAAAAAAAAAAGGAAAGAAAAAAGTCATGAGATACCTATAAAAACAGATGACTACCTTGACATTTTTTTCTTTTCTTTTCTTCTATTTATTTAAAAAGATTTTATTTAAAACAGTGATAATTACCTAATGTCTATGAAATATGTTTTCCTTATACTTAAAAGTCACCTTTGTTGTGATATGTAAGCATTCTTGCATTTAAGATTTTCATTATATAATATGCATGATGTTACAGGCTTGGATTTAAAACAAATATGCCATCTCAGAATAAAATATTCTACTTATCAGTCAAAAAAATTGAGATTTTAGGCATCTTGGAAGTTAGAATTCTGTGCAAGCTGGTTTAGCAGAATAAGGAATGGTAAACCTTGGCCTGGGTTTTAGCAGGCTAAGCCCTCACCTTGGTTCTGTAGTCACCCAGATGCAGGACAATGACATATAATTTTTGTTACATAAACTTTAAATGAGTGATATGGACTAGGTGATCTGTAAGGTTTCTCCTAGCTCTGATAAGCTTTATTGATAATATGAAATTTCTAAAAGCTTAATGTTGAACCCCACCTAGATATTCCATTTCCATTTCCACCTGTTCTTTCCACAACACATACGATCTTCTCCTTAAAATTGCCTCTTGTATGATTCCATTTATATGGCATATTTAGCGTCTTTAAAATCATGGGGACAGAAAGTAGAATGGTGGTTGCCACGCACTGGGGATAAGGGGGTATATGGGGTTTTGTTTAATGGGTATAGAGTTTCTGTCTTACAAGATAAAAGAATTGTAGAGATGGATGGTGGTGATGGTTATACAATAATGTGAATGCTATTAACATTACTGAACGGCAAACCTAAAAGTGGTTAAGATGGTTAAGTTTTATGTTATGGGTATTTTACCCCAAAAACAAATAAAAAATTATTAGAGATTTTTATTACCTGATTACTCATTTAGGGGAGAGCCTGTACCTGAATGACTGCAAAGTTTCTGAAATGTGCATTTCAGGCATCTTTGATAAACTGTGAGGTCCAGCTGCCATTCCTTATCGAGATCATATTTTCCCCATAGACACAGTGTAGCTGTTCTTAATCACTTTGAGGTCTACTAACATCCTGCATGGAGCACCTAAGGACAGAGTCAGTCTTTTACTTCTTGATATAATGTATCTGTTGGCTGTTTTACAGGGAAATGGTCCTATCCTAGGGGAACATTCATCTCAGTTTAGCCCTTGGAACCAAATAGTTTACCCTTTCCCAGTTTATGCTTCTGTTTGTGTATGTGTGATAAGATAGCCTCACTACCAAAGGATTTTATAAATATGAGTCCTACTGCTGTGGGATTCACGGTGAAATCATATTGTAGAATGAAAAAAAATTACTTTGTGAGATAACTACAGAGTTCCTCTTTGGGTTAAAATGCTCTTTCTTTAGAGACCTACTTTATTGGGTGTGTTAATGTGTGGACATAAGGCTCTTTTTTCAGGAACTGGAAACCCTTCTCAGACCCTGACCCTATACCCCCATGCCTCCTCCACCAGAAACCAGGAGAATGACCTTAAATGCAGCAAAGGCATAGCTCAGGATGCACGGTAGCTGCAAGGGGGTGGCTCAGTCACTGCAGCAGCGCTTTCCACCTTTGACTGTTTTGTGAGTCAACCCATCCCTGCTTTGCTCTTCTTTCTGCTTCCTCCTTCTGTTTCTAACTCCTCATAACTATCATTTAAGGATCATCTATATATCTTCACCCCTGAATCTCCTTGAAAAGAGATCTAATTGATAAGTTTCTTTCTGTTCCTCAGAGAGTGACCCTGTTGAGCAAAACTGTCCCTTCATGCCACATCCTAGCATGCTGGCCAGGCTACAGATAGCCACGTATGCATCCGTCACCCATCTTCGTCCACGTAGTTCTGGCAAATGTTGTATTGTCACTTGGTTCAAAGCACAGTGATCTGTGCCTGAGAAATGCCCACAAAAGGTTCTTTGGGTATGTCGGGCCCTCTGAAGCTTCTCAGAGAGTCACTGCAACAGGCAGACATCTGTCCTGGTCTGTTGAATATATACTGCTGAAACCCAGCATGGTCCAGGCTAACTGGGTTTTAAATGGGTTGCAGTGAGCTACTAACACTGAAGACATTCATTCTTTATAGTCAATTCAAACCCTCAAATTTTTTGTCCTCTAGGACTATATTCAACTACACTTACACAGAAAATTTCCTTCTGCCCCAGGAAAGTTTATATGATAAGTATCTCCATCCCTGTAAACATGTTAAGAGTTATTCTGTCATTCAGAATTTTTAGGAAATTCAAACTGGAATTCCATTCATTTTTTCATAAACAGTATGTTGGTGTTTGATAGAATATTTGTGGTGATAATGCACTGAGATGGTCAAAACACTGTCAGGGAAATTATTTTGGTTTTGGAGTTTATGTAAAGGGACTACATCATCAGAAAGCTTTAAATAGGCAAACAGCGAATAGTACAATACATGTAGCTCATGACTGAGCAAGTACTTCCAGTGAAACAAAGGGTCAAATGGAGTTGACTTAAAATACAGCAGGGACAATTTTGGCAGTCACTTGGACTAGTGAAGCAGAGGGTGGGGAAGGAAGACAGGGAATTCTATTTAAAGAAACTCTGATGTCCTCTACCCAATACAGGGAATCGCTTCCTAGACCAGAATAAATGTAAAAGGCTGATATCCTTGCCGAGGTCTGGCAGGGCCAGCAGAGTTATTGTTACCTCAGTATCAGGACTCAGTCACTCAAAAAGAAGATCCCTACAGCACATAAGAAGATCAAGATTGGGGTCACATCCGGGAGAATCTCTGCTCTTCAGTTCTGAAGGTTTACATTCACTGCCGGGGAAAAACCCAATTAACTGAGGGTACAAAAGTCTCCAACAGAAAAGTCACTCTATACAATAGCTAAAGAAAGGCTTTAACCATGAGAATAGTCAAAACTTTCATGTGCTCTCTCAATGTATGTTCCAGAAACGATCATATATGTGGTCATATTCAAAGAGGAAATCAGCTAAAAGTAATGTTGTTTTCCTACATTCCCCACCCTCCGCTATCATCTATACAAAATTACCTTTGTTTTCCTTTCAAGCCTACTTACTCCAATTTCTTTACACACCTACCACAATGCCCCATTCTTTGTTTTTTTTTTTAAGATTTTATTTATTTATTTGACAGAGGGAGACACAGCGAGAGAGGGAACACAAGCAGGGGGACTGGGAGAGGGAGAAGCAGGCTTCCCACCGAGCAGGGAGCCCGATGCGGGGCTCGATCCCAGGACCCTGGGATCATGACCCGAGCCGAAGGCAAACGCTTAACAACTGAGTCACCCAGGCGCCCCTCACAATGCCTCATTCTTGACAGAAGAGATAAAGAGAAGTTTTGGGGAGACTGAATTTTATAGCTTTTACATTAGGAGGCAGACATCTCAAGATCCAAGACAATTGAATGCTAAACATAGGCTCACAACTGGTTATTTTCAATAGTATTTTGTTAAGGGTACTGAAAGGCAGTTTGGTAACCATACATATATCCATAATATAAACAAATATAACAGTGAACATGTCATTCTCAGGTTAAAAGCATGAACATTCAGAGTACCATGAGAATTCCATTCCATGTAATTATTCTAATGGGCCCATATATTAGAGTTTAGCCCAATATATGACTCTTTTTTGTGCAGGTGAACAGTAGATTTCCTTGTTGGTGTAGAGCAAGAGAATGTAAGAAAATATAGCTAATATAGTATTTTAATTTTTTTAAATTCTAACTTTGGAATCAGTGGAATAAACTGCTGTTCATTCTCTGAGTCATTCAATAGTTTTATATGTGTCTTTTTTTTTTTTTTTTTTTTTTTTAATTGAGAGAGAGAGAGAGCATGAGAGAGGGGAGGTCAGAGGGAGAAGCAGACTCCCTGCTGAGCAGGGAGCCCGATGTGGGACTCGATCCCAGGACTCCGGGATCATGACCTGAGCCGAAGGCAGTCGCTTAACCAACTGAGCCACCCAGGCGCCCCATTCAATAGTTTTAATCTGGGATGACTGGCCATTGCTCCAAAAGCAGTAATTATTTAATACAAACTGATAGTTTCATATATAAACGTATTGCCTATACAGATTTAATAGCTGGCTCGACTGTCAGCTCTATGTGAGAATATTTGTAATCACTCACTCCAGTGCCCTATTAGTCACCTGAAACATCTTCAGGCTGCCAGCACTATGTTCACATACTTAGTCATAGTCAGCTCAATGACAAATATAGTCACATTATTTGTAGACAAATACCATCTGCATGATTGACTAAATTGACCCCAAAACTGACTGCACAAAATTCATTGTTTAGAAAAAAATGTCAAATCCATTCCAATTCTGACTTTTCTAGAAGGGTGAGTATGAGCCTGACTTCCCAAAAGAGTTCTTCCAAGAGCCTTGATGGGACATGTATTATCAAGTAAGTCAGTGTAGATGAATGAGAACATGTGCTCCAACACTCTGGCTCAATGTACTGCATGAGTTTACATTTTAGCTTTGTTTGTTTGTTTTTTTGGTGGGCATCAAAGCAAGGTTTATTTTATTGAGCAATAGCCAAGTGATCGTACAAAGCTCCCGAGGAGGGAGGGGACCTGAGAGGTTTGCCCATTTTAGCTTTCTTTAATTTATAGATTCAAGTCAACAGCTACCTTCATTATTATCTAAATACGCAAGGCACTTTCATGATGAAAAGACCGATGTTGTATTTAGTAACAGAGTTGTTGAGGAAGACAGACCAATATTCAGAAGTTTCTGAAAGAAAAACTTTCTTCCTTTTTTTTTTTAAACATAATTTCAATGAGATTGTCCTTCAAGTGATTAAGACCTATGGGAAACATACACGCATGTACACACACACAAAGAAAAGCTTTCACCTAAGCTTGAGTACCCTATTTTTGCAATAATAAGGTAATATTTGACAGATTTAACCCTGCTTTTGACTTCACACCTTAGGAAAAAATGGTGGAGTCAAAATGATATCATTGGAAGGGATTAACTCTAAATGTTTGCCCACTTGTGTTGAATGAAAAATATATTTTATATAAACGTAATTTTTCATTCAACACAAGTGGGCAAACATTTAGAACTTTTTGTTTTTGTTTTTTAGAGAAATGGAGAAGGGGCAAAGGGAGGGAGGGGGAGAGAGAGAGAGAGAGAGAGAGAGATAATCAGGCTCCATGCCCAGTGTGGATCCTGCCACAGGGCTCTCTCTCACGACCTTGAGATCATGACCTGAGCTGAAATCAAGAGTCGGACACTTAAACCACTGAGCCACCCAAGTGCCCCTAGAGTTAATTTTATATGTATATATAGAGAGCGCTTTATAAAAGTATATGCTCTAGTATATATAGTTGTTTTTTGGTTTAAGTAAACTCTATCTACAACATGGGGCTAGAACTCACGACCCCAGATCAAGAGTCGCATCCTCTATTGACTGAACCAACCAGGCAGCCCTATATAGTTTTATATATTTATAACACATACAATGTATCAAAATCTTTTTTCCCAGGTATAACCTTTCAGTATCCATTGACTTGAAAAAGACTGTAAAGGTCAGGAGAGTAACAATGGGATGATTCTGGATTTAAGAGGCTGGGAGCAAGCCTATTTTTTCTTTAGAGTTTCAGGAACCAAGAAATTTACAATAATGAAAAAAAAAAGAAACATAGTTAATTGTTGGAGGAGGTCATGGAGAGGATGTGACCTCGGGTTGACCTGCAAGCAGGACCTGATAATCAGAGTCTCTTTGCCCCCTCCCTTATTCTTGGTTTGTGTGTTCTGCTCACAATTCCCACAGCTGGAGCCATTTTCAGGGACATAGTATTGAGAGAGCAATGTGTTATTAAGATTCCCTGGACTGAATCCAGTTAAGTAAGGTCTCTATACAAACTTTGAAGATTCTAGTGGGCAAGTGTGGAGTTCTACTCATCCTGTGGCTGCCCAAGACAAGCGTTGTAAATAAGTTCCCTTGCTTATTAAAACTGCCCCTTTACCAGCTTAGAGTAGCCTGCTTCTTTCTTGTGTCTCTTCCTGCCCTTTGTGTATGTGTTCCAGTTTGCAAACCAACATTAGTGGATGCTTGTAATCAAAGTGTCCAACTTAATTGTAATTATATATTAGGCAAATTGCTAAAATATCATCTATAAGAACTACTGCATTAAAACTCAGTGCCTAGGCAGTGACAGGTACATAACAAAATGAAACAGAAAATAACCTTTGTCGATGGACATCTTGGCTCTTTCCACAGTTTGGCTATTGTGGACATTGCTGTTACAAACATTGGGGTGCACGTACCCCTTCGGATCCCTACATTTGTATCTTTGTGGTAACATAATAATAATAAAAAAGGAACAACAACAAAAAAAAAACCTTTGCTTTATTCACTGCTGTTAAAAAAAAAAAAAATGACTGTTTCCAAGAAAGAAAATGAGCCATTGTGTTAGGCCAACTGACATTCAAATGCAGAGTCTGTCACTTTGCATAAATGTGGAAATGCTACCTAACTTCTCTGATCCCCAGCTTTCTGTTTTATAAAACAGAGTTAATAATAAATACCTTACATGGTTTTTGTGAGGTGCAAATTAGATCACACTTTGCTCTAAACACAGCACCCAATATCTTGTAAGCGTTCAATAATTTTTTTTTAATGGAATGGTTGAATGGTATTGTGAAAAGTATCATCATGCAGATATGACTTTGGAAGTTCCTTCAAAAGGAAAATTCTCTTGTTTTAAAAAAATAAGATCTTCTCTTTTGCTGTTTCTATTATTATAGTTGAGTAAACGAATATGTTTGTGGTCTCCAGAAAACTATAAATATAAGCAAGAGTAGCTCTACAGATCAAGGGTTAATTTATCACATTGTAAGTGGCTAAAGTCAGAAGGCTATTTTTTGAAGGTGCCATGCCAAGAAACTGAGGGAAGAAGCAGAAGGAAATGGGTACAAAAGAAAACTTTGGCTCTTGAGACTAGTGTAGCATATGAGATATTTATAGACATCCAAAGCTTATTACTCCAGACCTTCTTTGAACATACTGAATTAATGTCCTGTTTTTCTTAAACACAGGGTTATAGGTTTTGATTTTTATCTTAATTTTTTTTTTTTATTTGTCAGAGAGAGAGAGAGAACACAAGCATGGGAAGCAGCAGGCAGAGAGAGAGGCAGGCTCTTTATTGAGCAAAGAGTCTGATTCGGGACATGATCCCAGGACCCTGGGATCGTGACCTGAGCTGAAGACAGACGCTTAACCAACTGAGCCACCCAGGTGTCCCTGATTTTTATCTTGTTTAGAAACACTGGTATTGACTACCTTATATTTTCTGTTGTTTCATAATATTTAGTGTACGTAGATACAGATATGAATATAGATGTAGACATAGATATATAATTTGACTTTCATAACACCTTCTGAAGTACATACTGTCACAAGTATTATACCATTATACATGTGAAAGAACTAAAACTAAGATGTTCATTGATTTATTCTGGTTTATACTGAAGGTCTAATTGGTTCATGTTTACCATTTAAATATCACCATTTTAGCTTCTAACCCAAATAGCCTTGTAATTAATGACTCACTTAAATAATAATATCATGATTACTATTTCTTTCTCCTATTGCGCAAGAGAATAATATTTTGTGTCATGAGAGAATTAGTATCATTTATAGGAAAACATTAAAAATTAGATGCTCAGTATATATGAAATATGAAGTTTCTCTTAGCAAGACAGGGTGTATGATTATTCCCTTAATGCTGTTTAAAATATTTTTTTACATATACTCTCAGCTGTAATATTGCTATAGGGACAATGAGTAAGGAAAATACACACCTACACAGACCCACACACTCAAAGAAGCACAAAAAGAATGCTTTGTGAGTCTATTTTAAGACAGCTCTGAGAAATTCCAGAATACTTGTGGGTGTGCAGACTTTGAAGAGGGTCGTGGTTCTGCATTAAGAGGCTGGCACAAGAATATAAAAACAAAGATTTAAATCCTAAGGAAGTAAACCTGAATATGGAAAAAGAACAAACCTCAAAGCATAAAGGTGTTTATGAAAGAATTATTTATTATTATAAGCCATTTGAAAGCAGCCCAAATGTCTAAATACTGAGTAATAGTAAAATAGGCTATGGAATGCTCCACAGCTATACATATGATGTTTATGAAGAGTTTGTAATAACATAGAAACATAGTTTTGATTTAAAGTAAAATAAAACACAGGAGACAAAAGCAGAGATAGAATATGATAGGTATGTTTATGAGAAAAGCATATACCTATCTGCAAAAAAAATAGGGTAAAGAAGCAAAATGTTAGTATAAATTCTATGTGGGTGATAGGATAGAGTAATAATCTTTCTTATTCCTACATTTCTGTATTTCTCAAAATTTTCATAATGGAAAATAGAATTTATTCTCTTTTAAGTTACCATTCTACTTTTTTACATATGAAACCAATCATGGACTTTATACCAACTAGGAAAACAGAAATACACTAGATATTTCAAAGGTGGGCATTTACACAGGAAGTTGGTTGCAGGTTTTGGGTGTTGGGGGCTGGAAACAACAACCTCTCCCGGGTGAAGTATCATTGCTGAATTGACTGTGACGGGAATAGAAAATTCACAGAAAATTCACCCTCCTGCCTGCTAATCTCTCCTTGTTGCCCCCTACTGGCAGGACCTAGGAAGCTCCTGGCAGCTGAGAAATGCAGTTTGCGTAATTGAAGCCAAAGTGTCATGAAGCAAACTTAAAAGGATGGCTTTGTAAAAAAAAAAAAAAAAAAAAGACAATAACTTAATAACAACCCAGAGTAGTAAGAAGAATGCATAAAATGCATTGCTTAAGACCAACAATCTTAGAAGAACAGCATTGAGACACAGAAACCTTTATTAATGACTTTTGTTAATTTGATTACCAAAGCCAAAATGCTTCTTAATGGGATGAATTGAGTACAAATTAGTGATGTTAAACTTTTAACATGTATCATTTGTTTTTATTAAAGTGATTCAACCTTCACCATTCTCCCCCAATAGATATTTTATTAAGAAAACGAATTTAAATGTACATGATAAATGAGCTGTATTGAAAATTCTATTTTTCTTCAATTTCAACCTCCGGATCTTAATTAACTTCTCCATCACTGTTCCCATAGAAACCAGCAATGCAATCAATAAGATGCAAAGGTAGTAATGTACATGCAGAAGCATTCTACAAGTACAGTAACAACATTTATTTTAAATCATGGAACAAATTAGTATTTGCAATTAGATTGAGGTAATATACTTCAAAATTCAAAATGGAAAACGCAGTCTAATGGTAAACAAAAATGATAAACTTTCCCTGAGCTCCTCTGGTTTTTCTATTCCAATGTAAAATAAGCATAATGCCCAGAAAATTTGATCTTATTTTTGTGTGGCAATTCTTTTGGTTTCTCCGATTTTTTTTTTTTTTACACTGTGCCTTTCCCATCCCCTCACCCCACACAAACAAATAAAACAAAAGTGTAAAATCTCTAAGACAGTGTAAAAGCCAAGCTCCTGTGCATATAGGAGCTATCCCATTCTAACCCCTCTTTTCCCTCTTTTCACTCTGAGATTCACAGGCTATCACAACATTACGTATCTGAGGCAGAGACCAAGACAAATTCTCCTAGGATTTCCCTTAACTGATTAAACAAACAAACAAACAAACAGATGCTAATTGGGTATAACTCTACCAGGTAGGCCATGAATCAGCTGCTGTGTACACTAGCTCACAGAACCATGCCTTTGTCCCAGTTAGAGCACACTGCTAACCTGCCACCTCAGCCATTTGGAGTCTGGGTGTGATGACGTTAGCATGCCTCCGTCACGCTGAGGTCTGTTGCAAGTAGCTTATCACTGATAATTGACAAAACAAACAAAAGCAAACAATAATTATTAATGTTTCACCTAAAAATCATAAAAAAGTAAAGTGGGTCCAAGGTTATTTCTCTGCACTTGAGCTCTCCCTACCTTGATTTCGATGCGGTTTTATGAACGCAGAGGAGTAGATTAAAAGCTACCGGTTCAGAAATTTTGACTCTGACAACTTTATTTCTCTGGTGCATTGCAGAGAAAAAAATTGTCACAACAAATGTGATAATCCACGCTTACCCCTTTCTTTCATCTTTCCAGTCTTGTTCCACCGTGTCGAACAGGAGAGGAACTTACAAGTTGAAGTAGTCTTTAGCAATATACCAATAAAGTGCTAAAGCTCTTTGGCGTCAGATATGTACCGTTGGTTTCTTATTTTTCAAATGGATTATAATGATATTTAATTGATTTACTGTATAGGTGATTATTTCAGGGTATTTTCATATTGTAAATGTGTATCTATAGATAGATAATTAAAAATAAATAATTAGGTCAACCAATTGGGACTTGTGATATATTTGGGGTATATTAAGAACAGAGTATGGTATTTATATTATTTGTTACAATATGACCTTTTTCAAAAAAAAATTAAAACCAGCGTGACCTTTTTCATATCTCCAAATACTGGGCCAGTATATTAAAGGAACTGAAGAGCTACACGGATCTGGCACATTATCTAAGTTAATATATTGTGTTATCATTTTATAGATAAAGAGGACAGTTAGTCTTTATTTCAATATGCATACTAATGAATTTTGAAATACACAGATTTCATAATTCCTCAACCCCAGTTATCTTCAGTGCTATGCCATTTTTCTTCACCTGTCTTAAAGCATATATCACTTTGAATTTCTTATCAAAAACTACATCATCAACAATTTTAAGTTTGAAATTGCCTTCTCTAACCATAAATCTTTGTTACACATTGCATTACTATTCACTAATTCTTAGTTTCCCTTCTCTGTAGGGGATTAATGCTTCCCTGCCCTGTTAAACTTGGGAATTAACATGTGATATGTATAAGCTGATGAAATCCACATGAAAACCATGTATGCCGCTTCTGGACAGAAGCTTTAAGAACGAGTGAAAACCCTGTAAGTTTACTTTTCTCTTAGCTACACTGGATCCTAGAATATCCATAGTGATAATGTGGAAGAGATCATTCATCTAACACATAATGAACATGAAATGTGCACATAATATAAATCCTTGTTTTGGGGGGCACCCTAGTGGCTCATTCGGTTAAACCTCTGACTCTTGGTTTTGCCTCAACTCATGATCTAAGGGTTGTGGGATGGAGCCCCGCATCGGGCTCCACGCTCAGCACAGTCTACTTGAGATTCTCTCCCTCTCCCTCTGCTCCTCCCCCCTGCTCATGCTGTGTTTCTCTCTCGCTCGCTCGCTCTAAAATAAGTAAAATGTTTTAAATGAATCAGTCATCAATCTCTCAATCCTGTTGTTTTAAGTCCATGATCAGCAAACTAAGGCACAGTTTATTCACTTTTCTAAGTAGAGTTTCCCTGGAATGTAGGCAGGCTCCTTTGTTTATTGGCTCTAGTACCATTTACAGTACAATGCAGAGTTGAGTACTTGTGACAGACTGTGTGGCCCATGAGACCTCACTAGCTATCCTCTGGCCCTGACAGAAAAAATTTCTGACCCAGCTTTAAGTCATTGAGATTTCAGAGACATTTGTGACTGCAGCTGGACCCAGACCATCCTTCCATTTAGTATACCATTCTCTTTGTATTTGGTCATGGACTCACTAATGGGCATGAATCCCAATATTATTTGTTTTTAGGCTTATATGATGGTGGAGATGACCTTGTAGTAGAGACTGCCCTGACTAGAGGGGCAACAAAGTGAGCGAGGCACAGGGTCCCAGGGGCAGAGGCAGCTCAGTCACAGCTCAGGCAAAATCAGCGACATCTCTCTCAGTCATCCCAGGCTGTCATAACAAAATAGCATAGATGTGGTGGCTTAAACAACAGACATGTATTTCTGGTGCTTCTGGCAGCAGCAAGGCCGAGAGCAGAGTCAGAGTACCAGGATGATCGAGTTCTGGTGTGAGTCCCCTTCCTGACCTGCAGATGGCCTTTTCCCATGTCCTCAATAAGCTAAGAGAGCTCCAATTTCTTCTTCTTATAAGGACACTGATCCCATCATGGGGGCCTTATCCTTAGTACTTCTTTTAAACCTAATTACCTCCCAAAGGCCTCACCTCCAAATACTTATCCACTGGGGGCTTAGGGCTTCAAAATATGATTTTTTTTTTTGAAGCCGTGGGGAAGGACACAAATATTCACTTCATAACACAGCCCAATGCTAGGCCACCCAGACAGTGGCCAAAATTAAAGAGATAGGATGGGGGCACATGGGGGGTGCAGTTGGCTAAGCATCCAACTCTTGGTTTTGGCTCAGGTCATGATCTCAGGGTTGTGAGATTGAGCCCCACATGGGGCTCTGTGCTCAGTGCAAAGTCTGCTTGGGATTCTTTCTCCCTCTCCCTGTCCCGCTCATGCTCTCCCTCTCTCTCAAAATAAATAAATACATCTTAAAAAAAAATAAAGATACAGGATGATGGGCAGTTGTCATGTGTGAGATTCATACAGGAGCCCTTTGCCAGGCTGATAACTGGGGCAAGGTTCTGGTCCTCAGTGTGAAGACAGGCACATACAAGGTGAGATAGCGGGCTCCCACAATATGTGGGCAGAATTCTGAGCACATTTGAGCATTTCAGAGGCAATCTGTTTAGAAATAAGAGACAAGACCTAAAACAGATAACCATTTCTGAAGATTGAACAGATGGGTTTGGCAGTGGAAGATAAGTATTTGCAGACAAACGTGGAGAGAAAGAGAAGAAAAGGAGTGGAAGGCAAACAGACAAATGTAGCTAGTTCTAAGGACACTAGCTTCTGATTGGCAAAGAGAAAAATACAAGAGGACCAGGCTGTCTCTGAGTGGACAATTTAATGATCAGCACCTCTGGATAGGGGAGGCAAAGGGACACTGAGGGTTTTAGTGGGGAGGGGGCGGGGGAATGGGTCAGCCCGGTGATGAGTATTAAAGAGGGCACGTATTGCATGGAGCACTGGGTGTTATATGCAAACAATGAATCGTGGAACACTACATCAAAAACTAATGATGTAATGTATGGTGACTAACATAATAAAATAAAATTAATTTAAAAAAGGGGGAAAAAGATTGGTGCATAAAAGTGGACAGAACTGAGGGTGGAAGAAGCAGTAGATTCAGCTGTAATAATTTGGGTGAAGGTAGAGTGAACATATCTTCTTCCTGTCTTACTCAAAACTGCATCTTTGCCTTTATCATTATCTTTAGTCATTTTGTCTTTCCATATTCTTGCAGGCTGTTCATCCCCTTTCTGGTTTGGTTTCATTCCTTAAGCAACCTAAATTATAGGGTCAGTCATTTCGTGTGTATTTTGTTCGGTTGGAGCCAAAACTTCCTTTCATCTCCAGCCACCCATCCTCCTCCAACCAAAACTGGTTTAGATCCCTAAGCTCTCCTTTCCTGGCTTCTTAGCTTTGTTTGAGAAACTCACTGAACAGTGACGATCAGTTCCAACACAAATGTATTCTCCCTAAACTTGGCAGGACCCAAGTGCAACTCAGCAATTCCCTTAGCCTTCCCTAATTGATTCCCAATTTTAATTCCTGCATTATAATTCCAGCAGCTGTTCCAAACTATCTTCAAGCCCCAATTACAACCCATTCATTATTCAATAAATAATAGTTTTACTATTTACTATATGCCAGGCTCTCTGCTAGCTGTTAGGTAACAGCTGTGAATGAGACTGGTGTGACCTCAGTCTTCGTGGATTTGGTGAATGAGACAGACAAAAAGCCAAGCGACCAAGATATACTGTGATTAGGGCAATGATGCAGAGAGCACAGGTATATAGTAGACTTTTATCATAGTTCATCCCAGCATAATTTTTTCTTTCTTAAGTTAAAAGCTAGGAAAGGGCTTTCCTGGCCTCCCAGCAGTCCAGGGGTCTATACCTGTGATGAGGGTCCACCAATCAGATCTACCAACCCATCACTTCAGAAGACTGATTTGGAAGACAAACAAACAAAAAACCGAATGGAATTCAATCTGGCAAGTGTGGGAGAGTTACAGTAGCATTCAGTTACTCGTTTGCAAGGGAAGGCACCGTGGCAGCTCTAGGTGTCCAGGGCTGATGGGTTTTGCTGTGACCAGCAGGTACAAAGATAGGGTCTCCTCAGGAGAAATTCAGGCATTTCCTTTCATGTTGGCATCACCCACAACATCACCACAACTAGATTCTCTAGTTCTCTGTTCTGATGATATATTGTCTGCTATTTAATAATCCTTAATTAATTTCTTTTCTGCTTAAACCATCTAATATGTTCTTGTGCTTATAGCGAAGAACTCTAATAGCTATGGGAGTGTTTGGGCATATACAGGAGGGACTCATAGCTGGGGTAAGACGAGGCTGTCTAACGTTGCCTGGAGAAAGCACTGTTTAAGCTGAGACCTAAAGGATATCTAGAATTGATTCGAATGAAGCAAGTGCAACACAAGCTCCCAGGAAGAGGAAAGAGTTGAGAAGTGAGGGAATATAGCATACTGATAGAATTCAGTATGACCAAGTAATACAGTGAGGGTAATGAGATAGGGAATGGAGACAGTGATGAAAAATGAAGCTATAGAAGTCAGCGAGAACCATATCAGTATGACCATAAAAGCTAGGTAAGGAGTTTGACTTTTGTTCTAAGAGTAATGGAGAGCCTGTGAAGTACTTTAGGTGGGGTCAGGAAATAATCAGATATGCACTTTAGGAAGATCATTTTGGCTTCCATAGGGAAACTATACTGGGGTAGGATAAGAACCACGGCAGGAAGATAGCAGTGGTTTGGGTCACAATTCCTGGAGGCCTGAGCGGGGTGGGAGCAGGAGAGAGAGGAAGAAATAGACTTACTTGAGAAAATGCTTTACAACTTAATTTATGGAGATGACTAAGGTCATCTAATGTGTGTTTCCTTAAATTTCCTACTTTCCATTTCAAAATTAATTAACTAATTAATTAATCGATAATGTGCTAGAGACTATTCTAGGTATCAGGAAAATAATCAGTATGAGCCAGAGAAGACACCTGTTCGCTTGGAGAACAGAGAAGACAAATGATAAATAAATGCTGAGAAAGATGATTTCAGTGAGAGGTATGTGCCCTATTCATTGAAACAGGGAGATGTGATAAAAAGTGACTTAAGTAGAGGCTCCAGCTCACTGGGAGGTCAGAGAAGCCTCTTTAAGAATGTCACACCTACACTGAGACCTGAGTTGTGAGAAATTGCTGATCTTTGGGAAGTCCTGGGAGTGAAAATTGCAGGTAGAGGGAGAAGCTAGGGAAAATGCAAACATGGGGAGAGTGGGCTTGTGTGTTTGAAGAACTGAAAGAAAGCTTGTATGGCTGGATCAGATGGGAGTAGAATAGAGAAGCGGATGGAGAGACAAACAAGACAAATTCTGGAAGGTCTTGAGACGCCATTAAAGATTTTGGATTTTATTCTCAGTACAGTATTGCTGTATTTTCATCTATCCCCTCGTTAGCTTTTGCTTCAGAAATTTAAAAAATGTTATTACCCAAACCCCATTAGAATTTTTTTAACATATTATCCCATCATGCCTCCAGCTTTTCCCTATTAAATGACAAACACATTCAAGTTATTTATTCAACAAATATTTACTGAATGTATACCTACTACTACATTCTCATCCAGTGCCTTCTTTCCTACAATGTGCCCCAGAAATGTGAGCATTTCAGAATTTTCAGTCCTTGAGCTTGTTTCTCTTATTTCTTCTGTATATTTTTTTCCATTGAAAAATCCCCATTCCCTATATAATCTTGGGCTACCACTTCAGAAAGGTATGTATTTATATAAATATATATATATATATATATAATATACGTTTATATTCATTGGTATATCCAACATCAGATTATTGAATTCAGTTTTTTGAGTAAAACATAACTTTATTACCCCCCAACCCTGTAATCCTCCTCATTTTATTCCTACCCCAACTCCTTTTTTGGAAGTTTACTCTTTCTTGTCTAAACCATAACTCTCTCTCTCATCTTCCTTTCCTCCATATTTAAAAAAAAAATGCACGCTGTAGGCAAAATTAAATTTCCTAAGAGATGCTATTCACTCACTTCCCATGCTAAATATACAAAGTCCAAATGTGGTATTTCAAGTTCCTCATGATCCCATGACACCTTACTGTTGTAACTTTATCTCCACTGATCTTACGTAGAATTCTTCTGTTCACCTCAATCTCAATTTCTTATTATTCCTAAAAGATACACTTTTCCTGCCTCCAATACTATCTAATACTTAGTTTTCTTATTTTCCCCTCTTTTTTCTCCCTATTGAAAATCTTTTTAGGGCAGATCTAAATATCACTGCTGTTTTGAACACTGTAAACTATTCTAAACTACAATTGATGGCCATTTTCCTACCACTAAAATCAGGAATTCATTCTCTCCACAAATACTTTTTGAGCTCTGTCTGTTGCCAGACATAATTCTTGGTGCTGGAGATGCAGCCTTGACTAAGACAAAGTTTCTGCTCTCAGGATCTTACATTTAGGGGTGTGAGTAGGGGGAGTCAGACAATAAATTAACATGCAAAGGGAGGTAGAATATAAAAACAGCTAATATATGTGCTAGAAAGAAAAGTAAAGCAGAGGGGTGCCTGGGTGGCTCAATTGTTAAGCGTCTGTCTTCAGCTCGGGTCATGATCCCAGGGTCCTGTGTTCGAGCTCCACATCAGGCTCCCTCCTGTTCAGCAGGAAGCCTGCTTCTCCCTCTCCCACTCCCCCTGCTGTGTTCCCTCTCTCGCTGTGTCTCTCTCTGTCAAATAAATAAATAAATAAATAAATAAATAAATAAATAAATAAATAAATCTTAAAAAAAAGAAAAGTAAAGCAGAGAAAAGGTATAGAAAGTGACAAAAACTGCTTTTCTAGATGAAAAGGTCAGGAAAAACTTTCCTGAGGAGTTCTTATCTGGGAGGGGAGAGTTGAGTGAATGAGCAAGCCATCTGTGATGGTTAGATGGTTAGTTTTATTTATTTATTTATCTATCTATTTATTTATTTATTTATTTATTTATTTATTTTTATTATGTTATGTTAATCACCATACATTACATCATTAGTTTTTGATGTAGTGTTCCATGATTCATTGTCTGCGTATAACACCCAGTGCTCCATTCAGTACGTGCCCTCTTTAATACCTATCACCAGGCCAACCCATCCCCCCACCCCCCTCCTCTCTAAAACCCTCAGTTTGTTTCTCAGAGTCCATAGTCTTTCATGGTTCATCTCCCCCTCTGATTTCTCCCCTTCATTTTTCCCTTCCTGCTATTTTCTTCTTTTTTTTTTTTAGCATATAATGTATTATTTGTTTCAGAAGTACAGATCTGTGATTCAACGGTCTTACACAATTCACAGTGCTCACCATAGCACATACCCTCCCCAATGTCTATCACTCAGCCACCCCATCCCTCCCACCCCCAACCACTCCAGCCACCCTCAGTTTGTTTCCTGAGATTAAGAATTCCTCATATCAGTGAGATCATATGATACATGTCTTTCTCTGATTGACTTATTTCGCTCAGCATAATACCCTCCAGTTCCATCCATGTCATTGCAAATGGCAAGATTTCATTCCTTTTGATGGCTGCATAATATTCCATTGTATATATATATATACCACATCTTCTTTATGTGATGATTAGTTTTAGTGTCAACATTCCTGGGCCTAAGGGATGACCAGATAGCTGGTAAAACATTATTTCTGGGTGTTTCTCTGAGGATGTCTCTGGAAGTGATTCAAATGTTATTGTCTTCTCTTCTTAACTCAGCTTCTGAGTCTCATCAATGTGGTAGGCATCAGTGTAATCTTTTGAGGGCTGGAATAGAACAAAAGGGTGGAGGAAGGGTGAATCCACTTTCTCTGCTTGAGCTGAGACACCTATCTTTTGCATTCAACTACCTGGTGGAGAAATCTTTGAGGAAGAGGGCACAGGACCACAAATGCTGAGAATACATGGTAGACAGGAGGGAAAAGATGGAGTCAAGTGAGACTGGAGTGTACTGAGTGAGGAGAGAGTGGAGGATGTTATGTAGGAGAAGTGACAAGGAACCAAACCACTGAGGATCTTGGACACTGTGGTAAGAAAGTGTGCTGGAGGCACAAAGTGTGCTGCAGGGTTTTGAGCCAAAGGAGTGACATGATCTGACTTAGATTCTGAGAGGATCGTTCTGGCTGTATATACTAGATGGCAGGGGCCAAGAGTGGAGCGAGACAAACTGAGTTATTACAGTAGTCCAGGCAAGAGATAATGGGGCACTGACATCATTGTGGAATCAAAGTCCTCCTTTGCACAAAGCACCTACTGAATCTTGCTTTGTGGGTATTTCTGCAAGGATGTCACCCCATTCTGAGCAGGGGTTATACTTGTGCATTTCTGTATTTTCCAAAGAGCCTCGCACTGGACTTTATACAAAGATGGATAGGATGAACTGCATTTATCATCCTCTCTGTCTGTATTTCACACTCTCAGAGACCTTTAGACTCTATCCAGGTTTTTTTTTTTTTCTTTTATAGGATACATAATGCCAGTTCCTTCAAACTTTTCTCCTGGGTCTTAATTTACTATCTTTCAGCTGTCTTTGTGTTCCTCCTCTGAAATGTAGCATAGTTGGCTTCCTTTTAAATTATTAAGCAAAAATCTCCAGTAATGATGTAAATAGTCTTAGGTATGTATGTGTGAAATTCCTTTATAAACAAATTCTCTGGGTTTTCATATTACTTGGGGGAGGATTCTACTGAAATTAATATTCTATTTAAAATTAAATTTGTGGATTTCAGGAGCTGAAGACAAAATGGCTTGTAACTCCAATGATAGAGAATTATCTACTAAAAGGAATGCTTAACCAAAATGGGTAAGTTTCTTTTCAAAATATAGACAAGATTAGGAGGTTGTTTCTGTTCTGGTATGGTAGTTGGAAGTAAAATGAAGTAGCCATAATAATAGTGGGCCATGAATACTTTATCTTTGTAGCAACCCCATTTTTTTGGGTGTCTATTTGGAAAGCAAAAACCACAGTGGACTTAAGAATAAGATTAAAATTCATTGTAAGGAAATTATGAGGCAGAGTAGTTATGGATTATCTACCTGCTTCTCTACTTGAGACCCACCTTAGAAATTTCTGGTCTAGAAAGGAGGGCTTTTGAGAAAGTAGCAGATGTAGCCCATATGAAAAAAATGTAACTTGATTTCTGACAGGGAGCCAAGGTTGGGCCTGATAATATATCAACAGCTATGGATGAGGTGAGCTATTTTATTTTAATTTCTCTAAGTTTTAATTTCCTTTTTTTAAGGGAAAGGAGACAATAATATACCTAAAATGTAGGGTTGTAGATAGTATGAAAGGTGATAGATATAAAGTATTTAAATGAATATCTGGAAAATACAGGGTACAACAAATATTAACCCCTGTCTCTGTATAGTTTTTCTTTGCTGTCATGGTGATTATTCTTCATTACCCAAATTAGATCTATTCTTAGCCCAGAAAGCTGACCCCAGAGACAACATCATCTGGAGTCCCTTGATAGCTGGCTTTTCAATGGGTTCAGTCATTTGGCGGGGGGGGGATCCCATCAGGAGCTGCAAGCATAGGAGAACAGAGGAGGTAGGGTATTCATCCCCCTCCACTCTCTGCTTTCATGCTGAGCTTCTGGCAGTGACTGGGTCCCTCCTTACCTATTGCTTTGCTTGTAGCATCTCCTCTACATCTCCAGATCTTACTGGGCTCTAGTAACACTACTTCCTCCCTCTGCTGCTAGTGATCAGTGATGCAACACCCCTGGTTGGTCCTCCGAACCCTGTCCACATGCCTGAAAGTAATCCCTTTGATAAATTCTTTTCCCTTAAACCATCGGAGTACAATTTTGTTTCTTGCTGTGGACCTCGACTAGAACACCTTTCAAATCCTTCCTTTCAGCAAAAGCAGACTCCATTAAATTTAGGAAAGATCTAAGATCTTTGGGGTAGGATTTACATAAATTCAGTAAACATTTGCCACTGTCTAAGCAACAGGGATAGTAAATCATCAAGACACAATCTCAGCTCTCAAAGGGTCTGCAGTCTACTGGGGGCAGGAGGATTGGGGGACAACAAAGGCAATATTTACAAAGGTAAATATTTAAGTGCCAAGAGCATAAGAATATCTAAAAATCAAGATAAAAATATCAAAAATCGTGGGAAAATAAAGTTGAGAATAAACAGTCCCACAAAGAGATTATAGTGGTTTTAAGGATGAATAGAAATCCATCAGAAAGAGATGGTGAGAAATATTTTTCCAGTCAAGAAAACAAACAGCGTGTGCAAAGACAGAGTTATAAAATTATCTGGTACACTTGGATGTTTTAGAATAATGGATTATTTGGAATAATTCAGATATGAGCAAGAAGCATGGGAGTGGAGCATAGTAATGGTAAGCATTCTTGAAGCAGTAAGAGATGAGGATGGAGAGGTCATCAGGGACTAAATCACAGAGGTTTTAGATGAAAGTCCAGGAAGTTTAGATTTTATCCCAGTAGGTATATTTCTAGCTGCTGACTCCTTTTAAGCAATTGAGTTATTCTATTCAGTTTGTAGTACTAGAACAGTTGAAGGGATATGGATGATGGAGGGAACAAGATTGGAGGTTGGGAAACAAGGTAGACTTACTCAAGTCCAGAAAGGAGGGCATGAGCAACTGGTGAGTGCAGTGATGATGGGGAAACAAAGAAAAGCCCACTTGTTCTGGAAATTTTCATAAGTCAAATGGATAAGATTTAGTGACAATTATATGTTAGAGTAGACAAAGACACATAGGGTGGCGCTGAATTTCTGACTTGTGCCACCACTTGTTGGCACCAGTGGCTATTAGTTCAAGTGGTGAGGAGAGTTAGTATTCTATTTGAATATGCTGAGATGCAATATTTGTGGCAAGGGCAGATCTAGCTTTGTGGCAACTGAAGCTAATACGATTTTGGAAACCTCTTTGAATAAAAGAATGCAAAAGGTAAATACTTATCCTACTAATGTGTAAGCATCAGTCTTTGGGAAAACAGCTGTACTATGTGTGATGAGGAATGAGAGTATTGCAGATGTGGTAGTTGAGAGTAAGGTTTACATGAAACCAACCCAAAATGAAGTATAATCATAAAAATGAAACAAACAAAAAATGCCCTGGAACCTTCAAAATGTTACTATTATGAAATACAAAGAACATCATGTCTAAAACTCTTAAATATTTCAGGAGAGAGAGAGAGAAAGGACAAAGTAAATATAATAAAATGTTAACATTTGAGTATTCCTGTGAAGGATTCCTGGGAACTCATTATATTACTTATTCAACTTTTCCATAAATCTGGAATTATGTCAAAGTGGAAACATTGTTTTTTAAAAGAGTAAGGTTCCAGATGATTTTCTATTTGAATCCTAGTTTTGCCACTTTATGGCTTTATGCTTTGGTGCAAATTAACTGCTTTCTCTTATTTGCTTTAGCTATAAATTAGAGGTAATAAGTTGTTGGGAGGATTAACTAAAATGAAAAGATATAATATTTTTTAATTGCTTAGCAAGGTTTCTAGACAAAGTTTTCAATAAATTATCACTATTATTATTAATAAACAGTGATTGCCATTTCGGCCAGTTGCAAGGGAAATAATGTCTTCAGGGTATAAGCAAATTTCAGAATATCTGTTAGGGCAAAGAGGTAGAAGTGGTTGAGGTTGTGGAAGATGAAATGGGCAGTGTGGTTGCTGTGGAGGTATAGAAGTAGGGCATACAGTTGATAAGAGTTTAGGTTTGGGAGGGAGGGAAGACAGAAGTTTGGAGGGAGAGAAAAAAATAGGTGATGGGTATGAGGTTGAGTAGAGCCTGGTGATTCTAGGCTTAGTTATGTGGGCTTTAGATTTCCACTATTGTTGTAAAGTTGTAGGGGGCCAAACTAGTCAGAAGATCCCAAATAATTTTTTAATGGGCTTTGGGAAGATGCGGGTTTGCAAGAGTAAGGTAAAAAAAAAAAAAAAAAAAAAAAAAAACCTTTCAAAAGAATCTCTATAAATTCTTCCCCAGGTATCTAACAATTGTGCCTGTGTAGATCTATTTCAGGAAGTCAGAGTGGCAATGTGTTGAGCAAACCTTATGTATAGGGACAGAACAGAGAAAGGAACATTGCTGCATTGCTTATTGAAAAGCCCAGTTTGATGGAGAAAATTTACTTTGCTCCATTGTTATTAATTTTTTAAATGTCTATATTTTCTTACTCTAAAAAATCTATTTAATAGTTTCTTAATCTCTTCAGTCTGCTATAACAAAATGCTATAAAACTGGGTAGGTTATAAACAACAAAAATTTATTTCTCACGGTTCTGGAGGCTGAAAAATCCAAGATTATGGTGCAAGCAGATTTGGTGTCTGGTGAGAGCTGTCTTTACAGATGGCCATTTTTTTCATTATAACCTCACTTGGGGAAGGTATAGGGAGCTTTCTTGGGTCTCTTTTATAAACGCTAATCTCAATCATGAGGGCCCCACCTCAGGATCTAATCACCTACAAAGGTTGTCCCTTTTAATACCATCACCTTGGAGGGTAGGTTTCAACATAGGAATTTTGGAGGGGACACAAACATTTAGATTATAGCAAATGTTAAGATTATATTTTATTCTTCTTTATATTTCTAGAATCTTTCATATTGTCCTCTAGGCATTCAGTAAAGTTATGGTATTGATTATCAAGAAAAACTTGTTGAATGAATGATTCAACGAGTAAGTGAAGACATAGAAGTAGTTTTATTATGAAGAGATGTTATTTTTAGAGTTATTTCTTACTGCACTTTACCTATAAGTGTATATTTATGAACTTAATAGTTTCAAGGTTTGGTTTGTAATCTTTGAATATAGAGGAGAAATAACATGGTCATCTTGGTTTTATAAGCATGTAATGTAAAGCAAGTCTGTAGAAAGCTGCTATTGTTTTTTGTTTTTTGTTTTTTTAAGCATAGCTTCTATGTTAAGAAGTACAGGGTGATAGCACTGTTACTGGGTGTAGGACATGAAAAAAGATATTCATATCCATCTTCAAAATGCTCATTCTTTACCCTCCTCTGACTGACTTCAAAAATTAATTTGATTATAGAACTGTCCTATAGGGTTAATCAAGAATGATTCTATCTATTAAAAATGGCAAGGGTATAAATAAATGGAATTAAAATGGCTCCTACCTAGAAATTGTGCTTACAGATCTGCAGGATATTGACTTCAGTAGTATTGCACTACCTCACTCTGTAAGCGCAGTTTTTTAGAATAATGATATGGAGTGTGTACCTAATGTTCTAATTAAAACCCATGGTCATTCATCTACCTAATTGCAACAATGCCCTCCAGGATACTTCCACTCAAAATGTACCATTCTTCTTTTGCCTGAGCAAGTGACTTTAAAACCACCTGGCTTCTCGCCAACACCTGAAGTGAAAAATTTACTGACTGTAATATCACACTAGAAACAGCATTACAGAAAGAAAAATTGAAGAGGACAGGCAAAGAAGTGAGATTTTCTATCAGGTTTCTGGAGGTATAGCTTATAAGGTTTCAGCGTTAGCTGTCATAATATCTAATTTTCTCCACAAATTAATAGAAGTCATCTGTTATTAAGTAAAGACTTTCTAAAATACACTAAAGCCTCTAAGCTCCAAAGCTAACAGAAAGATGAAACTTTAAAGAGGTAGACACAGTTATTGTGTATGCTGTGTTATAGATTTCAACCCTAAAGTCTGGGAAACTGCATCCAGGGGCAGTCCGGGCCAGTACCCAGGCAACCCAAAGATGAATTTACCCCATACCAGAAATATCCAATGCTAGAGTGAAATTCCCTGTACAACACCCTCTGGATATTAAGTACATAAATGCTGTTTTCTGCTAGCATATATTGTGTTGGTAGATTGATTGATTTAGATCACCTGTGGGGGTACGTTGACATAAACACAGGCAGAAAGTACTTTCTGACATGAACAGTAGGACATCATCATTATTATCAGAATCATGAAAACTGCTTTTTATTTAGTCATTAACTATGTACCAGGCACTACCTAAGTGATTTACACATATTAACTCATTTGATTCTCAAAACCACCATGTAGCGAGGTGCTATTTTTAATCCCATCTTGAACATATAAAACTGAGGTATGGAGAGGTAAAGCAGCCTGATCAAAGCCATGTATTCAGGGAGTGATGGTGCTGCATGTAAACACAAGATTCTGGCTTCATGGTCTAAATTTTTAAAAAAATCTAGTACTGGCCATTTAAGTATTTGAATTGGTACATTCAACAATGAGCTCTCTAGTCACACTTCCCTTTTTATCTCTCAGAGTATGTAGAAGACATTTGGAATAAATATGTAATATATTCCATTAGGCAATGATGTTATTAATGTGTCTCAAATTTAGTCGCAGTTGTTGAAAACTGGAACAACCTCCCCCATACTTATACAGTTATAACTCCCGGAGTGTTTTATGACTTACACAACACTTACTTACTCAGAACCTTGCCTCATATCAATCAATCCAAAGACTTCACACCATTTCTGTTATCCCCCCCTCACATCCCCATTCTAATGGCCTCTGAGTGGAACCTATAAGGAATAAGGTTTGACTTCGACTGAGATTCCATTTCAGAATTGTCTTTGTGGTATTTTTCCTTGCTGCGGGAATTCAATAAAACTCACTTTGGTTGTATTGTAACAGGCTTCATCATTTAAGGAGGGAATGCTCCACACTTTGGGGATTCAACAAGATTCAGCTGAGACCTCTCTCATTGGTCTGCTTAAGCACTTATGTTTCAATTTTGCACCTGTTCAGCTCAAGGTTCTTGGCCCTCAGTGGAGAGTGAGTCACATGCTCAGTATGAGCTCTGATTTTGTTGGACACAAAAACTTTCTAGAACACTGAATTTATTTATTCACCCATTGCAGCTTTGTTATTTTATACAGATGTGTCTTAGTGGTAGGCAGGCTCTGAATTAGTCACAGCGATCTTCATCTCCTGTTATTTGTGGATCATATTTCATTGAAAGTGGGCTGGGCATGGTGGCTTGGTCCTAATTAACAGAGTATGGCAAAGTGATAGAATGTTGCTTCCAGAAATAGGTTACAATAAATAAAATAACTAATAAAATACTGAGAAAGAGTGCAGGTGAGGGCTTCCCTCACTCAATTCTGAGGGAAGCCAGCTGCCATGTTTTGAGCTGCATTAGGAGAGGCCCAGGTGGCAAGGATCTGGTGTCTCCAGCTAACAGCCAGTGAGGATTTAACGCCTGCTAACAGCGTCCTGAGTAAGCTTGGTAGTAGGTTCTTTCTGCTTTGAGTTTCATGATGACTGTGGTGTCAGCAGGCATCTCCACTGCAACATTATGAGAGAACCTGAATCAGAGGCACTTACCTAAGCGATAAGTGGATTTCGGGCCCGCAGAAACGGTAAGGAAATGTTTGTTGCTTTGAGATGCTGATTTGTGGGGCCAGGGTGGGTAATTTGTTATGTATTAGTAGATGAATACTACAGATTTTTTACCTGAAAGTGGAGTGCTGCCATAAAAAACCTAAAATATGGGAAAGGCTTTGGAACCAGGTAGTGAGCTTTGAGGAGAGTGTCAGTGAAAGCTTAAAGTGCCTTGAACACATTTTTTAGTAGACATACTGAGTTTGAAGGTACCACCAGTGAGGCCTCAGAAGAAGTGGAGAATGTGCCGTTGGAAACTACAGGACAGGGCAGTGGAAGTCCTTGTTACATAGTAGTGTGGAGCTTGACAATTCTGTTCCTTGTAGTAGCATGGGAGGTACAAGATGTGCTTTATGAACTGAGTAATCTAGCTTACGAGACCTGCAAGCGAAGTGTTGAAGATGCTACGTGGGTTCTTTTTGCTACTTATAGTAAAATTGGAGAGGAGGTTGACAATTGAGGGAAAGAACGTTAAAGGGAGCTAGGTCTCGATGTTTTTGGAAATTCTCAACTCTTTTAGGTGGCAGGTGATACTAAAAATACAAAATGTATTCTGAGCAAAAACTGAATTCCGGGTACTCCCAGGAAAACATGATTTAGAGATAAAATTGAGGGTGTGATTCTAAAATCTCATAAGAGCTCAGTCGGATGAAAGGAGATGCCCTGGAGTACTATTAAGTCATGTAAAAGGCCCTATGGAGAATTGTAGGATGTGCCTCACAGGTTCTTTCAATAAAAAACAAAAATCCCCAAACCGATACAACTTTTATCTTGAAGAGATTTATGAGTGTGACTTTGGTCGAATGGAGTGAACCCCAGTAAAATGCACAGGAGACTCATAAAGTTGTTGAATGAATTAGAGCAATAGAAACACTGCCAATTTGGACTGAAGAACAGACAGGACAAATAAAAAAAAAAAGCAGTTGGGTCGTTGGAGTTTTTTATAACACTATCCACAGGGTTGGAGACACAACAGGGCTAGGAAAAACTATCAAGGCTATTTATCTAGGTCATTTATTTTCTTTATAGATTTTCAAAGTAAGTAATAGGATTATTGATGTACACACAGGGAATTAGCCTTCCTCAATGAAGAGCTAACTGGCATACTCTTGATAGGGTAAATGACCCCCTGCATCCCAGTAGAGTACCATTGTTGTGTGGAAATCAAACATTGTTACCCTTATTCTAATCTAACTTGTGTCTGCAGTGTAATTATGAGAGTCTTTTGGAATCCAAGACCCCTTGGCCCTTTTGAGTCAGTGTATCATTGAGGCATGTGCTCAGGAACTTACAAAATGAAGTTTTAGACTATTCTGGAGAATTAGAGGAAGTACTGATTCACTTTTTAGGCACACCATTTAGGTGATTCAGCTTCAACGATGGGGATTATACCATTGGAAAGAATGATGAGGAATTGAACATGAATCTTAGTTTAAGTTTTAAGTGATACTTTCTCAGCTTGCAAGCCTCAAAAGACCAGTCTCAACTATTTGGCCAAAAGATAAAATCTAGTAGCTTCAGGCTTTGTGTTAACCAAAATGATATCTAACATTAACAATTTCTCTTGCATGTGGAGAAATACTGTTATGTAGAACAGTCCTCTAAGTTGAAGGAGTGGGCCACTTGATTCTCCAAGGTAGATCCTAGTAGGTTTTGGACGTGCTTTGAGTCCAGCAGTTTGTGCATATGGTTTTGAGGTTTTCTACGAAATCGAATCCTCACTTTTCTGCTTGTGTACATCTCCAGTGTTAAATGCTGCTTTGCAGCCACTGACCTATCAGACCATCTGACAACGCATTAGAGAAAACAAATGATCAGACTTTGATTTGGCGCTAAACTTTTTAAATATGATGACATCAGAGATAATGACAGTGCTGTAAATCTGGAATGAGACTGTGTTGCCACCCTTTTGGCCTGGTCAGAAGATGGCCAAAAACTACTGTGACTGATACTGGGGGAAAACCAACCCCCATTATCAGTTATGCAGTTTAGATCCACAAAGCATCCTCTGACTTGCAGAACACTTGACTGAGAACTTCAGGTGGTTGCATGAGTACTTGTGTTAAGTGAACCAATTCAAAGACTTACTCTTCTTCTATCCTAAGAATTTCTGTTCGATCAATAAGCAATACAAATTGTGCAGTCATTTCTTGTGATGAAGTGGCAATTCACAATCAGTTTCTTATTCTTGGTGAAGTAGGAGGGAAAAAAAAAGCCAATTTGCTTATAACAGATGTCTTTAAGGACTAGGACTCCTACCCTTGCTACTAGAAATAGTTGAAGTTAATTTACTTTGTTGTTGTCTAAATTATCCTTTTTAAAGCTTTTATGTACCTTTGATTGTCATTAGCTAATTTTGTAATTTTTCTTGGCATTTTGTTAATAAAAAAAGTTTTAAGGGAGTGGTAATATCAAAAGTTGTGAATAAAACGTCTAAAATTTAAAAAAAACTTGATTTGAAGGTTACATTTTGAAATAATCGTTAATTCTGGCACTAGGGCTAAACAATAACTTGTAGTAATTTGCTTCCAATAAGCCTGAAAAATTTAATGGCCTATAAAGGATCCTATATTTATGATAGGTTGATTTATTGTAGAGTTTAAGGAACTCAGCCCTGATAAACTTAAAAAAATGCCACTATGCCACATAATTTTAAGTAGGATTTAGCCATTTCAGTTTGTTGAGTGCCTGACGTCCAGCACTGCTCTAGAGCCAGTGAGTGGTATGAAAGAAGTAGAGATAGCTTCTCTTTCAAAAAGCTTATCATTTTGTTGAGAATACAAAACAAAGACTTGGTGAATGATGACCAGTTTTGGATTTTCATAGGGTCGGAACATACTCCAGATGGAAGAGCTATTTAAACATGTGATGATGACTCATCAAAATTGAACCATAACAATATAAGTAGAGTTATTTTTATTCCCCTTTTCATAGGTTGTTCAAATTATAACTGATTTGAAAGCATGAGTACACAGTTGGTGAAATTTTCAGTTTTTTAGATTACCTGGAGTGATTCTACTTTTATGAAAGTTTAACTTGATGGTTTTTGAAGGATTGGTCTTCCATTTTATAAACTTTATTTTCCCTGAATAGCCTCTTCCTTTAAGTGCCTGACATACCATCGGATCAGAAATCCTTGCCAATGGGAATTTTTGAAGATTTGCTTCCTCATGTCTCCATTTCAGATGCACTTTTAATGTCGCTAATACTAATTTCCTGTTTAACTTCATGCTAAGGGGCTGTTTTGTAACAACATGGTTGTGGTTGGGGGGGAAAAAGGTATTGCATTTAGGTGTAGATTTAAGAGTTTAAGAATCCTTTCACATAAACACTTGGGCAAGGCAATGAACAAAGAGTTGGAAAAAAATAGTAACTGTGAGAAAGTTAAATATATTGTCAAAGTAGGTCATTTTGTATTCTACTTAAAGTTCAAATAGGCCAAAGAACATTTTTATGCTGAATTAATCCTGTCCTATCAAATGCATACCAAACCCCCAGGGAAACCTGATTATGTAGCCTGAGGGCATATGCTAAGAGGTCAATTGACTCCTTTCTCAGGTTATGATCATCATTAATGATAATGGACATTCTGTTCTGGGACTGAGGTAAAGGCATACTTTTTTATTGTCCATTGATGCTATTGAAAATAATAGAGACATTTATATGGGAGAATTTAGGAGCATCTCAGGGAATATGGCTGGAGAAGGTCATTTTAGCAGGACAACAGAAAAACCATCCCACCAGTCAAAGGTGTTTGGCTGGAATGTGAGTCAGAGGGAAGATGTGTTTGATAGATTTGCCACTTTGATATTACTCATTTGTGTGCTTTCAATAAATTATCCACAGAAGTAAATTTTCTTTATGCTCATTTTATCCTTCCTAACTAGAAATGGGAAGTGAATAAAGGTTTTGCCAAACCTTCTATTGCAGGGAATGTTAAGGGATAAGCTGGAGAACACAAAACTTTTGTCTTGCATATGCATATTAGGTTCAGTTCTGCCTGAGCCGATGTCTTAGGGGTCCAGAAGACCCAGAACTGAGTGGGGTCAGATGATAGTTGAAAGAATATTTGTGGAATCACTGAGCTGAGGAGTTAAAGCTGTGGCTGGACAAAGAATTGAAATCTGAGGCCTTGGGAAACTGAGCCACATTTCAAACTGAAGAGAAGTGAAGGCATAAAGAGAGAGATTAATAACACAAGAGATTGAGAAAATAAAAAAAAGATTCAAGGATGGAATAAGAAAGATCAGGCAGCCTGGGCTCCAGGCATCCAGTAGGTCATTTCTGTGGAATTTATATGATCTAGAATTTGGATGGTGTAGGAGTCGGGGGCGGTGGGGGGAGGGGGGAAGGCCAGATACAAAGTGGCTGAAACAGGTTAGAAGTGCATTTCTCTTTCATCTGAGAGTCTGGGTTGGCACTCTCAAGCTTACATGGTATAGTAGAGTGTTGAGGCATAGGATTCTTTTCTCTCATGTTCTACCGTGTGGTATGATGATATCATCTGTGTTCCTGGCAGGGGAACACATGAGGAAGACAACACAAACAATATTTCTTAAGGAAGAGTCTATGAAAGTAAAATGAAAAATTTTGCTTAACTTGCATTGGCCAGAACATCATCTTAGATGACAGTGCCTAGCAAAAATTTATCCTGAGAAATATATTCATATTCTGTGCAACCATGTGCCAAATTAAAATGGGGTGGGGGGGGTCAGTCCCTTTACTAAGAATAAAAGGAAGATAGATATTAACAATGAGCAATTAACTCTGATACAGAGTTAAACTGGGCCAAATGCATTGTAATTACACCATCTGGCAAGTTGCCCATTAAGAGGAGGCATGATTCATAGCTTGTGTAGGCAGCAGTAAGTGGAATGCTTCAATTATTAGAGCTTCTCTCTATCTTTGAGAAGGAGTGGGAAATGGGAGTACAAATGTGGAGAGAGTTCAAGTCAAAATCAGGGAGCTATTGATAGCATAGTAAAGTTGTCTCTGCCTTGTTACCAAACCAGCCTCCCACACAGTCAAGCATCTAGGCAATTCTTAACTGCTGTGACACATTATAGGACTTGGAAATAGAGTTGTAAAGAGGTGTAGTCTCCATAACTTAATATATGTAGAACACAGAACACAGTAGGAGAGAACTTCAACCCATATCTCATGGTATTGAAATATATACAAATCCATTTTGAAAACTTGGTTTTCCCTGAGGAGATGGACCTACAGTAAGAGAACATGAGGCCTCTACTAGAAAATCACCATGAGTTAAAGAATCTTGCAAAATGGACTAGCCTTACCAGCAAAGCCTAAGTGCCAAAGAACGCGATGGTTCCGAACAGTGTGTGAGACACCTGAGATAATCTCCTTCCTTCCTATGATGTGGCAGTGCTTGCTCGTAAGGCATGGGCTTTGGTCTAAGGCAAAGATCTCTGCACTTAGGGACCAATAGTTCATTTTGTTGTTGCTTCCCCAACAGGACTGTCTGTATGAATATAGAGGAAGGAAAGAACTGAAAGCTAACTATGTGGAGAAGGTCACAAGTTTTTCTTTTTTTAGTCATCTTTTGTCTCGAAGGTGTTTAAAAATATTTTGTCTTTGGTGTTCTGTGACTTCAATTTCTAAGATTATTTTTTGAAGAACTATGAATTGATTAGCTTTAATAATGGTGCAGATAACGTATGCCATTACTTCTTTCAATATTAACCCTCCCCTGTAATCTCTAATCTCCTTCCAGGACTGTAAACATAGGAGTTAATAGGTTCAGTCTGTCCTATTCATCTCTTAAGTTGTCTTTCATATTTATCATTTTTCTCTTCATGCTATAATCTGGATAATCTAGCTCATTAATTCTATCTTTAGCAATGTCTAATTAATAAACCTATTCATTTTTTCTTTTATATTTCAACGATTATATTTCTTTTTTGAAACTTCACTTTAAAATTTTTAGTATACCTATTTTATGTTCCACTGCATGCTCATCGTTTTGTTGCCTTGTGTCTTAAAGGTTCATACATACCTGGTCTAGGCTCTCTATTTGATATTTCCAATATGTAGTCCTTGGAGGTCAGATATACTTCTTAAAATTTTTAAATTCATACTGGCTTTCTCATGTGCTTATTAGTGTGTAAATATGAGCTTATTTTTTTTAACTGATGGCAGTCTGACATTCCTATATTAGGAAATGTTTTCTTTCACAATTACTGTCAAACTGTAAGATACATAACAATGACTCAAACCTTTTTTTTTTTTAAGGGTGGACATTGTCATTTGTGTTAGACCAATGATACCACAAAATAAGTATGCTATACAATGCATTGTGTCTTGCTGCAGGAAGGTCCTTAGAGCACCCACTTAGTCATAATGCCAGAGGAAAAAAATCTGATTTACTTCTTAAAAATTCTATACGTTTGTAATAGAACACGATCTACTTGTTGCTATTACAATGAAGGGAGTTGGAAGAGCACTGATAGTAATGAAGAGCTAGGAAATATAAGGTGGTATTATTTAGGATTAAGTTATTCTCTGAAATGGACAAATCATGCAGTATGCTATCATAAGACAAAATGGTGCTTGATCTTTTTGTTTCCTGGTTATGATCTTTCAACTGAGACCTTTCCTTGGACCTTTGTCTCTTCTATCAACTTAATGTTTAAGGTCTTAATAAAGTGATACCATAATTTTTTTCCAACAATTTTTCTCCATTTCATAGAACCCTTAATCCTAGTAGGATGCAAATTACCTAGACAAGCTGGATTGTGTTTCTAATGAAATATGACCATAGCACTGAGTTGGGATAATTTATATTTAGTAGTACTTCTGGTCCAAAAATTTCTACATGTGCCTGCTTTAAACAGTTTGTTAACTGATAACACTCCCCAACAGCCTGGGGCAAAGCAATATCATTCCCACTTAGAGAATGGGTAAGTTAAGGTGTATGTGATTCAAATGGGTAGTTGACCAAAGCTTCAAAGCAGTATTCCATATATAAGAGCTTGTTTTAGCAACTAACCAACAGACCTTAAATGCTTGCCAGGTGTGATACCCTCTGCTCTCCAATATACCCAGTCATTAAAACGTTGCTGAGAGCACATTTCTCTCCACTAGAATTTTCCTAGGGGCTCTAGACAGGTGCATGAAATAGTTAGGAGTACCACACATGCATTTGCATTAAAATTAGATTCTTATTTGCATATCATTTACATACACCTACACAGACTGTGCCATCTATTCTTAGACAGCTTTTAGCAAAACATTTATTGCTACCATTACGGCTAACACTTCTGGATTTTTTTTCTCCTTTACTTTCATCTTCACCCAATCTTTGACCCCAGAGTTTGACATCAAAGAAATACACAAAGATGATAATGCTAGAGAGTGCAGATGCTTTCTGCTGGACTGTGGTGTGAAGAACAAAATATATTTCAAAGAAATTATCACATATAGATTCAAATTATACATTGGGAGAAGGAAGAGGTAGAGTGAGACTCTTTTTTGAAGGAGAAGGGATGAAAGAGTGTCAGTCTTCTAACCATATGAATTTAAAATACTTGGTGGGGTGAATCATTTAATGAATATTTATTGAATACTCTAATGTTCAAGGGCTTTACTAGGTACTGGGCATTCAGCAGTGAATAAAATATATTAAAACCAAACTTGTTCTCATTGAGTTTATAATCTAGTAGCTGAGAATTGGATGGGGAGAGGGCAAATAAGCCAATAAATGGTTAATAGAGTGTTTAAAATAGTGATCAATTCCAGAGATAAAAAAAGGAAGAGAAGGGGGAGAGGGAATGCAGGATGTTATGATAGAGAGGCTACAATTTCACATAGGTGCTCAGAGAAGATAGCTTTGCAAAGTTTTCGTTCCAGTAAAGACCTAAAGGAGATAGGACATCCTGACACCAAGCCATGCTGACATCCAAGGCAACACTAGTGTCCTTGGGAATTACCTGAAAAACTGAATAAAATAGAAATTCCTGGGCCGAACACTCAGATCTGATCCAGAAGGTCTCAGGACTCTAGCTATCTAAATTGTATTAAGTGTCCTAAGAGATTCCAAAGCAGAAGTCTTTCTTGCTACAAGACTGAAAAGGTATAGCTATTTCCCATGTACTTCCTGTCCCTACACATGCACAGCTCCCCCTTTTCCCCATCAACATCCTACACCGGAGTGATAGGTTTTTAACAACTGGTGAACCTACATTGACCTACCATTATCACCCAAAGTCCATAGGTTACAGTCAGTCCACAGTTCACTCTTGCTATTGGACATTGCAAGGTTTTGGACAGATTTATTTTTCTAGGTTTGTTAAGATTAAGTGGGCATATGTTTGTATAAGTTTAAGCTGTACTATGTGATAATTTGATATACCTGTATATTGGAAAATGGTTATCACAATAAGGTTAGTTAACACATCCTCACCTCACATAATAGAATTTTCATGTGTGTGGTGAGAACATTTAAGACTTACTCTCTTAACAACTTTAAAGTATAAAATATAGTAGGTAGCTATAGTTACCATGCTGAATCTTAGAGCCCCAAAACTTACTCGTCTTATAATGGAAGTTGTACCCTTTGACCAATGTCTCCCCATTTCCCTTACCCCCTTGTAACTACCTGTGGTGTCAGCATTTACCTTTTGGTTGTGATGTTACTAGCCAGGAATGCTTCACACACCTGCCTCGGCCAGTGTTACCTGTGGAGAGCCCTAGAGACGTTTTCGAGACTGGAACTAATGTTGTGACTGAACTGGCCCTTGGGGTTGTTAGGATTGCAGGATTCTCCTCAGCAGCAAACATCAGGCAGCTTTGGAAAAGTCACCGATCCAGGAGGTTACAAACCATGCTCAAGGGCCACAGCAAGATCTGTTTTGTTTTGTTTTTTTTTATGTTAATCACCATACATTGCATCATTAACAGTAAGGTTTTTGATAGGGAGGAAGTACAGATCTGGGGCTCTGTTTTTATTAGGGTCTGAGAGTAGGGTGTCTAGAGTGTTGTGGGTTCACTTTATTAGTAATTTAAAACGTTAGAGCAGGATATAGGGCAGAGGAAGGAAAAAGGGGGGTGATTCAAGAAATCTGGAACCTGAGTTACTCAGGGCTTCCTAGGGAACTTCACGGCACCTTCCTTCTCAAAATGCCTCTCCTTGGTCTTGGAGTGCACCAGGGTTTCATAGTGTGCTACCTGTCCAAAGCTCCCATAAAAGCATGTTTCTCCATGCATGAACAAAAAATTATGGTTGTTAAGCAGTGGATTTATATGAGGGGCATCTTATTTGGCCATCTTTCTGACCTAGACAAATTTACTGGACACATATCCACCTCTATAGTATTTTTACTGCCCTAAAAATCCTTTGAGCTCTGCCTATTCATCTATCCCTACTCCCTAAACCCTGGAAACTACTCATCTTTTTATTGTCTCCATAGGTTTACCTTTTCTAGAATGTAATGCAGAATTATAGAAGAGGTGAACTTTTCAGATTGGTTTCTTTCACTTAGTAATAAGCATTTAAGGTTCCTCCATGTTTTTTCATGGCTTGACAATTCATTTCTTTTTAGTGCTGAATAATATTTTTTCAGGATGTGTCACAGTTATCCATTAATCTACTCAAGGACATCTTTGTGGCTTCCAAGTTTTAGCAATTATGAATAAAGCTGCTATAAACACCCGTGTGTAGGTTCTTGTGTGGACCTAAGTTTTCAACTCTTTTGGGTAACAACCAAGGAGCAAAATTGCTGGATCTTATGGTAAGAGTGTGTTTACTTTCATAAAAAACAGTCTTACTGGCTATACCGTTTTGCATTCTCACCAATAATGAAGGAGAGTTTTGTTGTAAGGAAGGCAAGATGGGCTGGGTAAAAGGAACTGACATGAATAGGCTTTTGGTCATGTAGTGGTAAGATGTGGGAGAGGAGTGTTTCATAGTTCTGTAATTAGGTCTCAGTTTTTTGGTGACCCTATGCCACTGAACTCTGAACTTCAGTGCTTCTTGTTTCTCTCCCCCTGAGGTGGAACCAAATGGCTAAAGGGGGCTGGAGTTGGGTATTTCCCTTACCCCAGGTAGCTGAGGCTCTGAATAAATGCAAGCAGGTTAGGCTCTGGTGAACAATTTTGTCCTGAAGGCAAGCCTCATGAAGAAGAACAGCACATTCTGGTGTATTTCAAAATAGTGCTTTATCTTTATCCTGGCTGGAAGCATGAGGGGATTTTTCTCCAATATTCACTGTGAGGACCTGATAGAACTGCTAGAAGTAAGACTCACAAAAGTGTGAGCCCTTCATACCCATCCCTAGGTCCCCCTAGGGTTTTTAATGATCAGATTTGTCCACAGTAAGCTTCTAGAAATTCCTTAATTACAGTTCAGGTTTTCCTACCCCAGCACTGGTTCCCAGAAGTGTCTGTTCCTTGGTTTCTGCTCCAATTAATTGTGATTCTCTGTAGTTTCCAATCTGTCACTTCATTTTTTGTGTCCGTGGTTTGCCTTATGACCTCACTTCTCTGACACACCTATGAAGAATGGTTAACTTTTAAATATTTCTAGCTTTTTATTTGTTGTTAGCTTAGAAGGTGCCATTCAAACATATGTACACGCCAGGCTGGGAACCATAGACTGTACTTGTATTGAAAAGTCTCTTTATCTCCAAATAATACTTCTTAACTAAGGTAAAATGGCATTCATGGGAACTCTTGTTAACACTAGTCTTCAGTCCTCTCAAAGGTAGAATGTTCTATGAATGCTGAAAACTTTTGAGAGGGTAGATACATGGATTTACTCCTTTTCTCTCTCTCTTTTTTAAAGATTTTATTTATTAGAGCAGAAGCAGGGGGAGCTGCAGGCAGAGGGAGAGGCAGGCTCCCCACTGAGCAAGAAGACCAACACAGGACTCGATGCCAGGCCCCTGGGATCATGACCTGAGCCAAAGGCAGCCACTTAAAGACTGAGCCACCCAGGCATTCCTTCAGACTTATTCCCTAATGGGCCCTGGGCTTAGGCAGTTTGGGGAATTTCCTAGGACTATTTAACCATAGTAGCCTTTTAAATTGTGAAAATCATGAATTGGACAGAGGAAGGGAAGCATATTGTAGAGCAAAAGTTGTAGAAAAAGAAAGGTAGTAAGATTGTCAAATTCCAGCTGAGGGTGCCATGCATTTCTTAGTAGGATCCTGATTAATTTTACAATAATAACATATTCCAGCATTAAATAGAGCTCAAAATACATAGATGGTAAATAAGGAACCAAATCTTCACCAAAAGGCAACTCTGGACTAGAGATTAAAGGCAGTGTAGCACACTGGTGAGTCTTAGTTCAATTATATAGGCCAATTTATCCTGAGCTCAGAGCTCATGATAGTATTCATGACTTCACTAGCAAATTATTGGATCCCCAAATCTCCTCTTTAATGTCATATTGAATGATCTAACAATTATTCATGGGGTCACCTTGGGAGGCAGTTGATTTTTATAGGCAGTGGTGTCTCAAGTACATGTTATATTTGGATTGCATGGAGGTTAGTTTACTTGAGATGCCTCATCTAATGTGCATTTCCCCCCCAACATTTTTTCGTCTTTCAGGGCCCAGTTCTAATCCTAAGGTTTCCCTGAAGATTTCCCAAACACCTTTGGTGCATATTGATTGCTCTCTCTTCTGAGCTCTTATTGAATAATTTACTACATTGTTGATATACGTCCTCATTGTGTATTTTTTCCAAATAAAAGAAATGTGTTTATTGAACAAAATTCTAGTTTTTGTTGCAGTATAACTAAGACAGAATACAGGTAATCAAAAATAATACATATAATCAGAAATTAGCTCTGATTTTAAGGGGCTTATGGTCTCTTTGGAAAAAGACAAAATCAACATAAATTTAGATTTAAAGAGTTAAAATATTTTCAGGCAAAGTAAAGTGACATCACAGTAAGGGATACCATTAACTGGCAAATGAATGGTCTAAACAAATAGTAGCTAGACAAATTTGGGTGATGGAGGGCAGAGAACAGTTGAGATTTAGTAACAAGGGACATCTTTACAAAGGTGGTAGAATCTGAGCTTGATCTTGAAAGGGGGGCTAAGATGGAGAATGTGGGGAGGCTATACTACTAAGTAAATGTATGTTCCATATGTTCAAACTTCATTGGGTTATGTCTGTTGAGTCTTCACCAAGACTGTAGGATGCTTGATTACTTCTCTTCTAAAGGAAGTTACAAGGTGTTCAGTAATACAGCTTTAGACAAACTAGGTATCAACGATTACTTGTGTCTCCTCTTCCCCTCCAGTGCTATCTAATATCTGACCTCTTGTTAGACATACAGTGTCCATTGCAGAAGTTACTCTAAAAATCATTATATGCATTTTTAAGTTATTTGTTTGTTAAACTTTTAAAAGATAATCTTAAAATGTGATGTAAATGAATTTACTACTTCCCAGGAAACTTGTTCTCTAAATAGCATTTTCTGTTAATGACCAGGAGAGAGTTTTTTAAAAATCTCTATTGAATGTAAGGAATACACCTATATTGAATAAGGCATCATGGCTCCGTATGTGTTTGAAAGTTAAAAAATATATCTTTTCTTAACCACCCTCTCACTTTTCTGTCACAGTTTTTGAAATAACACAAAGTATTTTTCTTTTGGGTACTAAAATAATGTACCATAGAAACTTTACTTTTTCTGTCATTTTCAGTTATCTTGTCTACTAAAATACTGAAAACTCCTTAAAGGCATAGTAATTGTTTTCTTTGTGAATTAATAGTTGAATCATATCTTTCTTTCTCTCTCTCTCTCTCTCTCTCTCTCTCTCTCTCTCTCTCTCTCTCTCTCTCTCTCATTCTCTCCCTCCCTCCCTCCCTCCCTACCTCCCTCTCCTGTCCTGCCAGTAAATGGCAAGGGCAAGGTGGTTTTTCTGCAAAGGCATCTTCTTTCAGGTAATTCAGTCATTAATGTACTTTACTACCTCCTCCTCTCATCACTTTCTGGAGGCCAAGTAAAAAAAAAAAAAAAAAAAACATAATTCTGTGATCATTAGAGAAAAACTCTGGGAGAGTTTGATTATGATTCTCCCTGCTGATCAGTTTTTAAATAATATCCCTGTATAACTTGGCCCTGAAGAGACCAAGACATCTAGGGGCATTTGTTATTGTTAATTTATCATAGAACAGCTGGGGTGGGCATAAGAAAAGAAGTAGACCTTCACTATTTGGTTGATGTGCTGAAGTTCCCCTGATGAGAAAACAAAGGAGGGTAAAATGCAGGTTGGGCAGAGAAGCTGGCCTAAGCTAATGTGCTGAGTTCAAGTAGAAGAAAGGTCTTTTTCATCACATGCTCCCTTGAAGCTGGGCAATGGTATCTCTTAAAGTTCTTGTGACTTCCTTTCTGTGATTTTGAAGGGATCAAGTGAGCCTGAAAATTTCCCTGCTGTTAGGTGACAGGATCATTTCTCCTTTCACTTTCTGATTTATCAGTGAGTCTCCTGCCCTTCTATGTTTTTGCAGTCCTTCCATTTACACACACACACGCACACACGCACACACACATACACACGCCTGTTCGCAGCCTTCTTCCATTAAAGCTGGGGACTATACAAAAGTGCAGATTGGTGTAAAAATCTACATCCTAGGAGTCAAAGACTTTCTTACAATTTCAGATTTACCACTAACTGTAAATCTTGGCGGAGACACCAGCCTTTTCATTTATGACTTAGAGTTAAAAAAGTACTTGCCCTACTTTCTGGGATTATTTTGAGGGTAAATTGAAGAATATGTATATTTGAGCATTTAGAAATATAAAAAGCACACAATCAAGATGTAAATTACTACAGACACACATAGCTTTACTTAAAAGTAATGAGTTACATAATATTTTCAAGTCTTTAATCTTCCTGTTTTGCATTATGGAAAAGGTCACTGCTTGAAGTACTGAGAAAACACCACAGTGAAGGAGATAAATGACGGCTGCTTGCAGAACTATAATAGGAAAATGTGAAGTTTCTCGAGGATTTACAAACCCTGTTGTTATTTGTTACTCTACCTTTTAGTTTCATCCATTTAACCAAAAAGCAGAAAACTTTTTGATGTGCACTTTTTTGAAGGCCAAATGATAGAGAATAAAATAACATCTCCTACCTGCCATTGAAGGGTTCACATGTTGACAAGATGACACCTCTACAAAAAACCAAAGCATGCGGTGTTTCCCAAACCATGTGCAAGAGCATGGTACACTACAAAATAGATGCTGTAGCAGAGGCAAAATTTTACCTCTACCCTCTTAGAGTTTTTGGCTGGGACTGAGAATTAAATTGACAAAGGACAAATTAACAGGAGAGATACACATTTATTTGATGGAAGTTTTACATGCATGGGAGTCCTTAAAAAAGAAGACCCAAAGAAACAGCAGAATCTAAATACTCTTGTAGGTTGAACAGAGGGGCAATTGTGAAAAAGTAACTAAAATACATGGCCAGGCTAAAGAAAGAGAAAACTTATTTTTACAAGGTCTATTTATACAGAATTTTCTCAGCTTCAACTTCCTGTCTTGATTATAAGAGTGTTACTTTCTTCCTTGTTTAGAAAGCACATTTATGTGAAGGTCTTACCTCTTGTTTTCATGAAGGAAAAGGGGTTGGTCAGAGATCACTTCTTGTACTTGATGTTTTGTTAATTGCCTTTAGTTCAAAATAATCCTTGTGCCAAAGTGGCATATTTAGGGTTCGCTTATTCTGCCACTCTTCAGCGCTGTCAGTATTGTCTCTTAAAAATCAATATTTTGTTACCAGTTTTAAAAATGAACACAGGCAAAGAGCTTCTATTCCAAGTTTGTGGCTGGAGCCCAAGTGCTTGTCTCCCCTCCCTCATAAGACCCTGATAAAATGAGATCATATGAATAATTCCATAAGAGTAAACATGAGAGGGAAGTGACTATAAAGGGAAAGAAGATTGTAATATATCTTTGGGAGATAAAAGAATATAACGAGACCGTCACCAGATAAAGTGATAAAGTCATAGTCCAAAATAGGTGAATCTACCTACCTTGCAGAATCCTCAAGTATTTTAAAATTCAGAGTGAACAGGTATCATTGAAAGTGGAGGGAAATGTATTGAAACATAGAGCAGGAGAGTAGTGATTCATTATCTGTCTACAGAACAGCCATCGCTTGTCCTGCATTCCCATACTTTGCTTCCCTGCCCCTCCCATCATTGCTATTGGAAAACAGCCTAGCCTTGTACACTAGCCAAAAACCTGTTAACCTATTACTCTCTGCACTTTGCCTGTCTGAAACAGTATGTTTCATAGGATGGCATTGCATTTGAAATTTGGAAGAAATGGCCATGAAGAGCTCCAAAAGGATTCAGAAAAAAATTATGGCACTGTAGTGTGGCAATAGAAACATTTCAGATGTATTAGCTCTTCACGGTGTGGCTGAGAGGTTTTGCAATGCTTTCCTAAGCCTTATTAATTCTCATGACCTCTTCATTTTCTGAGAAAGAAACCTATTTAAAAAAAAAACAACGTGATTGGCTAAAGGTGAAATGATTGCTGAGCAGAGCATTCTATGTCAGAATCCATGCTCTATGAACCCACCCTCTACTCCATCTCTTACTGCCTGTGTTTCCCTAGCAAGTTACTTCTGCTCTCTGATCCTCATTCCCTTCACTGTAAAATGGGAATAAATGTGTCATCTCACAGAGTACTTAATGGACTCTCCATGGCTCTTCTCCTTCATGGAAGATATAGGATGAAAGTTATTTCACAGCTTGCAAAGACTATGTACAGACATTAAAATAGCAAACTATTTGGAGTGAAGTTTTAGAATACTATATATCCCCCAAATACACTTCTGTTCTTTTGTCTTTTGTATAGAATTTGAAAGATAAAAGAACTTTGATTTCAAAATAACTGATCTCATTCAGAGACCAGCCTTTTAAGGAATACAGGCAATTCTTTTAGGCAGTTTATATATAATTACTAGCCCCCACATGACAATACCATACTAGTAATTTTTTTTTGGGATATAAATTTTAGTCTCAAGGGAAAAGAGATTATCAAAGCTGCCACCAGTGTTTCAAGAAAGAGAGAGAGAGAGAATGGCCGAGTCTCTTGTGGAATGGTGATAATAACTGGCCACAAACCCAGATTCTGAGTGAGCACATTCTGTCTGCCTACAACCCCCTCTGAATGCTGGAGAGTGTAGCACACAGCCAGGGCAAAACCACTGAAAGACTTTGCTCTTTCTTACCATTACGTTTCTATCCCAAACTGTGCTTTTCTTTGGTTAGGGATGCTGGGCTTCAATTCATAACCCAGAGGCAGGTGTAAGAAAATCATTTTACCACTCATACTCAGATTATCTCTGGCTGTTAGAGAAAGTTAATCATCTGGCTTAAAAGGATGTATATAATAAGTAATAAACTTATTACTCCTTAAAATCTAAAAAGGAGGTCATTTAAGGCAGATGACCCCAGAGATTGTTATGGCCAAAGTAGTTTGTAGGCCCCTTCTTAACCAGAAGAGTAAGTCAGGACAGGTCCCTTAAGACAGAAACCCCCATTTCAAATGCAGATGGCCATGTTGTGTCTAACAGTGTCTTTGAATTTGGCCTTTCCTACCCTTAATTTTTCATACCTTTTTTTTTTTTCTGGATTGCAGAGGGTATAATAAGAAGCAGAGACCAACATGAACATGTTCACTCTGAACAAGACAGTATTTAGAAGCAGCTACTTTCATTGTGATATTTCTTTTTGATTTTCAACCTTAGCTGCTCCACAAGCATACCATCTGCACCCAGTACAGAAGTGCAGCTTAGTGAGACACAGTTGTATGACAAACCTGTGGTCTTACTGCTCATGCCCACCATCTCTCAAAACTTTAATGTTCTTAATCCTTTTAATATTCCTTTATCAAATTCCTATCATTTGAAGAGACTCAGGAAAAATTGCAATTTAAAAAATTACTGCGATATAATGGACCTAACATTGTTGATTTCAGGTGTACACTAAATGATTAGATATTTGTATGTATTGCAAAATGATCACTATAAATCTGATTAACATCTGCTAAGTTACACTATTAAAATTTACTTTTCCTCTTAAGAATAGTTCATTAAATAAAAAGGATTACTCTGCAGTAAATAAGAAACACAAATTTTTGCCGAAGTAAAATATTCTAGGTTAGAAAATGGCCCTTTTGCATGTTTTTCCTCCCTAAGGAAATAAAGAAGTTCTGCCTTTATCCTTAACATCAAATATTCCTCATGATTAACTATTCAATATGGTGTCTATTCCAGTCTGCTCTAAAGCTGCGTGGTAAGCAGTTTTTACATAAACTGGGTCAGTCATACTCAACTCCAGTTAAGGTTTTTATATCCATTTCTTTTAATTGCAGATAATAGAGTAACAGAGGAAATGGTTTCTTGACTACTGGAAAGCAAAGAAGGAATTTTACCCACTCATAGTCAAATTATCTCTGGCTGTTAGAGAAAGTTAATCATCTGGCTTAAAAGGATCAAGATCAGGGAGCTTATTTGTGAACGTTGTTGAGCTTCTTGATATAGTTTGTAATTTTAGGGCAATATTTCATCAGGGCAATGTTTGTAATTTTAGGGCAATGTTTGTAATTTTAGGGCAAAATTGCATAGCAATATTTAGGTGTGGTTGTATAAAACTTTGCTTATTAAACCAGTTAAAAATTTCAAGCATATTCTATTTTTTTTTTTAAGATTTTATTTGAGGAGAGTGAGTGCAAGAGAGCAGGAGCAGGGGGGAGGGGCAGAGGCAGATAGAGAAGGAGAAGCAGGCTCCCAGCTGAGCAGGAAGCCAGATGTGGAGCTCCATCCCAGGATCCCAGGATCATGACCCAAGCCAAAGACAGATGCTTAACCGACTGAGCCACCCAGGTGCCCAAGCATATTCTAATAGGTTAAACCACAGATTACCTTGGTTTTTTGGATATGTAACGATACCAGAGACATTCTCCCTGGTGGGAATAATGTAAGTATAAAACTGGAAAGGAACGCATAGGTGTCTTTGCTGTCTAACTTAGCTGTGAAATCAAAAATCAAATCAACATTTATTGGTTGCTTGCAATGTCTTGTGTATTATCTAGAAATTCTATATCAAGCAGCCGCATGATTTTTGTGTTGGACATTGCACATTGTCTCTACATGTATGTCCAGTACGTATACTGAAACCTCACTGGTTTAGATCCTCACATTAATTTTGAATTATTGAAATCAAAGCCAAATGGCATAATACAGATTATAAGAAAAAATTTAAGTAGTTAGAATATTTATAGTACCATTAAAAAAAAAAACCCCACAAAAGTTAATAATCAATGGTCTGGTAGAATGAGTCTTTGATTTAATAACTCTGTATTTACTAAATGGTTGGCACTGTGTTTGGCACTTTGAATATGGCAGAAAGATGATGTCCTGCCCTTATGGAAAAGCTAAAATTTACTTCTAGTTAATACAACTAGTGAAGACAAAGTTTCTAGTCAATGACAGGCATTTTTTTTTAATATTTTATGTATTTATTTGACAGAGATATAGTGAGAGAGGGAACACAATCAGGGGGAGTGGAAGAGGGAGAAGCAGGGTTCCCGTTGAGCAGGGAACCCAATGTGGGGCTCCATCCCAGGACCCTGGGTTCGTGACCTGAGCGAAAGGCAGACGTTTAACGACTGAGCCACCCAAGGGCCCCTGATGATAGGCATTTTGTACAATCTTCCTTTACGACACACCAGCAACAACAAATCATTCTTAAAGTGAAACTTGGAGTCACTGGAAAATCTTTTAATCTGAGTTGAGGAATTGTGTGTTAATAGGAGCTCTTAAATTTAGCATAGAATAGGGTCTATAATTGCTTCTATAGATAGAAAAGCTAATGTGCAAAAGGGTTAAATGACTGACTCATCAGTTACTGCTGTGTAAATAAATTTCATCTAAACTCAATTAGGATGACTTCATAAGTAGCCTTTTTCTAGAGGTCATTTGAGACCTGTAAAATTTGTTCTTATTTTGAACTCACTGAGCACCTATTTGAGTGTTTCTCATTAACTTTTTCTCTGACAAGTAAAATCTGGGGGAGAAAAAAAAAAAGCACAAGCAGGGGGAGTGGCAGGCAGAGGGAGAAGGAGAGGCAGGTTCCCAGTCGAGCAAGGAGCCCGATGTGGGACTCATCTCAGTACCCTGGGGTCGTGACCTGAGCCAAAGGCAGACACTTTACCGACTGAGCCAACCAGGCAACCCTTTCTCACTAACCTTTACAAATTATTTTCATGGTATATTCTTTCTACTTTCTTTGTAGTCATTTTCTTAGATTTTAGCACATTACTTGGTCTTAAAATGTATCTTGAATAAAGGAATGAATGCATGGATGGATGACTGACTTCTGAGTTCTGCTTTGCCATGTTTTGTTGGGTAAATTTACCTTTGAAGGAAATAAGACTGGGCTGAAAGGAGATGAGCCTTTGAGATAGGAGGGAAAACGTGAGCAAGACCTGGAGACAGGAAGGAGCATCTGCCGTGAGTTGGGTCCAAAAAGATGCAATCAGAATAAGAGTTAGTGGAGGAGTAGAACAAGATAAATGATACTTCGGGAGGGAGGACAATAAAGTAATGATGAGGATAAGAAACAGCAAAGGAAGAGAGAGAAAATTAAACCTAGGTCTGTTGCCCACTGCCGAATTGCTTGATTCTGATAAAGCCATTTTTAACGCTGCCTAGAAATATTTGGTAGCCATGTGATGAAGCTTTTCCATCTTGATATTGGGGTTATTAGGACATGATCATCAGGCTAGCACAGTAATATCTGCTGATATGGAAAGGATTAGGACAAAATGGGCTTCATGTCTTTAGGATCCATACTTAGAAAGACATCCTTTAATTATCTTAACAAAAAATAGGTCAACCCTAAATAAAGTCAGCACCTTATTTTTTTATAGCTCTTAATCAAAACTTATAATTACTTTGTTTTTTTTTTTTTCCTATCACTCCCTTCAGTGGTAAGCTCCATGAGGGCAAGAACTGTTTTCTATATCCCCTCTAATATCCTCAGGAATAAACACAGTGCTTCACACATAGTAGTTGTACAATGCTGAAGACCTAGATGAGTGAATGGAAAGGACACACAGCAGAGCTGGAGGGCTAAGCATGTGTAAAATTGCCTGTAAGCCTTTTGTTTAGAGTTGAGTTGGGAAGCAGATATTGCCACACTAAGCAAACACAACAGAAATTGTCATAATTGATTAAAGCAAGCCAAAGTACAAATTGTTTCTTATAGCATTCACTGAATGGCTTAAGGGGCTCTCAGTAAATCTATTAGAAACTCTGTTTCTAGAGCATTAGAACTCTGACATAAAGAAAAGGGAAAAATTGGTTCAGGATGAATTGTTATAAAATGCCCAGAAAATTAATTTTTCCAATTAGCACTTGTACAATAACGAAAATATTTTAAAAACTGAACATGTACTATACATGTCCATGCTTTTTATTCCAATTTCTACTTCCTTTAAAGAGCCTGGCATTATTTTTATATAAAAGTCCTTTTTTTTAAAAGATTTTATTTATTTGAGAGAGAGAGAGAATGTGAGAGAGAGAGAGAGAGAGAGCGCGCGCACATGAGAGTGGGGAGGGTCAGAGGGAGAAGCAGACTCCCTGCTGAGCAGGGAGCCCGATGCAGGACTCAATCCCGGGACTCCAGGATCATAACCCGAGCCGAAGGCAGTCGCTCAACCAACTGAGCAAAAGTCCTTACTCCACGAGTGTTACTTGATGAAATAAACTTCTTGTCATTTAATATGGTAATTAATAAAAAATTGTAGGTGAGTAGTAAAAAAAAGAAATTCTTTGGGGTTAAGTGTATTAGATTTGAATCCCAGCCATGTGATTTCATAGCAGTTTTTATCCTCTCTGAATTTTAATCTCCTCTTTGGATAAATGGAAGTAATAAAGCAGTTTGGTAGCATCCTTATGAAAATGAGCAATAACATATATAAAATCCTGGGCATCAACTATGAAACCAGTCAATGGGTGCAGGTATAAAAATCTTAAATTTTAATTTGGTTTGTTTCCAATTAGTAAATCAAGAAAAGATGGGGAAGAGAGGGAATTAACTTTTTTTTTTTTTAAGCCCTTGTAGTAATAGGCATTTTGTTGGGGTTATTTCTTTTAATTCTTCACATTCTTTGCCTCTTTCTGTTTTTCTTTCTTTCTGGAAAAATCTCTCAGACTCCATTTTCTTGTTCTGTCTCTTCCATCTCAACATCCATTAATTAATCTATCTTTTAAATATTTAAAAATTTATTCCTCTTCTGTGCTCTAGTCTGTTTTTTGTCTTTGTGGTTTTTTTCATATCTAGTTCTGGTTCACAAACGAGATCTTCTTTTATTTATCTGCTACTATTTCCTCCAATGCATTTTAAAATTCAATTACTCTATCATGTGTTTTTACAGGTTACCTTAAATTCTCAAATTTGCCTCATTTAGAGCCCTCTTTCAGGGCAAGTCATTTAAAACTACTTACTTTATAGTTGCTCTCTTACTCAAATTTGTTAGTTTATTAATTTTTCTTTTTTAGGTTTGTTTTGTGGTCAGCTGCTTCTGTTTGCTCTTCGTGATGCTCTGTCCCAATTTGTTTTCCTCCAGGCTCTTCCCTGAATGCATCTTAGTTGGCTTGTAGTGTGGGAATGGCCTCCTGTGTGCATTTGTGTTTATTTTTCCTTTGTGTCTGAGGGATATCATTATATACTAAATTTTTGCCTATGCATCTCTGACACCAAGCGGTTGGTACAAATTAGAAGTTTTAAATTATCCCAAGAACTGATGACTTTTTTTTTTCTTGGAAATATTGTTTTGTTTTGATTTCTGTCTAGATTCTGGGAAGCCACAAATATCATGTATCCTTCTCCTCATGGGTGGATCTTTGTGCCCTGAGAGTGCTTTGTACCCTTAAAAGAATTAACAAGCCCCAAAACTCCTCTCCCATTCTTGCATTAACACTCTAAATCTAGCCATAACCGTGTCCCATTATAACAAATAACTGCTTCCCTTGACCCCCATGTACTTAAATGAGATATGGAGGCCTATTGATTGAACCAGTATTTTTTGGTTACCTGTTCTCTGTAAGGCATTGTAAATTAACCTGTTACTTTCTTCTAAGCAAAAGCATCCTGACCATCCTCTCACCACGAGCCCAGGTAAATATGATAGCATGAGGGTTTTTACATGCCTAATATTTCTAATATTTTTGTGAACTCAAATTTAGTAGTCCTTTTATCTCAAATCTTACAACAAATTGTGCTAATGTCAAGAACTGTATCATGAATGAAATGAAATTATAATGAATTTGTAATCATTCTTCAAGACTTCTATTACTTAATATATGATGATAATTTTAGAGTAAAAAATTACCCCCAACAAGAATAGTTGAGCAGTATTTGAGTCTCCAAATTGTCTTTTTATTCATTTTTAAGTTTGGCTCTTTTTTTTTTTTTTTTCAGTTCTCACTTCAGTACTTGAATTAGGGATTATAGAATCTTTTTTTTATTTTAGAGTTTTTTTTATTTTTTTTAAATTTTTTATTGTTATGTTAATCACCATATATTACATCATTAGTTTTTGATGTAGTGTTCCATGATTCATTGTTTGTTCATAACACCCAGTGCTCCATGCAGAATGTGCCCTCTTTAATACCCATCACCAGGCTAACCCATCCCCCTACGCTCCTCCCCTCTAGAACCCTCAGTTTGTTTTTCAGAGTCCATCATCTCTCATGGTTCGTCTCCCCCTCCGACTTACTCCCCTTCATTCTCCCTCTCCTGTTATCTTCTTCTTTTTCTTTTTTCTTAAAATATGTTGCGTTATTTGTTTCAGAAGTACAGATCTGTGATTCAACAGTCTTGCACAATTCACAGCGCTCACCATAGCACATACCCTCCCCAATGTCTATCACCCAGCCACCCCATCCCTCCCACCCCCAACCACTCCAGTAATACACAATGGAATATTATGCAGCCATCAAAAGGAATGAGATCTTGCCATTTGCAATGACGTGGATGGAACTGGAGGGTGTTATGCTTAGTGAAATAAGTCAGTCAGAGAAAGACATGTATCATATGACCTCACTGATATGAGGAATTCTTAATCTCAGGGATTATAGAATCTTAACCTCAAATGATTAATTAAAATTAAAGGGACAGTCTTTGACACTGTCATGCAAAATAACTTCATTTTAACAAAACCTTAAATGTAAGTACACTTTCTCAGAATGGCACTTTTGACATGCATGCTCCTTAAAGAGTAAAAGCCATTATCCAGGGAATACAAGTATTTGGAATTAAATGGTAACTTAACAAACTAGAAATCTCAGATTTTAGCAATGTTAGTGTTAATTTCTGAAGAAGGAAAAATTGGGATCCTTTGTACGATTGGCTTATAGTCATAAACTGCAAAGATGGATACTTAGTTCCTATAAAGCAAAGGCTTCTATTATGATTAAAGTCATCAAGAAACTTAAACACATGGCTGTATTTCCCTAAATCTTACCCAATGCTGGGGAATTTAGCACAGCATATATATTTTTTTTGCATGTTAATGACCATTATCAAAATACTAACCCTACCTTAAAAGAATATTTAACTGAAAGGGAAGCTCAATTTATGAACTTAAAAAGCAGAAATTAACAGGAGTTTGAACTTAACTATTAAGGACTGAGTCTAGCAAAAAAGGGAAGTCTGGTCTACAGATGGTAAATGAGGAAAATAAAAACCAAGAAATCTTTTTATAGACAGGCCCAAATTCATATAAAAAATTTCCAAAGATTTGATATCAAAATTAATGTCATTCCATTCAAAGAAGGAAAGTAATGTGAGATTACAATGTTATAAATAGATAATTACTAATACTAACATGCTGTCAGAACTGATGTGAATATAATTGGTAAAGTCACTTTGGAGAGTACTTGGCAGTACTTAGTGAAACTAAGTATGAATATTCCCTGGAATCGGGCGATTCCAGTCCTGGGTATTGGTGCTTCAGAAAAACTCTCATAGAGGTGCATAAGGAAACATACAACATTTATCACCAAGGCTGAAACCAACCTGGTAGTCATTCCAGGGAAAAGGATAAGTAAAATGCAGTAGATACCTAAGATGGAATTCTGTACAGAATAAAAATATTTACTAGATCTATTTATAGCAACATGGATAGGTCACCAAAAGATACTGTTACATGCAAGAAAGGAAGAAACAGGGTGAGCTGCATAAGTAAATACAAAAAGTAAACCAAACACAAATCAAGATTCTGTATTTATTTATACACATAAATGCAAATGAGTATATTGAACTTAGAGATAAACAGAAAGATAAAAAACTCATGTTGAGATAGAAACAGGATTGGGAATTGGAGAAGAAAAAATAATGTAAAGAAGTAAATAGAAAGACTAGTAAGAACCTAACCAGGGGACTTCAATGAGTAATGGCCTGTAATGAATTGAGACAAACAAGATGATATGATGCAACATATTAATAAATATCAAGTTAAGATAAAGAGAAGAGTGGGAGACCTTTTATATATGCAATTGATCAAAAATACAGGATTCTGTTTTCGATCCTAGGATCATTGAGTAAATGTGAAATAAGCTAAAAATGAATGCTTATATGTGTGTACTTAATTTTTCCATGTTCTAAATTTTATGCAAAGCACTTACACTATTTCTACGGTCAAGTAGTGGAGGGAAAACATGTCTGAACCACTCTTTATGAGGGACAGCAAGAGACCAAACCTATTAAAAAAGAGCAATATATTTTATTTCAAAAACAAAAGGAATAACAGCAAAAATAATTTTCCTAAACTTTGAGAAGGATTGTTTTTTACCACAAAAATAACCTAATGAGAATCTGTACACCTGATGGTATATCCTCAGTGAAAGCTTGTAGCTCTACTGCTCTGTGGTAAGCATCCTATTTCTGGAGAACATCAAGATAAAAATTAAGCATGAGTGCTCCTCCAAAATGAACTGGAAGTTGGAGTTGTTCAGAGTCTTCTGATAATTCATTTCCTGGTTCTTAGTTCTTTAGATCTTGATGACTTTTGGTAAAAATAATTATATACATACATACATATATATATATATTTTTTATTTATTTATTTCCCCCTGGTAGCAGAAGCTTTTAATTGATTAGGATGCTTCATTTAAATCTCCAGCCTTTGAAACAACAGCCAGAGAAACACTAGAGTAGGCTTTAAGATAAAGTTTCAAAGTCAGAAAATATCAATCACTGTCCTCATCAAAGAGGAAAAAGTAGAAGTAAAGAAAAAAGGCAAAAGTAGAGAGACCATGAATGAAAAACTTCTGGGATGCTTCAGAAATGTCAAATGATTTTCACTTTAATTTTGAGGCCAAATTATTTCAAGGAGTTTGCTTAGAAATTGTCATTGTCCTAGAAAACTAAAGAAAAATAGATTCCTTCACCATGTTCCCTCTATTACTTCTTTGGCCAAACTGGAATTAGAAACCGACGTATTTTGTTTTTCTTTAGTTTGGAATTTGGAAAGCATTCAATGTCCTCTCTGGTCATTTCACTTAGAATACTTATCTTTAGGATGTATATTAATTTTAAAATTTAATGAGCTGAGGTCATATTGGTCACAGAAAAATATTTATGTCAAAGATACATTAAAGGAGAGAGCCCTTTGAAATCATTCCTCCCTATGCTGCTTCACTGCTGGCAAAACAACCACTCTGGCCTGGGCAACTCTCACCACATCAAAGTGCCAAAAATCTCACCCATTAAATAGTATATAATTAAATTGATTATCCCCCTTCCTCCTAGAGGAAATCCAGAGTAAGGCCATCATGCCCTTCAGTCCTTTCGACCATACTGGACTTCAAAAAGCCCAAGATGCAATTTCATCCTTCATTATTTGGACTTAGAACTCCATACAGCTTTGCCCAGCCACTGCTCTGACCTGACCACATATCCAAGTTCGACACTGAAAATTGTTCATAGTGTAGGCTCTGTCATTAATAAAGCCCTTGATGTCCTCAGTCTTTGGTGTTGAGGTTCGATCGACGTTCTTAAAATTAAGCTCTCCTTTAAAGGCACTGCTTGCCCTTGGAGTGTTCTCAGAGGGTGGTTACGTTTTCTTTCTCACTCCATGTGCCAGTGGTCAGGGAGGCTGTGTAGATCTCCTGTTTGCTCTTCCCTGCTCCTCTGAGATCGTTTCTCTTCCTCCTCCTCTTGCCCAGCTGCTCCACCGGGGTGCACACAGTCAGATAGTCCCTGTCCCACACTTCCTAGCTACACGTATCTATCCTTCTGGGAAGTGCTCCTACTCCTTTCTTTCAAGATTTTAGAACCTGCTTACGCTTCCTCCAGCACCACTCCTCTTTGAATCAGTCATGCCAGTATCCACATAATATTAGATTCCTCCCCTTTCCTGGGTCTTTGGGCTTCCAGTGATCTTGTCTTCTACCCCCTATCAGCTGCCCATTTCTATGATCAGACCAAAGATACTGTCATTCACAATAACTATCTTCTTTTTATAATCTGCATTTCATACATTATACAGTCAGGCCACCATTTTGACAGCTGTTCCCTTCATTCTTTTGATCCACTGGGACCGCCAATCCATTGACACAAACATAGTAGCTCTTTGTGAGACTGAAGGCCTCCCGTTTTTTCTTCCCTGTCTTTGTGTTTCAATAGATCAGTCATCACAGTCAGCTTTGCTTCCCCTTTCTCTCTTCAGTCCTGCCAACTTGACAAGACCTCAATGCTGGTGACTGAATTTCCCACCTACTTAGTACCTATAATATGGCTGGAGAAGAACAAATCCCCAGTTTGGTGACTCCTTTTAAATTCATGACTACAACTGTAAGTGGGTCATCAGGGTTGTTTGGAAATCTCTTTCCCAAGTTAATTCACCCTCTTTCTGAGACAACCGTTTATGTTCTCGCTCTTCAGACTCAGCAATCCCCCTCCATTCTGAGCTGATGTCCTTGCTTCACATTGCACTAGTGAAAGACAAATAATGAGGGAATGCCTACATAGGTCTAGCATTAAATCTATCTCCAATTGAACCCATAAAGCTTGCCTTACTCCATTTAGAATGGTGGACTTTCCCTGTTTGTATTTAATGCCCATCTCTCCATTTTGTGAAGTGAATGACCTTTCCTCTGACTCACTCAAGAACATTCCTCCTGTAATTGTTCCTTTTCTCCCTGAAGAAATGATCCACCCCATTATACTTGATCATTCTCATTAGTATATAAACATGTTTCAATGTCCTTAACTGAAAAAAATAATTATTTTGGTCCCATATCTTTATACAGCTACTATCCCTTTTTTTCTGCTCCACTTTGGGGAAAATATCCTCAAAAGATTTGTGCTCATCTCTATTTTATTCCTCTTGAACTTACTCTAATCAGGATGTGTTTCTAAGCATTTACTAAATACTTTCCTAATATTATCACCAATAAACGACATTGCCAATTCTATTGACTTAATCTTTTATTTATTTTTATTTTTATTTCAGTATAGTTAACATACAGTGTTAGTAGTTTCCAGTGTACAATACAGTGATTCAACAACTCTCTACAGTACTCAGGGCTCATCATAATTGTACTCGTAGGGTTTTCTGTATATAGTGTCATGTAATCTGCAAACTGTGAAAATTTTACTTTGTCCTTACTGATTTGGATTCCTTTTATTTATTTGGTCTGATTGCTGTGGCTGGGCCTACTAGTACTATGTTGGAAAAAGTAGTGAGAGTGGACATCCTTGTCTTAATCCTGACTTTAGAGGAAAAGTTCTATGGATTTTTCATATATGGCCTTTATTATATTGAGGTATGTTCCCTCTAAACCTAACTCATTGAGGGTTTTTATCATGAACGGATGTTATATTTTGTGAAATGATTTTTCTGCATCTATTGAAATAATAATATGGTTCTTATCCTTTCTCTTACTGTGATACATCACGCTTACAGATTTGTGAATTTTGAGCCACCCTGTATTCCATTTGATTGTGGTAAGTAATGTTTTTTAATGTATTTTTAGATTTGGTTTGCTGTTATTTTCTTGAGGATTTTTGAATCTATGTTCTTCGGAGATGGCTTGTAGTTCTTTTTTTTTTTTTTTTTTCTGTAGTGTTATTATCTGGTTTTGGTGTAAGGGTAATGCTGGCCTCATGGAATGAATTTGCAAGCTTTTCTTCCTCTTGTATTTTTTGGAATAATTTGAGAATAGGTATTAACTCTTTAAATGTTTGGTAGAATTTACCTGTGAAGCTATCTGATCCTTGACTTTCTTTGCTGGGAGTTTTTTGATTACTGATAAAATTGCATTACTTGTAATCTGTCTGTTCAATCTTTCTATTTTTTTCCTGATTCATTTTTGGTATATGTTTGGTATATGTTTCTAGGAATTTATCCAATTATAGGTTGTCCAATCTGTTGACATAAAATTTTCCATAATCTCTTAGAATCCTTCGTACTTCTGTGGCATCAGTTGTGATTTTTCCTCTTAGATTTCTGATTTTGTTTGAGCCCCTCCCCCCCCCTTTTTTGGAAGTGTCTGGCTAAAGGTTTATCAATTTCATTGATCTTTTCAAAGAACTAGCTCCTGGTTTCCTTGATCTGTTTTATTTTTATTTTTACTGTTGTAGTTTCTTTCCTTTTTTTTTTTTTTGTAGTTGTTTAAGATTTATTTACTTTTAGAGAGAGCGAGAGAGTGCAGGATAAGGGGCAGAAAGAGAGAATCCTGAAACAGACTCTCCACTGAGCACTGAGCCTGACATGGGGCTCAGTCCCAGAACCCTGAGATCGTAAGCTGAGTGGAAATCAAGAGTCAGATGCTTAACCAACTGAGCCACACAGGCGCCCCTGTTGTAGTTTCTATTTCACTTCTTTCTGCTCTTAATCTTCATCGTTTCCTTCCTTCTGCCTGTTTTGGGGTTTGTTTATTCTTTTTTTAAATTTTTTTATTTTTTATTATGTTAATCACCATACATTAAATCATTAGTTTTTGATGTAGTGTTCCATGATTCATTGTTTGCATATAACACCCAGTGCTCCATGCAGTACGTGCCCTCTTTAATACCCATCACCAGGTTAACCCATCCCCCCATCCCCCTCCCATCTAGAACCCTCAGTTTGTTTCTCAGAGTCCATAGTCTCTCATGGTTCGTCTCTCCCTCCAATTCCCCCCTCCCCTTCATTCTTTCCTTCTGGCTATCTTCTTTTTTTTTTTTTTTTTCTTTTTCTAGCTCCTTTAGGTTAAATTTAGGTTGTTTATTTGAGACTTTTCTTCTTGAGATAGGCTTGTATGCTATAAACTTGTATCTTAGAATAGCTTCTGCTGCATCCCAAAGATTTCGGACCATTGTGTTTTCATTTTTCATTTGTCTCCTTGTGTTTTTCGATTTCCTCTTTGATTTCAGTTGACCCATACCTTGTTGGGTAGCATGTTATTTAACCTACTTATATTTATGCTTTTTCCAGTTTTTCTCCTGTGGTTGATTTCTAGTTTCACAGCATGTGATTAGAAAAGATGCAGGTATGACTTTGATCTTTTTGAATTGGTTGAGGCTGGTTTTGTGACCTAATATGTAATCTCTTTTGGAGAATTTTTCATGTGTACTTGAAAAGAATGTCTATTCTGTTTTAAGATGGAATGCTCTGAATATATTTGTTAGATCCATCTGGTCCAATGAGTTCTTCAAAGCCACTATTGCCATCTAACTCATCTTTACTGTTCTCCCTCTGCCCCCATGTTTTAGGTATATGGTATCATAATTTACATCCTTTTATTTTGTGAGTCCCTTGACTGATTTCTATAGGTATGCTTCATTTAACTGCTTTTGTGCTTCCTACTTTTCCTACTTCATCTTATGGTATTTCCTTTCCACTCAGAGTCCTCTTTAATATTTCCTGTAGGCCTGGTTTAGTGATGATGAATTCCTTTAAGGTTTCTTTGGGAAACTCTTCAATTCTTTCTGTTCTGAATGATAGCCTTGCTGAACAGAATATTCTTGGCTGCAGGTTTTTCCCTTTCAACACTTTGAATATATCATGCCATTCTCTTCTGTACTACAAAGTTTCTGCTGAAACATCAGCTGATAGCCTTATGATGTTTCCCTTGTATGTAACAGTTTTCTCTCACTGCTTTAAAAATTTTGTCTTAATTATTACTTTTCATAATTTTAATTACTATGTGTCATGGTGTGGACCTTCTTGGGTTGATTTTGTTGGGGCTCTCTATGCATCCTGGATTGATTTCTGTTTTTCTCCCCCCCTATATTTGGGATGTTTTCAGCTATTATTTCTCCAAATACATTTTATGCCCCCATTTTTTCACTTCTCTTCTTTGTGAATGTTACTATGCTTGATGTTGCTGAGTTTTTGAAGTCTGTTCTCATTAAGCAATATTTGTCTCTCACCTGTTCAGCTTGACTGCTTTGCATTTCTCTGTCTTCCAGCTCACTGATCTGCTCTTCAGTTTCCTCTAGTCTATTTTTTCCATCTATTATATTTTTACTTTATTACTGAGTTCTTTGCCTCTGGTTCTTTTTTGTGTTCTTTTTGTTGAGGTTTTCACTGAGATCCACCACTCTTTTCTCAAGTCCAGTGAATATCCTTATGACATTTCTTTAAATTCTTCATTCTTTATCTCCATTTTTAAGGATTTTTCTTTATCAGGGGGAGAGAGAGAGAGACCGCCCAAGCAGGGGGACTGGCAGGTGGAGGGAGAAGCAGGGTCCCCGCTGAGCAAGGAGCCCCTTACAGGACTCCATTCCAGGACCCTGGGATCATGGCCTGAGCCAAAGGCAGATGCTTAACCAACTGAGCCACCCAGGTGGCTGGCCAGTCTTTGGCTGTGGTTTTGTCCTGTTACTTAGTTTGGGACATAATCCTCTGTCTCCTCATTTTGTCTCTGTGTCTGTTCTTATCTGTTAGGAAAGTCACCCATGTCTCTTGTTCTTGAAAGTAATGGCCTTATGAAGAAGAGTCCCTTCAATGCAAGGTCCCCTGTTTGGAAGCTGGCACTTCAGGGGTGTCTCCTATGTATGTTGCATGCACCCTACTTTAATGACTCAAATGCATTTTTTTTTTTTCAGCCCAGTCATCTGCAGTGTTTCTGTTTGCCTGTTGTGGGCACGGCTGTTGTTAGTGGGCCAGTCTGGGGCTGTCTTTGGCTTAAGTCAGACCAGGCATTTGCCAGAGATCCAGTAACACTGAATTGCAGGGCACTCTTCTTGTTTTGTCCCCTGTGAAGCTTAGTTGGTGGGTGGGCTTACAGTCAGATCAGCTCACTGCTGGGTTGCACTGGGATAGGTATGTGGGGTTATCTTCCCTTCTCCCTGGGGCAGGAATCACCGTGGAGTGTGCTGGCTTCTGTTGGGGTAGCTTGTACACTGTCAGGCTTGTGGCACTACTTTATTTAGATGGACTCTGGCCAAGAGCTTATTAGAGGGGTATGTCTGTAGGATAACACTGGAGTGGAGCACATCGTCCCAGCAAGGTCCATGCTGACTGCTATGAGAGGGGAACTGCAGCCACCCTAGAAACCTGGAAGTTGGGCTGGAGGAGACAGAATTGCCTATGGTGGGCTGTGCTGTTAGCAAGCTAGGTAGGGAGTGTTGGCACCACATTGGTTCCTGCAGGTGTCCCTGTATCTAGGTTGGCAGGTCAGGGAGGGATATGGTTCCTGCCAGCTCTTTGGTTCTTGGAGAAGTTTCCCAAAGATCTCTGTCCCTCCAGCACATGTTGAGATTAGTAAATAAATCTCCCTACTGTATACCCCAGGTATACTGCTTTTTATACTGCTGTTTCTATGCTATATTTAGTGGGGCTGTTTTTTGTGCCTTCTCTTTTAAGGACAAGGACTCAGTTTCCTCTCCCTCCTGCCCCTCCCAGAGCTGAGGTCACTGATTTCCATAGTTTCAGCCCCACTGATAAGAACTCACAAATTTTAGGCCCTTCTGGGTTTCACAGTCAAATGTCAAGGAGATTTGTCTTCCCAGTGCAGTTCCCCAGTGCCTCATGTGGGGTCTACTTCTGTCCCCTCTGCATGCCTGCAGCATCCCTCCCTCCTGCAGACAATCCTTCAGGTCACTTTGGCTCCTGACTGTGTCTTCTCCCTTCCTACCCTTTTTATTGTGGTCTCCTCGCTACCTTTAGCTGTCAAAAGTCTATTCTGTCAGTCTGGGGTTGTTTTCTGGATTACGTACTCTGATGTGGGTGTTAACTAGGCATAATGGTTGGACAAAGGGAGTCTGATCCTCCCACTCTGCCTTCTTCCCTGGAAGTCCCTATTGACTTATTCTTAATTCTTACTTTATTTGATCTCATAATAGCAAATATAATTATTATATGGCATGGTCTATTTTATCCACTGTTATTTCTTATTATCTAGAAAAGGACCCAGCATTATAAAAGGAGCTCAGTAAATAGTTATTGCATGCAGGAGTGAATAAATCCTTGAATATCTTTTGGCAGTACACAAAGAAAAGCAGTAGTATTTTTTTTTTTAAGTTAGTATTTCTACTAATTCTCCTTGTGGTAGCAATGAATAACAAACTGTATTGAAGTCATAGTCCATTTTTTAGTAAGTTTTCTTTAAAATTAAAGTAAACGTGGTTTTGGACTTTTGGGTATGGTAAAGGAGACACTGAGAGGTTGAAAAGAGGAGGAAAAGGGAACCTTATAATCATTAGAAAATGTCAGACTATTTGAAGGGGGCACCACTAATACACATTTGTAAGAAGCCATGGATATGTAGTATGCAATCTTTAGTGAGATACTGTCTCAGTTGAGTTGTTGTGATAACTTTCTAGCTGGTCTCTCTTCTTTAACTTTTATCCCCCACAAACTACTCTCACCATAAGAAGCCAGAGCAGTTTTTTTTTTTTTTTAATATTTTATTTATTTATTTGACAGAGACAGGGCAAGAGAGGGAACACAAGCAGGGGGAGTGGGAGAGAGTGGGAAAGGGAGAAGCAGACTCCCCGCTGAGCAGGGAGGCTGATGCGGGGCTTGATCCCAGGACCCTGGGATCATGACCTGAGCCCAAGGCAGATGCTTAATGACTGAGCCACCCAGGCACCCCCAGAGCAGTTCTTTAAAAAGGCAATTCCAGTCAAGTGATTCCTCAGCTCCCATTCTCCAAAACCTTCCAAACTCATTAAGAATAAAACAGAAATCCTGAACTCTATTTCCTTTAGGTTTCATTAGCTATTCCTTTTCTATAGTCTTAAAATGCCTTCGTTGATCATTGATTTTTAGCCCTTCTTCATTTTTAATGTATTAAAAGCTATAACCTCTACCCATAAAAGAGTTTAACTGTGTCTCACAGGTTTCCATATGCCATATTTCTTGACCACTTAATCAAAATGTTCTAATTTTCATTGTGATTTCTTTTTTGACCTAACAATTTTTAAAGGGGTATCATATTTCAAACACTTAAGGTTTTGTTCTCATTTTTATTAGTTTCTAGGTTAATTCCATGGTGTTCAGAGAATATACCCTGAGATTTAAATCCTCTGAAATTTGCTGAAACTTTATTTAAGGCCAACCATGTGGAGAATTAAAAAAAATATATTGGGTCCATTTGAAATAATTGTATCCTATGTACTTACTTGGTGTCATGTACTTACTTGGTGTCTGTTACATTAAATTAATTGGATTGTTCAAATCTGTATTAATTCTATCAGTAAAAGACATTAAAATCTATCGTTGGTATATTTTTTTCTGTTCTAATTTAATATGTTGTGAAGCTACGTGACTGGCAGCCTACAAACTTAGAATTGTTATACCCTTCGGTAGACTAAAACTTGTATCATTATGAAGTAGTCTTCTTTCTCTGGTCATTCTTGCTTGAAGTTCAATTAATCTGATATTAATATGGCAGTATAGCCATACCGGCTTTCTGTTAGTGAGCAATGTTTTCTCCAACCTTTTGCTTTCACTCCTTTTGTATCCTAAGACTTAAGACCTGTCTCTTGTAGTTTGTATAGCAAATATTGTATATGTTCCCTCCATGTTCCCTTGGGCCACTTACTCATTTCTGTACATGCCAATACTTATGTCAAATTTGAGGGCTGTCCTCAGGCTGCAGCACCCATTTTGCCCACAGACAAAAATGTCCAGAAGTACCTGGGAATTAACATTCCCCAGAGGCACCCCTTATCCAATGACTGACAGGTGTGGAAGGATGAGTATCGCAGATCACTTAAACTTTGGCAGGGTTGTGTATTTTGCAGTACTGTCTAGGATTTCCTCACTTTTAAAACAGCAATCATGCCCTCTGGCAGCTAGCTTGATGGTGTCCACCTTATACACTGCCTTGCCTTCCCTAGATCACATCTTCCTCTCCCAACCTTGTTCTTGGTATCTTCTAATAAACTACTTACACTTGATTCCTTGACACAGTGTCTGCTTCTGGGGTAATCCAAACTAAGGGCTTTTGAAACAATTTTTAAATCTAATTTGATAATGATTGTATATTAATCCAACTATTATTTTATATATTAATCCAACTATTATTATTTTATATTTAATAAAATTACTAATTTAAGGATTTAAAACTATCAATGACTATTTGATTTGTATTTATGCCACCAGTTCTAGGCACTTTGTTCTTTGAGGATTTTTAAAAGTGTTCTACCCCTTGTTAGCTCCTTAACTGTACATTTTCCTGCTATTTTTAGTAGTTTTTAGTTATTACAACATGCATTTTTGACTTGTTAATGTCTGATATAAATTAGTACTTTTACTATTTTCTATAGCCAACGTTTTATTAAGGATTTGAGACGATTTAATGCTTATAGGAAACCATTTAGATAGATAAGCATACATTACATGGAGGAGCCAACATTCTAAACTGGATATATTTAATCCAGAGACCACACTTGTAAGGCTAACACAATACTTGGTATAAAAGATGCTCAACAAGTATTAATTTATTCCTTCCAATTAAAAATATAAAATTGTAAATGAAATCTTGTGCAATTATTCTTAGCCTAAAGTTTGCAAATGAACAATTCTCAACATCATATCCTTTGTAATTTTAAAGAGCAAAAAGAAAAATAAAATAGCACTTCAGAAAACCACAGCCTACTCTGTTAGCGTTAAAAGTGGAGCTTACTCAGTCATGCTTGATTGATTAGGACACAGTGTACTTAAAGGAGGCTGTACTTTCAGGTGTACTCTAAATGATACACCTTGAGATCATCCATTAGTGATTGTCTTTATGGTATAAGGTCAATATAAATACCAAGATGTCCACACTCCAAAGTCCAGAAATGGCACAGGGATATGGCCCATAGTGTTAGACAACACATTTTGGGTGAGGGAGAGGTAGTAAGGAAGAGATAACTGTTTTAGTTTGAAGACTCTTAAAAATCTTATGATTTGATGTTTCTGCTTTGCTTCTAAAACAGAAGGATTAGAGAAAATACATGCAAACACAGTTGCCTTTATCACTAGCTTCATTTTTAGTAGCAATAATGGTAAAGAGGAGGAGATTAACATATGTGCATTTGCATATATATGTAGAAGTATCGAACTAAAGAATACAGATGAGGTTGAAAAAGAAATTAGCTTACTCAGTGCCTGTACAGAAACAAATATTGAAATCCAATTATGTAGAATCCTTTCTATAATACTACCTTGTATAGAAGAGTGTTCTGAATCAAATGGTTTTATTTTGGACCCTTCATACATGATAATCCAAACGGCCAAGTCCCTTTCTCTTTGGAGTTAGGGACTGCCTTAGTTACTTCCTGGCCTTTAGTTCTTTGATGCCACCTATGACTGAGGAAAGGTGGGTATTAGTGCCCTGCTGGATATGACATTAAATATCTAAGGGCTTTGTGAGAAAGCTCTGCCAGACCATCAGAATGTATTTCAGTGTCTGAGGTTTTGTCTCCTTAAGCAACTTTAGAGTAATGAGGTCAGTCAGAAAAAGCTAAATAGTTCTTGATATTGGACTGGAACAGAGATAGGATGTAAATAGAACAATGACTCATAATACTGCAGTAAACTGGGGTAACTGCACCTTGGTAATAGAGATGGAGAGAAAGGGAACAACCCTTGGCAAAAATGCAAAGTCAGCAAGGTCCGTTACCACCACCCTCCTACAGTTTTTTCCTTTTGATAACTCAAAAGTGATCAATACCATTCAAACAGTCAGCTGTTACTTAAAATTTTTCCCTTGTAAAAGTAACTAATATACCCAGTAGTTTTCATGCTGTGCTGGAGATAGGTACATCAAGCTTTTAGAAATTGATAAGCTAGTAAAATAGCCAACTAATTATCTTTGCTCATTTTCCACGCTTACCAAAAGTCTTTTTTATATATACCTAGATTTGTATGTAAATTTTTTTTTTTACAGAAGAAAGTACATTGATGAGGTTGATGCAAGTTATGTCCCATGAGATAATGAATAATGAATAAGATACATTTTCTCATTGGCACTAGTCTCAGACCTTTGTCACTAAGATGTAAATTCCTGATGATTGCTTAAAATGTTATTTACATTGCAGATACTCCTAGTAAATTCAGTCAAAGACTTAGGTTAGAGGAAGAAAGTTATTAATTAAATTTCAAAAGCCAGTGAAAAGGGTGAATTTGGGCAATGGGAAGGACTTGGAGTCTGAACATCTGGTTACTGTCTCTACTATGTAAGATTCATTTTAATGATAGGGAGAAAAAAATCAAATGTGGAGTGATCCAGGAGAATCTGATTTTTTTTTTTTATTTACCATAGATCATAGGAGATACTAAAGTTTTGACACTCGAGCTAATAACAGATTTTACCATATATGTAAAAGGATTTCAAGCAAATGAGCTTTAAAACAGTATGACATCTTAGGAGCGCCTGGGTAGCTTAATCGGTTAAGCACCTGCCTTCTGCTCAGATCATGATTCCAGGTTCCTGGGATGGAGCCCCATATTGGGCTCTCTGCTCAGCTGGGAGCCTGCTTCTCCCTCTCTATCTCTGCCCCTTCCCCCAACTCATGCTCTCTCTTGCTCATTCTCTCTCAAATAAAATCTTAAAAAAAAAAAAAGTATGACCTCTTGCTGTACATTCTTAAAATCTTCAATGAGGAAAAAATGTCCAAATGTGGGACGTGTATAAAAACTTCCAGTGTGCATATGCAACTTAAACTATGAATCAGGATATAGTTTGTGTGATTTTTATGGAAAGCAATGTTTAACAAAGACTAAAGCAAGGATATTATACTCCTTTTCCTGTTTTTGTGTGTTTTAGCCTGTTTTATTTGCATTATTATTGTAATAGGTACACAAAAGTTCAAAATTTAAAAAAACGGTTGTTTTTGAGTCCTGTAATTTAGCAGTGCATTTTGCTTTAAAAGCCTGAATGCTGAAATTGCATGTGAAATTTCTGTGTAAAGTAGGTACACCTTCTTCCAAATGCCAATTTACTGCTATAATTTGGGCAGCCAGTTTTTGAAAGTGGATTCTTACCTGTCTTGAAATGAACCTATGCTAATTGTTTGTTGTTGTTGTTGTTGTTTTTAGTTAAAATGTACTGGTTTGAGGCAGATTTGTACCATAGTTTTGATCCTAAGCATCACATCATGGCTTATTTTCTTCGTTTCGCTTACTACTAGAATCATAAAATTTTCCATCGATAAATCACTTAAAGAATCTGAAAACTGACAAGATCAATAGATTGATGGGTCAATAGATTTATCTATTGGTGGATAATACATTATTCTTTTTTTTTTCTTTTGGAAGTCAATGTTCCTTAGGGGTTACAAATATGATTTTTAATGAAAAATATACTCTGTGAAATACTATTTACTTACATTTTTTTTTAAATTTTTTGTTATGTTAATCACCATATATTACATCATTTGTTTTGGTGTAGTGTTCCATGATTCATTGTTTGTTCATAACACCCAGTGCTCCACGCAGAACGTACCCTCTTTAATACCCATCACCAGGCTAACCCATCCCCCTAGCCTCCTCCCCTCTAGAAACCTCAGTTTGTTTTTCAGAGTCCATCATCTCTCCTGGTTCGTCTCCCCCTCTAACTTACTCCCCTTCATTCTTCCTCTCCTGCTATCTTCTTCTTTTTCTTTTTTCTTAAAATATGTTGCGTTATTTGTTTCAGAAGTACAGATCTGTGATTCAACAGTCTTACACAACTCACAGTGCTCACCGTAGCACATACCCTCCCCAATGTCTATCACCCAGCCACCCCATCCCTCCCACCCCCAACCACTCCAGCAACCCTCAGTTTGTTCCTAAGATTAAGAATTCCTCATATCAGTGAGGTCATATGATACATGTCTTTCTCTGATTGACTTATTTCACTCAGCATAACACCCTCCAGTTCCATCCACGTCGTTGCAAATGGCAAGATCTCATTCCTTTTGATGGCTGCATAATATTCCATTGTGTATATATACCACCTCTTCTTTATCCATTCATCTGTCGATGGACATCTTGGCTCTTTCCACAGTTTGGCTATTGTGGACATTGCTGCTATAAACATTGGGGTGCACATACCCCTTCGGGTCCCTACATTTGTATCTTTGGGGTAAATACCCAGTAGTGCAATTGCTGGATCGAACGGTAGCTCTAATTTCAACTGTTTGAGGAACCTCCATACTGTTTTCCAGAGTGGTTGCACCAGCTTGCATTCCCACCAACAGTATAGGAGGGTTCCCCTTTCTCCACATCCCCGCCAACATCTATCGTTCCCTGACTTGTTAATTTTAGCCATTCTGATGGGTGTGAGGTGGTATCTCATTGAGGTTTTGATTTGGATTTCCCTGATGCCGAGCGATGTTGAGCACTTTTTCATGTGCCTGTTGGCCATTTGGATGTCTTCTTTGGAAAAATGTCTGTTCATGTCTTCTGCCCATTTCTTGATTGGATTCTTTGTTCTTTGGGTGTTGAGTTTGATAAGTTCTTTATAGATTTTGGATACTAGCCCTTTATCTGATATGTCATTTGCAAATATCTTCTCCCATTCTGTCGGTTGTCTTTTGGTTTTGTGGACTGTTTCTTTTGCTGTGCAAAAGCTTTTTATCTTGATGAAATCCCAATAGTTCATTTTTGCCCTGGCTTCCCGTGCCTTTGGTGATGTTTCTAGGAAGAAGTTGCTGTGGCTGAGGTCGAAGAGGTTGCTACCTGTGTTCTCCTTTAGGATTTTGATGGACTCCTGTCTCACGTTTAGGTCTTTCAACCATTTGGAGTCTATTTTTGTGTGTGGTGTCAGGAAATGGTCCAGTTTCATTCTTCTGCATGTGGCTGTCCAATTTTCCCAACACCATTTGTTGAAGAGACTGTCTTTTTTCCATTGGACATTCTTTCCTGCTTTGTCAAAGATAAGTTGACCATAGAGTTGAGGGTCCATTTCTGGGCTCTCGATTCTGTTCCATTGATCTATGTGTCTGTTTTTGTGCCAGTACCATACTGTCTTGATGATGACAGATTTGTAATAGAGCTGGAAGTCCGGAATTGTGATGCCGCCAGCTTTGCTTTTCTTTTTCAATATTCCTCTGGCTATTCGGGGTCTCTTCTGGTTCCATACAAATTTTAGGATTATTTGTTCCATTTCTTTGAAAAAAGTGGATGGTATTTTGATGGGGATTGCATTGAATGTGTAGATTGCTCTAGGTAGCATTGACATGTTCACAATGTTGGTTCTCCCAATCCATGAGCATGGAACATTTTTCCATTTCTTTGTGTCTTCTTCAATTTCTTTCCTGAGTATTTTATAGTTTTCTGAGTACAGATCCTTTGCCTCTTTGGTTAAATTTATTCCTAGGTATCTTATGTTTTGGGTGCAATTGTGAATGGGATCGACTCCTTGATTTGTCTCTCTTCTGTCTTGTTGTTGGTGTATAGGAATGCCACTGATTTCTGTGCATTGATTTTATAGCCTGCTACTTGACTGAATTCCTGTATGAGTTCTAGCAGTTTTGGGGTGGAGTCTTTTGGGTTTTCCACATACAGTATCATATCATCTGCAAAGAGTGAGAGTTTGACTTCCTCTTTGCCGATTTGGATGCCTTTGATTTCTTTTTGTTGTCTGATGGCTGTGGCTAGGACTTCTAATACTATGTTGAATAGCAGTGGTGAGAGTGGACATCCCTGCCGCGTTCCTGACCTTTGGGGAAAAGCTCTCAGCTTTTCCCCATTGAGAATGATATTCGCTGTAGGTTTTTCGTAGATGGCTTTTATGATATTAAGGTATGTACTCTCTATCCCTCTACTCTGAAGAGTTTTGATCAAGAAAGGATGCTGTACTTTGTCAAATGCTTTTTCTGCATCTATTGAGAGGATCATATGATTCTTGTTCTTTCTTTTGTTAATGTATTGTATCACGTTGATTGATTTGCGGATGTTGAACCAGCCTTGCAGCCCAGGGATAAATCCCACTTGGTCATGGTGAATAATCCTTTTAATGTACTGTTGGATCCTATTGGCTAGTATTTTGGTGAGAATTTTTGCATCCATGTTCATCAAGGATATTGGTCTGTAATTCTCCTTTTTGATGGGATCTTTGTCTGGTTTTGGGATCAAGGTAATGGTGGCCTCATAAAATGAGTTTGGAAGTTTCCCTTCCATTTCTATTTTTTGGAACAGTTTCAGGAGAATAGGTATTAATTCTTCTTTAAATGTCTGATAGAATTCCCCTGGGAAGCCATCTGGCCCTGGGCTTTTGTTTGTTGGGAGATTTTTGATGACTGCTTCAATTTCCTTAGTGGTTATAGGTCTGTTCAGGTTTTCTATTTCTTCCTGGTTCAGTTTTGGTAGTTGATACATCTGTAGGAATGCACCCATTTCTTCCAGGTTATCTAATTTGCTGGCATAGAGTTGCTCATAATATGTTCTTATAATTGTTTGTATTTCTTTGGTGTTGGTTGTGATCTCTCCTCTTTCATTCATGATTTTGTTGATTTGGGTCATTTCTCTTTTCTTTTTGATCAGTCTGGCCAGGGGTTTATCAATCTTGTTAATTCTTTCAAAGAACCAGCTCCTAGTTTCGTTGATCTGTTCTAGTGTTCTTTTGGTTTCTAGTTCATTGATTTCTGCTCTGATCTTTATGATTTCTCTTCTCCTGCTGGGTTTAGGCTTTATTTGCTGTTCTTTCTCCAGCTCCTTTAGGTGTAGGGTTAGGTTGTGTATTTGAGACCTTTCTTGTTTCTTGAGAAAGGCTTGTATTGCTATATACTTTCCTCTCAGGACTGCCTTTGCTGTATCCCAAAGATTTTGGACAGTTGTGTTTTCATTTTCATTGGTTTCCATGAATTTTTTAAATTCTTTTTTAATTTCCTGGTTGACCCATTCATTCTTTAGTAGGATGCTCTTTAGCCTCCATGTATTTGAGTTCTTTCCGACTTTCCTCTTGTGATTGAGTTCTAGTTTCAAAGCATTGTGGTCTGAAAATATGCACAGAATAATCCCAATCTTTAGGTACCGGTTGAGACCTGATTTGTGACCTAGGATGTGATCAATTCTGGAGAATGTTCCATGGGCAGTAGAGAAGAATGTGTATTCCGTTGCTTTGGGATGGAATGTTCTGAATATGTCTGTGAAGTCCATTTGGTCCAGTGTGTCATTTAAAGTCTTTATTTCCTTGTTGATCTTTTGCTTAGATGATCTGTCCATTTCAGTCAGGGGGGTGTTAAAGTCCCCCACTATTATTGTTGTCAATGTGTTTTTTGCTTTTGTTATTAATTGCCTTATATAATTGGCTGCTCCCATGTTCGGGGCATAGATATTTACAATTGTTAGATCTTCTTGTTGGATAGACCCTTTAAGTAGGATATAGTGTCCTTCCTCATCTCTTATTACAGTCTTTGTTTTAAAATCTACTTTGTCTGATATAAGGATTGCCACCCCAGCTTTCTTTTGGTGTCCATTAGCATGGTAAATTGTTTTCCACCCCCTCACTTTCAATGTGGGGGTGTCTTTGGGTCTAAAATGAGTCTCTTGTAGACAGCATATTGATGGGTCTTGTTTTTTAATCCAATCTGATAGCCTGTGTCTTTTGATTGGGGCATTTAGCCCATTTACATTCAGGGTAACTATTGAAAGATATGAATTTAGTGCCATTGTATTGCCTGTAAGGAGACTGTTACTGTATGTTGTCTGTGTTCCTTTCTGATCTTTGCTGCTTTTAGGCTCTCTCTTTGCTTAGAGGACCCCTTTCAATATTTCTTGGAGGGCTGGTTTCGTGTTTGCAAATTCCTTTAGTTTTTGTTTGTTCTGGAAGCTTTTTATCTTTCCTTCTATTTTCAATGACAGCCTAGCTGGATATAGTATTCTTGGCTGCGTATTTTTCTCGTTTAGTGCTCTGAAGATATCATGCCAGTCCTTTCTGGCCTGCCAGGTCTCTGTGGATAGGTCTGTTGCCAATCTAATATTTTTACCATTGTAGGTTACGTATCTCTTCTCCCGAGCTGCTTTCAGGATTTTCTCTTTGTCTCTGAGACTCTAAGTTTTACTATTAGATGTCGGGGTGTTGACCTATTATTATTGATTTTGAGAGGGGTTCTCTGTGCCTCCTGGATTTTGATGCCTGTTTCCTTCCTCATATTAGGGAAGTTCTCTGCTATTATTTGCTCCAATATACCTTCTGCCCCTCTCTCTCTCTCTCTTCTTCTTCTGGGATCCCAATTATTCTAATGTTGTTTCGTCTTATCGTATCACTTATCTCTCGAATTCTGCCCTCGTGATCCTGTAGTTGTTTCTCCCTCTTTTTCTCAGCCTCTTTATTTTCCATCATTTGGTCTTCTATATCACTGATTCTCTCTTCTGCCTCATTTATCCTAGCAGTTAGTGCCCCCATTTTTGATTGCACCTCATCAATAGCCTTTTTGATTTCGACTTGGTTAGATTTTAGTTCTTTTATTTCTCCAGAAAGGGTTTCTCTAATAACTTCCACGCTTTTTTCAAGCCCAGCTAGTATCTTTAAAGTTATGATTCTGAACTCTAGGTCCGACATTGTATTAATGTCCGTATTGAGTAGGTCCCTGGCTGACGGCACTACCTCTTGTTCTTTTTGCTGAGGTGATTTTTTTTGTCTTGTCATTTTGTTCAGAGGAGAATAGATGAATGAGAGAACAAAATGCTAACAGGTTTACAACGTCCCCAGCAAATATACTGTATACAAATCAGAAAAGACCTGAAACCAGGGGAAAAGAAAGGGAAAGAAAGAAAAAAGAAAGAGAAAAAAAGAAAAAAAAGATAAAAACAAAAACAGAACAATACAAAAAAAGCAGAATGTGATCAAATATGATCAGGCTAGTGTATAGATCAGTGCCACACACTAGATTTTGGGTGTATTTTGATCTGTTAGAAAAAAGTGCCTCCTAAAATTTTAAAGGAAGAAAGACATATATGTACAAAATAAGGGTTGATACAATGAAGGGATAGAAGATGACTGTAAAGATGAAAATTATAAAAGATTTTATAAAAGGACTTGATAAGATAAGAAGTTGTTTGAAAAAAGAAAGAAGATTTAAAAAAAAAAAAGAAAAAAGGGAGAGAATGTGATCAGGCAGGAGACTAGAACAGAGCTATACACTAGTGATTTAGGGTATATTTTGATCTGTTAGAAGAAACTATCTCAAAATTTTAAAGAGAGAACAACTTATATATATATATATATATATATATATGCCAAAAATAAGGGTAACTAATATGAAGGGATAAAATATGACTCTAAAAATGAAAAATAAAAAATGTTTTTTTTTTTAAAAAGAGATTGATAAGATGTTGGTTGAAAAAGTGAAAAAGAAAAGAAAAGTTAACAAAAATTAACTTTGATGAACTAATGAATCATGGTAAAAAAAAGCCATGAATTCTATGTGCAGTATTCCCCTAGCGCTGGAGTTCTCCCGTTCTCCTTGATCGGTAAACTTGGTATTGGCTTGCTGGCTGTTCGTGCTGATATTCTGGGGGAGGGGCCTGTTGCTGTGGTTTCCAAATGTCTTTGCCGGAGGCTGAATTGTCCCGCCCTTGTCGGTCCGGGCTAAGCAAGCTGCTCGCGTTTGATCTCAGAAGCTTTTGTTCCCTGCAAGCTCTCCGTACAGCCTTGGAGGACCAGGGCAAAAATGGTGGCCTCCCAATCTCCACCCGGAGGAGCCGAGAACTCGGGGCCCCGCTCCTCAGTGCGCCCCCAGAGAAAAGCAGTCACTCCCTTGTCCCCGGTCTCCGGGCGCTCTCCGTGCTCACCTGGCCTGTGACCAAGCGTTGCTATATCTGGCACCCGACCCCGTGTGGAGTCTCCAAACCCAGCAGATCCCTCCGGTGCGCTCCCGCACCACTCCTCCCAGGGGAGAGAGGGGAGTCTCCCCGGATCTGCCGCTTGTTGGGTCCCTGCTGCAGGAGCAGTGGCCCGACTGGGCCGCGGATCACAGTTTATGGCAACCCCAAGCTGAGAGCCTGCGCCTCGGCTCCGTCTCTGCAGCCGGCTTCCCTGCTCCAATACCTGGGAGCTCTGGCGCACTCAGGCTCCCCCGGTCTTTCTGTGACCCCAAGGGTCCTGAGACCACACTGTCCCGGGAGGACTCCACCCCCTGCTTAGCCACTGGAGCGACGTCCCTCAGCGGAGCCGACTTCTAACAGTTCCGATTTTGTGCTCCGCGACTCTATCACTTGCCAGAAGCGGCCGGCGGAGGCCCCTCCCCCGCCGTCTGTCCTCCCGAATATCACCTCGATTCACTTCTCCGCACGTCCTACCTTCCAGTAAGTGGTCGCTTCTCTGTTCAGATAGTTGTTGCTACTCTCCTCTTTGATCTCCTGTTGAGTTCGTAGGTGTTCAGAATGGTTTGATCCCTATTCAGCTGAATTCCTGAGACCAGACGCAATCTAGGTCTCCTACTCCTCTGCCATCTTGCTCCGCCCCCTATTTACTTAGATTTCTTATGTGAGTCACTTGGGAAGAGCCCCTTTCACAACTAGCTGAAAGAAAATGACTATGCAGTAAGTGCACCTAATAACTTGTGCAAGATGAATACTTCCCATGAGCATTATAAAATTGGGTTAAAAAATTAGAATACAGTGAAATTGACTTTTTTTGGGATACAGTTCTATGAATTTTAACACATGTATAGAATTGTGTAGTTACACCCAAATCAAGAGATAAATCATTGCAATTAGCCAAGGAACTCCCTCATACTATCCATTTGGAACCACACGTATCCTTTAACATCTGACAGAGCTGTTCTATATCAATATAGTTTTATCTTTTTGAGAGTGTCTTATAAAACGAATCATGTGGTATACAACCGTTTGAGATGATCTTCTTTTCCTCAGTGTGATGGCTTTGCATGTATCCATAGTCCATTCCTTTTAACTGTTGACTAATACTCTATGGTGTGGATGTATCATGTTTATTCATTCACCCATTGAAGGACATTTGGGTGGTTTCTAGCTTGGGGCATTAAGAAACAGAGCAGCTTACAAACATTTGTGTACAGGTATTAGTGTAAACATATGCTTTTATTTTTCTACGTTAAATATCGAGGATAGAAATTAATGCATCATATGTAAGTGTATATTCAGCTTTGTAAGTGACTGTCAAAATATTCTCCAGAGTGGATGTACCATTTCGCATTTGTACTAGCAATGCATGGGAGTTCTATATTTGCTCTGCATCCTGGCTAGCTAGCCCTTGGTATTGTCAGCGTTTTTAACTTTAGACATTCCATTAGGTGGGTAGTGGTATTTTTATTTCTCTAATAGTTAATTATGTTAAACATAATTTGTGTGCTTATTTGCAATAAGTATATCCTCACTGGTAAAATATTTGTTCACATATTTTGCCTATTTAAAGGAGTAATTTTATTTTCCTACTGTTGAGTTATTTACATACAGATACAAGTCCTTTGTCTGAAATGTGCTTTTTAAAATATTACCTCCCAGTCTAGCTTGACTTTCAGTCTCTATGCAGAAACTATGGTAGAAGAAAAGTTTTAAATTTTGATGAGGCCTAATTTATTATACCCCCTCTGCCATTGTGGATCATGTTTTTGGTGTAATCTCTAAGAATTCCTTGACTAACTCAGGTCATAAAGATTTTTCTTTTATTTCCTGAAAGTTTAATAATTTAATGTTTTACATTTAGATCTAACACATTTTGAGTTAATTTTTCTATAAAGTATGAAATTTAGGTCAAGATTTATTTGTATCTTTTTGCATATGGATGTCCATTTTCTCCACCACTTGTTAAAAAGATGACCATTTCTCTGTTGAGTTGCTTTTGCACCTTATGTAAAAAATCAATTCACCATTAAAAACACATTTCTGAATATTGCATGGGTCAAAGAAGAAATCTCAGAAATTTAAAGATATTTTTAATGGAAAATGAAAAATTAAAACATCTCCAAATATATGGGATGCTCTCACTAGGAAGTTCATAGCATTGACTGCATATATTAGGAAAGAAAATGGATCTAAAATTACTGATGGAGGTTTCCACCACAGAAAAATAGAAAAAGAAGAACAAATAAACTCCAAAGGAGAAGAAAATAAATAAATAAAACAGATGAGAGGACAAATCCATGAAATTGAAAACCAGAAATCAATGGAGAAAACCAAAACCAAAAGCTCATTCTTAGAAAAGATAAAATTTATAAGCCTCTAGATAGGCTAATTAAAAAAGTGAGAGAATAGAAATCACTAATATCAGAAATAGACATACCCATAAATCCAATGGACATTAAATAGATAATAATGGAATACTATAAACCACTGTAGGCTCACAAATTTGATAATCTGGTTAAAATAGATCATTTCTTGAAAGACACAATTTTCCAAAACTCACACAAGAAGAAATAGTAGACTATCAGCATAGGCTTGCATCAATTCAAGTTTAATAATTAGGCTTCCAAACAAACAAACAAACAAACAAAATACCAGGCCCAGATGGCTTCATTGTTGAATTCCAACAAACATTTAAGGGAAGGACTGTTTCAATTGGTAAAATCTTTCAGATGATAGAAATAGATGGAATAATTCCTAACTCATTCTATGAGGCCAATATTATCCTAATTTCAAAACCAGACTAAGAAATTTAAGAAATAAATGAGAACATCTTTGTTTCTTTACACATCAAAATGTATTGAGAGAACCATTAATAAAGTACTGATGGACAGTTCTACAGACACTTTTATTTCATATTTCTTGTCAGCCTTCTGTGTCTTTAATCCTAGCAAAAACTTAGGTGCTTTAAAAGTTAAGAAAAGTCATGTTTTAAAGTTTTTTTAAAAGATAAAATGGCTGATTGTATAAATTAGATTTATTGTGTAAACTTGGGGTCCAAGATATTTTAACCTCCTTATGAACATAGATAGTTCTAAGAAAATAGAAAATAGTTTCCTCACAAGGTCACTAAAATAAGTCAAATTGGTAATGCCTGTCCATTAACCATTTATGCATTATTAATAAAATAGCAAGAATAAAATCACAAAAACACATTTTAAGGAAAGAAAACTAGACAAATATCTCTCATGAACATAGATGAAAAAATCCTCACCAAAGTAACATATCAAATGAATTATACACCATGACCAAGTGAGGCTTATTCCAGATAAACAAGACTGGCTAAACATTCAAAAATCAAGTAACGTAATCTATCACAACAGGCTGAAGAGGAATTCAATGATCATAACTAATCTAATTCAATGATCACATGTATATGTGTATATATAATATATACACATATATACACAAAACACACTGAACAAAATCCACCAATTCGTGATAAAAACTAGTAAACCAGGACTACAGAAGAACCTCCCGAACCTGACAAAGAATATCTACAAACAGCTGCAGATAACATCATACCTAGTAGTGAGAAGCTGGAAGCTTTCTCACTGTGATCTGGAACTAAAGGCAAGGATGTCCCTTCTCAACACTCCTTTTTAACATCATACTGGAAATTCTAGGTACTGCGGTAAGACAAAAAAGGAAATGGAAGGTGTTCATATGGGAAGGATGAATTAAACTATCCTTGTTTACAGGCTACGTAATCACCTACATAGAAAATCTGGAAAACTTGACAAACATCTCCTGGAATTAATAAACAATTATAGCGAGGTTGCAGAATACAAAGTTAATACACAAAAGTAGATTGCTTTTCTATATTCCAGTAATGAAATGGAATTTGAAAATAAAAACACAATACTGTTGATATTATTGCCCCCAAAATGAAATACTTGAGGCATAAATCTAATCAGATGTATACAAGACCTAAATGAGGAAACCTACAATTTAATTTTTGGAGGTATTGTAAATGATTTTGTTTTTGTGATTTAAGTTTACTAGGTATTCATTGCTAGTATATAGTACACAGTTTTTGTTTTCCTTGCACAGTTCAGCTATACCAAACTCATTCTGGAAATAGTTTTGTAGAATTCTTGAGATTTCTTTGTTGAAAATCATGGCATCTGTAAATAGGGACAGCTTTATTTCTTCCTCTACAATCTACCTGTCTTTCCTTTGCTTACCTAATTGCACTGTTAAGGATTTATAGACAATGTTGAATAAATTTGTGTGAACCTCCAGGCCTTCATCCTGATTTAAGAGGAAAACATGTAGTCTTTCACTATTAAATATGAATATAGCTGTTTTTGTAGATCAGATTTAGGAAATTCCTCTGTATTGCTAATTTGCTAAGAGGCTTACTCATGAATGGATATTTATGCATCAGCTGACATAATTATGTGGCTTATCTTCTTTGGACTCTTTATATGGTAGATTTCTGAGTATTGAACCAGCTACACATTTCCAGGATAAGCCCCAGTGGGTTATGGCTACTTCTGGACTTGCTGATATTTTTTGAAGGGTTATGTTTGAAGAGTGGTTGAAGAGTATTTTTATATTGTGAGATAATATTGTCGTAGGATTTTTTTGTACTGTTTCTGTCTAGTTATAGAGCCAGAGTAGTGAAGGTCTCTTACGGTGTTCCTCTTTCTGTTTTACGAAAGAGGTTATGTAAATGGGTGCTAGTTCTTCAAATGCTTAGCAGAATTGACCAGTAAGACCATCTAAGCCTAAAAGGTTCTTTTTCAGATTTTTCACTACAAATTTAACCTCTTTAATAATTACAGGACTATTTATATTACCTATCTCACGTTGCGTGAGTTTTAAAACTTGTGGCTATTGACAAATTGGGCTGAGTTGTTGTTGAACTTACTGGATAGAGTTGTTGGTAGTATTCCCTAATAATCAATTAATGTCTGTAGGATCTGTAGTGATATCCTTCATTTCTGATACTAGTAATTTGTGTCTCCTTTTTTCTTTGTCAGTATTGCTTCAGATTTATCAAATTTACCGATCTTTTCTTATAACCAGCTTTTATTGGGTTCAGTGATTTTCTTTGTCATGTGTTTTTGCTTTTTATTTTCTTCTGTTTTATGTATAGTTTGCTGTCCTTTTAAAAATGGAATCTTATATTATTTGAGACTTTTTAAGTATAAGTATTTAATATACATTGTTCTTAGTATTGCTTTAGCTGAATCCTACAAATTTGGTAAGTTGCATTTTCATTTTTACTAAGTTAAAAATATGTTATCACATCCTGTGAGGCTGCTGCTTTGATCCATGGATTATTTAGAAGTGTGTTTAGTCAGCATTTTTGTGTGTGTGCATATTTCTGTTCTTTGTGCTTTCATGTCCAGTCTAATCCCACTATGGTCAGAGAACATGATTTGTATGATTTAAATTACTATATATTTAGTAAGACTGTTTTTTGACCAAGATTATTATCTATCTTGGTGGATTTTCTATACTCACTTGAATGTGTATCCAACCTTTATTCAGAATGGTATATAAATATCAATTACAGCTTTGTTCAGTTCTGTATCTTTACTGATTTTTTTTTTCTTATTTCTATGGATTACTGGAAGAGAAGTATTGAAATATTCAACAATAATTGTTTATTGATTACTGGGAGAGAAGTATTGAGGTATTAAACAATAATGGCTAAATTTTTGTTGAAATATTTTTGAGGACTTACCATTCCTCCTCTTTAGTTCTGTTTTGTTGTATACATTTTGAAACTGTCATTTGCATGCACATTTAAAATAGTTCTGCCTCTTTTGAGATTTGACTCTTTTGTCATTATATAATGTCCATTTTCATCCCTGCTAATTTTCTGTGCTCTGAAGTCTATTGTATCTAACTTTCATACGGTCACTATAGCTTTCTTTTGATTTGCTCTGAATTTTTTTAACTTTCAACCTACTTGTATCATTGCCGTTAAGTGAATTTCTTGCATGCAGTATATATTGTGGTCATTTTAAAATCAGTTCTCTATATGACAATCTCTATATTTAAATGATGTTTTAAAATTCCATTTAATATCATTAACATGTTTAGATTTGTCTTTTTAAAGTTTTGTGTCTGTTAATCTGTTTTCAATACCTGTTTCCCCTTTCTCTGCCTCTTTTTAGTTATTTGGATACATTTTAATAGTTTGTTATTTCTCTTCATATATTTTGGTGGTTTTTCTAGCAATTAAAAATTATTATAATGTCATAGTCTGATCAATATTTTGTCATTTCATGTGAAATATAAAAAATTTCCACTGGGTAATTTGACCATCTTTCTCTTAGAGGAATCATTTATACATTACAAATTCCATTAAAGCAACTTGATACTGGTTGTTTTTAACCATCAAACACATAAAACTTAAGAATAATATTCTGTGATATTTACTGAATACTAATTGTTTCTGTCTTCCTCATTCATTGCTGTTTTTCCAGTTTCTTTTACCATTTTCCTTCTGTTTGAAAAATTATCTTAGCCATTCTTTTAGATTGAGTTTACTGAGTTTAGACTTCTTTCATCTCAGAATATCTTTATTTGACTTTCTTCTTTTGAAACATTTTTGCTGGGTATGAAATTCTTGGTTGATCTTGTCTTTCAGCGCTTCAAATATATTCCATTTCTTTTTGGCTCCATAGTTTCTAATGAGAAATTCAAAATCATTGGAATCAGTGTTTCCTGTAGGTAACGTGTCCTTTTTCTTTGATTTGTCCTCAATATTTTTTCTTTGTCGCAATTATTAGCAGTTCTTTGTGTTTGGGCATGGACTACTATAGGGTGTACCAGGTTGGGGCTCATCCAACTGAAATTGGTAAGTTTTTGTCTTTCACTAGATTGTGAAGTTTTCACTTATTATTTCTTAAAAAATTTCACTCTGCAGTTTTTCTTTTCTCAGACACCAATGACATGAATCTTAGGCTTTTTGTTAATGTTTCTTGGGTTCATTCTTTTCAATCTTTTTTCTCTTAGTTTTGAGTGAATCATTTGTATTGACCTACTTTCGAGATCACTGATACTTTTTTATTGTCTATATTTTAATATTAAGCTTGACCATGAAAAGAAATTAATTTTTTTCAGGTCTTAAATTTCTATTTGGTTCTGGATAATCTGTCTCTCCCCCCCCTTTTTTTTGCTGAGATTTTGTTTCTGTTTTGAGAGCATTCAATCTGAAATATTGAAGCATACTGATAATAGTTGCTTTAAAGTCTTTTTCAGATAATCCCACATCTGTGTCTTCTTAGCATTATCCATTGCTTCTTTGTTTGCCAAGTAATTTTAGAATGTCTCTTGAAATTTTTGAATAATTTGTTATGAGACTCCAGGTCTTGTTTAAATGCTATGGGAAATGATAATGTCATTTTACTTTTTTTTTTTTTTTTTTTTTAGCAGGCACTTGATCTGGTTAGACCACATATCTTCTGTGGGTTGTATTTTGAGGTCAGTTCCACTTCTGAAATTTTTATGAAGTTGGGTATATTTGTTCCATGTGTGGACCACTCATTGGCCAGTATGTGGTCTTGGTGGTGATCTATTCCTTTGTTCAGTTTTCAAAGCTTTCAAGATCAGATCCATGCATGTAGAGCTTAGAGGTAAGTTTCAAAATTCATAAACAACTATGGAATCACTTTCATAACCTCTTTTTATCGCCTCAGTACTTTTGACTCTTGGAGACTCTTTTCTGTGTTTTACCCAGAAAACCTGGAATTTTATTTTCCTGGTCTAACACACATTTACCATGCATCTGAGATTATCAGTTAGAAAGATACATAGAGCAAAGAAGGAATGGAGCTTTGTCCCATGTTTTTGAGACATAGGTTTTCTTAATATGAAGGTAAGTGATGCTTGTTAGAATTTCAGCTTCCTGCAGGCTTCTTTTTCTGCCACTGTTGGTACCACCATTGTTAGGGAATTGCTTTGGGGTTGAGGTACGAGAGAATGAAGGAAAAGAAAAGAAAATTGGAAGTCTTTCACCTATGTTCTTTGACCATTAGGGAAATATTTGCCTCTTTTTGAGCCAGAACTAGATACCTCCTGGAGTAGAGATCATGGCTACTAAAGGCAAAAAAAAAAAAAAGGAAAAACAACAACAACAATTGTTTGAGGGTGTACATCAAATTCTGGTCTTCTGTCCACTTTACCAATTATTACTTACTTTCACATTCCTTAAATAGCTGTTGCATGCTCTCTGTCCAGTTTCATAATTGCATTTATTCCCTTTTACACAGAAATAAACTCCCATGTAAAACATTTAAAAAAGATTTAAGTGCTTCAGTTCTGTATCTTATTTTTATATACTTTATAAATATTTTTAAAGGAGCTGATGGGGGAAAAAAAGGCATGAAGGATCTCATTTTCGTATTGATTAGTTTTTCTCTACTGCTCTGTGCTCTTCCATGCTGTAAAATCAGCAAAAACAAATTGATTATTTGAGGGGCAATCATGCCAATACCTAGCTTCTCTTTAGATTTAGCTCATCACTCTGACAGAAAAACCCAGCACTATGTATTGTTCCTATGTGTTTGAAATTATTCCTATCAAAATGGTTTAGAGATGGTCACAGAAACTTGAAGATGAATGCCAATAGAAAAGCATTTAACTCTTTAGAGCTTACGTTGAATTTAATGTTACAACCTTCATCCATTTTTTGTATGACAATTAGCCCTGTGCATAACACAGAATATGATGTATAACAGATACTTAAAATATTTACTCCACTTACTGAAAAAAGAAACCAATGCATTCAATTCTTCAAGCACACACACATGGAATGCCTTTTGTGCATAAGACACTAAGGTGAATGGAGATTATTAAAAATAACCAAAATTTGTCTCTGACATCCAGTAACTTTGACAGTGGGAAAGACAGACATGTAAACAAGTTACTCCAGAGCAGACTGAAATAAACAAGAAAATGATATACAGGGGAATTTAATCAGCAGGAAAAATCTGAGTAGAGGGACAAATGCTTCTGGTGAATCAAAATAAAATGCCACATAAAATCTTTCTGATTAAAATCAGTGTAATTTTATGGAAAACAACACTAAATTGGATTCTGAAAACCCGGATTTCTTATTCTAGTTCTGCTGTCCTCTTTCTGATCTTGGTCTCTCTACTATCTTGAGTTTCTTCTCCATACCTGAAAAACAAGAGACTTAGCTGATGGTTAGGATCACTCACAGCACAAATTTATTTTATGTAAAAATTCTCTATTAGGAATTAGTAGTGATATTTGGTCACAGTGACTTCAGATTTTTTCTTTTTTTTTTTTTTTAGAATACATAAACATGAAATGAAAAGTTAGGTCCTTTTCAACCTCCCTCAGCGGTAGCAGTTACTATTTTGAAGTTGGTTATATCTTTCTGGTCCAGTTCTATGTTTTGACTACGTGTTTTTGTCCACATTATTTTGCCATGTATTATAGCGATAGTATTTTTCATTATAATGTAAGTATTCGGTAACATGTTTTTTGAGGAATAGAACTTAATCTTTTCACTTACATGTATGTATTGGAGGCTTATACCTCTGGCTGAAGATAATCAAATTCATTCATTAAATAGTAATACATTATAAGAATATACCAAGATAGACATGTCCATCACCTAAGGATTTTTTTCCCCACCTGGTATTTCTTTATTCAAAATCATGCATATATCCTTTGTATCCTTGGGACCATATGAAGGATTCTCTAACATCTAGAACTGAAATTGCTGAATCCTAGTGTATGCGTATTTTGAAGTTCATTAGACACTGATAAACTGTTCTCCAAAGTGATTTTACTATCAATGTTTGAGAGTTGTGATTTCTCCACAACTCTTTGATTCTTGTTGTCGGACTTTAAAGGGTCTGGGGACAAAATAATAGTTTATATGCTAGAGATTTGGGGTAAACATCTTAGTAATGCTAGGTAAATCCCCAACTATTCTGATATGCTAAAACTTATTTTCTGTATATGAGGTTTTTGCTTGCTTATATAGTATATAATAATGCTTTTGTCATAAATGTGGTGAGTTTTTAAAAAAATCTATATTGGACTGTTAGGTCAGTGAGAACAGGGTGCCCAGATTTGCTGAGGACAGTCTTTGTACCCATTTTCCCACCTAAGAAATAGTACCCCCTTTCATTTGTGGAGCTGTCTTAATTTGAATGATAGTGTAGAAAGATAAAAACATATCTTGAACTAAACAAAACAAAAATTTAAATCCTTTTCTGTAACTGCAGACATAATCACAAATTTTTTCATTAATGTGCTTAACCAGTGAATTATGTCCTTAAATACTCTGAAATTAAATACTTCTTATATACCTGAGATAATCCTTACCCATATATATCAGACATTGTTAGATTTCTTTATAATATTTTCTTTAGAATTTTCACATTTATATTGATCAGTCAGATTCATTTTTGTTATCTGTGTCCAATACCTAAATTTTGGTGGTCTCATAAAAAAAAAATAGAAGTTCTGTTTCTCTGTTTTCAGAAACGTTTTTGAAGTTAGGGTATATCAATTCTTTTCAAAATTGAAGATAAATTATAACCTGCCAAAAATTCTTGATAAATACAATGCCAGGAGCCTAAAAAACAGATTGTAGGTAATTTATTTAACTTCTCTGTACCTCAATTTCTTCATTAATGGTGATACTAACCACACCAACTTTATATGCTTTCTATGGGAACTAAATTAAATGAAGAGCACACATTCAATTTAAATGTTAGTCTTCACTTTAAAATGTAGAATGTAACAAATTGTTGAGGATTTTGACTGAATGTGACTTTAAGGGAATGACATTAAGGCATAGGAGTCTGGACATAACCATTCAGGTAAAAATAATCCAGAAAGAAGATGGACAATAGGAACCCTGTTGTTGAATCAGTGTTCACCGAGTGTCTCAAATCTAGAGGCTTTTTCACAAAGGGGCATGGGTGTGGATTTTGTGTTTACATGTAGGCATGAGTTTGCATGCCCAAAGCCAATCTAAATATAATACCAATTGATTTTGGAGAAAGCAGTATTTATTTTAGTCAGAGGCCTATATCTATACCATTCTTGCTAGAGGCAAAAAAAAAAATAAGGATGTTGGATTTGATGTGAAGCCAAATGGCTTTAATTTGTTAACATTTTGAAGCAACAACTACGGTTTTGATAGAAAGAAAATACCCCCAGGACACATAACAACTGTATTAAATAAATTTTACATGATCATCCAGGGTATATCTGGACCATCTTACCCTCTTTGCAATTGGTGTGTGCTGAGAAAATATAAACAAATATTTTCCTGTAGGAAGTTACCATGGAACCTAAGTCATATGCTATATTCAGAAGATTGTTGCAAATTTAGAGATGGCTATTGTCAATAGCCCTGGATTCCAAGTCAAGAGAATTTATAATCCTCTGCTACCATCATTGTGTCCTTTACTTTCTCTGCCTTTACACATCTGTGAAAGTGAGCACATCAGATCACTGCTTTTCTTCATAAAATTATTATGAATATCAAATAGTTTATTGTAAAATTAAGGGGAGTGAACTACTGTGTTAGTTAAAATATCACTACCAGATAGTGACAGATAATTTGACGCTCAAATTTTCAGTGGCTTAATTCAAGATATGTTCTGTTTTGAACTTGCTATATAGTTGCTGTCATTCAAATTAAGACACTTCAGCAAGTGAAAGGGGGCACCATTAATTCGATGGGAAAATGGGCACAAAAACCATCCTGAGCAAACTCAAATACCCTATTTCCCGCTGACGCAACAATCTAATAGAGATGTTGCTTATCAGGTGGCTTCTTGCCCTAGTAGTGAATCAGACTAAGTTCTTCCTAGATTTTGGCTCTGTTACCTTCCATATGTGGATGACAAACCATTCTAGGGGCATTAGTATGCTGGTATACCATCTCTGCAAATAAGGAGGGGAAAACACCAAACTCTGATGTGCAGTATTTGCTGATGTCTCTGGTATACTCTCACCATGGAAAATTTCAAGCTGCTAATAGTAGCTTGAATAGGTTCAAAACATTCTGGAATATTTAATAATTGGCTTTTGTGGGCTGGTGGAATCCACTTCCACAATGTCACTGGCAGAGCAGTTGTAATGGGTAGAAAGCATAGATTATGCATGGGACATTTTTTTATGGCCCAAGGCTTGAAATCGAGCTTATCATGTTCATTTGTCTGTGAATGAATTGCCATCAGTGAAATACAGTGAGTACAAGGGAGCATGTGACATGTATTCCGTAGACCCAGGAAGAAGCAGGATTGGGTTACATATATAGCAAGCCTGCCTCTGCAACAATTAGGTAATATCCAGGATGACCCCTTGTTAAATACTATAGACATAGGACTGTGAACTTCTAGTTTTCTGTCTCCTAAAAATGCAAACATGTAACCTTGTATGTACTTGGAGTGGATAGGGTGATCATCACTAACTGAAAATTGAGAGAGTGGACTGAACATGTTGTATGAAGCTATCAGGAAGAGTTGTCTTTAATCATGGCATGATGAAATAACTGTACATGTGTTACTCATAAAACAACTATATAACAGCTTTTATGAAATACACAAACATTGTCCTCAATGTAGAAGTCAAGATATATTCAAATTGTACTTTTTAGGTTTGGAATTTATTCAACTGTAGTGTCTTACTTGACATCAGTTGAGTCCTTACCATGAAGTGATACATGTGTAGTTAAAAAAAAAAAAAGTTTGATTGGTAGCTCTGTCAAAATGGCAATAGTGAAAATGTGGAGAAAATCTACCTCTCATTCTGATAAAATTTCCAGGTGTCAGCTTCAAAAATGAACTTGTTAATTTTGTAGCTAGATCTCTATTGATTTTGTTAACCAATACATGACAGTGTACATAATAAATTACATAAAAATCCTATTTTGTTCAAATTGAATTTCAATCAATATTGCCCTTAAGATTATTTGAAAAATACATCTAGTGGTGGAATATTGAAGTGATGGAAGTAAGACAATTCAGTATCTAATCTAACCATAATGGTATCATTACATTTTCTATTGAACTCATTTTCAGGGCAGACTTCTCACATTTACAGTGAAATTCACTTTTCAATTTTTTTTTTCTGATAGCTGGTTAACTTGGTAGATAGTGTTAAGATATTAAAATGTTAAAATACAAAGAAGATATTTTGGGGTTTTAAGTCTGTCTGAAATTAGTCACTTGCACATCTACAGTGTTTATCATGTGGATCTACATCCACTGAACCACTTGTTTCCTTAATGTCCATGATACATGCAGTGTAAAAACCAAGTTCCAGCAGTGGAGAATAGTGGGTAACAAGCAGTAATCTAAAACCAAAATATCCGGGGCGCGTGGGTGGCTCAGTTGGTTAAGCGACTGCCTTCGGCTCAGGTCATGATCCTGGAGTCCCGGGATCGAGTCCCGCATCGGGCTCCCTGCTCAGCGGGGAGTCTGCTTCTCCCTCTGACCCTCTTCCCTCTCGTGCTCCCCATCTCTCATTCTCTTTCTCTCAAATAAATAAATAAAATCTTTAAAAAAATAAAATAAAATAAAACCAAAATATCTGAACTTGGAAGCCTCACTGGCAATTAGTAGGTCTGTTATTGGGAACAAGTTGCTTTAACCTTCCTACTACTGTTTCTTTTCTGTTAAATGTGGCTGTAAAATTTGAGTCTATGCTTCAAAGCTTTGTTAGGAGGGTTAAATGAGTCAGTATATTTTTAAAAATCTTGAGATTAATAATAGTAACTGGTGAGTGGTTTACAAATATTTTATTATAATTGTATTTATTAGTTTCTTGTAGTAAGAGTATAGTCAATTTTATAGCTTTTTTCCAAGCATTTATATATTTTATTTTCTAAATTACTCATTTGCTCAGTTAAAAGAAAAGCAAGGGCAAAAACAAATGACTTGCCGATTGTTTTCCTAAACTCTTTCGTCCTAGGAGTCGACATGATTTTACTAATTTTAATTCCAAAAGAGGTGAAGGCTACATTTAACCTAGACAATGATTGCAATATAGCATAATAATCATTTAAATTTCCAATTTCAAAAATAATCAAAAACCAACAACTGCAAAATTAACTCCTGATTGGAATACTAAGAAAAAGTAATTGACCATTTTTATACCTTCAGCAAAGTCACATGAATTATTTTTTTCTGTATATCCTTTATAGTTCCTGTGTTCTTAAAATTTGTGTTAGGAATTTTACTTTCACGAGAAAGCATTTTTTAGTTACGATTAAAGCTAATGATTATATTACTTGGGTTTAGCTTTTTTGCTAGGTAAAGAGAGCATTCAATTTTTAATCTGTCACTGTGATCTATCACGTTCTTGCTGGTGGATTCCCCAGGGTCTCCACTATAAAGGAGACTAACAGTGCTGAATTTAAAAAACAAAAGTAGGTATAAAGTAATTTGTTTTCTATATATAGCAAAACCAAACATTGATGGGACACAAAGTCTTTTGGTGCTTCTTCTATTCCTCTCAGATGTGAATTCCATTGTCAAGAAGTACATCACATACTTGCTTAGAAGCTTAGGTTCCTGGCCTCATGCTGGGAGCTATCTATATGTAATGTTTCCTCAGTAAGAAAATATCCGTTAAAATCATAGTTGAAGCTTTTATAGCTTTATTCACATTAGATTGAATGTTAGAGTATCTGCCTGGTTAATATTGTCCCTGACCACTTTTAGATTTACATGCCATGTCTTAGAAAAACTGGAGTCATAATCTAGTGTCTGCCACTCATTAGCTTGATAAGCTCTGAATGCTCCAACAAACCAAGATGTTATAATAGATCTGTGTTTGTTCCTTTTGCTCTGTAACAATCCATAGTTCATGAAATTTAGCAACTCCCCAGGATTCTTTAAGAAATCAGCTAAAAGACAAACAAGAAACCCTATGGACTAGACTGTGTGCAGTGAAATGAGGAACCAAGAAACCAAATCTATGGAAGTGGCTATCCGTGTGGAGCAGACGTAGTGCAATAGCATGATTAGAATCCAAGCCAGAAGGATAGTGTCCTAGAGGATAGACAATGCATAAGGCACTTGGGAAACTGTAGAATAGCATGCAGATGGAATTACAGTAATTACATTACTGTGGCAATGACAGAGTATTAGGGATGGTGGTAGGCCTGAGAGGAAGGGAACAATTGGCTATTAAGATGGGTATTAAAGAGGGCACGTATTGAATGAAGCACTGGGTGTTATACGCAAACAATCATGGAAAACTACATCAAAAACTAATGATGTAATGTATGGTGATTAACATAACATAATAAAAAAAATAACATAATAAAATTTTAAAAAAAGAGGCAGCTTGTGTTTTGGTGAAGAGCACTAACTCTGGAGATAGCTTGAGTTTGAATCCTGGAACCACCATTTACCAGCCACATAATTGGAGCAAGTTACTTCACATTCTGTAATTCAGGGTCCCATTTCTATAAATATCATCTAAAGGGTTGTTAAAGGGATTAAATGAGTTTATGTATATAAGGCAATTTGAAAGGCTTCCCAGCACACTGTACTGAGTATGTAATGTTTGTTGCTCTTTATCTAGTCAAACTGCAAATTATTAAAATAAAAATTTAGAATCTTAATACTTTTCCTATTATTGAATAATTTCAATAATAAAGATATTAAACCTTTATAGTTGCACTTTCCACAAAATTTTTCTGTCATAGAGTGATTTGCCTTTTAATTTAAAAACTTTATGTAGTCAGAATTACTGCTCATTTCTAAAAGAATGTTTAGGGCACCTAAACATTAGTTAAGCGATTGCCTTTGGCTCAGGTCATGATCCTGGAGTCCAGGGATCGAGTCCCACATCGGGCTCCCTGCTCAATGGGGAGTCTTCTTCTCCCTCTGCCCCTCCCCCTGCTCGTGCTCTCATTCTCTCTCTCTCTCAAATAAATAAAATCTTAAAAAAAAATAAACTAAAAGAATGTTTAAAGATGAAAAGAAAAAACCCTTGAAATCAAACCAATAGAATTTCATCTTTGTGTATTTCCTTCTATCATGGGGATATATTTTTGCATAGTTATAAACTTGCTATGAGCACATAGTCATATTCTGCTTGTATCACATAATCTTTACCATCTTCACAATCATCACCTGCAATGGCAGCCACATATTGGCTCATTTTGACATTGAATTTTTTTTTTTTTTTTTTGAGAGAGAAAGAGTACACGCTCGCATGAGCTCAGTAGCGGGGTGGGGAGGGGCAGAGGGAGAGAGGATCTTAAGCAGGCTCCACGCTCAGCATGAGCCTGATGTGTGGCTCCATCTCACCACCCTGAGATCATGACCTGAGCCAAAATCAAGAGTCAGTCACTTAACCGACTGAGCCACCCAGGGGCCCAACATTGAATCTTAAAATTGATTGTTCTCTTTGCTGTCTGTTAAAACCACAGTTAAATTTAACACAGATTTTAACACTTGACACAGTACTTGTTTCAGAATTAAATTGGTGTTACTATATTTCTGTGATTTTTATGTAGCAATTTTTTCACTGTTATAATTAATGGGGTGGTGAACCCCCTTGTATTTTTTCTTTTTTGATGAATCCTCCCTTCAAATAATGACAAAGCCCCATAATGAAATTGATGAGCAAGAAGCTGCTCTATGTAAAGCAGGAATAGAATCTCAAAACTCCATCATACTTGCCTCTGTACCTTCTCTCATCCTTTCTTTGGCATCTAGAACAGAGACAAAGATTTCTGAGAACACAGTTTTTAAAACCACCAACAACCCCTTTATAGTACATTGAAACTTCCATATGTTCTAAATTTGCTCCTGGTTCCAACAAGACCATTAGAGACCTCAGTGCTTTGACCATTATTTGGTCCCTTGCTAGAATTGTTTCACTGAGCCACACTTTAGAATATGACTGCAGCATTTGCCGTCAGCGTGCTGTTGAAGAACATTTCAAGTTCATTAAGGAGAATCATTCTGAGGCTCCATAGGAGCAATTTTTCTCAAACCTTTATTCCAGTGGGGAAAAACAAGCTTTATTTTATCCTTTGGTCTTTTATATTAAAGACACCGAATCTTGTATTTGATTTCTCTCTTTGCTTTGATCTCTAGTTAGAGTTGAATTTGTGACCCAACTCTCCCAATTATGCACAATAATTCTTCGCATAGTAAATTGATGATGACTTTGTTTTACCCTGATTTACCCTGATTGTTTACTTTGCATTGATTTCTTTCATCTTCCTCACTTTCTCTGTGTTCTGCAAATTGTTTTGTAAGCCGTTTAGGTGATTATTTATTGGGTTAGGTTCCCAGTAGTGGAATTGCCATGTGAATATATATAAATGTTCTTAAAATTTTCGATATTTTACTGTAGCCTTTGATTTGATTTGATGCAAGAAACTTCACCTTGCCTCAAAGCTACTTTTCTTACGAATTGTTGATGAATTAAATTCATGATAACCTAAATATTCAAGATGAGTAATGTGTACATGTGATTGTTAGAATTAAAAAAGAGGATATACATATACTATGTCTAATGTCTCTTAATAAATACTGATGCATTACTAAATATTAGCCACTATTAGAGTATTTTCTAGCCAACCACATTACTGGTGTCTTTGGTTTCCAATTACTAAAAGAAATTGAAGGTTAATTTGTAGCAAATGTCTCCATAGTAGAAAACTTACTCTTCTTTACTAATTGTGTCACGAAGATCTTAGAGCCTGTGGGCAAACAGTAGTCTCCTGTAGTGCACATTTTAGCCAATTAGATTTCTTCACACCAGTCTTTCTGGGCCCATGCTGTAATTCTCCTTGTGAAATGGTCGAGACATAGAGTTGAAAAAAACAAAAACTAATGTCCATTAACCAAAAGACAACAGGTCCTCAAACACATACGCTTTGTAGGGCTTTGTTGGCCGCCTATAGTGAATGAAATTACCACACTGTTTATTTGCAGACAAGAATTAGTTTTTAATTGTAAAAGATCAGAATTACTGCCAGGGTTTTTATTTATTGAGTTAACTCCATCATTCGGCCCGGGGATAATGCAGTATTTACCGTGGAGTACATGTTGTTTACTGTGAGGATTACTTTCACACTCACGTCGTTCTCGATGGTAAATTAACTCAGGTAGAGGCTGGTAATGTGTGCTGCTGAACCGACGGTCCACATCCTGCAAAAGCAGGTTTAATTTTTTCAGTTACAGATTGAGCAATAAAGATGTGTCACCGTCGGAAAACACGCACTCCCCTGGATGTGAAATACATTCTATCCCTGTTTTCTTTTGTAAGAAAGAGAAAAGAAAGGCAAAGAGTCCACTTGTTATTCATCCCACCTTTAGAACATGAATAGAAAATGAATGTGTCTGTGGCTCACTACTTTAGTTTTTAATTGCCTGTTGGACAGGAAACTATTTCCATAATGCCGCGTCTATATTTCATGTTTTATTTGATGTGCTCCTAACTCCAGCTAACAGGATTTAGCTGTTTTTGTTTATATAGTTTATTCTGTGTTATAGCTTTGTTTGCTTCTTAATAAAAAATTACTGTTCAAGAGGATGTTTAGGATCCTTAGAGCCTTCTGAAAGGTGCGTATCCTTTGCACATTGTTTTTAAAGAAAGTCCAATTGAAAATTAAGAATATGGTCAATGCATTAAAAAAAAAAATTAGTTGTGTACTCTTTATGCCCCCCCCAGAAAAAAACCCCAATCCAACAAACTTAACTAATAATGCTTTCTACCAGAGATCATTCATTTTCTTTTTTCTCCCGGCATGTTTCATTTTGATGTAATGAAATGATTATAAACCAATTTTGTGTATAATTTATATAAATCAAGTAACTAATTTACAAATAACTCAAATCTCAAATGGAGGAAAATTGAATCTTGATAACAGTAAGTCTTGAAATTAATGAATATTGTATACTTCTCCAGTTATTCAGGTCTTTAAAAATGTTCTCTAAGTGACATTTTGTTTGAGTGTAGGGATCTTGCATTTCATATGGGCAATTTATTTCTAAGTATTTTATGGTTTTTGGTACAAATATAAATGGTATTATTTTATGTTTCAATTGGTTGCTGCCAGTATTAGAACTAAAATTTATTTTTGTGTATTGACCTTATATCCTGTGATCATGCTAAATTCCCCTATTAATTCTAGTTTTAAAATAGATACCCTAGGATTTTTACATAAACAATATGTTGCTTCTAAATAAAGGCATTTTGCTTCTCAATTGCCTATAAGCTTTTTGCTTTTGCTCCTTGCCTTAATGCTGTTGCTGAAGCATCCAGTACAAGGTTGGTTAGGAGTTGTAGGAACACATCTTTGCCTTTTTCCTGATACAAGGAGAAAAACATTCAATATTTTACCACTAACGAAGATGTTATTTGTGGGGCTTTCATACATATTCTGCTTTTTCAGTCTGAGGATGTTTCATTCCAATCTTACTGAGAATTTTTTTAAATCAAATATATGCATAAATTTCTTCAAATTGCTTTTTCTGTATTTATTGTGATTTTTCTCTTATTCTTTTACTGTGGTAAAATACATCAATGGAATTTCAAATATTAAAACCGTCATGCATACCTGAAATACATTCTACTTGGTCCTTATGTGTTACCTTTTTTTAAAAAATGTATTATTTGGTTTGATTTGTGAATGTTGTTTTAAGAGATTTGTGTCTGCATTCCAGAGAAATGGTTGGTCTGTGATTGTCTTATAATCTTTGTCCAATTTTTGTATTTAGGATATGCCGGTTTCATCATGTAGCATTATGTGCTCTTAGACTTTGAGTCTGTAGAAAATTTGTATAAAGTCTTAAGTATTTGATAGCATTACCAACAAAGATAAATTTGTTTTAATCTGTAAGTAACGTGCTAATTAATAAGTTTCTTATGTTCATTTAATGATTACCTCACTGTGACCTCTCATAGAAATTACCAGGATAATTTAGTTGGCAAATTATAATGTATTTAATTATAAGACATGTACTATAGCTGTCTTCAACTATTTTTTATTTGTTCTTTTTAATGTTCTACATCATTTTCTGACCCTTCCATGTATAAATTTCTTCATGGTAGGGACCTGTCCTCTATGCCTCATAATAATCAAAATTCCTAGATACCATATTACCATGGTTTCTTGAGCACTTGGTAAATTCTTACCCATATGATCTTCTGTCAAAACTCTGTCAAAGGGAAAATGTCCTTATTTGTCTTTAATTAATTCTTTCAAGTATCAAGGGAATCCCCTTAGTTCCATTATTATTAAATTTGCTGATTATCAAATCTCTGTTCTTCATTAAAATTGATTTTATCCTATCCATTACTCATTCCACAATAAAAATGTGAAGTATTACCACCTTCTCTAAGCACATTCCTTAACTTTTGTAAGTTTATAATCCTTGAGTTGAATTTTTGTCATTCATTCATTTTTTTTTTCATTTACTTCTAAAACAAAGAACCATCTCTGTAAATCAGCCCTTTTGTTCCTTATTGGGTTACTCACAGAAAATTACGTTTGAGATAATTTTTAGAAAAAGAGTGAAATATAAATATTAAAAGTGGACCTTGAGAAAATAAAAGTTACAGAATAAAATATAAAATTAAACTGTAAATTCAATTAAACAAAAAGAAATGTATGTAAAAACCAAAATTCCATCACCTTACTAGGAATGAGTCGGAAATGGTTGTGTGGTCCATTTCTGGCCAATGAGATGTGGAAGATGTGGGCAGAAGTTCAGTGAAGAGTCATTTTAACCATTAAAGTTTAGCTTTCGGGGAGAACATCTCTCTATCCTTACCAGTATAAAGAAGAAAACATGTCTCTCTCCCTCTTCCTCATAGCTACTCTAAGACCATTAGGGGAAACATTCTTACGTTGAAATTGCTATTGTGATTAGAAGATGGGAGTAATAACTACAGCCTGGATACCTGATGGTATTAATGAATTCTCAATCAGTCTTGAACACTGCCTCATTCCTAGACTTTATCATTTGGATTAATTATATTATTGTTTAAGCCTCACCTTTCTTGTAGCTAGAAATGTCTCCAATGTTAGGATTTAATAGTTGAGAGCATGTGATAAAAAGATAGAGTATATGCATGTGCATGTATATCTTTGGGATTTAGGGGAAATCACTTTTTTAAAAAAGATTTTATTATTTGAGAGTAAGAGCACAAGAGGGAGTGGAGGGGAGAGGGAGAAAGAGAATCCCCGCTGAGCAGGGAGCCCTAAGGCAGGGGACTCGATCCCAGGTCCCTGAGATCATGATCTGAGCTGGAGGCAGACACTTAACTGACTGCGCTAACCAGACGCCCCTAGGAGAGATCACTTCTTTGTAGTGGAAACATTTATACAACAACAGAGTGGACACTACTGGAAAAATTTACATGACATAGCAGAGACAGGTTTCAGAAAAATTGTGGAAGATCTCCACAGACATTACACACTGTGGTTTGAGTATCATATTTAAGGAGGAAGCAAGACTGAAAAAGATCAAGGAGAAAGCTGGCTTAGAGGAAGTGGGTAGATTATATCAGACTGATTTTAATATGGATATGAGTTGCAGATTAATTTAAGTGCAAACTTAAGAATTCTGTTTCCATGGTTTATAAAATTTCCTATGTGGCTAAAGCCAAAAGAATTTACTAAGTGGATGTGGTATTATATCAATAATTGCTATTTACATAAATAGAGCACACAAGTTGAACATATTTAAGTCGTCAGTAATTGTTAATTGGTTCTCGTTTTTATTTTTATTCTGAATGTCATATGGCTATGAATGTTGTAGAGTTTTGATGAGCAGTAAGACCAGATGTTAGCAAATTTGACAAGGAAAGCCTTTTTATTAACCTACTGTAATAAATACTTGGGAGGTAAATAGAACAATATAGTACTGTGTAATTAGTTTATTTAGTAAACCTTGATCATGTTCACAATTTTCAAAAATAAAAACATCTTGTTACCAAGGCCTGCTAGGAATTTGAAGAAAAGAATATGGACCTGATGTCACTGCAGCTAATCTGCAGAAGCTAATATATTGTCATTCTGGTAAAACTAAATTTCTCAAGTGTGATAACCATAACCATACTCACTCTGCTCTTCTTTGTAATGGCATTTTGCTTTGTCTCATTTTCCTTAGTGCTTATTTCAATGATAAAGTTTGGGAAAAACTTTAAGTGGCCATTCCTATTGCTACTTTTCCTTGAAGGCTATAGAATTCCTTATTTTTTCAAAAGAAGAAAATCATGGAGAAGGATTCTTTAACCAAACCTGGACATATAATCAATATATATCATAGATTTATTGTTTGTTTTCCAGGAATGCCATGACATAGGGGATCATCTTGTCAGAATTCTGCAAGTCCAGAGATTTCCATTTCTGCTTCTTTTCATTGTTTCTCCTCACTTAGTATAGTCTAGCTTATAGAGGCGTGGAAACCTCTCTGTTCCTGCTACCAATTTCACCTGTCATTTGCCACCTCTGTGTGTGTGTGTGTGTGTGTGTGTGTGTGTGTGTTGGAATGGACTTACTAAAGACAGAAATGGTACAATTGAGGCCACCTTATGCTAATCTTCCCAGTATTTATTTCTACGGGCCAAAAAACAACCTGTAGGCTTTTACATACTTGATTTTTAAGGTAAATGTTACTTGATGGATTTTCATAAATATTCAGTTTATAAGAAATAATTTTCTACTTTCAAAATGAATGGAGGGGTAGACAACAAAACAACCCACCACAAAATCTAAAATGGGGTCAAAGCTGACAGCTTAATATATAACAGAGCAGAGTTGATGTTTTCTGGGTCAGGAAAACAAAGAAACAGAGTGCAGAGAGAATTCATCTACAATTTAAAAATACTTCACTGCAAATGTGCCTTCAAATCTGTGCCAATTGTTCTTGGATCATGAGTCATTCTGTAATTTTTCTAAAGGAAGGAATAGAGCTTGTTGAAAAAGAGTATCAGCCGACTCAAATACGGGAGATGTGAAGCAGGACAAATGGTTAAATATTTCAATTTGTGATGGGGATTTTTGTGTCATTATTTTGTACCTATGTTTATTTCACTGTTTTCAGGCTCCCCACCTTTCAAACAAATGTAGCATGCTTCACAGAGGACTTCTGAAAGGTTGAGTGGTGAATGCGTTACTGGGCTGGAAGAAGGATGTCTGGACTCGGTTTCTCCTGCTATCCCAGTGCTTTTAACATCTGTGACTCCCAAGTGCTTAGTGTCCAAATGAATTTAACAACCTGGAGCTGCAGGGAGATTTTGTAGACATTCTTTGAGACCTATGATAGATGATATAAAAACAGTTAGAATTAGAGCTCTATGATATGAAGTTTGTAGGAAGTTATTAAAGCAGAGAGAAGTCATCAACCTCAAAAATATTTACACATAATCTATTTCACTTAGCATAATGCTCTCTTCCAAGGACATGGACGGAGCTAGCAAGTATTATACTAAATGAAACAAGATTTTTAATAATTCATTGGTCATGCTGAAAGTCTGTACATAGATGTTCAGATTTTTTAGAGCAGTGAACAGTATAATCAGAGATCGAGGCTTCAACATGTGGTTACAGCTCCAAAATGACCATTCAATTTTCAGCCTTGTATCTATATTTTAGTCAGGAACAGGGAAGGAAGGAAAAAACAAGGCATATTCCACCTCTTACAGGTCACTTTACATAAGTTAGAGACATTTCTAATTATGTTAAGGTGGCCAGAACATAAGCTCATAACCATACCTAATTCCAGGGGAGGCTGGAAGAATTCCTTTAATCCAAGTTTCCATGTACCTAAAATTAGACTAACATTATTTTAGGAAGAAGAGAATCTATATTGTCAAGTGCTAGATGGTAGTTTCTGCATGGGAAGAAAGGGTAAAAACATAGTCAATACGATCCATCCAGGAAAAGAACACAATTTGAAATAACATACACCCAAGACATGCAAGGTATTACTTCACAAGTGTTCTATAATGTTGAACAAGTGAGTAAAAATACTAATTTGCCAAAATGAGACACTCACTTAAGAATGAGATTACAAAGGAAATTGTAGAGGTAAGAAAGCCAATTGACAAGGCAAACTAATAAGCTGAAAACAAAACAGAATAGATAGATCTGAAATAGTATTAATAGATATGAAAGATTTCAGGTAATCATAAAGAATGCTGAGGAGAATAACCAATAAATGAAGAAATAGAGAATGTAACAGATGTGAAAGATAGCCAGTAAAAATCTAACATGAGACGAGTTGTGTCTCTGGAGTAGAAATCCAATGGATAGAACAAAACTATACTTGAAAAATACGATCTAAAATTTCCCTAAAATAAAACAAGTTGAGCATTCAGTATTGAAAGGATGTAGTCTAACACGGGAAAAGTGATGCAAAATAATGGACATTAATGTATACCTTTGTTGTCATGAATAGATGACTTTCAGTCATCTAGGTCGATAGAAGCATTAAAAGTAAAAAGCAAGGAGCGACTAAGCTGACTTCAGAAGAATCCACCATGGCATTCAGTGGTGGAATATAACAAAGAAGCATCTATTTAGTAAATGAAAAAGTGTGATCCAAAACCGTATACTCACCGAAGATACAGCTCAAAGACACCATCAACAGAGAAACCTCCTCAAACATAAAAGAACCCAGGGAATAGACCATCCACGTTCCCTTCTTGAAACAAAAAAGGAAATCCAACCCATTAAAACATGGATAGAAATTCAAAAGTCCAGAATGGTAAGCTGGGTAACTGGTAGTCAACATTGAATCTATTTAAACATTGAGCGCTGTGAATTGTGCAAGACTGTTGAATCACAGATCTGTACTTCTGAAACAAATAATGCAACATATTTTAAGAAAAAAGAAAAAGAAGAAGATAACAGGAGAGGAAGAAAAGGGGAGTATGTCAGAGGGGGAGACGAACCATGAGAGATGATGGACTCTGAAAAACAAACTGAGGGTTCTAGAGGGGAGGGGGTAGGGGGATGGGTTAGCCTGGTGATGGGTATTGAGGAGGGCACGTTCTGCATGGAGCACTGGGTGTTATGAACAAACAATGAATCATGGAACACTGCACCAAAAAACTAATGATGTAATACATGGTGATTAACATAACAATAAAAAATTTAAAAAAGAAAAAAAAAAACTAAAGAGCCATGAGAACTATGGGTATAGAATGGAATGTAAATGTTAAACACTCTGATTATATAAAATCAATAATATAATTCATAAAACTTGGGAGATAAAAGTACTAAAATAAGTGATAACGATTATCATTAGAGCAAGAACTAAATTGAGAGATCTCAATTTGAAACGTATCAAAAACATTTTTTATGGAAGTATAACATACCATGTTAAGTTAGTTTCAGGTGTACAATATAATTCAACTATTATATACATTACTCCTTGCTCGTTATGACAAGTGAACTCTTACTCTCCTTGACCCTAGTCACCCATCTCCCCATTCATCTCCCTTCTGGCAATCACTGGTTCTCTGTATTTAAGAGTCTGTTTTTGTCTCTTTTTTCTTTGTGTACTTTGTTTATTAAACTCTACTTAAGTGTGAAATCATATGGTATTTGTCTTTGTCTTATTTCACTTGGCATTATACTCTCTAGAACCATCCATATTGTTGCAAGTGGGAAAATTGCTTTTTTATGACTGAGTAATATTCTGTATATATGTACATACCACATCTTATTCATTCATTCATCTCTGGATGGATGGACATGGGTTGCTTCCATATCTTGGCTATTGTAAATAATGCTGCAGTAAACATAGGGCTGCATATGTCTTTCAACTTAGTGTTTTTGTTTTATTTGTATAAATACCTAGTAGTGGAATTACTGGATCATATGGTATTTCTATTTTTTAATTTTTTGAAGAATCTCCATGCTGTTTTCTGCAGTAGCTGCACCACTTTACATTCTTACCAACCGTGTGTAAGTGTTCTCTTTTCTCCACATACTTGCCAACATTTGTTACTACTTCTGTTTTTTGTTTGTTTGCTTGTTTTGATGCGTATCAGGTGGTATCTCATTGTGGTTTTGATTTGCATTTCCCTAATGATTAGCATCTTTTCAGATGATTGAGAATCTTTTTGTGTGTCTGCTGGCTATCTGTCATTGCAAAAATGTGTATTCATGTTCTTTGCTCATTTTTTAATTGGATTATTTGGGGTTTTTTGGTGTTGTATAAGATTTTTTTAAATATATTTCTGATATTGACCCCTTATCAGATGTATCATTTGTAAATACTTTTTCTTATCAGTATCTTATCTAAAAGACTTTATCTTTGTAATGATTCTCAATTTCTCTTAAATCTTTTATGGTACTCTGAAAAATACTAGCTATCATGAGAAACATCTATCCCATGTTGAACAGTTTATTCAGCTTCATTTCATTTTCTCATTATTAAAGTAAAATAAAACCTTTCATCAGAAATAACATTCTAGTCATCCTAAATACATATATCTTTATTTCCAAAAACAGTTGCCCCAGAAACTGATTATTTAGTAATTTTTTATGGGTGATGGGATTCAGGGATTCTTCTTGGTAAATTAAAACATTACTCAAATTTTTATGTGTATAAATCATTTAAATAGGACGACAAATCATTTTTAAAAAATAGCATGGTTAGTGAAGATCTCCCTGATGAAATATCATTTAAGAAAATATATGAAAGAAGTAAAAAAGCAAGAGTAAAGACGCTAAGGGATAAATACACTGGACATGCTTGAGGGACTTCAAGAAAGACAGTGTGATACAGTAGATTTGACAAGGAACAGAGCAGTACAAATAGGGATTATGTGGTGTCTTAAAATCCTTGTAAGGCCATTGGCTTTTATTGAGTGAGATGGGAATCAACTGGAGATTTTTTTAAATTTAAATGCAATTTAATTAACATATGGTGTATTATTAGTCAACTGAAGATTTTTTTACAGGAATTGTGCAGTATGGCTTATATTTTAAAGGTTTCCCTAGATTTTTTTGTAGAGAATAGAATGTAGGGCAACAAGACTGCTGGGAACGGGACAAGACAGGGGCTACTATGATAATTCAGATGAGAAATACTGTCATTTGAACCATGGTGGGTACAGCCGGAGTAGAAGATAAATGGTTGGATTCTGGACATTTTCTGAAGGGAGATCTCATGTGAAGTGCCAATGAATTGGATCTTAAATGTGAGAGAAAATGGATAATAACAGCAAGAATTTCAGCTGAAGTAACTGGAAGAATGCTACCACCCTTTAGTGAGATAGGGAAGCCTGGAGAAGGAACAGGTTTGAAGGCTGAACATAATAAATTCGGTTTTTAGAACTTCCAAGGTGGAAATTTTTCTTAGATAGCTAAGCGGAGAGGTTAAATAGCTAATTAGATCTGGGAGGATGTAATTCAGGGAAGCGTTCTGGATTAAGGCCGTGAGTTTGAAAATCATCAGCCTGGAAATGCTATTTAGAGCCTTTGGATTGAATGAAACACTGAAGGGAGTGTCAGTAAAGAAGGGTTTCATGGAGCAGCCCAGGTGTGGTCCGAGGAGTACAGCATTAGCAAAACAGACTAAGGTGGAGCTCCTAAGTCAGGTATTGGGAGGACCTGGAGAGTTGTTTCCTGGACTTCCAATGATGAGAGAATTTCAGGAGGGAAGGAGTAAGCCACTGTATCAAATGATGCAAAGAGGTCCAGGGAGATGACGACTGAGAATTGGACATTGACTGCAGCAACTTGGAGATGACGGGTGACTTTAAAAGAAGCTGCTTTGACAGAATGGTGGGAAATCCTGATTGGAAAGGGCATACAAGAAAATCAAAGGAGAGGAATTCAATTCTGAAATATAAGTATTGTTAAATGGGTATTTGATTATTCCCCTCCTTTCCTCACTTCAGTTTAGAATTCTTCTCAGATGATTTATCTTTTCTAGTTCTTTTTAATTTTACCTGATTCCTTGGAATTTTATTCAAACTTAAGGTCCCACACTTCTTTTTTTTTTTTTTAATGATTTCCTCCTTTTTATTGTTATGTTAATCACCATATATTACATCATTAGTTTTTGGTGCAGTGTTCCATGATTCATTGTTTGTGCATAACACCCAGTGCTCCATGCAGAACGTGCCCTCCTCAATACCCATCACCAGGCTAACCCATCCCCCTACCCCCCTCCCCTCTAGAACCCTCAGTTTGTTTTTCAGAGTCCATCGTCTCTCATGGTTCGTCTCCCCCTCTGACATACTCCCCTTTTCTTCCTCTCCTGTTATCTTCTTCTTTTTCTTTTTTCTTAACATATGTTGCATTATTTGTTTCAGAAGTACAGATCTGTGATTCAACAGTCTTGCACAATTCACAGCGCTCACCGTAGCACATACCCTCCCCAATGTCTATCACCCAGCCACCCCATCCCTCCCACCCCCAACCACTCCAGTAACACTCAGTTTCTTTCCTGAGATTAAGAATTTCTCATATCAGTGAGGTCATATGATACATGTCTTCCTCTGGTTGACTTATTTCACTCAGCATAACACCCTCCAGTTCCATCCACGTCGTTGCAAATGGCAAGATCTCATTCCTTTTGATGGCTGCGTAATATTCCATTGTGTATATTCTGTTGAGAATTTTATCCCGTCACATGTTTTCTCTCCAAAATTGCGTCAATATCACTGTTGATTGTTCTTCCTTTTATTAAATCACTCTATTCTTACTTAATTCTTTTGATATTCTCTCTTTTATGAGATGTCTTGTGTTCCCTCCCTGGTGTAAGTTGCTTTTTTTTTTTTTTTTTTCCTTTCTGTGTTTTGATTGCTGTTTTTCATGTGAAAGGCTGTCCAGTGCTACTGACTCAGATTTAAGAGTAAGGCCCTCTAGAGATGATTACAAGTTACCTGCCTGTGAATGCCATCAACTGAGGTCTTTGCTGGAGGATGATCTGGCTGCATAATTTGGCTTATGTGTTTTGTGTATCTTTGTCTTTTCTTTAGGGCTAGTTAGATTTCTCACACACAAAAATATCTTTTATGTTCCTCCTTGAGGTTTTAAAAATACTGTTTGCAGAATTCTGGAGGAACCAAATTTGGAAAGAGAGATGAGGATTTCATTTAACATGTGAATTTACTTTAACTTAATTTGTCTATTTTCATAGGGGTATAGCAAACCACAATTGTGCCTGGTGTCCCCTGTCCAAGAATCCTCTATTATTCTTTAAACATAATTCTTAAGGGGCGCCTGGGTGGCTCAGTCGGTTAAGCATCTGCCTTTGGCTCAGGTCATGATCCCAGGCTCCTGAGGTCGAGCCCCACATCAGGCTCCCTGCTCAGCCGGGAACCTGCTTCTCCCTCTGCCTGCTGCTCACCCTGCTTGTGTGCTCTCTCTCTCTCTCTCTCTCTCTGTGTGTCAAATAAATAAAATCTTAACAAAATAATAATTAAAAATTGAGGTTAAATTCACATGAGATAAAATTAACTATTTTAGAGTTGACAGTTCATTAGCATTTAGTACATCTACAGTGTGGTAGGATTGCCACCTCTATGTAGTTGCAAAACATTTGCATCAGTGCAAAAAGGAAATTCCAAACCCATGAAGCAGTTACTCCCCATTTCCCTTTTGTTCCAGCCTGTGGCAATCACCAATCTGCTTTCTGTCTCTATGGATTTAACTATTACAGGTATTTTCTAGAAATAAAATCATGCAGTAAGTGACTTTTTGTGTCTGGCTTATTTCACTTCCTGTAATGTTTTGAAGATTCATCCACATTGTACCATTATCAGCATTTCATCCTTTTTTATGGATGAATAATATTTATACATACATATATATCTCTCCCCAAAATTTGCTGACCCATGTATCAAATGATGGGCAATTGGGTTGTTTCCACCTTTTACCTTTGTGAAAAGCACTACATTAAAAATTCACATACATGGGGCACCTGGGTGGCTCAGTCGTTGAGTGTCTCCCTTTGGCTCAGGTCATGATCCCGGGGTCCTGCTCAGCAGGAAGCCTGCTTCTCCCTCTCCCACTCCCCCTGCTTGTGTTCCTGCTCTCGCTATCTCTCTCTCTGTCAAATAAATAAATAAAATCTTTTAAAAAAAATTCACATACATGTATTTGTTTTAAAATAGTTTGGGTATATACCTAAAAATATATTTAGGAATATATATTGAGGAGTGGAATAGCTTCTCATATGGCAACTCTTTCTAACCTTGTGAGCAAAATTTTTCCATGGTGACTGAACCATTTTACATTCCCCCTAGCAATGTATGAGGTTTCCAATTTTCAACATCTTTGCCAAAACTTGCATTCTTTTCTTGTCTCTCCTCCTTCCCCACCCTCAGCCTTCCTAGTAGGTGCTACGAAGTAATATCTGTTGTGCTTTTAATTTGCATTTCTTCAATGACTCATAATATTCAGCATTTTTTATTTGCTCATTGGCCATTTGTATATTTTCTTTGGAGAAATGTTTAAGTCTTTTATCCATTTTTTAATTAGGTGGTTTGTATTTTGTTGCTAAATTAATTATTTTTAAAGATTTCGTCCACTGATATGAGAGAGAATGAGGAGGGGCGGAGGCAGAGAGAGAGGGAGAAGTAGACTCCCCAGAGCGGGGAGCCCCATGCGGGGCTCCATACAGGGGTTTGACTGATCAAAGATCAGGACCCTGAGATCACAACTGGAGCCAAAGTCAGATGCTTAATCAACTGAGCCACCCAGGCGCCCCTTGTTGCTAAATTTAAAGAGTACCTTATATATACTGGATACTAAATCCTTATCAGATATATGATTTGAAGATATTTTCACCTAATTTGTAGGTTGTCTTTTCCGTTTCTTCATAAAGTCCTTTGCACAAAAGTTTTTAATTTCGAAAAGTCCTATTTATGTATTTCTTTTTTGCTCATGCTTTTGGGATCAAGCTAAGAACCAATTGGCAAATCCAGGGTCATGAATATTTGGCCCTATGTCTTCTAAGAGTTTTATGGCTTGAGGTCTTATTTTTGGGTTGTTGTCTATTTCAAGTTTATTTTTGTGTATGGTGTTGAAGCATAAGTGCAATTAGTATTCTCTTTTTTGAGGGCATATTCCTCTAGTCTTACGTTGAAGTTGGGGTCATGTTTTTACTCTGTTATGTGAACTCTTGGAAGAGATTTGGGGGTCAATCTTAGACCAATCCACTTATTTTCAGGCTCACCTTTTTTCCTACTTGAAGAAGTACTCGAACTTTCTCTGACCTTTAGCACAATTTGTACTGCCTCTTAATTTTTCTCATTGCTTTCCTGGGTCTTGGCTCTTTGCATTTACTGAGTCAATTGCCATTTGTCTTTATGCTGTATCATTTCCAAAAAGATTTTGCTACCATCTTTTCTATTTTGTTTTTTTTTTTTTTGGTTTTGTCTTAATTCTTTTACTGTTATTAAAATGGACTACCTAGAAAGGGAAGAGATAATGAGTTACTGAATCTGCCATCTTTTGCTTAAGGACTCCCTATTTGTGACTCCTAGTATAATGTGCCTTTTAACCTTCAGTAGATAGAATTTCTCCTAGATATGAGAAGAAAATTGGGGAAAAATAAATTTCATTCTTGTGTTAAAGTTTCAAAGGTAAAGCATATTATGTATCCCTTTGGAATTAGCATTGTCTGTATCAGCTGGAAACAGTGAGCCTCAAAAGTATATGAGCATCAGGGGGCAGAGTTGCAATTTTTTCGTCTTCTGAAAAACTTCATGGAACTTTCTTTTCTTATAATTTGGACAGTGTATTGCGTTTTGTTTACTTGAGAGGGAGCCTTCTAATAGATGTGGTATGGGACTTCCTCTCATAACTAAATAAAAAAAATAAATAAAATGGTGAAACCCCACCAGAAGTCAAATAAGATGAGTTTGTTTCTCTTCTGAACTTTTATAATTCTTCTTGAAAGAGGGAGAGAGTATTTCTATTATTTGGAAGTCCCATTGGAATCTGGAAATAATTTTGCAAAGAAAAAGTCACTATACAGATAGTTACACTTACATAGTGGCATTGGATCTTGCATCAGATAAAAATTGATAGAAATTATTGGTGTTTTCACTTTTATAAAGAAATAGATATATACACACATACATATGTATATATACTTATATATAATTTTCCTGAAAGATGTGAAATGTACATAGAAGGAATATTTAAATATGAAACAAGACATTATTCATGGGTGATCTTTTTCTTCTATTTTTCTGCATCCTTCCAAATGTTCTACAATTAATACATATGTGAATGTGTTTGTGTGTGTATATGTTAAATCAAAGTTTCAAAATTCATGGCTTGCCATATAAAAAATATATTACTGTTAACAGGTTCAGAATAATTTTTGCTATGATGAAACACATACATTGGCAATAATTCAACTAAAATTTATTGAGTATATATTATGTGTAAGGCCCTGTGCTATGACCTGTGGCAGATACAGAGAGAAATAAGACATGAATCTTGCCCTCAAGAAACTAGTTCACCCCTGAATTTAATACATACAATAATCAAGGTGATAAAAGAGAGGGTCTGTGAACTACGGCATTGTTTTGAATATTGCCGGTGCATGAGAATCACCTGAGGAAATTATTAGATGCCAATTTCCTTATTCCTTCCTTAACAGACTAGGAATTTACATTTTACTAAGCACCTCAAGGTGCTTCTAATAGATGATCCTTCAAAGAATACTGAAATAAATGATAATGAAATGGGCACTGATTTGAAAGATACATATATTTGATATGGCTCTTTGTTTCTGCCTGTTACTAGGAATGTGTTTGGCTAACTTGTTTAACCTCTCATCTTCAAATTCAATGTATGCAATTGAGATCATATTTACCTATGTTATAGGGATATTATAAGTAATGTAGATAATATAAGTTATCTAATCCAGTCTAAAGTACATAATAGGTGTTCTCAAGTATATAGTATGGCAATTTTTATCAGTTCTAAACAAGTCCTCGTGTTGGAGAGGGAAGAAATGCTCAATCTAATGAAGCAGGGAAGAAATGCTCAATGTAATGAAGCAGGGGAAACAGAAAATCTTCATGCAGAAAGGGAATTTGGATTAGGTCTCGAATGTTGAGCAAAACTTTGGTAAACTAAGAAAATTTGAACTAAATTTTGATAAAGAAGAAATACATTCTAGTCAGCAAAAACAAAACAAAAAAACATGATGAGAAAACTAGGTATGGTTGGAAAGCTGGGAGCTGTGAACATGAGTGGAACAGAGAAAGCTTTGATTGTCATGGAAGACAAATGTGAAGACATACCTAGTGGGCAGATCATAAAGCACCTTGAAAAGCTACCTAATGAGCTTTAAAGTATTATTAAATCGTTGTAAATTTAGTGTAATTTGAGCAAGGGAGTAATTAGGGCAGATAGGGTTTTAACATGATGATTTGCTGTTATGTTCAAAGGTATGTTCAAAGAGCAAGAGAGTAGAGGTAGGGAGACCAGTTCACAGGCTACGGCAGTAATTGAAGTAAGCGGTTAGGAGTGTCTAGAGTCAGGCAGTGAAGAAGAAATGGGGGAAAAACTCAAGTAGACACATACGAGGAGCATATCTGAAAAGGATAGCTAGAACTCAGGGAGTGCCTCAGGTTGGTTAAGTGTCTGCCTTTGGATCAGGTCATGATCCTGGGATCAAGCCCCATGTCAGGCTCCCTGCTTGAGGAGTACTTCTTCAAGTAGGAAAAAAGGTGAGCCTGAAAATAAGTGGATTGGTCTAAGATTGACCCCCAAATCTCTTCCAAGAGTTCACATAACAGAGTAAAAACATGACCCCAACTTCAACGTAAGACTAGAGGAATATGCCCTCAAAAAAGAGAATACTAATTGGACTTATGCTTCAACATAAGTCTTGCCAAGGGTCCTGTATGAATCTCAGCACTTCAGTTGGCAGGTAGCACTGGGGTTCTTGCAGGTTCCCTGTGCAAATCATCATTGATAATAAATATTTATTGAACTTCCCCTTGGTGTTGGAACTTGGACTCAGGGAACAGTAAGATGAATGAAAATGAGAAAGGTGAAGTCTGGAAATCACAGCAGGTCCACAAGGTGATGCAAGTGCCAGTTGTGAGAACATGTAATCAAAGGAGTAAACTGTTTCAGAGAGGGTACTCAGGAATAAGTGACCATGTGAGGGATTGAGGACAAGGTAGTTCCTAAATTGCACAAGCAGAATAGTGACACCATTCATCAACAGACTAACCTGGCAAAGATCTAGAGCAACTTGCTATTCAGGCAAGGTAGACAAATCAAGGGGAACTCATTTGGAGGGCAACTTAAAGAGAACCACAGAGCTATGTGTGCATATTATAAAAACTTACAAACAGGTCTTATGAGTGTGATGAGATGAAGAAAATTTTATTCATAAAAGTGCCTCTTATGGAAAATACTTTATTTACTTGAAAGGCAAGCAGCAACAACTATTCTTAGGATAAAAAGCTCAGACACTAAAGGCATCAATAATGGCCAAGATTTTACAGAAAGAGATTTTACCAGACGAGAGAGAGAGAGAGAGAAGTTGATAGAAGAAAGTAGGTAAGGAAGGAGAACAGATTACAGGACTAAATTAAAAATCCTTTCTACCACTGCTTCTATGTATCTTTAGCAAAACATTCCCATGAAGTATACATGTGGGTAGATTTTTAAATCAAATCTAGTAAAAGCTGAATTTCAAATTTAGGTGGAGGCAGGGTGGAACTAAGATAGTATACAAAGATGGGAAATCTGGAAATGCACATAACCCAGGGAAAATAAGTAGGGATCTTTAAACTACCACAGGAATAACTTTGGTCTACTGTGAACTATGGAAATGGTATGCAAATGAATTCACTTAGATCTACAAGGAGTTAGAGGGCAGAAAAATGGCAGCACCCATAAAGCAGACTGTTAAGGGGTGGCGAAGGGCTGGCAGTGCATCAAGGGGCTCTGGGCCAGTAGCCTGGGTTCTTGGGGCCACACTCTGGAGCAGCAGATCCTAAGGTGCCTGATGGGCATGTTGTGCCTGCAGTGGCCACCACTGGCCTCAGGTATTGCGGCTCTATTACAGCAGATGGAGGTAGAATGATGTATTCAGACCTTGAGCTTTGTGCTTTGGATGAAGCCCAGTAACTGGCAAAGAAGAAAGCTGACTTGTAGCATGCATTATAGAGAAGCCAATAAAAAGAATGACCACTGCACCAGAAGCTAGACAGGAACCTTGTTGTGTTGGTCAAAGAGAAGCTTGGAGGCCAGCATGTTTGGATACTCCCACAGGCAGAATGGCAGCCTGAGGAGACCCTCTGAGGAACAGCTGAGCAAACCGTGGCTGCACTCTGGGAAAATGACATGGAAGCCAAGTTCCTGGGATTTGTACCCTGTGGCCACTACCAGTTCAAGTTCCCTCAGGCAATGGTGACAGAGGAGCCTCAGGGTCAAAGTATTCTTCAAAGCGCTGCTATCAACTTTTCCTAGGTGGGGAAGAAGGACCATCTTTCTGGGCCTGTATGGAGGAGCTGGGTGACTATTTGAAACCAAAATACCTGGCCTAGGTTGGGAGATTTCTCTTGGACCTCTGATGTTCTCTGCTGCCTATGGATAATACTCAGGTCTGCAACTGGGGCCTCAAGGACATTGTGTGGTTGCCCTATCTTTGCAGGGAACAGCACACAGCAAACTAAATTCAGGAAAATAAATGAATTTATCATTGAAGAAAAAAAAGAACGTTGATAGCATTAGAGGTAATGACGAAGAACTGATAATAGCTCACATGTTCCCGTGCTGAATAATCAATAAATAAATTGTATATTTATACAGTGGAATATTATACAGTGAAAAGTCAGTGAACGACAGGTACATACATCTATATGGGTGAAACTAGAAGTAGTTTAAGCCAAGAACTTTACATAGAAGACTATGTAAAATAGGGCATTGGTTTTATAATACTCTAAAATAAGTAAAATAGTGTTTAGGTTGGAGCGCCTGGGTGGCTCAGTTGGTTAAACTTCTGCCTTCAGCTGGGGTCATGGTCTCAGGGTCCTGGGACTGAGCCCCACATACAGCTCCCTGCTCAGTGTGGGGCCTATTTCTCCCTCTCCCTCTGCTGCTCCCCCTGCTTGTGTTCTCGCTCTCTCTCCCAAATAAATAAATAGTCTTAAAAAAAAAAAATCGTGGTTAGGCAGTTTATTTTTTTCCTAGTGACTTAACCAGGAAGAATGAGATTTCCTGCAACTATGAATAAGAAGAGATGGAATTAAAGTCAGCCTTTTAACTTATAAGACTTTGTCATAGTGAAACGTCAAAAAATGGCAAATACCAAATTAGACTGTACATTGTAATGGTGGGTTAAAATAAATTGATACAGGCTTTAGGAAAACATCAGAGAGTTTGTAGCAATGATTTTTAAAAGCATATTTTATGACTGGCAATTCTGATTTTTAAAAGTGAAAGTAATTCCAAGGTTCTTTATTACTTATTATTAATAATATGAAAGCTTAGAAAGAGTATGATTGTCTGGCAATTATAAATAGCGAAAAAGTTGTGGTAGCATATCCTGATGTTAAAATATGTATAATCTTTTAAAATTTCAGAAAAATATTCAAAGCATGAAACCATGTTGCCAATATAATTAGAAACTGATACTGTAAGAAATTGAACTATAACCTTCATATGATATCAACTACCTAAATATATATAAACATATTCATGACACAAGTTTTCTTGTAGGCATTGACAGTATTGCTGAGTTTCATCTAATTTATATTTTCCAGATTTTTCCAATTTATCTAAAGTGAACAGTTTTTTTTAATCTTAAATAATAAGAAAGCAATAAACTCTTAAAAGTGTTGTATTGCAGGCCTTAGAAAATTTTCCTTTTGACTCGTCCAGCTGAACCTTCAGTGTGGCAGAAAGAACACAAGATAAGTGTCAGGAGATCTAATTTTGCCACTAACTAACAAGCTTTGTTAGAAAATCTCTTCCAGCCGATTTCTTTGTCTTTAAAGTCTCCAGCCTATCTCAGAGGGTTTTTGTGAGGATCAAATGGCATAATGTATTTGTAATCTCTTTAAAAGTATGAAGTGTTGTACTAATGCTGGTGAGACAAAGCACTCTCAAGAGTGAGACGAAGTGATGGGCAACTCCTAGGTAACTTTTCTTCCTGTACTTGTCAGATCACAGATAGTGATTCTGCTGTTTTGTCTTGAACAAAATGAACATTAGTCATTAAGATGGGCAACGCAGTCAAAGAATCCAGAGACCCAAATTAAAAAAAAAAAATGTTGAATTCTCCAGAGTCAAGCTAAGTGCTGTCACTCGACTTAGTATTTCAGGATGGAAGTGAGGAGGAAATAGGCTACCAAGGAGGTCTGTAACCCAAGTGGAAATATGACGTGTGAAAGAACAGAAAGGAGCAGGAAAACACTCGTAACACTTAAAACCTGGGTGATACTTACTTGATGAAATAGACACCTCAATATTCTTGATTTACTCATAACAGTTTTATGGCACCTTAAAATAATGGTTTGGTTGGAATATCATGGGCAGAGTAAGGAAAAGGAGCTAGTTGTTGTGAGAAAGCTAGGGAGGTTAAGGATGTATCTAATAGGAACTTGTAGATAAATTGGACTTCCACTTACGGATGATGCAAAGATTTAATCTGAACCTACTAGCTAATAACCCAGAGGTCTCCATTCTGCCAGTCCTTGTCATGACTGAAAGCCAAGTGATTAATACAAGACTTGGGTGTGCTAATTATCATGGAGAATACAGGAACTCTAATTCTGACAGCCTGGAAGTCCTACTTCCCAAAGAAGAAAGCCCTAAAAGCAAAAGACAGAATCATTGTGAATGCCCAATAATATCATGGTTTCAAATTGATGGCTTCCATAATTAGGCACACGTTCATTTCATTAGGTTTGTTTTTCAATTATAAAAATGAGCACAATGCAAAGTCGTACTTTTACTGGTGAGTTGGAAGAAGGTGTGTGAAACAACATTCCTTAACATGCCTTTAAACCCATGCTGTGTTGCTTAAAACTTCTGTCATGTTTTGAGTACAAGGGGATAAAATCTTCCTCATCTCCATCACATTTGTCATCCAGCTAAATTGTGAGAGCAATTGAGATGCCCTATGTGAGAATATAGAATCATTTTGAATAAAAGCAGGAATACAATGATATTTTTACCATGTTACAATCCTGAGAGGCATTTTAAGTATATTGAACATACCTCTGAGTGTTCAAAGACTACAGACTGCATGAATATATATGTGTGTGTGTGTGTGTGTGTGTGTGTGTGTATATTCAAGTGCATGGTTATTCTGATACGAAAGAAAACATGAACACCTAGAAAGTTAATATAATGAGCATGAATTGGAACAGTATAAAGTGAATAAGTGATGTAATTATGAAACCTTGATTTCACTGAAGATTAGTTTCATGAATTATTTTTTAAAAAATTTGGATATTTTACTAGAATGGGTGGCATTTTAGGTACTGGAAAATTTAAATCAGTAATATTTTGAGATGAAAAAAAGGTTACTGAAAAGAAACCATGCACTGATGATTCAGAAATAAAATATAGTGAACAATGTATTATTTAAAATGACAAGAGATTTCTCTATCTAATCTAGTGCAGATAGTTCTAAGCCAACTAAGGAATCGAGTCACATAGGTCACAGCAGGTCTAGCCTGCAATCAAACAAAATTTTAAGATGAAAAGAAACACAAAAAATAGTTATTAATAAGAGGGACTTGTGAAATCCATATTGTGACAGAAAGAAGTGTATGTCTAAAAGGAGAAGTCCTAAGCCGTGGCACTGGCTCTGCCTTTTGGTAGCTGGCTGACTGGATGAATCCACTCTCTAAGCCCCAATTCCCTCACTAGGAAATGGGCTGCAAATAATAATTTTCCTGACAAGTTTAAAGAGTTGTTATAGGTGTCAAAAACATCAAATGAAATATTCAGTTTCAGATGCAATAAGCTGCAATGGGTTCTACAAAAGCAAAGCATTACTAAGAAAATAGACTTAAAAAATACACTTTAAAAAAAAAAAGATTTTGAGAGCAAGAGTGAGGGAGCATGAGTGGGGGCAGGGGCAGAGGGAGAGGGACAAGCTGACATCCCACTGAGCGTGGAGCCCCAAGGCAAGGCAGAGTTCATCAAAGGATCCTGAGATCATGACCGAACCCGAAGTCAAATGCTTAGCCAACTGAGCCACAGGTGCCCCCAAAATAGACATTTAAAATACATTTTTGAATATATAAATTACTCATTCGACTTCAGTCTTACCATTTTTTTTTTTTTTTGTAATAAGCTGATAAACTTCTTAGGGTTTTCTACAGGGACAAAATGAAAGTTAGTAGAAAATGCCAACTTAGAACCCTGTAGCCCATGTTAGACTTTTTTTTTGTTATTGGCCAATACTCATTTTGGGAAACTTAGAGTGTGTACCTCATGTTTCTCATATGGTCTGTTAGGTTCAGAGAAATCGCTATTTAATAAATACTAATTTTCATATTCTCAGTGGCTAAATTACTGGCGTGAAATTCTCTAATCCCTCAATACATTTCGTTCTTCTAAAGAGAGTTTGTTCTGTCCCTAGATGATTTTCTCTTCTACTTTTTATTATTAATGAAAAATGTAATAGAGAAACACTTTTTACATTTTCTAATACATAAATCAGAGAAGTGGAATTTAACTTTTTTTCTCATGACATTCTTTGTTTCTGTGGTCCCAGCTGGTAAGCTTCTTGTAAGATCATTCTCTGAGGTTGCTCCCTGGTGCCAACCTCTAAGCTTGGCTCTTAGATTCCTCATACATTTCTTAGCTGGTTGGAAGTTAGGATGACATATATAAATTTTCGTGTAAATAATTTATTTGATAGACAAGATACGCGCATGCTATATCCCACATATAAATGCTATATCCAAATAAATGCTTATACTTTGCTAAAATGTATCTGAATACAAAATGAGCATGAAATAAATTCACTTCTACCCCCACAATAAAAAAATGCTCAAGAAACACAAATTGTGCTGTGTTTTCGAAACTGAAATATTACACACAACAGTATTTTCACACAATTTGGATGACCTAGCAAAAATCACTGAAACCTGTATGTTAGGTATTTTTTGCTTGATTTCTATATAGGTTATTATGGGCTTGAATGATTTAGAAAATGAACATTTTCACATTTCCTGCAAACTGAATTATATGACTACTCAGGAATATTTTTGACCTCTGTTTTTCTTCTGACTTATTGATGTTGGTGTTAAAGGTAATAATCAGTAGTCTAAAAGGCAAAGTCTTTCTGTGTCTTTAGGACACATTTTCATTGAGGAAGAGAAGAGAAAATGAAACAAATGCCCAAGCAGCTATTATATTGGGATAAAGAGGCTAAAGACAATAGAATGAGTAACATTTTATGCTGGGCTTTCTTGTGCTTGGTTCTCAATGAATGTCAAACTGCAATAATTTGAAGAAAGGTTGTCAACTACTAGAGACTGATAGAGCAAAAGAGAAACCATGTTGGAGGAAAATCAAATATATAGAAAAGCTGGTGAAGCAGCATAGGTAAAAAGAATGAAATAAAGAGATGAAAAGAGTAGAAATGAAGGAATGAAAATGTGATGTCCCAAAGATGCTTAGGTGAGAAAAGTTTGAAAACAAATCTGGTAGATGATTATTCAAAGTCTGTTTGGTTTTTGTTTCTTTGTTTAGACCATAGCTTTTGAAGTATAAGAAGGAAGAACTTGATCAGAACCACTTTCATTTTTTGACTTCGTAATATACAAATGTTTTTTCATGTATATCTGCAAGCACACATATGTACACAGATGCACAGAGGTTGAGTTTTTTTGTTTAGAGAACAAGCCAAATACAAACATTGGCCCTGCACATCTGAACTGGTAGCAATTGGAGAATACAAAATGGATGTTCCACTAAATGCTTCTTCTCCAAGGCTCCCCTGATTTGAATGAACTAGCCAATTGGAGTTTGTCTCCTCTTCTCTCTGGTACATTGATTTCAGCCTGGACATATTGATCCCAGACTTTCTAGGTGGTTCACAAACAGCTCAGGTTAAATTAACTTGAGGACAGTGTTTGAAAATGCAGAATTGCTCTCACTTTTTCATGCCTGTTATTAAGCATTGTTTCCAGAAGATCAATCTTTTAATTACATTGAGACTCCCTACTGGTGGCTCTCGGTAACAAGAAGTATATTGTGCACTGACTGGAAAAATAAAGAGAGGGAAAAAAATGCTTTATAGCACATTGCCTTCCCCAAAGTGACAACTCTAGGGTAGTGAATACGGTCTGGTCTTCATCAGTATATCTAAGGTTGTGGTCCTGTCATTCGTCAGTATGTCATGAATTCATACTTGATGGAAATAACTTATAATAACTATATGCTAATATTTATTGTGTGTTATGTAATAGGAATTGTCTTAAACATGTTAAATACTATATACCATAAGGTTGGCTCTGTTAGTCTTCACTTTCAGAAGTGAGGAAAGTAAGGCTCAGTGGTGGTACTCAGTATTAATTCTGATGCTTTTCTTTTTTTATGTAAAAGACAATTTTTTCTTTGAATAGCTTAATGCACTGCCAGATATTTTTTACCCACTTTGTGTTGTGGCATTATTTTTGGTAAGTAGGAAGGGCAGGAATCATGCTTACCACTTTGCAGATGGGGAAAACAGAAGTCTAGAACGTTCAAGCAGCTTGGATTGAGTATATAAGAGAGGAACAGAATTAAATATATATCTTCTCACTGTGAATGTGTTTTTTTTTTTTGAGATACATTTAAAATGCTACAAATTTTTTGCAAATCCACTATTATGAGATGGAGTCTAATTCCCCTCCTCTGTGATCTGGAAGACTTGACCAATACGAAGGAGTGGAAGTAATGTTTTTGTACTTCTGAGGCTTTTTTTTTTTTTTAACTTCCAAGGCTTTGTTAAAAAGCCTGGCAGCTTCTGCCCAGACTTGGTCCCATCACTCTGGGGGAAACCAGCTGCCCTGTAGGAAGCTACTCTGGGATAGCCATTCTGTGAAGAAGCCCAGGCTAGCCATATGGATAGGGTAAGAAAGAAATGCTTGGCTAGATCCAGCTGTGCTAGTCATCTCACCCCAGGTACCACACAAGTAAATCAAGAAGCAGTTTTGGACCTATGAGTCCCAGCAGCTGCAATGTGGAAAAGAATCTAGGAGCCCAACCAAAGACAGAAGCAACACCTCAGAGACAGTATCTCAGGAGAGCTATCGCAGACATAGCCAGCCATTTGAGCAATTCTCTGAAGGCCCCAGCAGCACCAGGAGCGTGCACAGTGGACCAGTTGTCCCCCCGAATGCTAGAATGTAATAGTCTTCTGCTATGTCTCAAGTTTAGTTTATCTTCTCTATAGATGAGGTGTTTTATTACAGGCTTTAAAGGTTTAGCTCTTGAGCTATAATAGTAGCCACAGATTTCCAGTGAGGCATTATTCTCAGACACTCAGGGCCATGTCCTCAAGCAGATTTGAAAATCAATTACAGGCTTTCAGGCCCCTGTGAAGTTAAATAAGGGGCACTGATTCTTAGGGAATTTTAACTTCTCATCAGACTCTTCTTCTTTTATGATTCAGGCTTTTCAAAGTGTAGGGACCTTAAAAATTTTTTAAGAATCAAGTGAGACGATAGACTTAGGTGTATGTTGAGAGGAGATATATGAATACATAAACATGAACTTCTGATGATGGAAGGTACATATTATACACTATCATATCTACCAAGAATTTTTCATACTTTAAGTGTTAATAGTGTGGTTTGAGGTGCATTTTTCTCTGCATAAACCTGACCTAACTCCTTTGAATCTTACTGCTTTTTTTCAGGTCTCACTTAAATTATTCAGATACTGTGGTGGTGAGGGGTACACATTGATCCAAGAGAAACTGGGGGTAACCCTCTCCTTAATGAAAAGTGTGAACAGCTACTGTAGGCAGGCTTGATTTCTTACTTTGCAGCATCTGTCATCAACCCAGAGACTTATGAGATCACCCACAGGGGACTATCCAGTCATAGGAGCTACAGAATATATTTATCTCTTGTCCATTAAATTCCTAACCTTTCAAATGTCTGTGAGCTATATTTTTCTCAGATTGGAGAAAGGGCTAAAGAGGAGCTCCACATTATATATACAAAAGGAAAGAAGAAAGATGTGCTGCCTTTTCACCTGCGTTATCTCTTTATGCTGATTCTAGTTCCGCTCACATATAACCTGGGATGAAATAGCAAGTTATAAAGAAGTATTGTCACTGGAAACAGAAAAATAGACAAAGCAGAATTTTTAGGACATTCCCTTGGAGACTTAGACTTAGATGGAGTTGAATTTTAGCTCTTGTTTCTGAGGAGTTGGGACAGCCACGTTTGGTGTACTTCTCTCACCTGATTATTATCCTCCCCAAATGTCTGCTGCTCACTTATCAAAAATCTACCTGGTGTTAGCTGAAGGGAGAGCAGTACTTGTAGGATTTTGAAATACTGAATCTACATCAGTCTTCTGAAAAGTTGCTCATGAGTATCATGGACTAATGTACCTAAAACATTGTAGATAGCTAACTTCTCAAAGTTGCATGATACACTGGACTGAAATGACAATGGGATCAAAGGATTCACAGATGTATCAAGCACTGGGAGTGGGAAATACTGTAACCAAGTAGAGTTATTGAGAGAAAAATGCTTCCTTGCTGAACATTAGTTTCATATTCAGATCATTTCAGTCAAAAGTTTAAACTTAATTGGCGAAACCTAAATGGTGAAACACCATACAGCTAAATGAATACTTTCTTTCTCTAGCGCAGAAGTTAGGAATAAACTTCGAGAATACTAGGGCTAAACAGGGATCTTTTGACCAGCTGGGTCTTCAAATATAGTCTATTGTTTATCTCAAAGTGTGTCCATGAGCACAAGCTGGTCCAAAATATAAGTCACTCATATTTCTTTAAAAGCTTTTCTCGGGGCATCGGGGTGGCTCAGTCAGTTAAGCATTGGACTTTGGGTTTCCACGCAGGTCATGATCCTCAGGGTCATGGGATCGAGCCCCACATTGGGCTCCATGCTCAACGGGGAGTCTGCTTGAGATTCTCTCCCTCTCTCTCTGCTCCTCTCCCCGCTTGCATGTGTGCTCTCTCTCAAAAAAAAAAAAAAAAAAAAATCTCAAAACAAAAATCCACCTATCCTGTGGAACATTTCAACTATTCCTTTAAAAAATAAACATTTTCTCAACTTCAATTTAAATGTACATTCAAGAGCTCAAAAATAAACATACACAATAAAATCTCAATTACTGACGTAGGCAGAATATCACTATTTTGAAGGGTTTTTTTATGGCTGACAAATATTAACAGGTAGAATCAGTCATTAGAATCTGATTTGACAATGACTGGGTTATCTCCAAGCAGTACTGCAATTAAATATTCTGGTTAGAAGCTGATCTAATTCTCTTGTCCTGAGAAGAGTGACCAAAATCTCTAACATACCCTATAATGCCTTGCAAGGTCTGAGACATGTCCCTATCCAGCTTCCATTTAAATCACTACTCTTCTCTCTCTGTACCTGTCCCCCACCCCACCTTCTTTTATTCCTTAAAACAGTCTGTTCACTATCCTATTCACTATCACAGCCAGCCTCACATTGATTCAGCCACAGTAAAAGTATATTTATATTAAATTTCACTGTTCTCATGAAACATTGTCCTGATTGTTTGCTGCTTTCCTTTTCTGTCTCCTTCCACCCTACCATTCATATTAAAATCTAGAAGCAAGTTAAACACTGTATTACCGAAACATAAATCATGGTAATATTCTAAATTAAGTGAAATCAACATTATGTGGCAAACTCAGTCTTTAGCGCAGCTCATAAAAAGACGTTAATACTGTATTCTGTGGCTACTGTGACCATTCTGTGAGGGATCTAACCAAGAACTACAAAGACTGACCCCAGAAATTGTGGCAATATGTTTTTTTCTACACTCAAGACTACAAAATGAGTTATTTCAAGTTGCAGAAAGTATTTTTGCATGGCAAGGCAACACGGTAGTACGAATGATACAGAGTATAGATAAAACTCCCAGTATTTAGTCTGTCAGTCAGTTAGCTGGTTGTAAAGTAGAGGCAGATCACTGTGTGTTATACATACTAATTTCAATCTGGTAACACCTGCTGTTCTGGAAGATAATTTTAAGTCCTACAGCAATGAACATTTGTAATTTGAATGGTTAGGCACTCATGAGAAACCAAAGGAATTTCATTGATGGGAGTGATATAAAATTTACTTTATGAATAAATTTAAATGAGCTCTTTTAAAGGACAAGCAAATAATGCAGCTAGTGGCAAAGGATAGGGCAAAAAGTATAAAAATGGGGTGTATGTAATTAAAATATTAATCTCATTTTTGTCTTAATCCCAAGTACATGGAATTAAACCTTTGGGGGTCATTGCCAATCCTTGCTCAACCAGCTTGAATTTCTGCTGTCACTTCAAAGCTTAAGTATTTCCTCTAGCCTTCTTGGTAACTAGGCATCTAACATTATTTTATATGGGGCATCATGTTAATCCTTGAATCCAGGTTGAAATTTTTATGTTTGAATGTGGTTATATTTGTCCCTTTCTTCTGAGTAAGAAATCAGGCAGGAAGTGAGTGTATTAGTTAATCTGTGCTTGGGAACAGAAGGGTTTCTTACATAAAATTTGTGTATGTGGATCAAAGTGTTTGTGTGTATTGAGGAAGGTAGTGGATGATAACAACAGCTAATATTTAGTGAGATTCTGGTCCAGAGTGTGGTGAGGTAAGGAAGTAGGGAAGAAGATGGATGGGAAATAGGCAGGCAGCAGCTGGAGGTATACCCTGCAAGCTAAAAACAGGCTGGAGAATCATACTAGTCAGGAATAAGAGCCAGTGAAAGGCAATTGTCTGGGCTTAGGTTGGAGACAAAAGTCCTGTGCTCAAGGCAGCCTTTGTTACAAAGTACTCTAGTAGAGGGGCTATGTTTACTTCAAATGAGTGGGCTAGATGAGAAAGCCTGGATTCTAAGTGAAGATAGCTGCATGGATTCTGCCCACAGGATGTCCATGCCCTAGACCCTGTCTATCCTGGCGGTTGGATCCTCAAGTCTGCCAGTCCTCCATCTGAATTGAACTATTCACATCCTTCAGTCTGAGTGTCCTCAAGTCATATTGTTGGGTCTACTATGCTTTCAAAAATTAGACTTGTTACACGTTCCTTTAACTCTATATTATCCTTCTATCAGTGGCCATTGTTTTTAAGAAAACACCAAGCTTTTTATATAGCTATAGTAATTGGCTGTGTAGAGTTGGCTAAGGATTAGACACCTAGATCGGTGCAACAGACTAGGTAACCTATAATTACATCCATACAAATAAACACAACTGGTTTTTGATAAAAATGCACATGGAATTCAATGGAGGGAAAAGGTGAACATCTTCATGAAATGATGCTGGAGCTATTAGGCATCAATACTACTACTACTACCAGGAATGATAAAACAAACCCTGACCTGTGTCTCACACCATATACAAAAATTAATCAGAATGGATCATGGATCCAAATGTAAAACATTAAACTTAACAGGAAAACTCAGGAGGAAGTCTCTGCTCAAGGATGAGGCAGAAAGAGTTCACAGCATAAATACATTCCATAAAATGAAAAAAGGATAAACTAGATTTCATTGAAATTTAAAAGTTTGGTCCTATGAAAGACTCTCTGGGAAGAATGAAAACACAAGCTACAGAATGGGAAAATGTACTTGTAAGGCTCATATCCAATGAAGGGCTAGTATCTAGAATATGCAATGAAATCTTAAAACTCAACAGTAAAAGATCAAAGGGCAGAGCAAATGAGGAGACGTTTCACTGAAAAGGAAATGAAGATGACAAAAACACATGAATAGATGTTCGATGTCATTAGCCATTAGGGAAGTGCAAATTAAAACCACAATGAGATACTGCTATATATCTATCAAAATCACTAAAATAAAAACACTGTGTGCTGGTAAGAATGCAGAGAAACTATCACTCTACGTGGATGGTGATATTATAAAATGTGATTTAGCTTTTCTGGAAAAGATTGTTTCTTTTGAAACTACACAAGAACATACCATGTGACACAGAAATTGCACTCCTTAGGCATTTATTCTAGAGACATAAAAAGTTAGGTTTACACAAAAGCTTGTACATAAATTTTTATGGCAAGTTTACTCACAATAGCCAATAACTGGAAATAACCAAGATATCCTTCAATAGTGAATGGTTAAATCAATTGTGGCACATCTGTATCACAGAATGCTTGACAATAAAAAGGAACATAGTATTTTTATACCTAGCAATGTGGATGAATCTCCAGGGAATTATGTTGATTAAAAAATAATCCCAAGGATTATATGATGTCATCCCCAAATTCGAGAAATGGAGAACAGATTAGGGGTATGGGAGAGAAAAGGGAAGTCGATATGGTCATAAGAGGGCAAAATTAAGGGGCATTGAGGTACTGTATCAATGCCAATATCCTGGTTGGGACATTGTACTATGGGAGTTACCATTGGGGATGTTACATTTAGGAGAAACGGAGTAAATGGTACATAGGATCTCTTTGAATTATTTCTTATAATTACATATGAACTGGTAATGTCAAAATTTATTTTTATTTTTTATTTTTTTAAAGATTTTATTTATTTGACAGAGAGAGAGATAACAAGAGAGGGAACACAAGCAGGGGGAGTGGTTGAGGGAGAAGCTGGCTTCCCGCCGAGCAGGGAGCCCGATGCGGGGCTCAATCCCAGGACCCTGGGATCATGACCTGAGCTGAAGGCAGACGCTTAATGACTGAGCCACCCAGGTTCCCCCAAATTTATTTTTTTTAATATTTATTTGAGAGAGAGAGCACAAGCGAGGCCAGGGGCATAGGGAGAAGCAGACTGCCCGCTGAGCAGGGAGCCCTACATGATGCTAGATCCAGAACTCAGGCATCATGACCTGAGCCAAAGGCAGATACTTAACCAACCAAGCCACCCAGGTGCCCCTGTAGTGTCAAAATTTTAAAAAATGAAAAAGCCTTTAAATGCAGTGTGGAGGAGTATTCTAGGAAAACGACTGTAGTAAGATGAGGTAGTGAACTAACAGAGGAAAAGAATGGATGTTGAAGCCAAATCAGTGGCTGTGGTATTTGTGAGGACTGTAACAGTTTGAAACGTGGAGATGGTAGAGTCAATAGGACTTCCTGATGTTTGGATGTGGGAGTAAAGGGAAGTGAGATATTATGGATAGAGTCCAAATTTAAGGTTTGAATAATTGCATAGATAGTGCTGATGATCACTAAAATGGTTGATTTAAGAATAGGAAAGGTATGAGGAGAAGTAGCCAAGCCAAAATGAGTATGTATGTGTGTGTATATATATATATACACATATATATATATATGTCTATATAATGTACATAAATAATATACGAAGTATTTATAATATATATAATAGAATTTGGAGAATATAGTGCTCTCTATTATGTCAGAAAGAAGGATGGTGCATTGTATTCCCAAACTATCGGTAACTGCTGCTCTTGTGAATACTCAGCTTTGTTTTCAATACAAACTATATTATCTAAACAGTATGTGTTTGCCATGGTTGTGAAAACTTCACGTGTCTTGTTATTTTAAAGATCTAGTTTTATTTGACATGCGCTAATGAGAGTGGTAAATTAAAATGTACAGAAAAGATCATTGATATGAGAAATCCTCATTTTACCTTTTTTGTTAATATGCATTTTCTGTATTCGACTTTCCTTAGACACATGTGGTGTTGATGGGTAGAGACCTGTTGCATTTCTGACACACCATGCATGAACAGTCACCCCCTACCCCTACCTCCCCATGACAGGCCATGTTAGAAGCATGTCTGCTGCTGTTGGGGAAAAGGAGTTCCATCTTACATCATCACATTTTGGCCAGCTGCCCTCGAACCCATGCAACAGAATACCTAGGGCCTAACTATTCCAGTTGATTTCATCAGTGTGCAGTGAGTGAAGGAATGAGCATCTGGAAATTGCAGCTCTCTCAGAAAGGCATAATTTTCCATTAATTTCAGATGAGAGCTTACTTGCTCTCAACTAAAATGCACTGCTGAGTTCTTCCAACCCTAAAGAAAAATAAGGGTGAGACTTTAAATTGGGGGAGTTGGTAGAGATTATTTGGATAACTTGAATATTCTTGGGTCAAAGTCACACGTATTCTGACATAATTGTTTTTAAAAATACGGAATCACGTTATTTGCAATGGAGAGAGCTGAACACCAATGCTTGTATTTCATATTGTATTTTCTCCCTCTGCTGGCCAAGTGCTACATCAACATTGAAATAAACAAAGAAAAATGTTTTCTTCTGCATTGTATAATTAGGCCTTAAAACTGGAAATATATATTGAAAGGAAGTGTCATAAAATGTCTTGTGTATTTTTCTCACCTTCAGTGCCCTCAAGCAATCTCTGCACTCTCCCCTAAAAACAAAACAAAAACCTTCTGCCCTCAAAGAAAGATTTATATTAGTAATGTCTACCTTGGTGTAATTTTAAGCCAATAGGCCCCCTGGAAGAGTCGATTCAATTTCACAAACATTTATTGGGTCTATATGTGTCAGGTGCCCTACTAGTTGCTGGGCACATAAAAATGAATAAAGTACTGTCCTCTCTGCCTCAGGAACTCCAAGTCTAGCAGGGAAGGGAGATTCATAAACACTTAAAGTTCAACATAAATGCTGCAAGGGAGAATTGTATAAAGCACCAGGAAATTACAGATGAAGAAGGAATTTGTAGCCCGAAGAGTCTGGGGAAACTACAGGAAAAACAAATAAACAAAAATCAGACATTTGGGATCTGAAGCATTCAGGATTTTGCCTGATGTACTAGGGTTGGTTTTGGGGGGATAATGAAATGAGATGGGTAAAGGTATGAGGGGATGAAGCTTTGTTTATAGGTAATAATGACTAGGTGTATGGCATAGAGTTAGAGTTTGTGGGTCCATGAAGTTACGTTTGGACAGCGGGTTAAGCTAGATATTTTAAGGAATCAAGACCTTGCCTTATGAGAAATGAGACCACAATTATTTTTTAAGCAGACATTTAACATGATCCTACTGTATTTGCATTTTTGGCTTAATTTTGTTCATTATGAAGGAATGTGGAGCCTTGATAAGAAGGAGGGGTGGAGTTTTTGTGACAGAGGTTTCTTGAGACACTACTTACCATAGCAGGTGGGAGGCTGGGACTAGCGGCATTCAAGGCTGAGGTTCAGGTCTTGGCTGCTTTTCTCTCCATTTATTTACTTTCAGTCTTTGATCACTTAAGGAAAGGAATTCATGTCAATTTGACAGAAGTGCAAGAGATGGAAGTCATAATATTGAACCGTAATTCCATAAATACCTAATGTACAAGCAAATATTTAACAAAAAAAAAATGAGAGTATGTTATTTCTAATTTTCTGAAGGACACTTTTAGATTGGTTGATGCATAAGTCACATGATTTGCTTTGGACTGTAAGATCTCAATTTGCTTTCAAAGTTGTACCTTTTATTCTACGTTGTATTAAAAAACATTCTGTAATGTTCAGATAGAAATAAAGACAAAGCATCTGAGCTGCTGCTAAATTAAGGTTCTGTCTCTGCACATGGACTTACTGTCACTGAGGGTCTTGGGAAGTTTTTTTTTGTTTTTATTCTTTCTCTGAAGCAGCATGACCATGTCATATTTCCAAAACGTGAAGATATTATTTGCTATTCTCCTCTCTTCCTTCTTTTTCTGTTTTGTAGGTAGTTGGCTATGTGTTCTTGGTTAAATTAGTAGTATTGAGAGAACCAAACAAACTGTGAAGAAACCTATTCAGGAATACTTGCTATATGAGTTGATGCGTTGAAGGGAAAGGTTTGCCTCTTTCCCAAGAACCATTTTCAAACTCAAGAAAGTCAAGTGTCTTTCCTTCATGTCAATGATCTCCCCCATGAAGTGAAGGGTCTGTGTTAGGTGATCACTGAAGTCCCCTCCAGTGCTAAAATTCTGTATTTTTGACATCCAAACAGAGTATCCATGTTGGCTCTATGAGATTGTCCCATACTGTGTCCCCAGTTCCTGAACTGGAAGGAAACATTACAGGTCTCCATCAGACAGTGTCATGGCAGGTGAACCCATCCCAGACGTCCTAGAGCCCAGGCAGCAGTATCAACTGAGGCCAGTAAAATGTAAGTCCAAATATTTAGAAGTTTAAGAGCCATCTGCTAAGTAAAACAGGTTTTACACTACTAAGAAAAAAGAAAAGCTCCATAATGTCAAGAGTTTTAAAAGGGAATAAAGTAAGGCTTATTTTAATGCCAGAAATTTGTCATTAAAAATATTAAAATATTAAAAGTGGATGAACTTAATTACTTTTGGACATGTCTGGGTGTTTTGTTTTGAGGTGCCAATGTTTGGATGAGCAAAGAATTTAAAATAACTCATAAATTAGCATACCCTTTTTTTTAAAGATTTTATTTATTTGACAGAGATAGAGAGCACAAGTAGGCAGAGTGGCAGGCAGAGGGAGAGGGAGAAGCAGGCTCTCTGCCGAGCAGGGAGCCGGACGTGGGGCTCGATCCCAGGACCCCAGGATCATGACCTGAGCCGAAGGCAGCCGCTTAACCGACTCAGCCACCCAGGTGCCCCTAGCATACCTTTATTTTAGTAAATGTATTTATCTTTGCTTAATTTTAGCAAAATGACTCATTTTGTTATAATCAGGATTTTCACATAGTTTTTGTTCTAGTAACACTAGTAATAAAAAGGTTAAAAATAGCATATATTCAATGTGTCTAAAGTTTAAATATGCTTACAGCAATAATATAAAGTGAAAGATTGAAAAAGTAAAATTGTTTTTCATGTTTTAAAGCTTTTTCTCCTGATACACAAATTTTCTATTAAAATAAAAATGCATTATACACATTATAGTTGATTAATATAGATAATTAAACTCTATCAATAAGGATGGAATCTTAACTTTTGAAGTAGTAAACTTACTAACTTTACAAATAACAAGATTTACAATTCTGGTGTTCAAAGTCCATGTGAAAACAATGGAAAATATCAGTATTAGTCTTATGCTTATTTCTAACCCTCATATATATAAATTTAAGAATAATATGGTTTATTTAATATTACAAAAATGTTTCCCAGCCCCCCTTGTAATTGTTAAGAATACCACACGGAGTATTCAGAGCCACCAGTTGGAATAGCCAAAAAGGAAGCAAGAAAACAAACACTTGGCACTGCTGAGAAATAATGTTTTTTTAAAGAAGAATCTATTACATTTGTGTGATCTCAGAGGATGTATTTAACAAAGTTAAAACAAATTAAACAAAGTTTAATTACTTTGATTTTTTTCTTAACCTAAGCATTTTTATATTCCAGTATAGGCAGCAGCACAACCCACAAACTTTTATGGCATTTGGATGCAGTTCCTTTTTTTTTTTTCCTGAATGGTGTTAATTATAAGAATTCATGTTTGGGATTGGGCTCTGCCAGGCTTGAGCACTCAGTTCCAAGTGACAGATGACCCCATGTGTCTTTAACAAATTTCTGTGGTCATGTATTTATAATATGTGGGCCCCGCAAAGTGTGGTGCCCACATCAGCACCTCTAGCCAGATCTAAGAGCGAGACCTCCAGCATGGTATAGGGGAGCCTAGTATGATATGAGCTTATATTCTACATCATTGTCAGTCACACTTTCCTTAATCCTCTAGTAGCTACATGTATTTTTGAGTGCATGAGACTTTGAGATTACTTCTTGAAATGATTTTTCTGGCAGGGACCTCTCCCCTCATGTCCTCAGTTGGGTGGAAAAACCAAGTTGGGGCAAAGAGGGAGAGCATTGTGCAAGTATATAGGGTAAGAGGTATTTACTAATGTGGTCTAACTTTATTTGCATTTTATAAACTATTAAAATAAAGTTTTCAAAATGAATCCTTGTATAGAATGGAATACATTAGATTTGTTTAAAAATGGGCTATTTTATAAAAGTGGGTCTTGAGACTGAAGGCAGTCAGGGGAGATATATGAAAAGGTGCATCACTGAAATTAAATGATGGATGGCCATTTGTTCTTTATTTTTTTAAAGATTTTTTATTTATTTATTTGAGAGAGAGCGAGCAAGGGAGCAGAAGGGTGTGGCGGGGGTAGGGGAGAAGGGAGAAGCAGACTCATCACTGAACAGGGAACCTGATGCAGGGCTCGATCCCAGGACCCTGAGATCATGACCTGAGCTCAAGGAAAATGCTTAACTGACTGAGCCACCCAGGCACCCCAATAGATGGCCACTTAAAAAATGATTAAAAGGTGAGAGAAAAGTAACAATGAGAAGAAGTAATAATTAAAGAAATCAATTTCCCTGATCTGGTTAGTCAGTCAAAGAAAAGAACCCTCCAAAATTAAGTGGGGAAATATATTTTGGGTAAAATGGAATACCAGTGAACATGCCCAACATGCATATTAGCCGGAGGAAACATGATACTCTGCTTCTCGTGATATTTGCCCTCCTTGGGCATTAGTTTCTGCGGTGCTTTGTAGTTGAAGTTTGAGTCAGTGATGGACGGTGCTGAGGTTGTTAAGAAACAAAAGAACTTAGAACTTGAAGGACCTAAAACAAGACAAACATCTAGTTTCTGCAGTTGACACATTAGGCATTTCTATTCCAATTGGATTGAATTAATTACATTTCAGTTTATTTAATAGAGATATATCATTTATATGAATTTTGTCCTAATTGGTAATTCTAAGTGAGTTAGGAACCTAGTTATTTTAATTGTGCTTCTAGGTTAATGGTTTTACTTTTATAAGCAAGTGCCTGAACTCCACACTTGTGTTATCTTGAAATCTAATGCATCTGTTGCAGGTTGTTCTGTCTTTTAGTCTTTGTTTTAAAGTAATTGGTACTTGCTCTCTCACAGCAGCATTAAATTTCAGGGTGCAGAAAATACTCTGCAGCTGAGATGTGAAAAGCTAGATAGGAATTACTTTCAACTCCTAAATATATTAAGTGGCAGCAGGTATGTTTATGAGGAAATTGAGAAGGGAAATTTTGTAAAGCTCCAGAGCTGGTTGAGATTTTAGCACAGATGACTGATATCTCAAATAATAAAAGAGAAGATGAACAAGATAAATAACATCTCAGGATATTATTTATCAGGAATGCAGCAACTGTTTGATAAACAAATATTAGGCACCAACATTTGATGAAGCAAGTTTGGCTTAAGTACACACCTCACAAAAGTCTTAGTGCGTTATACCTTGTCTGAGGTGAACCAGGAACTGACTGTGGCTTTATCTTCAGGTAAACTCTTCATTGGTGTAAGGCTTATGTGCATGGCTCAGGTGCAGATACTTGCTTGAGTGTTTAAGGTGATAATACTTACCTCCAAACCTCACCAATCCTTTCTTTTCCTGTCCTTTCTAATCTCTCTGTGGCATCTCCATTTGTCTAAGTACCCTCTAGGGTTATTCTAACCCCCTTCTTTTCCTCACACTCCCCCACCAAACAGTTATTTTGGTAATTGTTAAAAGCTCTCAAATCCATCCTTCATTCTTTAACTTCCCTATTTCTGCCTTAATTCAGGTCCTTTCATTCATTCATTAATCAACATTTATTGAGCTCTACTCTGTGTCAAGCATTGTATTAGGTATCAGGCACACAGAGATTTATGAATCATAGCCTCAGCAATTGACGGTCCAAAATTCTCCAGCTTATTTAAAACAAAATATAAAAGATTACAAGTGAAGATAAGGAAAGGAAGAACAGTTATGTTATTAGTGGGATGGCTGTTGATTTCCTAAAGGATTATTAGGATGTTGTCCTAATTAGTTTCCTTATCTCTGGAGTATTTCACCTCAAGACATCCACCAGAATGTAACTGGAATGTGTATCCAAGGTGCAATCTTGGCAATCTTCATGGCAGTCTCTGAGAATTCTTCACTGGGTCTCTACCATCTAAGGAATAAAGCACAGGGGGGCACCTGGGTGGCTCAGTCGGTTAAGCATCTGCCTTCAGCTCAGGTCATGATCCCGGGGTTCTGGGATCGAGCCCCACATTGGGCTCCCTGCTTAGCGGAGAGCCTGCTTCTCCCTCTCCTTCTGCTTCTCCCCCTGTTTGTTCTCCCTTTCTCTCTCTCTCTCTCTCTCTCTTTCTCTCTCTTTCTCTATCAAATAAATAAATAAAATATTAAAAAAAAAGAACAAAGCACAGATTATTTCAAGCTCTCCAGGGTGTTGTGAAGCCTTCCTTCTCTGTCCCTAACTCTTGCCATCTCTACACTATGTGTGTAATTTGTACACCTTCTGCTCTCATAATGTGTAACTGGTTTCTTATAATTTTTGTGCCTCCATACCTCTGTACACACTGTTTCTCCTCTTAGAATGTCCGTTCCTTGTCCCTTGTTGCAGACCTTTTATGACCCAATTTATTTAGTTTATCTTCTCTGAACCCTCTTTCTGTCCCTCTCCCCACATGCTGGGAAAGGTGAATGCTCTCTTTTTTTAGTTACTCAAATACTTGTCACATTCAGGGCAATTAATTCCTTTTTACCCGCTTCACTCACCTACTTGACACATATCTTATTCATTCTTTAAAACATTTCTAGGACTTAGGACAACACCTAGAACATAACAAACCCTTAACACAAATGGGAGGCAGTAATAATGCTCAAATGAATGAAGGAATTTTGGAACACAAATGTCTCTCATTATATATTTACTGCTGATTTCAAAAGAAGAGCAGTTCTTCCTGTGTAATCTTTTTGTTGAAAAGCTAATATATATTTGTTTACTATTATTTGTTAATTTTTTAAGTTGAGCTATAATTTTTTTAAATTTTATTTTATTATGTTAATCACCATACATTACATCGTTAATTTTTGATGTAGTGTTCCATGATTCATTGTTTGCATATAACACCCAGTGCTCCATTCAATATGTGCCCTCTTTAATACCCATCACCAGGCTAACCCATCCCCCCACTCTCCTCACCTCTAGAACCCTCAATTTGTTTCTCAGAGTCCATAGTCTCTTATGGTTCATCTCCCCCTCCAATTTCCCCCCCTTCGTTTTTCCCTTCCTACTATCTTTTTTTTTTTTTAAATGTAATATTTGTTTCAGAGGTACAGGTCTGTGATTGATCAGTCTTACACAATTCACAGCACTCACCATAGCATATGCCCTCCCCAATGTCTATCACCCAGCCACCCCATCCCTCCCACCCCCCACCACTCCAGCAACCCTCAGTTTGTTTCCTGACATTAAGAATTCCTCATATCATGGGGCGCCCAGGTGGCTCAGTCATTAAGCATCTGCCTTCGGCTCAAGTCATGGTTCCAGGGTCCTGAGATCGAGCCCTGCATCAGGCTTCCTGCTCAGAGGGAAGCCTGCTTCTCCCTCTCCCACTCCCCTTGTGTTCCTGCTCTCGCTATCTCTCTCTCTCTGTCAAATAAAATCTTTTTAAAAAAAAAGAATTCCTCATATCAGTGAGATCATATGATATATGTCTTTCTCTGATTGACTTATTTCGCTTAGCATAATGCCCTCTAGGTCCATCCATGTCGTTGGAAATGGTAAGATTTCATTCCTTTTGATGGCTGCCTAATATTCCTTTGTCTATGTGTACCACACCTTCTTTATCCATTCATCTGTCGATGGACATCTTGGCTCTTTCCATAGTTTGGTTATTGTGGACATTGCTTCTATAAACAACGGGGTGCACATACTCCTTTGGATCACTACAGTTGTATCTTTGGGGTAAATACCCAGTAGTGCAATTGCTGGGTCGTAGGGTAGCTTTATTTTCAACTTTTTGAGGAACCTCCATACTGTTTTCCAGAGTGGTTGTACCAGCTTGCATTCCCACCAACAGTATAGGAGGGTTCCCCTTCCTCCGCATCCTCACCAACATCTGTCACTTCCTGACTTGTTAATTTTAGCCATTCTGACTGGTGTGAGGTGGTGTCTCACTGAGGTTTTGATTTGGAATTCCTTGATGCCGAGCGATGTTGAGCACTTTTTCATGTGTCTGTTGGCCATTTGGATGTCTTCTTTGGAAAAATGTCTGCTCATGTCTTCTGCCCATTTCTTGATTGGAGTCTTTGTTCTTTGGGTGTTGAGTTTAAGAAGCTCTTTATAGATTTTGGATACTAGCCCTTTATCTGATATGTCATTTGTAAATATCTTCTCCCATTCTGGCGGTTGTCTTTTGCTTTTGTTGACTGTTTCCTTTGCTGTGCAAGAGCTTTTTATCTTGATGAAGTCCCAATAGTTCATTTTTGCCCTTGCTTCCCTTGCCTTTGGCAATGTTTCTAGGAAGAAGTTGCTGTGGCTGAGGTCAAAGAGGTTGCTGCCTGTGTTCTCCTCTAGGATTTTGATGGACTTCTGTCAAGTTGAGCTATAATTTTGATATCATTTTATGTTATCTGTTAACTGTTGACAAATATATCCATTTTAATGAGCTAAAATAGGAATATCATAAACTTTGCTGCAATTGAGATATTAAAACATTAACATGGTCTTATTCTGAACTATACCACAAGAAAACCTCAAAAAGTAGTATAATGTAAGAATACAAACAAGGCATTCTTTCTGTACAAGGAAACCAGAATAAATGTGAGAAAACAATAGGTCTGATGTCTACATTGGTTGTAGTGCTTGGATCCTTCACAAGCATTTTGTAGAGGACATACATGGACCCACTTAGCCATTTTCTGATGAAAGAAAAAGCCCTTGACCTGATACAAAACAGGGAAACTGGAGCACTGTGATGTAAGCACTAGATACACATCACTGAGATAGTATCAGTCAGGGCCCAGTCAGGTGATAGTAACCACAGCAATAATTTTGAAAGAATTTAAGATAGCTTTTATATTAAATTTTCTAACAAGGCATAAAATTATTACCTAGGAAACACAAAAAAACTCTAAGTTATCATGAAATAGCTATCATCACTAAGGAACAAAAGGAAGAGCTTGGAATAATATAAAACACATTTTTTAGAGGAAGATTCCCGTGGGACTAAGACCCAGAATTCTTGGCATTCACCTGCTCTTATGGAAAAAAGGTTGCTGCTGGGATCCAGTATTGCTGGAGTAACAAGAATGACGAGTGGGCAGGGAGTAAACTGGAAGGACTAAGTCCTTTCTCATTCCTCCAGCCTTGCTGGCTTTCTCTCTCATCCCCTCTTGGCTGAGCCTAACGGGGAGCCAGAGGTCAAAGTAGAAATGTGTTTGCAGAGTCCTAGTCTGGCATCTGGAAGTGGTGTTAAAAGTGTGGGTTTGGGGGCCATCTGGGTGGCTCAGTTGGTTAAGTGTCTGCCTTTGGCTCAGGTCATTATCTCAGGGTCCTGGGATGGAGTCCTGTATTGTGCTCCCTGCTCAGTGGGGAGCCTGCTTCTCCCTCTGCCTGCTGCTCCCCATGCTTACGCGCTCACTCGCTCTCTGACAAATAAATACATAAAATCTTTAAAAGAGAAAAGTGTGGGTTTGGACCTGAAGAGTAATAATAGCCTAATAACTAGCATGAATACCTTAACGATCCCTGGTGGGAGGACAGATGAGACGTGGAGCGAGTCCGTGTTAACATCCCTCAGAGCCTTTAAGCATGGCCAGCCGTACCTCTCTTTCTGTCCACTAGTTGCCCTCACTAATCCACAGCCTGTAGCGTTTCCCTGATCTCTGCAGCCCCGCCTGGGTCTGAGAATCAGATCTAGATTCACTACACTGTACTGATAACCCGCTCTCTGGCACATGTTGGCCTAACACAAACCAAGCTCTTGTTAGGATTCTTGGACAAAAAAAATTCTTGGCTATACAGTGATGCCAGAGAAGTGATTTTGAGAGCCAAGTGAGTCCCGAGTTACTGATTTTGTGTCCAATAATTCCTCGATTAACAACAACAAAAAAAGAAAAGCTAACAAAGTAATCATTATCAAACTTGTTCCTGTCCTGCAGAAATATTAATACTAGCAATGATTGGGGTGCCTGTGTGGCTCAGTCATTAAGCGTGTGCCTTCGGCTCAGGTCATGGTCCCAGGGTCCTGGGATGGAGCCCCACATCGGGCTCCCTGTTCAGTGGGGAACCTGCTTCTCCCTCTCCCTCTGCTGCTCCCCCTGCTTGTGTTCCCTATCTAGCTGTGTCTCTCTCTGTCAAATAAACAAATAAAATCTTTAAAAAAAAAATACTAGCAATGATTGTCATCCCCTCTTACAAGTGGGGAAGGAAGTGGAGATAAACACACTTAAGTCCCAAAAGAAAAATTTAAAACCCTATACTAATAAAACTCATCAATGGATGGATAACTCTCAAACAGGAAAGAAAGGAGGGCTTTTAAACCCCATGTTCATTTTGTAGAAAAATCACTGTTCTTTTCCACCTTTGTGTATTTCTTACTATTTGAGGGTTAGAAGTCACCCAGCTAAGAATCAAATCAATACCTGCTTTATAAGACAGCTTAACCTTGAGTACTCCTAATGCTTCTACAAGCTTCCTTTAAGCTAGTTAAAACTGCCAGGTAGTCAAAATTAATATGAGCTCGCTATCATTGAAACATGAAGAAAGCATAACTAACCTCCAGAAATCAGACAAATAATATCCTACTAGTGCTTAGAAGCCTACGCTTATAGTCATTTAAAGGTTTTTTCCTCTCTGATCACCACTTACCTTTCCAGTTTCATTTCATACCATGCTTCCAAGGACTCCTTTGAATCAGCATATGTTATGCCATTATGTTAAGATAAAATGTAATATGTTCTTGCTATTCCCTGTGACCAGAAGGTCTCCCTATCTCTCCTCCCTGGTAAAATCTTTTGAACTTTCATCAGTACTCCCAATGAATCAACTTCTCTATGAAGTTTGGCATGGTTTTCTCTCCTTTCCTCCTTTGTTCTTTAATAAGATCCATGTAGCATTTCCATCTTTGTAATCAGAGTTGTATTTCTTAAATCTAAGATGTCATTGATTGCAATGTGCCTCATTACTTGACTCACCATTAAGAAATAGAAATGGTTCACATGAAACTATGATGCCTTCAATTGTCTGAAGCATCTCCATTTCAGAGGAGGTAGAGTATAAATAAAAGGTGTGTTTTAGAATTGGTAAAATGTGGTAGTTGTGTATAGGACTGTCTTCCTCGCTATATTGCTAAATTGTGAGCTCTGTGACAGCAGGACAAATGACTCTTTGTTGGGTCCCTGATGTCAGGTGTGCCGTTTGATACACAGCCGATCCCTCAGTAAAGGCTTGTTGTAGTGTGCCCCCCGGATGAAGCTGCAAACTGGAATTGTATCATGAACAGTACTTTCTTAGCCTGGACTTTGTTCTACGTCCACAACTGATAATGTGTAGGGTACAAATAAGGGATGCACAGTTGTAAGATCCAGACTTTTTTCTCGCACAGCTTCATGACCTTCACCCAGGGCTAGCTTTATCCACAGGACGACTGAGCTTGTATATATGTAGTTTAATTTTTTATTGTTCTGTTAATCACCATACATTACATCATTAGTTTTTGATGTGTTCCATCATTCATTGTTTGTGTATAACATCCAGTGTTCCATGCAATTTTAAATAGACAGGGGAAGACCCTGCTCCTAAATCAGCCATTTGTTTCCTTATAACAAAATGTGCAATTTCCTGAGGGGAAATCTCATTAAACTTTATTAGGTAGAATCATTAAGGGAATTAGTTCGCTAGGTCCCCCTTCCCCAGCAACAAACAATAGCCAGTTTAAAAATAGTTCTGGAAAAATGGAATCCTTCAAGTTTATTTTTAGCATTGCCCAAGAAAGGCAGATTTGGAAAAGACTACAAGAGGGCACTGTGGGTAGCAGTTCAAGAGGCAGAAGCTGAGGCCGGCCAGGGAACAACAAGGCAAAAGACATCCCTTGGTAAGAGTCTGGGACCAGCTGGAAGCCTACCTCTGGGAAATATGTGTATTTCTTTTCCGTAGTCCTTTTCTTTATTTCTGTTAGTGCTTCTGTTCTGCATTCCTGCCATTTGCAACACCTGTTGACCTTATTATCCGAATGCATATTGCTCTGTCTTATTCCTTTAGCCCTTTTCTTTCCAGTGCCTCTCTCTTCTCCTTTCTTCTCTATGTCCTCATTCCTCAAACTTCCGTATGTTTTCTTATCTTTCATAATAGTTTCCTAGAACAAGAAGTCTACTGGAGAACGAAGAGCGTATTGTCCCATGATAGCTCTGGAATCTTTCCCCTTCTTCCTCAGCATGAGCCATCATTACTGTTCCCCAGGTCAGCTTGAGTGCCACTGGCTGAATTGAAGTAACATGGGCATTAACCTCTTAAATCGAATTACGTAGTCTGAAATATGTTTTCCCCCCCCTCTTATTCCCCATACCTTTTTTTTTTTCTTTTCATCTTTACAGATACGACTAATTGGGCTAAATATGCCCTTCCGTGTCATATAATTGGCTTGAAATATTGTTTCTGCACCTGCTTGTGTTGCTTTTCCGTTCCATATTTAAAGCAGTTAAATAAAAATACCCTGTTGTTTATCGCTGGCAGCCCTATATATCAGCCAACACCTCTCTACTTGGGGAAAAGAGTCCTGACAGATGTCTCATATGTGGCCAGGAGAGCGCACCTGCCCACATCATGAATAATGCTGTGCGTTAGATGACACCTTGGACTTATTCTAAATGCTTTCACTTCTATTTTTCATTTTTACCACTTTCTTATGTAGTTCAAACTTAACAATATTTCTGGTGCCTGTTTTAGTCATTCACTTTTGTCTTTTCTAGCCGTCATTTCATTTCTGAAGAGCATTCGTCACGAAAATTCTGCATAATCAAACCAGCAATTTTGAGAATTTTTTTAATTCTAAACCATATTTCTTTCAAAACATACTCCATTACCCCACCTCTATAACTTCCATTTAATCTTTGGGAGTTGAAATACTGCCACCTTGTCTTAAAGAGTCATCCCCCGTAATTTTATAATCCTAATTCTCCTAATGTGATCACTACATAAACACTCTCTGACTCCTTTCCTTTAGTTCTTCTCTTGACAAAGCATCATCATCCTCTGGATAATTACTAAGTTTCTTTTTCTTCTGTCTTCCTTTCAGAGACTGCTTCTCTTTACCTTTCCCCACCCCCACGTTTCTCTCAGAACATTTGGGAATCAACAGCTCTTACTCTGATATTAGAAAGTCTTTTTAAAAATTTATTTATATGAGAGAGAGGCAGGAGGGGCAGAGGGAAAGAGAATCTCAAGCACACTCCACCCTGAGCATGGAGCCCCACATGGGGCTTGATCTCACAAACCTGAGATCAAGACCTGAGCCAAACCAAGAGTCAGATGCTTAACCAATTGTGCCACTCAGGTGTCCCTCATATTAGGATGTCTTTTGAACATTCCTCCTTCTCTTTCCTTTTCTGTGCCTTTCATTTTCTCCCTTTCTTTTTTTTCTCTTTTTTTCTTTTTATTTTTTAAAGATTTTATTTATTTATTTGACAGAGAGAGACACAGCGAGAGAGGGAACACAAGCAGGGGGAGTGGGAGAGGGAGAAGCAGCTTCCCATGGAGCAGGGAGCCCAATGCAGGGCTCGATCCCAGGACCCTGGGACCATGACCTGAGCCGAAGGCAGACGCTTAACGACTGAGCCACCCAGGCACCCCTCATTTTCTCCCTTTCTCAGATACCAATTATACACTCTCTATGGTAGGTAAAATTCTAGCATGGCCCCCAAGATCCCTACCAGCTGGTGTACTTGCCCTACACAATCCTCTCCTCTTTGGTGGAGAAGGTAGGTCTCTGACTATGATGGGATATCACCACTCCATGCAATGGTTAGGAGATTTGGTAAAAAGGATTTTGTAGATGTAATTAAGTTCTAATCAAAAGGAGGGTTAGCCGGGTGTGCCTGACCCAGTCAGGGAAACCATTAAGAAGAACAAGAAGCACCACCAGATGATGTCCAGCTGTCCTTGAAGAGAACATGTGGAGAGGGCCACATGGCAGGAAACCCTGTGCTGCCTTTAGAAGACAAGAGTGAACCCCAACCAATAGTCAACAAGAAAACGGGATCTCAGTCCTATAAATGCAAGGAATTGAATTCTGCTAAAGACCACATGAACTAGGAAAAGGACTCTGAGCTCCAGGTGAGACCCAGTCTGGCTCCCACCTTGATTTCAGCCCTTATAGACCCTGAACAGAAAACCCAGCTATGTCCTGACCAGATCTCTGAGCTACAGAATAAGCTAAGTTAGTGATAGTTTGTTATACAACAATAGAAATAAAAAACAAAGTATGTTCTTTTTCTCTTTCCTTTTGCTGCCCATCTTTCCTTAGGACTCTAATTCCCACTTGACCTAACTGTAGTTTCTTAGAGACAAAATGCCTTAAATCCAGTAACCTTGAACTTTTCCCTTGGGCCTGTTAGTGTTCCTCCATTTTGATCCTTGCTCTGGGACTTGATGCAGTCTGTCTCTCTACACCTCCAGAAATGCATGTGTGTTTCAATTTCCAAAGTAACAGACTTAGTCTGTTTCATTTATTTGCTTTCCCTCATCAGCCACATTCCTTTGTTATACGTCTCATTAGTAATTGGAGTGGAGTTCAAGAGCAAGCCTGTGGTGATGACATACTTTGTGATGCTCTAGTGAAATTGATTGATGCGTTTGTTTACTCATTCATTTACTTTTTCATTCAATGGTTAGAATATCAACCTAAAATGCCAGATAATCTCCTGGGCACTGTTACAAAGATAAATAAGACACAGATTTTGGTTCTAAACAACTCATGTTATAGTAGAAATAGGGTGGTTGTAAGAATCATATAAAATATTAAATAGGACTTTAAAATTTTGCAAGCTTAAAAATATTAATATTAATATTTGGAATAAAATGGATATTTACACACACACACACACACACACACAAGGAACAAACACCTTAGGCATTTATAGAATAAATAGCAAATCAGTTTAAGAGAAAAATTGAGGAAGAATATGAATTGCACATGTTTTATTCCTGAAAATATCAATTGGCGTTTTGTTTTCCTTTGAAGCAGTCCTTCACTGTCACATTTTAAGCAACTGATAAATGTAGAGTAGTATACCCAGTATATCGGGTTTTCAGGAATGGGTATAAAACGGGGGGGGGGGGGCAGGATGAAGGGGCACAACCTTGCCCTTTAAAAGCATATACTCTGTTTTCTGCATAATGACTACATTGCCTGTCCTCATGAGTGATTCTACAGAGTGTCTTGCCTTATCCAGATAGGTGAATATTTTTGTGGGTGTAACAGTCTGGGCACAGATTGTAAGCAGAGAATTGGTATGGTAGTAGCGCATCATTGTGTCATTTTCTGTCAACGGGCACAATTTGACCTGCAGCATCCTGTGTAGGCAGAGGGTGTGTAAATTACCATAGCCCAAGGATATGCAGTAAAGCATGAAGTTAGCAGAATGGATATCAGTGAACTGGGTTAAGAAACATTGCAGCCTGAATGGAAAACAAATATATTTCATATGAAGAATATGAATTTTCCATGGAAATGAGAAAAGAGAATTCCTAAGAGAACTCACTTTCCTTGTCTATTTATTTCTGCCCTGTAGGAAGATGATAATGGGAAATATTTTAATAAGACTGTAGGCTTTAACAAAGGCAGTGCTATTTTTGAATGATAAGATTTTTTTCTAGAGTCATAAACATAATCAACATCTCACTTTCAGGATATGTGCATCATCTTGAAACCAGTGTGGCCATGATGTTTAAGTGACCGAGCACTGGGTATACAATGAGAAGGCAGTCCATCAGTGTTCAGATATTGTGCCCTGTAGTATAAACCAGCTCATCTAATAACTTTTGAGAATGTGTGAAATCACTAGAAAAGGTCACTGTGTGCAGCACATGTATCCTAGGTAACAGTTTTTATCTGAATCTTCATTCCTTAATTGTTCCACGTTGGAGTTGCTAATTCCTTATTCCCCTTCTAACCTACTATGTTACCAGCAAAAGTTTGCGCAGTTTCATTTAGGCAGTTCTAAAATCTAAAACTACATCTCAAATATTGCTATGATAAAATTCCATGAAAAAAATCCATGATGAAAAATCCTAGTTTATGAATCATGTGAAATGACCAAATTTCAGTATGAAAAAAGTTTTTTTTTAACAACCTGCTGAAATTGGATGTAATTAGGATCTGCTCCATTAAAAGTAAAGGCAGTGTTGTTAGACTCTGTACAGTTGTCCTTCTGGAGTAGATCATAGTCTTTTTATGCAGTGAAGCTGGTTATTAGCTTCTCAAGAGCAAACAACTAATAATCTTCCCAGGGATGTAATCAGAATCCAAAAAGCCCCAACTCTGTTGCAATAATTGTAATACAAACAGAACAGTAAATGGAATAACTTCATAGATAAAAGGTAATGGATGAACTGGGAAGGAGTCTCCTTATCAATTTTGATTTAAACAGAATCCATTTCTTGTGTGCACTTTGTTTTATCTTGTTTGGTATTGAAAGAGACCTTAGATTTTGTTGTACACAACACTTCCAAAATATCCTCATGTATAGTCCTGTGTATGCACATACATGTTCATGTACGCATTTATATACACACATATAAATCCCCAGTTATACATGCCTGAGGAAATTTCATTCTACCTATTCAAGTACTACCTACAATTGGTTTCCAAATTTGTCTAGGCCAAAACTTTTGTTGAATATCCAGACTTGTCTATCTTGCACCTTAATAGACTGCTAGGCATCCCACAAATATCTGAAAACATGTCAAGTCCTAAAACAAACTCATGGCATCTTCAAGTCTACCTGTCTTCCAGCATGCCTTGTTCAATGAATGATACCATCAACAACCATGTTTCTTGTGACAGAAATTCAAAAGTGTCTTAAAGACACTCACAGTCAAAACCTCCATGCCTATCAGTCACCAGATTCCAACAATTTCCCCTCTGAATTCTTCTCAGATATACCTTCTCTTTTTCGTCTTTATTTTGAACTCCTTAATTTCAAGCTCTTTGTATGTTTGAACAGACTATTTTTATAGATTGCTTATAAACCCTCCTCCTTCTTGGCCAGGTTTCATTCAGATACTCTTCATATGGCATGCTCTTATCCAAAGCAAATCTTAAAAGTCAAAATAATATTATTGACTCTTCAGTATCTACATGGTACAATTTGGCCTCATTAGGAGGGCATATATAATGCTTGCCTCATAATTTCTCTTTAATATTAATATTCCTTGTTCAACTTCAGCTCCTAGCATTCCCTCTTGTAGAACGTATTAAGGAACAATAACTAAAGAACCACAGCCAAAAGAAAACAACAAAATCTAGAAAGGACAAACTAGAAACAACTAGCAAAATGGTAGGTGTAAAACCAACTAAATAAACAATTGCATTAAATGAAAACACAATAAATATTCTAATTATAAAACAAAGAATGTAAGGGTGGATCAAAAATTAAGACTTGGTTACATGTCATCTGTAAGACATGTTACTTATAAAGATGGAGAATGTTTCAAAGGAAAGGATGGAAAAAAGACCCGTGAGACAACTACCAAAGAATTTGCATATCACGGCCATATTGATACGCATCAATATTAATGTGTAATATAGATGAAGTATATCTTAAGACAGAGTATTTCTAAAGATAAAATGGGACTTTCATGATAAAAAGGGAAATGAGGATGACCTAGTAATCTTAAATGTGCATGCAACTAATTGAGTTTCAAAATATATGAAGTGAAAACAGATAAAACTAAAGAGAAAAAGACAATAGATTTTAATACCATTCTATCGGTAATGATTAAAAAATTTGACCAAGAATAAGTTGGAAGATGCAAGTGAAATTGTCAACTAATGTGACAGAATTGACATTTGCAGACAACTTCAATGAGAACAGGAGTGTAACATTTTTTTAAGTGTCCACAGAATATTTTCCAGGACAGATCATATGCTTGGTCATAAGCAAGTCTCAGTGTTTTTCAAAAGACTGAAATCTTAATAATATGTTCTCTGACCATGATATAATTAAGTAGATATCAATTATAATCACTATAAAATAAATATTTAAAAATTAACAGACTTCTAAAAAACCCAAAGAAGACTCAAGGGAAATTTAAAAATATTTAAAACTCACTAGAAGGTAACTAATAGATCCAAATTTGGGGGGTGCTTCTAAACAAGTGATTTGGGGGAAATTTAAAGATTTAAACATGTATAAAATAAAAGAAGAAAGTTCATGATCTAAGTTTCCACCTTAAGTGTCAAGTGTCCCTTGACAAAAGAGGACAGTGAGACATAATGGAGGTCAAGTTTCATTTCTCATCTATTGTACAAATTATTTTTCTAAAGCATATTTACTTGAGAGGGAAAGAGCATGACCAGTGGGGAGGAACAGAGGGAGAGGGAGAAGGGGATTCCCCACTGAGCAGGGAGCTGGATGCAGGGGCTCGATCCCAGGACCCCGAGATCATGATCTGAGCTGAAGGCAGACACTTAACTGACTGAGACACCCAGGCATCCCTCTCTTGTACAAATTAAACATTTCTTTTCTATCCCTCATCTCGGCCACCTTAAGAGTAAGTATCGACTCTTGCAATATTGTTATTTGTTCCAGATCAATAGTGTCTAAACACAGAAGAGAAGTTCACATCAGTCTATCAGTGAGAATGATCCTATTAGCGGGATTTTAATATGTTGTATTTGTAGAGCTCAATACAAACCCTTGTTTTCTATATCAGCATAAAATATCATATAAACAAACTGCTCAGTACACATAATGGCTCCAGTGGTGGCAAAACAGTTCATTATCCAAGAAAACAAAAGGTCCATCAACTGAACTACCCCCAACAGTTGCCAGTTAGGCTTTATAAAATAATAGTTTCTGATTATAACCTCATAATAAAAAAACTTGTCGCTTCTTTTTCTTTCTTTTTTTTTTCCCCATTCTTGTAACAAAACAGCAATAAGAGAAATTGGGTTAGCACGGAGTATATGCAGAGCACAACTTCATTTTTGCTCTGACAAAGTATATTTACCAATATCAAAGTAAAATATTTTGTGCATTTTACACACATTACCTCATGTACTAGTTTTAACAATCCTGATAAAAGCACGGAAGATAATATTCTCCTATATACACATAGGGAAACTGAGACACAAAATGCTTCTGCTGCTTTCCTGAAACAAGCAAGTAATAGTGGTGAGAACCCATGGTTTTGAGGCTTAGTCAAGTAGTGTGTCTCCAACATATGAGTGCATCCCATGTCTAGAACATTCTTTCCAAAGTTCAGTGGCCACAATTCTTAGTAAAACTTGTCTTGGTAAAAATAAGTCTGTGATCACAAAATATGACTAGAATATATTAGCTTAAAAGCAAAACTTTCCAAAAACTATTGCCATATTAAAGAAATTTCTTACATATAAAAGTCAAAAGTTTTAGGTCACTATACTATCCTTTAGATGTACTAGATGCTGCTCTGATGGTCTGTTTCTAAAGATAAAACTTTGATGCCAGGAATATATTTTTTCTTCTGGATTTTCGATTCCAGAAAGGTGATACAATTTCCTTTAAAACATTCACATGATTTTACATTCTAAGATAAACTTCTGTGTTTCAATTTTAGCAAAATGAGTCATCCTTATTATACCTGAGGCAAGATATTATCACTTTATCATGCTCCTTTAAAATACATTTTAGTTATATTATCATAAACTCTTAGTAATATTAGAGGAGTTCAGGGTATCACATCTCTGATGTACATTTGAATCAGCTCTTTTTCATCAGACAACATGATTTTGAGTAATGAATGGGGTCCACTCTTCAAAGGCACTCATTTTAAGAGATTTTTCATAACTAAGGTATGAAGCAACTAAGAGCATATCATTTAGTAACCGATGGACTTGAATTATTAAATACACCTCCTACCTGAAGTCTCCCAAGAGTGTGTTCCACATTTAAATAGGGCTATAGAGTTAAGTTTAGGTATAACAAAATAGAGTTTAGAAATTAAATATATGATTAAAATATTTTTAGCTGTAAGGGGGAAAAGAAAATACTCTAATAATCAGGAAAATAGCTGAAAGGTTAATAAGTAAAAGCTCATAAGAACAGTCTAGCCAAGAGTGCATTGCCCATTGGAGCAAACCTCAGAAGATGACGATAGCAAAAATAGCATTTTTTGGATATGCTCATCCTTGTGCTTAGCATTTTACATAAACTCTCTCATTTAATCCTCACACGGACCCTGTGAGGTAGTCAGTGTTACTATCTCTATTTTATATTTGAGAAAATACAGTGAAGTTTGTATTAGTTTGTTTGGGCTCCTGTAACAACATACCACAGACTGCATGGCTTAAACAAAAGAAATATATTGTTTCACGGTTCTGAAAGTTAGAGGTCCAAGATCAAGGTGTCCTCCCGGTTGGTTCTCTCTGAAGGCTGTGTTCCAGGCCACTCTCCTTAGCTTGTAGATCGCCATCTTCTCTGTATGTATGTCTCTGGGTCTATATTTCCCCTTTTTAATAAGGACACCAGTCATGTTGGGTTAGGACTAACCTTAATAATCTCATTTTAATTTGATTACCTCTGTAAAGATCTCACCTTCCAAAATGTCACAGTGTGACATACTGGGGATTATGACTTTAACATGTGAATTTTGAGAGGACACAATTGGACCCTGGACACAGTTACTCTGTAGTTTTATTCAGTGAGTATTTTGAGCTTCTAATAGGAAGTATACTCAGTATTTGGGAGACAAATAAATAATCCCATGTTATCTGGTAAGAGAGATGTGTTATCTGAACGCTTCTCTCATCTTCAAGATGAGGTCAAGAGTGACCTAGCTGTCTGGACTCTGACAAGGTGCCAGAATAGTGAAAAGCTCTGTGGAATCGGAATTATAGCAAGGAGTTCCAACCAGGAAAGATGGGTGGGCTAAGTCAAGAATTTTGAAAATAGGAGTCCAGTGCCTAGAAAGGCAAAAACCAAGGTAGAGGTGAGACCTTTTGAGACCCCAGTGAATGAGGTGAATATCAGATAAATCAAGTTTGGATCAAAGAGGACTGAAGGGTCTTTGTAAGTCGGCTTAGAATTTTAGCAGTTGGCCAGAGTTCCAAGAGTTGAACGATGAGATAATTTATCCTCCAAACAGAGGCATATTTTGGAGCAAAAGAGGGTGCTATAAAGAGGTCAGTGGGAAAAACAGGCATGAGTAGACACTGTGTTAGGTAACCAAGGAAGAATGGTCTCCCTAGACCGCAGGAATGTTATGGCTGGGAGGGTGAACCCAGTTTCAAGATCTGAATCACTTTAGAAACTAGAAAACACACACAGTATAATTTGACTTCATGAGCACATACATCCTGCCTATGTACAAAGAGAGCATAGAGGAGGGAAGGACAAACAGTGAACAGCATCACAGAAGAAGTTAGGGTTTGATTGATAGATTAGAATTCTATCTATTAGTAAAGACAAGAAAATACTTTCAAGAAAGAGGAAGCAATGTGCGGAATAGCACAGAGGCCACAAACATTACGGTGAGTTGTAGGATCTTCCTTTTATTTAACAAATATTATTTAGATACCTATCCTGTGAAAGATTCTGGAATCAGCGATTAACAATATGGTGCCGCTGCTGACATTTTCTGGGGGGAAGATAGCCAATCTCGAAAAACATTTCATTTTTATTAAGACTCAGAGGAAGATATTACTAGTTCCTTTATTGTTATCTTTTAAAATATACTATATTCATCATCTGTTATCATAAATGCTTAGTAATATTAGAAGACCACATAATATCATATCTCTAACATATGTCTAAATCAGCTCTCTTCCATCAGAGAAAAGGATTTTCAATAATAAGTGATTGTATCATTCCAGGTACATGTATGTGATGCCAAGAAAACAAAGGAAAATAAATATACATAAAATGTGAGCAGCTTGGGCTGGCATTTTATTTATCTAACTTTAGACAGCCTCCCTTCTCCATACTGTAACTGTTTTTGATCTTTTCATCACAATGACCTGGTAATGTTAGGATATCAAGAAATAAGAACAAATTAAATGATTTCCAGTGCCACGTTTTGCCCACAAACTGCAAAACACAGCAACGTTTAGGTTTTCTAGTTTGCTTTATGTGTTCTGCCTGGAAGGTGTGTGATTTCAGTTGTCCGCATGGTCCTATAAGCAGAACTGGCACTCCTCATTCACGTTTGGTGGCAGATGACAGATTTTGTTTCTTTGTTTGTTGGCAGCAGAAAACAGTTTTTCTGTAGGAAAATTCCCAGGTGACTCATTTAGAAAATGGAAGGCAGGCTTTGGCCTTTGATTAAAAATATTTAGAGGCACAATTTATATACTCATATCCCAATCAAGACAGGAGCCTGATCCCATGGCAAAAACTCTATTAGTTTAGTTCATCTGCGATCATTACTTTTTCTTTCCCTCTCTCCTTCCCTCCCTTCCTTCTTTTTCTTTCCTCTTAAGAATTTTCCCCCTACTTTTTCCTGTCTCCTTTTAAGTTGGTAAGTATTTTGGGAAGATCAGCATATAACAGCAGATCTAAAGAGAGGGTTTACACAAAGTATTCATTCTACCTTGAGACAAATGTAGTGATTTTTCATACTATTTTGTACTTCCTATTCTGCTTTAAATAAAGAAAGCCCAGTGATATTAATTGGAAGAAAGGCCATAATTTCTCAACATTTCTCTGTTCCTTTAAGAAGGAAATGTGGCAGGAATGGAAGGAGTTGAGGTGGCAGTCTTCATGTGAGGTTTCTATACAGGATCTCTGTGAGCGATTACAGGGTCTTACTGGTACCAGTGAAATTCTGAGGCAGGACCTGGCAGGAGACCAGCAGGACTCAAATCCTGAAGGGTCATGGGTGGCAGGTGGAAAGCTTGAATGCTAGAAAAGATGCAAAAACAAGGAAAAGTTTAAAGCCCCAAAGAAATAATATCAGATTTTTATTTTATTTTATTGTTTTAAGATTTATTTATTTGGGGGGCAGAGAGAGAGAGCGCACATGAGTGGGGAGAGGGACAGAGGGAAATGGAGGGAAATCCTCATGCAGACTCCCTGCTGAGCACAGAGCCCAATGTGGGCTCCATTGGGGGCTCGATCCCAGGACCCTGAGATCATGACCTGAGCTAAAATCAAGAGTCAGACACTTAACCAACTGAGCCACCCAGGAGCCCCAGATTTTGATTTTAGAAAAGTGTCCCCTTTGGTAAGAATATGAAGAATGCATTAGAGGGATAATCGTCTGTTTAAGAAAAAAATTACCTTTGAGGAGTGGAAAAGAATGACCTACACTGAGACAGTGATGGTGAAAAGGAAGAGAAAGTGGTAGATTTGGGAATTATGTTTTCTTCCTGCTTTCTGAAACATCTTACAGAATATCTGGCAGTCAATGTTCTTGAATAAGTGCGATAGAATTTCTAAGATTTGATAAAAATTCTGGGGGGAAACTGATAGTGAAAGGTTTTAAATGTGGCCCTCTTTAAGCTCTTCTTACTGAAGAATAAGATTTGGGTTTTATCATTCATTGACAAAGTTATATGGGCTTTCCCCACAAATACCATTTGCTTACATGCACACGAGCAATTGTCTTTTTTGCTTTTACCTTAACACAGTCATACAAATAATTTGACAATTCATGCAGAAATTATTAAAAAGCAAAAACATAGCATGAGATTTAGATCTACATAGTGTCTCTCTCTGTGTTCATCCCATATCATAGATGTGACCTGCTAAAATTAATCCATCTATGCCTGATTCAAAACAAGTGTTTTTAGGGGTCTTCCAGTTTGGGTTTCTGGAACCAGGCAAATAGTCTGTGACTTTGTCCTGACCAGTGTGCTTCTTTTCCTTATTTTTTTCCCCTTTCATTTTCTTTAGGATCCAATATTGATTGAATGAAAGAGGGCACAACTTTAATTTTGTTATGGACCATTCTGAATAGGCCTTCGTGCTTGTTCAGTTCCTGTTGAACTGCAAAGGAAAGCTTCTTTCAGTATTTCGGCAATCACAGCAATGATAATGTGATCATCGCACGCTGCTTTATGTTTTCATTATTTTCTCTGCACCTAAATAAGGTGTCAAGAGTTTTAATACTTCATGAACAGTATTCTGTAAATTACAGTAACATACTGTACTTCTTGACCTTTTCAATATTGTGTGATTTGGTTGGCTGGCCTCTCTATTTATAGCCCTGCTGAGTAGAGGGGCAGGAATGAATATCCTGCTGCTAATGAAAATATCATACATTGAAAGAGCCAAATGATGATACTGTCTTGGTCCAGATGACCATATTTCACAAGATATACAGCATTAGGCATTGTAATTCTGATAAATCATTCTGCTGACAAAAGGTATAATGAGATTAGAAAATAGCCAAAAATTAATTTATTCACTGACAAGGTTTGTATCCAGGCTAAGAAGAGTGTGAACTTTTAACAAAATCTCATTAGAATCCCAAGTTTAAAGTCACATTCTTTTTCATTCTCTGCCAATGCTTAGGGTAGTACATTTGGTATTTACATTAGAAAGTATGGTTAAGAATGATGATGGAGAATTTTCTTTTACAGCCTTAAAAAAACATTGATCAAATTACATTTACTCTTACTTTCTTTTGGAATTTTCAGCTTAGTTTTGCCTTTTGAGAATAAGGAATGCATTCTTTGGGTTTTCTTTTAAATGGTTTTAATGATAGAGATAACCTAGTAGAAAACAAGATGAGAATTGTTCATCTCATTGTCCTTTTAGTTACCTGTGTATGCTGACTCATGCTATGTTGCCTGTCTAAAGAATACTTAATGGCATTTCTAACTCTCATAGGCTATTCATGAAACAAATTGTATCACTGTTATCCAACTTCTCTCAAACTCTGCTTTTACCTTACAGGAAAGGAAAGGAATATATAAGTCATATTTATCCCAACAGGGAGAACTTCTTCTGTGTCAATTTGTGTAGCTACTTTGCCATTATTTAAAAGTAACTTTTGCCCTGCAAACTTGAATGCTGGGAAGAGAAGCTGGATTCTCTGGCAGGCCTTGTTACTTTGTCATGATACATTAGTGGGTGCAGGAGCAGTCCTAATATAGTGACCTGGCTCATTTCACAGGCATCTGAACTCTGCCCCAAGATGTCAGTGCATCATCTATAGACTAAGCTTTGAGAAACACGGCCCTGTACACCTCACTCTATTCTCAGTGGTTTTTTTTTTTTTTTTTTTTGCATTGTAAATGAAGAGCTTTCACTTTCAAGACCTGCAAACTCCCCTTCTGAGAAGCAGCAGAGATCTGCTCTGCTGTACAAGTTCATTTTCAATTAGTGTCTTGGATTTACTCATTTGAAAAGCTTATGGGAAGCCATTATGTATTAAAGGATTTTAGACAGGTTAGGTATGATTTATAACATAAGGTGGAATTAGACAGGTTTAGTTTGATTAAATAGCACATCTGTTAGGGTGGTGGTGGAAAGATTTATGAAGTAAAATCAAGTCAAAGAGAGAAAAATGAAAAAGCGATGTATAGCCTGAAAGAGCATAAACGGAACCTATGTGATTGGAGATACTTAATCATGTCTGTGACTGGGTCTATCTGAATTCCTAGTAGATGCTCACGTATTTTTTAACTTTGTTTCATTTCATCCTGGCAGTGATCATCCAGGATAAACTTACTATTCTCGTTTACGGCAGAGGGAACTGAGGTTTGGAGAAGTCAAATGACTGACTCAAGGACAAACGGCCAGGCTGAGACAGACCCATGAATCTCACTCAGGTTGTTGTTTTCTTTCTGCCTCTAAAGTGCATGCTCTTTCCGTGTCTCTGTAATGTTCTGCAATTGGTGAGTCGACCTTTCTCAGACTGCTCGCACGTGGCCGTGTTGCGGGTCTCACCTGAAAGGCTGAAGACTTTGCAGTGTGCCCGTGTACAGAGAAACCAGTGGGAATTCCTGCTTGGAGCATAGGTTGTTCCCAAACTGATGAAGGACTTACAGGGTTATCAGTCAAGATATATCTCTTCCGTAACTAATAATATCCAGGTGCCTCTCCCTTTAACGAATCACACATAGACCTACATCTGACCAACAAATCCTTTTTGTTGATATGTATCATTTATCCCTTGGCTTGCTCCAGAAAGGATTTCAGTTGACTTCTCCACTGAAATGCTATCTGATAAGGGTTTGTTTAATTATCCCTCTTAGAAACAATACTTCCGTCTGGATACAGAAGATTTTTGATCTTTACTAGTTACCTGATTGAAAAAAAAAAAAAAATAACAGCACCGACTTGCAAAAACTGTGAGAAAGAAGAGATTGATATTTTTAGTCAGCAAAGCATTCCTAACAATGCATAGGAAGCTTATCATCTTGTCTGTCCTTAAGATTGGTCTTGCACAATTAACAGTTATAGTGAATTTTCATTTATCATAAAGTGCAGGCCCCAGATCAGAAAGACAACTGGCCTAATCCAAATTAACTAATCCTTTTATCTCTACTGCCAACGTGGTACTCTTTTGTTGGATATGAAAGGAAACTCAAAACCACTTTAAGAGACTTTACTGAATATCTGTATGATATCCAGACAAGATGCTCATGCTCAAGAAGGTCTTGTGAAATCAACTTTGGATATCCAAGTTACAAACATGTTTTAAAGAAAATGTATACTGTAATTACCATAGTTGTTTCAAGTGTATAGCTTCTAAAAATGAGAGAGAATGAGCATTACTATGCTTTTTTTGTTTCTCCAAATGCCATTGATTCCTGCATACACTTAAGAGATTATTCACATTTTTTGGTTGTTCAAGAATTTCACAGAATTAAATACTATTCAAGGTAAGTAGGCTATTAACCAAGGATTATAAAGTTGATTTAGTGTTATATGAGGTAATTCCACTTCGCTGCAACAGTGTTTGACCTGTATACTAGGTTGACTCAAGTTATAGTAAATAACATAGCATAACCCAGCAAAATCATTTCCTGTATTATGTTTACATCAATAACAGAACAGTTATTTTTCATATGATCTTTTGTAAAATGTTAGCATCATGTGTTGGTGCTATTTTAACTCTCCATGGGGGAAGTGGCTACAAAGGATTTATCGTTCCTGTCCTTAGGTATAAGTTCATTTGGAGAGAAAAAAGTAACAAGGTGGAGAGAATATTTGTCACCGACAGGCAAAGTCCCAGTAGGCTGAGCAGTCTGTTTCAACACTGTTATGCCCACTGTGTTTCATATATGGCTAAAGCATTAAAGAAAATCCATGGAATATGAGTTTCCAGGACTTTCTTCTGGGTGTTTCTATTGGAGGATATTCATTACCCCTAGGTGATGAGCCCCAAATACTGAATTATTCAATAGAACCCCAGGCTTCAATGGTGAGCCCATAGAATATTTCCCTTTACCTATCTTCCTGGGCTTCCTGGATTATGGGCTCTACATAGTAAAGAAAATCTTACACATTTGTCTTAAACATTTAACTGTTGCTAGAGCTCAGGAAGAGATTGCACAAAGTATGAGGGTTTTGTTTTGTTTTGTTTTAACTGATTTGGTCCCCTTAATGGTACCCACTAACTATGTTAGAGATAAGTATCTGTCAGCAGTTTTATAGTAACCGACTCCTGTCAGGACCTGTAACTTCACCACAGAAAAAAAAGTCTCTCTGGGCTACAATTTGACATGCAAAAGCTCAGTCTGAAGGGAAAGAGAAAGAGGAGAGGGGGGAAAAAATACATTCAGGAGCTCAAAGTGAACTCTTGATGTACTAGATGATTCCAGCCACACACCTCTCCAAAGCCACCCAAGATAACTTTATGGTCCTAACCTTTATTTTAAATTAGGGAATTCATAAGAGAGGAACTCAGTTTTCTGGCAAATAGATTTGATATGCAAGAAATAACTCTTGTGAATAAGTAGAGTTTAAGAAGTGGGATTTGAACTCTTTTTTTAAATCAATTTTATTATTTTATCAAAAATTCTCCCACCTCACGGTAAACAGTTGGCAAGTTTATAGGTCAATCTGCCATATTCATGTGTTAAATAGTTTAATGCATGCTTAAGTGTCTAGGTTTTACTCATTGAGAAGTTTACATCTAGAGTGGTAACATAAATCACAAAATATCAAGAAAAATACCCCAAAGTTGATAATGTTATAAATCATTTCTTCTCCTAGTTATGGCTTTATTGTTTCCTCTTGAGATTTCAAAATTCTACCTTATTTCCTCCCCCAGCTTTTTCACAAACTACCCTCCTCGCTTCCCTGATTCCAGGGCTTCAAATGTTGGCAAGTCTTAGAAAAGAAACCCAGGGCCATTTTAAATCAGTAAGATTATTATTAACAAGTCCCTGAAAGAAAGTCTGGCCTATACAACATTCTCCATAAACGGTACATTGTATATGTTTGTGTTATTATTCTTACTATCATTTTATTATATACTAAAAAATCCAGCCCAAACAGAAACAAAACCCTTGAGTTAGCAAGATCCAGGTCTAATGAGAGTGTGTGTTTTGTTAATCAATAATGAAATCTAAAGAATTGGCCAAAAGTGCCCTTGTCATTCAGGATTTGTGTAGTTTTAATTATGGTGTGTCTACCTGAAGACTCAGTCTCCTATTTCCTACGCCTGTGCTGGCCGGAACAAAAGGAGAATTAGAAGCTCCTTTCTCAAACGATAGTCTAGAACTTGCCCCATGACTCTAATCAGCATTCTGAGATCCTGTACTCAGAAGGTTCAGAACACTCACACAGTCACCAAACACAGCTTTGCTGTCTCTACACTGGCGTGTCTCTTCTCTTGACTGCTTAGCACTTGGTATCCTCAGTGGGACTGCAGCTCTACCATAGACCCCAATTGGAATCTTGCTGAGCTCTTGCCAACAGCCTTTCTCACACCCTATTTCCTCCTCTGTGACGGGACTTTTTCCTCCAAATACTAGAGAAATGTCCAAACATATTGCCACCTATCTCATATTCAGTATTATCATGAGGCTGATAACTGCCTTGATTCCTTTGTAAAATAGGACCTGGTGAGTATCAGCTCCAGTCTGAATAAGCTAGAGTTTACCATGCTTATTTAGACATTGAAAATGGAATAGTTTTCATTGCACATGACATCTGATCCTCTACTGTGTTGGTTATTTTAGCCCAGGTCCCAGCTTCTTCTTCCCTAACAGACTGGAACCAATCTTAAGAGTTTCATTTACTGTTGGGCAGAGACAGATCACTGTTTTAAGGAATTTGAAGCTTATAAAATGTTGGGGGGGGTGGGCTTTGTTTAGAACAAGAAAACACAATTTTAACTATAAAGTTTAGTTTAGGAGCCCAAGCAAGTGAGGGGATTGATGTAAAGCTTAAGCTACATTAGCTTCATGGTAAAAATGCCTATGTCTCTGAAAATTAACAGGGCAATTAATGACGCTCATATATTCCTATCCTGGAATAGTGTAGTGAACAAAAAATATAGTTTATTCAGCCAAAATAATATTTTGAAGTTTTTACTTTGAAATAATTAGACTTAGAGAAAGTTTACAAAAATAGTACAGCTAGTTCTTGTATATGTTTCACCCAGCTTCCTCGAATGTTGATATTTTATGAGCATGATACAATTATAAAAAATAAGTTAACACTGGCACAATACTACTAACTAAACCATCAACTTGATTATTCAGTTTTCACCAGTTTCCTCACTAATGTCTTTTTTTTCTGTTCTTGGAGCCAATCCAGGATGACACAGTATTATTTCATTATGATGTCTTCTTAGTCTCTTCCAACCCATGATAATTCCACGGTCTTTCCTTATCTTTTGTGACCTTGACACTTTTGAAGAGTATTAGGCAATTATTTTGCAGAACTTCTCTTGATTTGTGTTTTTCTGATCTTTTCTAATGGTTGGATTGAGGAATTTGCATTTTTAGCAAGAATATTACACAAGTGATATACCTTTCTTCTCCGTGCATCATATCAAGAGGTACATGATGTTGATTTGTCTTACTACTGGTGATGTTGATATTGACCCCTTGGTTAAGATGGTGTCTGAGTTTCTCCATGATAAAGTTAGTAGTTTTTTCCTTCAAAATTATTGAATATCTGCAAGTATTCCATTTCTCTTTAAACTTTTCCTACTAAATTTAGCATCCATCTGTGGATTATTTTATTAGAACTGCTCTGTAGTTATAGTGGTGGTTTGTTGTCTTCCTCATTCCTTCTGCATTTATTAATTAGAATCCTTCTGTAAGACAACAATAATACTAAAGATGAGATACACCATTTATTTTTTCATTAACTTATTACACTTTGGGTTCATGGATATTTGTTTTATTATGTGGGTTATAATCTAGTATTATCATTATTTATTCCATTACTCAAATTATTCTAGCTTTGGCTATTGGGAGCTCTTTCAGCATGACCTCTATGTTAAAAACAATTTTGAAACAATTATCTTTTGTGCTTTTCAAACACCTTGAAGATACTTCAAAAACAAATGTTTTGAACTGTATGTTCCCCGCTTCTCAATGACTTTACAGACAATGGCTTCTCCTACATCTCAGCCCTCAAGCCTGTGCAATCCTTCTAGCTTTTCTTGTACCAGTGTGCTCCTGTGTACTTGACTGTCCATTACAAAAGCCTTTGACTAGTCCCTCCGATCAGTTCCAGAAGATGCGAAGAATGGAGGAAGCTGGCTGGCTAAGCACTTTCTTCAGTTGCCAGACAAGGGGGAAAGAATGACTAATTTTTACCCAGCCCATATGCACATACCAGACCAATGACTAAGTCCTTAACAACCTTGATTATCTTTATCTTGCACCATTTACCTTACTGCCTAATTTAGAAATGAAGAAATTGAATTTAAATGATTTGTCCAAAGCAGCACTGTTAGTAAGTGCTCTCCATGATGACATGTCTCACAGAGTTGGGCCAAGACCACTTGAGCTGTGTGAGTTGTAGAGAATGACTGTGCTTGAAAAGACAGAAATTAGGAAAGGGAAATTATCAGTGGGCTACAGGATGGGTAGCTTCATGAAAATAAACAGGGAATGATTATAAAGAGATTTCCCTAGTGTCCCAAGTTTCAGGGTCATCAAACTTGTTCTTTCAATAAGAGGTTTTGTGAGGACATACTTCGGGGCATAAAAGCACAAGCTGAATAAGGAGATCTTTAAAAGTTAAGAAAACCGATTCTTAAAACTATCTTTACTTGAGGAGGAGAATTTCATGTACTTCTAGTTGTAAGCAGAACTGAAAGTTAGATTTTGGTTCAGATCACGTTTAATGTTCTGTCATGGAGGGAGAGAGTCTGAAATTGCGGGCTGGGGATACCTAAAGCTTCTTGCAATAGTGATGGAAGTTAAGCCCTCGATTTGTGAGATCCTCTCACTCCAAATTTTACAAAATGATGGATCACTTCATAATCCATTTCTTTCAAAAGATGATATTACAATTGTCCTGTCCTTAATTACTTTAGATAATCATGATTTATTTGGATATGTTGTGAACATACAGTGATTTATGCTTATTTATCATAATGGTTTTTGAGGCGAGACTGAACATATATATACATAATGTATGTTTATATTTTATAGCATAAAATATTCACATGTTCCTTTCAATGCCCATCCTATGTGTATGGCTTGTCAAGAGTGGATGGTATTGATTTTTACTTCCATAGGTTATCAATGTGGGAAGGTTGAAAATGCTTAATTTTCATGAGGAGACTGTCAAAGTTCAGAAAAATATTACAGAAATGAAGAACAGTGGTATGCAATGATGCTGTGTTATGTAAAATTCATAGGAGAAAGGTTTGAGGCACAATATACCACATAAGGTATACACAGATGATGCCTGTATGTGTGGGACTCTGTTATAGATTCCAAAATGGGGAGAAGATAACCTCCGAATTCCTTGGATCCCTAGAATTGCTGCTTCTCTATAGAATTAGATCACTTTCCAAAGTCTAGAGCCAGATTTCAGAAGAGTGTGATTTAAACTGAATTAAGTCTCTGAGGGATTTATGTAAGAAAAGCATTTAAAATCCATCTTAAGGAACAAGATAAAGACTTAGACATTTTGAAATGGTTGTGTGGAAGTAAAGCGCAAGTAAGATTTTCAGGCAGAGGGAATGACTTAAAAAGTGAAAATCTGGAGTAGAGGGCAGTATAATGCAAACTAAGTTTGGGGAGGTAGGCTATAATTAGATGACCAAACTAGGAATTTGCATTTTGTTCTATAAACAGAAAAGTCAGTACGAGAGAGAGAGAATGGTTGCACTTGGTGTTGTTTGGAAGTTCCTTGAGTTATTTATCATTTTTGGAACATCATAGCTCCAAGGAGTCATGGGTTTTGTTTTTTGTTTTTTTGAATAGTAAAAGGACATTGTCAGAAGTATACTATAAAAATGTGAATCTGACACTAAAATGGTTTGGAGAGGGAAGATATTACAAGCAGGAAGAAGAGGTAGGAAGTTAGTCTAGATACATACAAGGTAATAAATATTTTATTTGAAATGGGAGTTAAAATGTGGCATGGGAAAGGTGGATGAGAAAAGTATCACTAAGTTAAAGTCTGCAGGGATGATCCTTTTGTGAATTAGTAATATTTTTTATTTTAAAGAAACTAGTAATTTTTTATATTAATAAGAAAAATTGAATCTATCAAGACTTAGGACTTTGATGTAGGTTTCACAGATCATTTGAAATATATATTTAAGAAGTTTCATTAGGAGGATACTAAAATTGACTTGTATGTACAACCCATATTGGTATTTTTATTCTGAATCATATGTGATACTTATTCTCTATATTACTCATTTGCCGTTTTAGCATGTAGTTAGATACCATGTTTTACTGAAACATTAAATCACCGAAATTAATTTTCATATTTCTTTATCATATATCTATAATTATATTGTAAGGTAATTCAGGGTACCAGAAAAACAATTTTCATACTTTATTTTCCCTGTGGCATCTAGAATAGTTGGTTAGAATTTATATGTGCTTATTCTTTAACTGACGGACTGAATCAAAGATTGGGTTAATATGGAAAAGTAAGAAATTTTCTGTACAGTAGGTGTAGCAGCTGCAAATATATTGGATATTTTTCTTTGAAATTGTCCCATATTTTATGAACACTGATGTTGGTAAAAATGCAGCTTTATTTAAAAAAAAATCTTTATTCATTCTCTCTCTCGATCTTTCTCTTTTTGGGGTAGAGATTGTAAACTGCATTAAGTTTTTAAATGAAGTATAATTGACATGTTAGATATAACATATAATGATTTGATATTTGTATACACTGAGAAATGATCACCAAAATAAGTCTAATTAACACCCCTCAGCACACAGTTATAAGTTATTTTTCCCTTTGTGAAAGGAGACTTTTAAGATTTACTCTCTAATTCTTTTTTGAAAGAGAATTTATGAGAAAAACTTGAAGTATTATATTTCCATTTTGAATCTAATCATGTGAATCAGTAGTGATGACACATGGCAGATCAAATAGAAGGCTAACATTTTGAAACTCCTTACAATAAAGTGAGTTTCCTAAGTTTTCTGCAGGATCAAACTTCTTTTTTTTTTTAATTTTTTATTGTTATGTTAATCACCATATATTACATCATTAGTTTTTGGTGCAGTGTTCCATGATTCATTGTTTGTTCATAACACCCAGTGCTCCATGCAGAACGTGCCCTCCTCAATACCCATCACCAGGCTAACCCATCCCCCTACCCCCCTCCCCTCTAGAACCCTCAGTTTGTTTTTCAGAGTCCATCATCTCTCATGGTTCGTCTCCCCCTCTGACATACTCCCCTTTTCTTCCTCTCCTGTTATCTTCTTCTTTTTCTTTTTTCTTAAAATATGTTGCGTTATTTGTTTCAGAAGTACAGAACTGTGATTCAACAGTTTTGCACAATTCACAGCGCTCACCGTAGCACATACCCTCCCCAATGTCTATCACCCAGCCACCCATTCCCTCCCACCCCCAACCACTCCAGTAACACTCAGTTTCTTTCCTGAGATTAAGAATTCCTCATATCAGTGAGGTCATGTGATACATGTCTTTCTCTGATTGACTTATTTCACTCAGCATAACACCCTCCAGTTCCATCCACGTCATTGCAAATGGCAAGATCTCATTCCTTTTGATGGCTGCATAATATTCCATTGTGTATATATACCAGTTCTTCTTTATCCATACATCTGTTGATGGGCATCTTGGCTCTTTCCACAGTTTGGCTATTGTGGACATTGCTGCTATAAACATTGGGGTACACGTACCCCTTCGGGTCCCTACATTTGTATCTTTGTGGTAAATACCCAGTAGTGCAATTGCTGGATCGAACGGTAGCTCTAATTTCAACTGTTTGAGGAACCTCCATACTGTTTTCCAGAGTGGTTGCACCAGCTTGCATTCCCACCAACAGTGTAGGAGGGTTCCCCTTTCTCCACATCCCCGCCAACATCTGTCGTTCCCTGACTTGTTAATTTTAGCCATTCTGACTGGTGTGAGGTGGTATCTCATTGAGGTTTTGATTTGGATTTCCCCGATGCCGAGCGATGTTGAGCACTTTTTCATGTGCCTGTTGGCCATTTGGATGTCTTCTTTGGAGAAATGTCTGTTCATGTCTTCTGCCCATTTCTTGATTGGATTATTTGTTCTTTGGGTGTTGAGTTTGATAAGTTCTTTATAGATTTATAGCCCTTTATCTGATATGTCATTTGCAAATATTTTCTCCCATTCTGTCGGTTGTCTTTTGGTTTTGTGGACTGTTTCTTTTGCTGTGCAAAAGCTTTTTATCTTGATGAAATCCCAATAGTTCATTTTTGCCCTGGCTTCCCGTGCCTTTGGCAATGTTTCTAGGAAGAAGTTGCTGCGGCTAAGGTCGAAAAGGTTGCTACCTGTGTTCTCCTTTAGGATTTTGATGGACTCCTGTCTCATGTTTAGGTCTTTCAACCATTTGGAGTCTATTTTTGTGTGTGGTGTAAGGAAATGGTCCAGTTTCATTCTTCTGCATGTGGCTGTCCAATTTTCCCAACACCATTGGTGGAAGAGACTGTCTTTTTTCCATTGGACATTCTTTCCTGCTTTGTCAAAGATAAGTTGACCATAGAGTTGAGGGTCCATTTCTGGGCTCTCGATTCTGTTCCATTGATCTATGTGTCTGTTTTTGTGCCAGTACCATACTGTCTTGATGATGACAGATTTGTAATAGAGCTGGAAGTCCGGAATTGTGATGCCGCCAGCTTTGCTTTTCTTTTTCAGTATTCCTCTGGCTATTCTGGGTCTCTTCTGGTTCCATACAAATTTTAGGATTATTTGTTCCATTTCTTTGAAAAAAGTGGATGGTATTTTGATGGGGATTGCATTGAATGTGTAGATTGCTCTAGGTAGCATTGACATCTTCACAATGTTGATTCTCCCAATCCATGAGCATGGAACGTTTTTCCATATCTTTGTGTCTTCTTCAATTTCTTTCATGAGTATTTTATAGTTTTCTGAGTACAGATCTTTTGCCTCTTTGGTTAGATTTATTCCTATGTATCTAATGGTTTTGGGTGCAATTGTAAATGGGATCGACTCCTTGATTTGTCTCTCTTCTGTCTTGTTGTTGGTGTATAGGAATGCCACTGATTTCTGTGCATTGATTTTATATCCTGCTACTTTACTGAATTCCTGTATGAGTTCTAGCAGTTTTGGGGTAGAGTCTTTTGGGTTTTCCACATACAGTATCATATCATCTGCAAAGAGTGAGAGTTTGACTTCCTCTTTGCCGATTTGGATGCCTTTGATTTCTTTTTGTTGTCTGATGGCTGTGGCTAGGACTTCTAATACTATGTTGAATAGCAGTGGTGAGAGTGGACATCCCTGCCGCGTTCCTGACCTTAGGGGAAAAGCTCTCAGCCTTTCCCCATTGAGAATGATATTCGCTGTAGGTTTTTCATAGATGGCTTTTATGATATTGAGGTATGTACCCTCTATCCCTATACTCTGAAGAGTTTTGATCAAGAAAGGATGTTGTACTTTGTCAAATGCTTTCTCTGCATCTATTGAGAGGATCATATGATTCTTGTTCTTTCTTTTGTTAATGTATTGTATCACGTTGATTGATTTGCGGATGTTGAACCAGCCTTGCAGCCCAGGAATAAATCCCACTTGGTCATGGTGAATAATCCTTTTAATGTACTGTTGGATCCTATTGGCTAGTATTTTGGTGAGAATTTTTGCATCCATGTTCATCAAGGATATTGGTCTGTAATTCTCTTTTTTGATGGGGTCTTTGTCTGGTTTTGGGATCAAGGTAATCCTGGCCTCATAAAATGAGTTTGGAAGTTTCCCTTCCATTTCTATTTTTTGGAACAGTTTCAGGAGAATAGGTATTAATTCTTCTTTAAATGTCTAATAGAATTCCCCTGGGAAGCCATCTGGCCCTGGGCTTTTGTTTCTTGGGAGATTTTTGATGACTGTTTCAATTTCCTTAGTGGTTATAGGTCTGTTCAGGTTTTCTATTTCTTCCTGGTTCAATTTTGGTAGTTGATACATCTCTAGGAATGCACCCATTTCTTCCAGGTTATCTAATTTGCTGGCATAGAGTTGCTCATAATATGTTCTTATAATTGTTTGTATTTCTTTGGTGTTGGTTGTGATCTCTCCTCTTTCATTCATGATTTTGTTGATTTGGGTCATTTCTCTTTTCTTTTTGATCAGTCTGGCCAGGGGTTTATCAATCTTGTTAATTCTTTCAAAGAACCAGCTCCTAGTTTCGTTGATCTGTTCTACTGTTCTTTTGGTTTCTAGCTCATTGATTTCTGCTCTGATCTTTATGATTTCTCTTCTCCTGCTGGGTTTAGGCTTTATTTGCTGTTCTTTCTCCAGCTCCTTTAGGTGTAGGGTTAGGTTGTGTATTTGAGACCTTTCTTGTTTCTTGAGAAAGGCTTGTATTGCTATATACTTTCCTCTCAGGACTGCCTTTGCTGTATCCCAAAGATTTTGAACAGTTGTGTTTTCATTTTCATTGGTTTCCATGAATTTTTTTAATTCTTCTTTAATTTCTTGGTTGACCCATTCATTCTTTAGTAGGATGCTCTTTAGCCTCCATGTATTTAAGTTCTTTCCGACTTTCCTCTTGTGGTTGAGTTCTAGTTTCAAAGCATTGTTGTCTGAAAATATGCAGGGAATGATCCCAATCTTTTGGTACCGATTGAGACCTGATTTGTGACCTAGGATGTGATCTGTTCTGGAGAATGTTCCATGGGCACTAGAGAAGAATGTGTATTCCGTTGCTTTGGGATGGAATGTTCTGAATATGTCTGTGAAGTCCATTTGGTCCAGTGTGTCATTTAAAGTCTTTATTTCCTTGTTGATCTTTTGCTTAGATGATCTGTCCATTTCAGTCAGGGGGGTGTTAAAGTCCCCCACTATTACTGTATTGTTGTCAATGTGTTTCTTTGTTTTTGTTATTAATTGCCTTATATAATTGGCTGCTCCCATGTTCGGGGCATAGATATTTACAATTGTTAGATCTTCTTGTTGGATAGACCCTTTAAGTAGGATATAGTGTCCTTCCTCATCTCTTATTACAGTCTTTGTTTTAAAATCTAATTTGTCTGATATAAGGATTGCCACCCCAGCTTTCTTTTGGTGTCCATTAGCATGGTAAATGGTTTTCCACCCCCTCACTTTCAATCTGGGGGTGTCTTTGGGTCTAAAATGAGTCTCTTGCAGACAGCATATTGATGGGTCTTGTTTTTTAATCCAATCTGATAGCCTGTGTCTTTTGATTGGGGCATTTAGCCCATTTACATTCAGGGTAACTATTGAAAGGTATGAATTTAGTGCCATTGTATTACCTGTAAGGTGACTGTTAACTGTCTGTTGTCTGTGTTCGTTTCTGCTCTTTGCTGCTTTTAGGTTCTCTCTTTGCTTAGAGGACCCCTCTCAATATTTCTTGGAGGGCTGGTTTCGTGTTTGCAAATTCCTTTAGTTTTTGTTTGTTCTGGAAGCTTTTGATCTCTCCTTCTATTTTCAATGATAGCCTAGCTGGATATAGTATTCTTGGCTGCATATTTTTCTCGTTTAGTGCTCTGAAGATATCTTGCCAGTCCTTTCTGGCCTGCCAGGTCTCTGTGGATAGGTCTGTTGCCAATCTAATGTTTCTACCATTGTAGGTTACATATCTCTTCTCCCGAGCTGCTTTCAGGATTTTCTCTTTGTCTCTGAGACTCGTAAGTTTTACTATTAGATGTCGGGGTGTTGACCTATTATTATTGATTTTGAGAGGGGTTCTCTGTGCCTCCTGGATTTTAATGCCTGTTTCCTTCCTCACATTAGGGAAGTTCTCTGCTATAATTTGCTCCAATATACCTTCTGCCCCTCTCTCTCTCTCCTTCTTCTGGGATCCCAAGTATTCTAATGTTGTTTCGTCTTATCGTATCACTTATCTCTCGAATTCTGCCCTCGTGATCCTGTAGTTGTTTCTCCCTCTTTTTCTCAGCCTCTTTATTTTCCATCATTTGGTCTTCTATATCGCTGATTCTCTCTTCTGCCTCATTTATCCTAGCGTTTAGTGCCCCCATTTTTGATTGCACCTCATCAATAGCCTTTTTGATTTCGATTTGGTTAGATTTTAGTTCTTTTATTTCTCCAGAAAGGGTTTCTCTAATAACTTCCACACTTTTTTCAAGCCCAGCTAGTATCTTTAAAGTCATGATTCTGAACTGTAGGTCCGACATCGTAGTAATGTCCTTATTGAGTAGGTCCCTGGCTGACGGTACTACCTCTTGTTCTTTTTGCTGAGGTGATTTCTTTTGTCTTGTCATTTTGTCCAGAGGAGAATAGATGAATGAGAGAACAAAATGCTAACAGGTTTACAACGTCCCCAGCAAATATACTGTATACAAATCAGAAAAGACCTGAAACCAGGGGAAAAGAAAGGGAAAGAAAGAAAAAAGAAAGAGAAAAAGAAAAAAAAAAGAAAAAAAAAGATAAAAACAAAAACAAAACAATACAAAAAAGGCAGAATATGATCAAATATGATCAGGCTAGTGCATAGATCAGTGCCACACACTAGATTTTGGGCGTATTTTGGTCTGTTAGAAAAAAGTGCCTCCTAAAATTTTAAAGGAAGAAAGACATATATGTACAAAATAAGGGTTGATACAATGAAGGGATGGAAGATGACTGTAAAGATGAAAATTATAAAAGATTTTATAAAAGGACTTGGTAAGATAAGTTGTTTGAAAAAAGAAAGAAGATTTAAGAAAAAAAAAAGGAAAAAGGGAGAGAATGTGATCAGGCAGGAGACTAGAACAAAGCCATACACTAGTGATTTAGGGTATATTTTGATCTGTTAGAAGAAACTGTACCTCAAAATTTTAAAGAGAGAACAACTTATATATATATGCCAAAAATAAGGGTAACTACTATGAAGGGATAAAATATGACTCTAAAAATGAAAAATAAAAAATGTTTTTTTTTTTTTAAAAAAGGGATTTATAAGATGTTGGTTGAAAAAGGGAAAAAGAAAAATAAAAAAAAACAGTCAACAAAAATTAACTTTGATGAAATAATGAATCATGGTAAAAAAAAAAAAAAAAAAAAAGCCATGAATCTATGTGCAGTATTCCCCTAGCGCTGGAGTTCTCCTATTCTCCTTGATCGATCAACTTGGTCTTGGCTTGCTGGCTGTTTGTGCTGATCTTCTGGGGGAGGGGCCTGTTGCTGTGGTTTCCAAATGTCTTTGCCAGAGGCGGAATTGCCCTGCCCTTGTCGGTCCGGGCTAGGAAGCTGCTCCGGTTTGCTCTCAGGAGCTTTTGTTCCCTGCAAGCTCTCGGTACAGCTTTGGAGGACCAGGGCAGAAATGGTGGCCTCCCAATCTCCACCCGGAGGAGCTGAGAACTCGGGGCCCCGCTCCTCAGTGTGGCCCCAGAGAAAAGCAGTCACTTCCGTGTCCCCGGTCTCCGGCCGCACTCCGTGCTCTCCCGGCCTGTGATCGAGCGTTGCTATCTCTGGCACCCGACCCCGCGCGGAGTCTCCAAACCCAGCAGATCCCTGCAGTGCGTTCCCGCACCGCTCCTCCCTGGGAAGGAAGGGGAGTCTCCCCGGATCTGCTGCTTGTTGGGTCCCTGCTGGTGGAGCCGTGCCCCGACTGGGCCGCAGATCACAGTTTATGGCAACCCCGAGCTGAGAGCCCGCGACTCTGCTCCGTCTCTGCAGCCGGCTTCCCTGCTCTGATACCTGGGAGCTCTGGCGCACTCAGGCACCCCCGGTCTCTCTCTGACCCCAAGGGTCCTGAGACCACACTGTCCTAGGAGGATTCCACCCCCCGCTTAGCTACTGCAGCGACGTCCCTCCGCCGAGCCAACTTCTAAAAGGTCCGATTTTGTGCTCCGGGGCTCTATCACTTGCCAGAAGCGGCCGGCGGAGGCCCCTCCCCTGCCGTCTATCCTCCCGAATATCGCCTCGGATTCACTTCTCCGCACGCCCTACCTTCCAGTAAGTGGTCGCTTCTCTGTTCAGAGAGGTGTTGCTACTCTCCTGTTCGATCTCCTGTTGAGTTCGTAGGTGTTCAGAATGGTTTGATCCCTATTCAGCTGAATTCCTGAGACCAGACGAAATCTAGGTCTCCTACTCCTCCGCCATCTTGCTCCACCTCTCTCAGGATCAAACTTCTTAACATTAAGAAGCTAAAACAATATAACACCATATGAATGCAAGTGTATTGCTAGTAAATCCTTTTTTTTTGAAGATTTTATTTATTTATTTGAGAGAGAGAGAGAGAGAGCAGGGGGAGGGGTAGAGGGAGAAGTCGACTCTCACTGAGCAGGGAGCCTGATGTGGAGCTCCATCCCAGGTCCCAGGTCCTGGGACCATGACCTGAGCCGAAGACAGACACTTAACCAACTGAGCCACCCAGATGCCCCTGCTGGTAAATTCTGTTGATGTATATACATATATTCTTTAAACACACACACACACACACACACACACACACACACACACCTTCCTATGTCCTCGTGGCTCTGGAGATGCAAAATGACATAGATGTTACATTTTAGGTGGGAGAAGTTTATTAAAACACGTGGTTCAAAATAGCTGTGTGACAAACCTCCTTGGGTACACAGTAATGGTCTCAAAATGATTTTTTCATAAAAAGTGCATATATATATATCCCATTCTTCAAGAAGGAAACCAATTTTATGTCATTGTTCCCTCTTCTCCTTCAGTAGCATTCATCAAATAGTCCCCGCACAAGCATCTGACCTCAAAAGTATTTTGCAGTTATACATCATCATTCTGACCTCCAAAACATTGTTAGGAAGTGTTCTTGGCTTCTGTTTACATATTAAACACACTTAATAAATATTAAGCATGGTATAAGCCAAACTATTCCCTTACAGACCTGGAACAAAAGAAGCCTGTATTCCAAGGATTTACCATATACAAAAATTGTATTGGGGTACTGTTGGATTTATGTATACAAGTTTTTATTCTTAAAGAGCTTCCAAAGTAACAGATATAAAGCATGTATGTAAGTCATTGTGAAGTTAAGTAGAACATGCTAATATGAGTAGTTCATAAAATTAGAAGTGATAATAAATGTTGTAACATTTTAAAGAAGGAAAGGATCAGTTCTGGTTGGGCTTATCAAATAAGAGTCCTTACAAAAAGTAGGAGTTATACCGAAAGTAGGGCATCAAAGTCTATAGGATTTAGCATGTTAAATAGTAGGAGGTTGGAAACTAGAGGCTGAGAAAATAATAAGGCTAAGCCACAAGTCTAATAGGATTTGGAGTCTTAAAGGAGCTAGGCCTGCTTGTGCTGCCATCCAAACATGGGCAGATTTAGGTTTTGAATAATTACTTTCAGCCTCAACTATACCTGGTATCACACTCCACATTTAAATTTTGATCTCCTTAATGATCAACCTCACTTCTTGTTTCTGATATGCACCCCTGGCTTTTCTCACTGGCTTGATGCTCTATTCAAGTCCCTTCCATTTTTTTTTATTTTCCTATGTTAATCACCATCCATTATATCATTAGTTTTTGATGTAGTGATCCATGATTCATTGTTTGCGTATAACACCCGGTACCTCCACTTTTGACCTTGGCTCCTGTTTGTACCTTAGAATACTTTGAGCTACTTCTCCTTCTCACCGACCTACTGCCATGTGGCAACCTCACAGACATGATGGAATGGCATGTATTATGTTCAGGTAATGCTAAACTGATTTACTTGTTGGGAAGAGAAAATTTGTGTGGTTATGCATTGAGAAAAAAAGATTCAGAAGTTAAAGAAAAATACCAGAGAAGACCAAGCCCTATAGATTGCAATCAACCTGTCAAAAATACCCCAATTTTTAGTCTTCTTTTTCTACAAATTATACTGTATTTTACTTATTTTTCCTTTAAATTGACTCATTTTAAAGTTTTTGCATTCCTCTTAAGCAACATTATCCATATAATCATTGTTTGAAGCTGTAATTAAAATTTTTATTACCACACAACTATTTTTTTTTAAAGATTTTATTTATTTATTTGAGAGAGAGAGAATGAGAGAGACGAGGGTCAGAGGGAGAAGCAGACTCCCTGCCGAGCAGGGAGCCCGATGTGGGACTCGATCCCGGGACTCCAGGATCATGACCCGAGCTGAAGGCAGTTGCTTAACCAACTGAGCCACCCAGGCGCCCCTCCACACAACTATTAAAGTTATTTTCTCCACTTATAACTAATGTTTTATGTTTCATTCTTTAGTAAATACTGTTATGGTTAATGGGCAGCTAAACTGTTAAAGATTCAGCCAGAAAATTTTAACGTGATTAAAGTTATGGTGCTATGCAGTATGATTGGAGGTAGGAAAATAGAAGGTTAAGGTAAATATAAAATCATGAATTAATATAGACCTGTATTAGAGTCTTCTCTGAGCAAATAAAAAGAAGGAAATAAGAGATGTGATAGGAAATGAATAGGTCTTACTGATAACTTGAAGTGGTTGGTAAGTTTAAAGTTTAAAAGGATATTAAATATTGAGTCTTGGTGCCTGGAAAAAATGGTAGCACAATCAATAAAAATGGGAGCGTCTGGAGGAAGCACTGGTTTGTGAGAATGGCTGATTAGTTTAGTTTCGGAGTTATTTAAAGTAAGGATCTGGTAGACCGGACTAGGGGGCTCCCAGTTAATGTTGATCTGGGTGTCAATTGCTTAGTGATGATAGTTGTAACCATGGGAGTAGCTGAAGTCCCTGACGGTGAGAGTTTGTAGAAAGAAAACGGCAGATGACCAAAGAGGGAACCTTGACCGGAGGTCTATATTTATTGTGCAGAAGGCAGAACAAAAGGCAGCAATGGCAACAGAGAAACAATGATCAATCATGGAAAGGAAGAATCAATATAGTATGTGGATGTGCGCACTGAGGAAAAATATCATCTAAAAATGGAGTGGTGGCTAAAAATGAAACACCTTATATTTTGTGAGCATTTGAGAATGCGCAGAATGTTTTTGAACAAATTGGGCATCAGGTGGGAAGGAAAGAGATCTGGTCAGAATGTGAAGACTGGATCAAACATAGAATGGGGGAAAGTTGGTAATAGGCAGTTGGTGACAAAAATATCTGCGAGCAAATGGCCTGATAAACAGGGACTATGGTTTAGATATAGAAGAATGGATGAGTGAAACAGGAAAGCTTGACTGCAGTTGGGGAGGACATGGGGTAATGGGAATGTAATCAGGGTAGGACACTATCTTTTTTTTTTTTTAAACACTTTATTCATTTATTTATTTGAGAGAAAGAGAGAATGAGAGTGAGTACATGAGAGGGGGGGAGGGGCAGAGGGTGAAGCCGACTCCCTGCCGAGCAGGGAGCCCGATGCGGGACTCGATCCAGGGACTCCAGGATCACGACCTGAGCGCCGCCCAACCCACTGAGCCACCCAGGTGCCCAGGGTAGGACACTATCTTGGTAGAAATAGGATATGGCTTCAGTAACCAGTTTTAGTGTACAAGGTTAAGGTTTGGTCAAAGGAACAAGGCTGAGTTCCATTTCTTAAAATTGAGAAGACCAAGATTATCAACAAGTTTGACTTAATACTGACACATTTAGGATCCTGAACTAGGACCCCGCCACCCCCCAAAGAGATTTCTCTAGAAGTTGGAATGGGATTTAGAAGATGGGTACAAGTCACATGACTTCACATAGGGAAAAGGATTCTGCAGAAGCCCAATCTTAGGAGTCATTATTTTATTTTATCCTCATAACAGCTTCAAGGCATATAGTTATTGTCAGAACCAGAAATAGAAACTGCTTTTTGAAATTCTCTTCGCAGTGCTCACAAGAACATAGTGAGGTCAAGGACAACAAAGGAGACCATTCATTAATTGTGGTAATATTTATTGATGATTTCAGGGAGAGCAGATTCATGGGATTCTGGACAGGAAGCATCACAGAAGTTCAGAGAGATGAGGGTGTGAGGATACGCCAGTGGGGTGAGTAAATATGCCAATACATTAGTGGCTAATTAAAAAGCACTTCCAAAATGTTCTTGAAATCTATATAGGAAGGTGTTTTGTTTTTATTTTAGTTTTTGGCAATTCTAATACTTGTGATTTAAAGCTTCAGATAGCACTGATAGAATCATTCCCAGAAGAAACACTTACTACCTATAGTAGGTCCTCCCCTTCTAGGCACTAGATGAACTTGATTGGCAGATCCTTAGTATTTTTCTATGAGGTAGAAAGTAATTGCCCCGTTACAATGTTCCATTACTACTGTTAGTGCATGTTTTATTAATCAACTGCCCACAAGATAAACTGCTAAAAGCTAAACTATGTTTTGCTGGACTTTGTTGTTTAATGAAAGTTCTTTTCCTTCCAAAACGTGTTGACCTCCCAACCAGAGCTGTGCCCTAGTGTGTTGTCTTCTGTTTGCTTTGAGTTAGTGACGGAAAAGGGGAGAAATAGACTATCCCTAAGTCTTATGTAAGGAGGGATAATATATTAGCACATGTTACATGTTTGGCCTATTCTCTGTAACAAACTATGTAATGAAAAGGTTCTAATGTCCTACAAGATCCAACTTGTCCTCCGTGAACCCAGACCCACCTGTGGAGCCCACGTTAAGTTCTCTGCTCCTATAGCACTAGCATCCCTATCCTGACCCTTGACAGGAAGCATGATCTCAAATTACTTTTCTAACCTGGTTAGTTTTCTCACCTCCTCTAGTTTCCACCTGTATCATGGGACTGCTAAAAACGTTAGTGGCAAGAGAAGCTCATATACAAATTAGAATCCCCTAACTCCCTAATTCTTCCTCCTCTAATTACTCACCAACTGAGCTACTTCAAACCATAATAGGGGGAGTTGGAACCAATTGTATGTAGAAAATGGAATACAAGGATGAACTCACGTCTGTTTTCCAATATGACTGGGACCAAAGAATGCTGAAAGACTATACGATACATATCTGGTCAGTTTGGTCCTTGCAGATGTATAGGAACTAGATTATTAGCATGACTTAAAATATAGTGAATTTTGACTAGGAAAAGAAACTGCTTCTGAATTCTCCCTTCCCTAGGATATTGGTTGTGCCTGGGTACCAGGAGTCAAAGACACACAGTGACAAGGGGATTTTATACAGTGCCAATGTCATGCTGAATTTATTTCTTTTAATTGTGTTCCATATTCCCCTTTTATGAGTATACCCATATAAAATGGTACATAATATTTAATGAATATAGGCCTATAAGATCTTCTGGATTTAAATTCTAAGTATGCGCATGAATGGAATTCAATAAAATTATTTTATTGGTGCAAAGGAATGCACCCACAGATGCTTTCCTACTTCTTTGCAGTTTAATTTAAAAAAAAAAAAAAAAAAAACAACAAAACACAGAATCTGCTATGGGAACAGAGTAATTAATGTTGCCTGTCTTACAAGCCAAGTCTATTCACCAAATTTACAGCTAAAAACACAGCTCCAATCAATTCTTGCTGTGTCTTAACATCATGTTTTTCATCCCTATCTCATTCTTTTGTTAATTAAATAAGATTTGTTATTTTCTGGCTCACAATTCAAAGAGCTCACAGAACTTCCCTAGTTCAAAATTCAAGGGCTCAGTACTGTTTTTATATTGAAAAAAAAAAATCAATTGAGTTTAGAGGAGGTTATGTGCAGAATAACAGTAAAATCAGAGAACTGAGGGCTGGTGAAATATTGTTACATTTCTGTTTCAAGTTATTCCTCTTGTCTTTTTTTTTCCCCCATTAAACTGTGATCAGAGTAGAGAATGCCTTTTATAAATGGTTTAAATGCCAGGAGATGATCACTAAGAAATGAAAAGGCTGATAAACAGCATTTATGCAGATGGGTTAACTACCAAGTAAAACTCCATTAATGCTTTTTAATAATACACATTCAATTATAACTCACCTGGGCCAGACCATCCAGTCATCAAATGACAACTACAGCTTGTATATTCACTCCTTTAACATCACATATGTCCTCTGCAACTCCTGTGTTCAAATAATGCCATGCGGTCATGTGTCCAAGCTTGTTTTTAAGTACCCTTACTCCTCTTCATTCATTTAGGGGTCCACACTACCTAACCTTGTCTGACATCCAATATCTTTTTCTAAGAGCTCTTCTTGCCTGAACTAAAATTGATAATTCACCTACTGAAGCCCATGTTCAGTGCTGTGAATCAAGATTCAATTTTTAAATAGAATATCAACTAAAGATATAGAAGTAAAATAGAAAAATGTTCCTTGAAACCAGAAGTTGCAGTCCTTTGAATATTTTGTGGGGGAAAAAAACCCCACATTTCCTATATCATTCACATTTAGCTAAAAGCATTTTGCTTAAATGCCTGAAAGTATCTTGGGTGAAATAACTATAAAAATCTTCTTAGAAACACTAGAGATATAAAACTAGCAATAAAATGAATTCTACTCTAGTTGGTTGGTTCGTTGGATCAGTTGAGCGCATAGCTCAGTGTGGTACATAGAGGTATAGCCATCTTGCTTCATCTGAGAACAGGTGTATTCAGCAACGAGAGCTGGTACAAGCAACCTTGCATAGCCTGGCGAGCTGGATCAGATTTTCACACTAAGTGTTGTGTAATGATGAGTTGCATTATAGGCATCTCCAAGTGGGATTAATGAAGAGGAGAAGTTGACAGCTGGTGAATTTCTTTATCCATTTTTTTTTTTGAATATCTGCAGTCTTACTACCTGGTCTCACATCCTTCCTTTGTCCTGTTTTTGATGAGGGAAGGATGAAAAGTACCCCTTTTCTGTAGCCTAATAATAGTAGCGAATGGAGACATAGTATCTTCTTCTATCTTGGGCCTTAGAAAAAAGACTATATGTCCCATCCCTGTTATTACCCAAAAAGAACCTAGGTACTTCTTCCTACTTCCTCTATTCCTCTATTCCTCATTAGTTAGCTCTTTCCTGCATTTATTTAGTGCCTGATATATTTGCTCTTTTCCTTTGTGTTATGCCTTTTCTTTGGACTCAAAGTTAGATTGATACTGAATAAAGTTTTTACTCACATTTTGCTTCAGGGATTCAACTGTCTTCTCCAAGACCTCCTTTAAAACTGCTTAGCTGGAATTACAATCAAGACACTGCAGGCTTCCTTTAATGTAGAGGTTGGCTAACTATAGCCTTTGGGCCAAAAGTGGGCCATAGCCTATTATTGTAAATAAAGATTTTATTGGAACACAGCCATTGCCCTTCCACTTACATATTGTCAATGGCGATTTTTAAAATTTTTATTGTTACGTTAATCACCATACATTACATCATTAGTTTTTTTTATTTTTTATTGTTATGTTAATCACCATATATTACATCATTAGTTTTTGATGTAGTGTTCCACGATTCATTGTTTGTTCATAACACCCAGTGCTCCATGCAGAATGTGCCCTCTTTAATACCCATCACCAGGCTAACCCATCCCCCTCCCCTCCTCCCCTCCAGAACCCTCAGTTTGTTTTTCAGAGTCCATCATCTCTCATGGTTCGTCTCCCCCTCTGACTTACTCCCCTTCATTCTTCCTCTCCTGCTATCTTCTTCTTTTTCTTTTTTCTTAAAATATGTTGCGTTGTTTCAGAAGTACAGATCTGTGATTCAGCAGTCTTGCATAATTCACAGAGCTCACCATAGCACATACCTTCCCCAATGTCTATCACCCAGCCACCCCATCCCTCCCACCCCCAACCACTCCAGTAACACTCAGTTTGTTTCCTGAGATTAAGAATTCCTCATATCATTGAGGTCATATGATACATGTCCTTCTCTGATTGACTTATTTCACTCAGCATAACACCCTCCAGTTCCATCCACATCGTTGCAAATGGCAAGATCTCATTCCTTTTGATGGCTGCATAATATTCCATTGTGTATATCTACGACTACTTCTTTAGTCATTCATCTGTCGATGGACATCTTGGCTCTTTCCACAGTTTGGCTATTGTGGACATTGCTGCTATAAGCATTGGGGTGCACACACCCCTTCAGATCCCTACATTTGTAACTTTGCGGTAAATACCCAGTAGTGCAATTGCTGGATCGTAGGGTAGCTCTATTTTCAACTGTTTGAGGAACCTCCATACTGTTTTCCAGAGTGGTTGCACCAGCTTGCATTCCCACCAACAGTGTGGGAGGGTTCCCCTTTCTCCACATCCCCGTCAACATCTGTCATTCCCTGACTTGTTAATTTTAGCCATTCTGACTGGTGTGAGGTGGTATCTCATGGAGGTTTTGATTTGGATTTCCCTGATGCCGAGCGATGTTGAGCACTTTTTCATGTGCCTGTTGGCCATTTGGATGTCTTCTTTGGAAAAATGTCTGTTCATGTCTTCTGCCCATTTCTTGATTGGATTATTTGTTCTTCGGGTGTTGTTTGATAAGTCCTTTATAGATTTTGGATACTAGCCCTTTATCTGATATGTCATTTGCAAATATCTTCTCCCATTCTGTCGGTTGTCTTTTGGTTTTGTGGACTGTTTCTTTTGCTGTGCAAAAGCTTTTTATCTTGATGAAATCCCAATAGTTCATTTTTGTCCTGGCTTCCCATGCCTTTGGCGATGTTTCTAGGAAGAAGTTGCTGCGGCTGAGGTCGAAGAGGTTGCTACCTGTGTTCTGCTTTAGGATTTTGATGGACTCCTGTCTCACGTTTAGGTCTTTCAACCATTTGGAGTCTATTTTTGTGTGTGGTGTAAGGAAATGGTCCAGTTTCACTGTTCTGCATGTGGCTGTCCAATTTTCCCAACACCATTTGTTGAAGAGACTGTCTTTTTGCCATTGGACATTCTTTCCTGCTTTGTCAAAGATAAGTTGACCATAGAGTTGAGGGTCCATTTCTGGGCTCTCGATTCTGTTCCATTGATCTATGTGTCTGTTTTTGTGCCAGTACCATACTGTCTTGATGATGACAGCTTTGTAATAGAGCTGGAAGTCCGGAATTGTGATGCCACCAGCTTTGCTTTTCTTTTTTAATATTCCTCTGGCTATTCGGGGCCTCTTCTGGTTCCATACAAATTTTAGGATTATTTGTTCCATTTCTTTGAAAAAAGTGGATGGTATTTTGATGGGGATTGCATTGAATGTGTAGATTGCTCTAGGTAGCATTGACATGTTCACAATGTTGTTTCTCCCAATCCATGAGCATGGAACATTTTTCCATTTCTTTGTGTCCTCTTCAATTTCTTTCATGAGTATTTTATAGTTTTTCTGAGTACAGATCCTTTGCCTCTTTGGTTAAATTTATTCCTAGGTATCTTATGGTTTTGGGTGCAATTGTAAATGGGATCGACTCCTTGATTTGTCTCTCTTCTGTCTTGTTGTTGGTGTATAGGAATGCCACTGATTTCTGTGCATTGATTTTATATCCTGCTACTTTACTGAATTCCTGTATGAGTTCTAGCAGTTTTGGGGTGGAGTCTTTTGGGTTTTCCACATACAGTATCATATCATCTGCAAAGAGTGAGAGTTTGACTTCCTCTTTGCCGATTTGGATGCCTTTGATTTCTTTTTGTTGTCTGATGGCTGTGGCTAGGACTTCTAATACTATGTTGAATAGCAGTGGTGAGAGTGGACATCCCTGCCGCGTTCCTGACCTTAGGGGAAAAGCTCTCAGCCTTTCCCCATTGAGAATGATATTCGCTGTAGGTTTTTCATAGATGGCTTTTATGATATTGAGGTATGTACCCTCTATCCCTATACTCTGAAGAGTTTTGATCAAGAAAGGATGCGGTACGTTGTCAAATGTTTTTTCTGCATCTATTGAGAGGATCATATGATTCTTGTTCTTTCATTTGTTAATGTATTGTATCACGTTGATTGATTTGTGGATGTTGAACCATCCTTGCAGCTCAGGGTTAAATCCCACTTGGTCGTGGTGAATAATCCTTTTAATGTACTGTTGGATCCTATTGGCTAGTATTTTGGTGAGAATCTTTGCATCCATGTTCATCAAGGATATTGGTCTGTAATTCTCCTTTTTGATGGGGTCTTTGTCCGGTTTTGGGATCAAGGTAATGCTGGCCTCATAAAATGAGTTTGGAAGTTTTCCTTCCATTTCTATATTTTGGAACAGTTTCAGGAGAATAGGTATTAATTCTTCTTGAAATGTCTGATAGAATTCCCCTGGGAAGCCATCTGGCCCTGGGCTTTTGTTTCTTGGGAGATTTTTGATGACTGCTTCAATTTCCTTAGCGGTTATAGGTCTGTTCAGGTTTTCTATTTCTTCCTGGTTCAATTTTGGTAGTTGATACATCTGTAGGAATGCTCCCATTTCTTCCAGGTTATCTAATTTGCTGGCATAGAGTTGCTCATAATATGTTCTTATAATTGTTTGTATTTCTTTGGTGTTGGTTGTGATCTCTCCTCTTTCATTCATGATTTTGTTGATTTGGGTCATTTCTCTTTTCTTTTTGATCAGTCTGGCCAGGGGTTTATCAGTCTTGTTAATTCTTTCAAAGAACCAGCTCCTAGTTTTGTTGATCTGTTCTACTGTTCTTTTGGTTTCTAGTTCATTGATTTCTGCTCTGATCTTTATTATTTCTCTTCTCCTGCTGGGTTTAGGCTTTATTTGCTGTTTTTTCTCTAGCTCCTTTTGTCAATGGCTATTTTTTAAATCTGTTTATGGCAAAGTTGAGTAGTTGAAACAGAGACCATATAGCCTACAAAACTTCTTTACAGAAAAGGTAGGCCAACACCTACTCTCCAGGGGTTGTACAAGGGTTTGGACAAGAAGACAGTTGAAATTTTTATTCCCTCCATCTAGAAAATTGTGTCATGACTCCTCTTGTATAGAGGAAGCCATTTCCAGGCCAGAAATGAACTCCATTTTTTTCTTAAAATAATTATTAGTTCTAGGTCATAATTGTGTTCCCTATGTGTTGTTTTTATATATTTTGTGCTTCTACCTAAATAAATTTTGCTTAATTGCTGAGGAAGTATTCATATTAATAAGAGGAACTACAAAAAATTTTCTACTCAACTGGCTTATGGCAAATGGAGTGCAAAGGCAATTCTTTTATCAGAAACTTTCACAGAAGAACTCATATTTCTGCTTCCTCTTAAAATTTTGAACATAGGACAACCTGGGCGTGCATTCCCACTTAACAGTGGGTTGGGGGTGAGTAGGTATTGCCCCTATGGGCAGGGCCTGCATCCTGTAGCACGTCCTGGTAACATCATCATTCCATATATCCAAATGTACTTGTTCTGGACCATGTCACTACTCCTATGGACATCTAAGTGTGGGACCATCTCTGCTCTGGTTTTCAGCACTTGCTGAACATGTGCAGAGCCACACATGCCAGGACTCTTGTTCTAAAGGGATATTTTAGAGTACTTCTAGACCTTATATCTCTCATTTTATGAAAGCCACATTTTGGCCTCTTGGGATTATTAGCTTGATGAGTTGCTTCTAATCAAACGAAGGCACTTAAGAAGAAGATGCTTAATAAAGCCAGAGCTCTGAAATATTAGACTTGGCTGTAAAAGTCCTTTATTCTAATGGGCCAAAGAAGAAATAGGAACCATTAAAGCCAAACCAGCAAAGATGTGTTTTATTAGCTGGACAGAGTAGTAAATGGGAAACTATGAACATGAGTATTAATGGCTGCAAAAGTTTTGAAAAACCTAGAAAGAGGAAGAGAGAAGATGTGCTGCCTGAGAAGTACCTTTAGCATTCCTCTGAGTAACAGAGAGATTGTCCAGAGGGTTGATTGAGTTTTGTGATCTCTGTTCTGTGGAGAACAGCTCTGTGGTCTCCAAGAGGGGCACTGACCCATTTCACCTGATGGCCTTTTACTGCTTTTTCCACTCTTACCAGCTCATCCATGTGGTTCTTATTGCCCATCCATTGGCTTGTCTTAAGCAGAAGAGTGTGTATGGGGGCGGGGGAGAGGGTGGGAGTGTAGTCTTACTCCTGCCTGGGGGAGATAAAGCTTGCAAACTGACAAAGGCAAGAGGATCAGAGTCAGGAAGAACTATGGGAGCATCAGGAAAAAGAGGAAGGAAAAAACACAAAAAATGAGAGAGAATGTTTCTGACTTATTCTCAGTGACCAGTGTCCATCTTGTTTTACTAATTGGCAGTATGGTCAAATATAGCTCTCACCCCTCCCCCATTTCTTTGTCTCTCTCTCTCTCTCTCTCTCTCTCTCTCTCTCACACACACACACACACACACACACACACACACACACACACACACTTTTCTTAGAGCAGAATAGAGCTAAATGTCAGCTAGATAAGAAAAAAGAAAACCCAGCCCTCAGTGATAAGTAGAAGTTTAATGTTTTGCACTTGAAATCAGAAAAGAGGAAAAAATGTTTAGGGTTCGTATTTTTATCAACATTTTGACAGTTTTTCAGGTTAAAGATTTTCTTTTTTTCATTATATGACGCTCATCTTTATTATGTCAGGATGTAGATTCTTCATCCAATATGGAGGAAGCTATTCCATGATTTTCAACGGGTAGGAATTTGTCTTTTTTTTAAAAAATAATATTTATCTTCTACTTAGATGTATATTCCTAGTATCTGTATATAGAACTAAGATTTTCAAGACCTCTTATGTGATTTTATAATTACACTGTGCAACCATGCATATTTCATGCTGCACAAGTATCTTAGAATAATAAATGAAATGCTATGTGTAATGAAATCTGTGTTATGAAATGTTATGAATAAAATAATTAGATCTAGATAAGACCTATGTGAAAAGTTGCTCATATTCATTCCACTTCTGTGTCTGTCCTCAATGATTTTTCACAAGACCTAAAGCACAGAGAAGCAAAATGAGGGAAGTGGAATGGATCTGAGGCCATGACCTTGGTTATTCCATTATTTAAAATTCATCCACAGAGGAGAAACTAGCAGGTGACACTTTTGTAAGGAAGAGAACCAAGGAATTGTGGTATCATGGAAGATGAGAGTTTTAAACTTCCTTTGCTGCCATGAGAATCGATATGAACATAAATTTGGCAAGATGAAGATTGCTGGTGGCCTTAGTGAGAACAGTGTCAGAACTTGTGGGGGGGATACACACCACCAGAAGGGGTTTAAGAGGAGAAAGACATGTGAGGAAGCAGAAAATATCTAAGGTGTTTTGTTGGGAAGGAGAACAACAACATGGAACATAGATTAAGGGAAAAAAAGGATTAAGAAGTTTTCTTTTAAAATGAGAATCACAAAACCACTTTTGTATACTAAAATGAATAAACCGTTAGAAATAATAATACAACAAACTGAAGGTGATAATTGAATAAGAATTCTTGTGAAGAAAGGCAGGTGGGGGTGAAATCCAAGACAAAGGTAAAAAAGTTGGCCTTTAATGAAGGACAAGAAAACTGTTGTAATTGGAAGGAAGTCAGAAAGAATGGTGATCAATACAAGGAAGTTGACAGATTTGATGGTGATCTGATGACTTCCAGTTTTTGCAACGACTTAGGAAGCAAGAGAAAGAGGTGTTGGGGGTTTGACACACAAGTGAAATAATGATTTCAGAGAGTACGCACTCCAGGATTGTTATGTCTATTTGAAATTAGTGATTGTGAATATCAAGTTAAGACCAATTAGCAATTTTAGTACCTTGAATGTGAGCTGTAGACACCAACTAGGTTGATAATAGGCTTGATCAGATTTAGGAATGTATTTTTAAGGCCATCTTCTTTAATTACTCTTTTTATATAAAGTTGTTTATTGCCTGAAAATCCAGTTTCATGAAAATTCAGAACCATAATGCCCACAGGGAGGGTGGAAAATAAGAATAAACCCAGATGTGAATGGGTGTGATTATGTTCACAGAGGGCCTTGCTTTTGAACATTGAGATGGCTCTTTTGCTTAGGAAGAGTTGAGTTCTAATCACAGACTTCTGTGTGTTCTATTACCATGTGTGTCCACTCTAGTCGCACAGGGAAGGGTCTCTTAGCAGGAATAGGTATGGTGGTTCCCCAGCCTTACTTTGAGACTGGCATTAGTTGGCTCAGGCTGCCAACTAATACCATAGTACCATAGATGGGAAGAGAAGTTTATTTTCTGATAGTACTGGAGGCTAGGACAGCCAAGACCAGGGTATGTCAAGGTCATGTTTCTGGTGAAAAGTGTCTCTCTGGCTTGCACAAGGCTGCTTTCTCACGGGGTCCTCATTGCCTTTCCTCTCAGTGTACACTAATCCCCCTGGATCAGGACCCCACCCTTGTGACCTCATTTACATTTAACCATCTATCTCCAAATAGGCTTTGTAGGTGAGGGATTCAACACACAGATTTTGGTGAAACACAGCTCAACCCAGAGCAAGGCTTTTACAGTGTTTTATAGTAGCAGAGTAGATGAATGCTTTGGTGCTCAGGCTCCATTCATTTCCGCGTCCTTCATAGAACTGGGCCTGCAGTGTAAGCTCATCACACTCGCATCATCAAGTAAGAAGGAATAGTTTAGTGTACACAGAGTCTGAGTGCCCTACAGGGTAGTTTGCCTGCTTTTCCTCCTCATACAGTGTATATCATTGTGTGTGTGTGTGTGTGTGTGTGTGTGTGTGTGTGTGTGTGTAGTTAGATCTGACTTGCTATGGTTTTGAGTTTTGCATCTATGCTCATGAGGGATATTGATCTTTATTTTGTTTGATTTTGGTAGTAAAGTAGTCTGTCTCATAGAATGAAATGGGAAGTATTCCCTGCTCTTCAGTTTTCTGGAAGAGTTTTCTGAATGAAGCCAAATTATCTTGAGGAAAATTTGAAACTATAAATTCAGTTTCTTTGGCGGATCAAGGGCTATTCAATTTAACTCCTTTTTCTCAAATGAGCTTTGGGAGTGTGTATCTGGCAAGGAATTTGTTCATGTCATCTAAATTTTTGAATTAGGGCGCCTGGGTGGCTCAGTCATTAAGCGTCTACCTTCGGCTCAGGTCATGATCCCAGAGTCCTGGGATCGAGTCCCGCATCGGGCTCCCTGCTCAGCAGGGAGCCTGCTTCTCCCTCTGCCTGTCTCTCTCTCTGTCTCTCATGAATAAGTAAATAAAATCTTTTTTAAAAAAATAAAAAATAAATTTTTGAATTAATTGGCATAAAACTCTTCATAAAATTTCCTTAGTATTTTATAACATATATTTTCTATATTTCATATTTATGTTAAATTTTATATGTAATTTATATTGTATTTTTAGTATTTAATATTTAATATGCTAATATTCTATTAGGATCTATAGTGATTTCCTTCTCTCAGTCTTGATATTGGTAATTGGTGTTTTTTCTCTTTTTTTCCTGGTCATTATGGGTTTACCAATTAAATGCTCTTCTTAAAGAATGAAGGTTTGGTTCCATTCATTGTCTCTTATTTTTCTGTTTTCTGTTTCATTTATTTCTGCTCTAACTTTAATAATCGCCCAATAGCCCCATGTGGGTAGATGGTCTAACTTTGAGTATACTTTGCTCTTGTTCTTTTTCTTCAAGAAGAAACTAAAGGCATCATACTTGCCACTATATCATATCCTTCTGATTTCCCAGGCCAAAAATTTAAATCATCCTTGGCCCTCCTTTTTGATGTCACACCTTTTATCCAACACACCCTGGAATTCTGTTGTCTACACTTGTAACATGCCCCAGGACTTCTCACCCCTTTCCAGTGCTGTAGTCCTGGTCCACTGCACTGGTAGGACTTGCCTTAATTATTGCAAGAGTGCCTAATTAGCTCCCTGCTTTTATCCTTGCTCCTCTATAATCTATTCTCAATGCACAGCCAGAATATCCTTTCAAAATGTAATTCACATCAGGTCACACGTCTGCTCAGAATCTTCCGATGGCTTCTCATCTTCCTCAAGCCAAAGTTCTTTTTATGACCTACAAAGCTCTAGATGATGTGACCCTTTATTGACTCTCTGACCTGATCACTTACAGGACCCCTGTCTCTTAATCTGACAGGCTAACCTTCTCACTGTTCTTCAAACACAGCAGGCATGTTCTCTCTGCATATGTCCTTTGCACTATTTCTTCTGACTAGAAAAATCTTTCCTCAGATAAGCATGTGGCAATACTTACTCATCTCTTCTAAATCTTTGCTCGGTTGATCCTTTTCAATTACATTTTAAATTTAAAATATATATTCTCCTCCTTTACATGCCCCTCTCGTCCTTGCAAATTTTGCTTAACCATGCCTGGTTCTATTTTGTTCCATGCAATTTACTGTCTTCTGTATACTACATTTCCCTTAATTGTTGTTTTTTTCATGTTATTTCCCCTCTAGAATGTTAGCCCCATGTGGGTAGATGGTCTTTTCTTTTTTTGTCTGATGTATCTCTAGGGCCTAAAATAACAAACTCAAAAGAATACTTGTTGAGTAAATTAATGAAAATTTTGAAATGTCTGTATAATAATACACCATGTTGTGAATAAAGCCTTTCATCCTTTATTTGGATTCTTAGGTCTTTGTAATAATCAAACTCAGAAGGAAAGATGTACATTTCTATTATTGCCTTGATCTATATAGTGAACACTCTAGATAGTGGGCACTCTCGCTCAGATCGGCCTCTAATCTCTTTGCCATGTGCTGTGTGCCTCTCTTCTAGCTTCGGTGGGTTTTGCTTACCCTGCTCCTACCTGTGACTCTTCTGTGAATGGCCCTTGGGCTCCTGAAGCTTCTTTGCCCACATGAAGCCAACAACTGGAAGTGCCTTTTGCTAATACAGGTCTGGGGCTATGACAATCTAGCTTCCCGGCCTCTGGTCAGGACAAATTTTGAGGTATAATTATACTACAAAGATTCCCTGTGTCATCTGGCTGATAAGACCATAGTGGAACTTTGCCTGTTTTTGTACTCTTGCTTGGATTCTTTCTCTTGCCTCGTCTCCTTCCTCTATTCTTTTCTTAGTTTCTGCTGGGATACTTTCATAAGAAGTCACTTACATGTGAATTCTTATTTCAGAGACTGCTTCTGAAGCCTGCCTAAGATAGTTTATCTAGGAGCCTGACCCCAGATGGTCTATCTAGATTATATTTCTAGAAGAATAATTGGTGGGAAAGGTATCATTTTTATTTCAAAAGTTCTTGATGAAGCCTCAGCCTCAAGGAAAGGAAATAAAAGGGATTATATGATGTCTTTTTTATTTGGTTGACAAAAGCCTAATGAATGTGATACCTGGTAACCGAATATTACAGATTCCCCAGTAGTGTCATGTCTCTCAGAAATGTAAGATTTCCTAACTTCTGAATCCAAAGGGTTTTTCTGTAAATGTTTCTCTGATTTCTCATTCAATGAATAATATATTTTGGGTTTGTTTGTTTTTCTTTTTGTTTTTTAGAGAGAGACAGTGTGGCACATGAGCAAGGGAAGGGGCAGAGGGAGAGAGAATCTTTAGCAAGCTTTACGCCCAAAGTGGAGCCCAGCGTGGGGCTCAATCTCATGACCCTGAGATCATGACTTGAGCCAAAATCCAGTTCGATGCTTAACCGACTGAGTCACCCACATGCCCCTCAACAAGTAATATTTTAACAATCACTCATGCACTCACAAATATTTTTTTTTTGTTTCTGTTTATGGGGATCTTTACAGTTTAATTATGGAAATGAAATGTACACATGTGAGTACACTTAGGCAAATGATAATAGATGTATCTTTTCAGTAGTCTTGCCCTAAGAGAGGAGGAAAATCCGTATTATTGGGAGCATGGTTCTTGTCCCTTCAGGTACCTGGAGGGGAGCCTAGACAATGAAGGAATAGAGTAGAGATATTTATTCTTAGGCTAAATGGCTGACCAGGAAGAAATATATAAAATATATTAGAAAAATCATGACTTCCCCTTTTTGGGGACTTGGGGGGAGAAAAAGATTATCGTTGCTTTTCTCTGAATAACTACTCCCTGAATGATGTTCCATTTTTAATTCCTTGTGCACCTGTGTAGTTGCAATTATCCCTATGCAGGTAAGTGAGATGATGAGGTGGAGGAAATGGTATTGTGCTATCCGTTTCTTAATAAAGGTGCTTACAACTTTTTTTTTTTATAACTGACTTCTTCACACACACCATGTGAGAATACAGCTGAATAGCTGTTAAATGGAGCAAACAAGAACACCTTAGCTGCATTAATGAGAATGTTTCCTTTTAAAAAAAAAAGGTTGCAGAATTACTCTTCTACTTGCTTTCCAAAACCAAATCTGCTTATGTTCACTAAATATTAAGGGTAATTACTTGCCTACAATTAAAGTAAGAAGTCTTTCTCTTTGTTTATACTTCAGATATCTCTGTTTGTTCTTCAGTAAGAACCACAGCCTTGAAAGCTCAGAATCTATGAGATATTTCTGTGTAATCTTTTTTGATTAGAACTGTTCAATCAGTATAATAAGGCAGTTGAGAAATATTTAAAACTACCAAAGTGTTCAGCCATATGTTTAAAAATTCTAACTATTAATTCAACTTATTAATCCCCATTAAAATTCTAGTGCTTTGAATTTACTCAAGGTTATAATATGTTAAGCAACTGTCTAACGGTGTGCTTCTGTAATGATTTAACAATGCATGTTTGGTTCTTTTTCTCTCTCTCTCTCCCTCTCCCACCCCCTCCATTTATTCACTCTATTCTTGGGAGGGTTAATTAATCTCTGTGCCTCAGTTTGCTCACCTCTACAATGGGGAAAAATAATAGAATTGCTGTGAGGATATTCTCTAATCCAGAATTTACATTGATCAAACTCTAAACTGCAGTCTCTAAATTACTTAAGGGTCCGATTATCTCTACAAAAACCTTGAAAGCCCATGACCAAGAGAGACGAAAAAAGAAAAAGGGAGAGAGTAGCACTTTCACATTTCCCCTGGAAACTCTTAAAAGGATCTTACCATTTTGTGAGCTCTTATGATGTCTCCCTCACATTCCAAAGTCTTCATTGCCTCCCTGTTACCCACAAATGAGAAATTTATGGCCTGATATTCAAGGATTTTATTGTCTCCACTCCTCTTTCAGCCCCATTTGCCATCACATCCCTGTGCTTCATTCCAATGGATTGCTTACTGTATTCAGAATTTTTCCAACTTTTCATCCATGTCCTGTCATATTTTTCCTGAACCTAACCATTAAAATCACACTTGTATTTCAAAACTCATCCCGGATTCTCTTCACAGTGGCACAGACTTTTTCCAGCATTTACATACATCCACACTTATTTCCTATCTTCCTCCCTCGACAAACACAGATGAATCATTTATGCCCTCTTCATCAATTGTACTTCAAAGGAATCTTGTGCCCATAGCAGAGACTCTGTGCCTATATCTCTGTGTCAGTTGTGACTATTTTTGCAACCAAGTCATTTATATTCTTCTCTCCTTTCTTAAGTGTAAAATTGTTTGAAACAGGGATGATGCTGACTCATCTCTGTTTCCGGAGAAATGCCCGGCACAGTCCTCTTAATAAGTAAGATCATAATACATATTAGGCATTTAGAATTAAGCCATTCTTCTCACTGGACAATTCAGAGTCCAATGTGGCTCACACCCAGCCTTTGTCAATAGTCTACCAACTTTGTAAAGTGAAAAGTTGGTCTGTATTCTTCCCCTCCTTCCTATTAGCTCATGTACTCAGCATCACGAACCTATCTGCAGTATAAATTGCCAGAAGGCGAGAAAGACTTTGATTACAGTTGTCACTTTTTCTCTTTGTTGGCTCTCACGGGGTTTGTCTCGTTACAGAAGCATTCTCCCAGTAGTCTCATAGCCAGCTCATGTTTACACTTATAATTATTCATGTCATTAGCAAACTTATTTCACCTCTCATTAGAATACACTAAAATGTTCATACTAAAATAGAACATCAAAACCAGTAATACATCAGATAAAATCTACTCAGATAATCTGGCAAGAGCAGAGGGGATTTAACTTCAAAGGGGGAAAGACAAGTGAAGTTAAGACAATTCTGCCAGGTTATCATGTTGCCTTTAGTAATTTGTTTGAAGAGAATGAGTGCTGGCTCTGAAGTTGATGCTATGAAAAATGAAGTGAGAATTAATCATGGGAGGGTGTCATGGTGCTGGAGGAAGCAGAAACCAAGAGGTAATTGACATTTTTCTCAAAAGGGCCTCAGATTAACTGAGCCCACAGGGAGTTTAAGGAATTGTAACCAGGACCTAATAGTAATAGTGACATTTCTTTGAAAAGAAGATTTCACCATCCTTACCATTTGGAACTCAAGAGTTGTACACTTCCAGACCCTGTAGAAAATATGGTCCTTCAAGGGAGAAATAACTCAATTATTTTTTGAAATGCTGATGAAGTCTTTCAGCAATATAGAGGCAACTTTATTTATTCATCCGTTCTAAAAATATCTAATGAGAATCTACGATATGGCCTGGCTCTCTTCTGGGGCTGAGGGACATAACAATAAACAAAACAGATAAAACTCCTTGCTGGTAAGGACTAATTTCTAATGGTGGGAGACAGATAGGGAAACAATATAAATAAAATATACAGTGTGTTAGATAAGGATGGGCCCTCTGCAGGGACAAAACCCCCCACAGATAGATTTCACAGAGAATATGGCAGTTAAGCAGATACCTGAAGAAGGTAAGGGGAAACAGCATTTGCATAACTAGGAGAAGAGAATTTCATGCAGAAGAAATATAAAGGATCTGAGCAGTGAATGTGATTGGTTTGAACAAGGAAAAGTCAGGAAACCATTCTGACTGGAAGAGAATGAGCAAGAAAACGGTAGTAGGAAATGAGGCCAAGAGTTAAGGTAGACCCAGATCTGAGAAGGTCACTGTTGGGACATTGGCCTTGATCTGACTGACATGAAAAGTAAAGTTTTGAGCAGAGGAGTGACAGGATATTTATATCTTAACAGAATCACTGTGTGCTTTGTTGAAAGTAGCAGGAGGGCAAGGTTAGAAGGTTATTAAAGTAATCTAGGCAAGAGAGCTGGTTGCTTGCACCAGCTTTGTAGTAATGGAAGGGATGAGAAGTTTTTGGAATCTGGCTTTGTTGATGAATCCAACAGGTAGATAGGGAAAAGGATTCAACAGTGGTTAGAAATTGTTAGTTTGAGCAATAGCAGTGTTGGTAAACGGAGTTTTCATGGACTGAGATGAGGAACGCATGTAAGGAGAAGAGTAAAACAGGTTTGAGGGGAAAGAATTGCGTAAGGTAGGAGTGCTTTGGGTTTGTGCAGGGAACTACAAATGATTTCGCTGACGTAAAGCATGGTGAGTGTGAGAGGAAACACTAGGAAATACCCTTGGACAGGTAGCATGGGACCACGTTCCATTGGCAGTGGGGCCACGTTGGTGCTGGGCATGGTACTTGGGAGTCCTTCACAGTTTCCTACAAGCGGGGCTGATTTTCTTCAGTATAAGAATTCCATATGTAGCTCATCCGTTCAAAACTCTAAGGTCACACTTCAAATGTGAGTGGGCTCTTCATGTCCACTTTAATGGATGCTTTCTGTTAAAAGACCCCAGGGAGTCAGTCTGCTCTGCATTAGTGCCCTTTGGATGACTCTTCCCTTTGGACGACTCTTGGCTGTGGAAAGAAAGGTGGCTTCCCAGCTCTCCTGCTCTCTCATCACTTTTGTTGCTGTCTGAGAAAAGAAGAGGTACCCCACATCTCTGTGTTAATCACTATAGTGAAACAGCTAAGAGACAAAAACAAAATAAAGTAAAACCCATAAAGTCAAAGCAAAAGAAATTGTACAAAAGTCTTCTAGGTATGGTCTCTGCTCTTTAGTTTTGACTTCCTTCTGAGATAACTGGAAGTGACTTGCTGAGATAGTGTACTGTATTTGATGTTCCCCCATTCCCACATGGACCTGAGATGCTCAGCTACAACTGTTTGAGGTAGCGTCATTTTAATTATTAGTGAAAATAATAATTCAGTGTAATGAACTGCTTTCCCAAATAGCAGGACCTAGAAGGCAGTGCCACATACCACCTGGCTAATTGGAGAAGCTGGGTTTCAGTGTCAGAAGCCCTTCGTGCGGAAGGAGATTGGCTGCTCAGGTAATGTGGAGAGAGTCCAGGTTCAACCCCCTCATTATTTTAGGGCCGAGCACGCTGACTAGACTAACAGCGTTCCTGTAATAAATAAGCTGACAGCTATTTGAAATTTAACCACAAGTGAAGAGAAATTTGTGATTTTGAAAAACTCAAGTAGGTAGAATAGTATAAAGCATGTTGCTTTCAAAAGCAATTCAGTGTACCAAAACTTAAAGTCAAGGCAATGAAAGGTAATAGTCTTTGAACTGAAGTGCCACTATTGTTGGGGGAAAAAAATTGTTTACTTTTACTTTTCATTCTGTGTCTGTCTCTGCTATTGATTTAATGTATGACCTTAGTCCAGGCAATTCACCTCCCTCTGTCTCATTATCTTTCGAACTAGAATAATAGCATCAATTTTCCTTTTAAGGCATGTTAGGAGGAATAGTTGCTTATTATAAAGAACACTCAGTTACTGGAGCACTGCTTACATGAATATTTTCATGAATATTTTTGAAGAAACATTCTGAATTAAAAGCATTTGGATTTGGCCTTGAAGGAACCTCTTAAGTTGTCTATAGTTGAATAGGTAAATCTGGCTAAACCATCATTATGCAGGCTTTTTTGTGTATTCACTTTTGCTGTTGTCACTGTGACACATAATCATGTGGTGAATAATCACTAAATAGTCCTATGGTGAATAATCATGCTCACTGAAAGAAAGAGTACAGGACCAAATCTCAGGAAGGCATCTAGGTTTCACTCAGGCAAATCATTCCTTTTTAAAACCCTTAATAATGGAAAGATACAATGTGATCTACCCATTTTTCTCAGAGCACTGTCTATATTTGTACCCATTACCATGCTATGCCTTTCAGGAAATAACAGCTAAGTGAAATGGCAAAAACAAAAGTTTAATGAGTATTTACTATGCACCAACATTTTATATGTATTAAATCCTCATAGCAATGGTACTATTTTTTTTCCCCTTTGTAGAGCTGAGGAAATAGCCACAAATAGACTAAATAGTCTACCCCCAGATCACAGAGCAGGTAAATGGCAGAGAGAAGGAGATAGAATGAGAGAGATTGGAGGGGGTGAGGTGGGGAGAAAGAGACAGAGGGAGAGGAAGACAGAGTATAAAGCTGCTTAGCACATAGATGTTTAATGGATGCTTGTCCCCGTCTCTCGCTCCCACCCTCATTCCTTTCTACACGCTTATTAATTTATTTGGTAATAATTACTTAATTCATCCATATGTTTATTTTTGGTCAACATCTTCTGAGCTTGACCATATGACCAGAATTGTGCTCAGCACTTTACAGACTTTATTTCATTGACTCTTCACCGTAGTTGTCTAAAGAGGGTCCTACATTTGCCTCCACTTTATGGATGGAGAAATAGGCTTAGCAATGCTAAGTAAATTGTTCAAGGTTATAAAGCAGGAAAGTTGTGGTATCTCAGTGTTAGCATTTTATATTTGCTGAGTACCACTAGGATGTGTATTTCTTTCACAGAGAACTGTTAAGTGTGTTATACTGGACTAAGAGCACAGAGGTTGCAAATTCCTCATGGGACAGAATCCTGTCATGTATACCCACAGCATTTCCTGTGTGCCTGGGGTAGATGCATAATAAATTCTTGCTGACTGAGCTTAGAGTGAATATCTTCCCTATTACATAACTGAGGATACCAATTTTATAAAATGTTTAACTAATTTTCGTTAACATATAGAAGGTTAATATCATGTATCATTCAAACCGTGATCCTTCTGGAAGTGAAAAGTTGTTCTCTTCACATGGGGCACTTCCCTAAGCTGGGGCTGCTCTGGGCTAACCCAGATGTGTAGCTGCCCTATTGGTACCACTCAACTAACACACAGAAGAGTTTTCAGAACCTAAACATTTTATCCCGGAAGAAATTGTGGGAAAATGTTACTTCGACACCTTATCATTCCTTTCTCAATAGCACAAAATCTTTCACTTTTTCTCTTGGCAGAAACAGAAATTTAGAGTATTAAGCTCTTCATCGGAACTTCTCAAATCTTCATAACTTAACATTTAGTAACAACTGATATACCAGCCAAATAATTTCTATAGGTTTAAAGAGGGGATGCATATCTGCAGCCTATCTGAGGTTTCTAGAAGGTTTGGCATTTGGTAAAGGGATATTGCCTTTATGTAAACCATTTCAATTAATTAGCCTTCATTTTTGTATTTTGTACATACACTACCAGTAAACTATCTAGATATCTATATCCAGAAATATATATATATACACACATATATATGTATATATATAGTGCAAATGGAGTGACTGCAGATTAAAGCTGGAATCATTTGTAAACCCTAACACTGAGATCTTCTTTAAAATATATATATATATATACATATATATACACATATATATATGTATATATATATAAAAAATAGGAAAAACAAAGGTCAGCAGCACACACAGGATCAGTTTTCACTTTGAAAAAATAAAAAAGCAAGAGATTGTGCAAAATTTCCCTGAGCATCAGTTATGCCAAAATGATTTTATAGCATGTAGAAAACTGATGTGTAATTGTGGCTTAACAGCAACTAATGGCTGGTAAGGGCTCCAATTGATTTAACAAATGTTCTTGGCATTCTTGCTTTAGAAACTACTGCAGGCATAGCTTATTAAGGAATTAGTCCCTGACTAGGTGAGGACTAAAAGCTCAATCATTGCGGAATGAACAGTTATTTTCATGTAGCTGCAGGAAAATCCAGTAAATCTAAAAAATTTGGGAGGTGATGTGTGGAGGCAGGCAAACGGAACATCTAGTACGTTTAAGCTACAAAATTTGAGATGAATGGTATCTACCGGGAACCTGGAAAGACTACAAAACTCAGAACTAGGTGTATAGTTGGCGTGAGCAAGAGTAATACCCCTCTTTGCACTTTGTGTGTGACAGCTGAGTTGCATTTAGGGAAAGGTAAAGTCCTTCTGTGACTGCTCAACTAGAATCTGTGCACAGAAGACCTCTTGTAGGTGTCCTACCACTGCCCGCGGAAGCGCATATACACACCTCGTGAGCCTTAGTCATGCTTCTCCATCACTAATAGATCTTAGCAATAATTTCAGAGGTAGAAGGGAAAATATTTTAATGTGAGTACTTTATGTATGGCCAATTTTAATGTTATCCATGTCTTTCCATCTTTATGATAGAGTACATAGGTTAACGTCGGGAGGCTTAGGGGGCTTAGTGGCCATGTAATAGATAGATAGTTTCCGCCTTCTAAATTCTGCTTCTACAAAATAGTGGTATTTTCTCCATGGAAAGTTGTAAGGAAATGAACTAAAAATAAGATACCCCATCCGAAGAACTGGCCAGGGAATGGGACTCTTCAAGAGAGTTCTCCAAAAGCATTTGATAGCACACTACTGCATAGGACATGTCCTGATTCAAATGTTTTAACACCTGAGGTGAAATGCGCCTTCTGCTTTCACAGTCCAGTCCAGGTGCTTTCATTCTAAGTGTACAGAAAAATTCTTTCCAGAAATAACATTTGAAAAGAATATTGCTTCCTACACCATGAAAACAAATTTTTCTTTATTAAAGAAATTGCATCGGAGACTTACCTTCTGCATGATCTTTCTTTCTTGAGCTCTGACTGAATTAGAGACAGCCACTGAGCTGTAGGAAGAAAAAATGAGCTGAGGTGGTTCATGGTTGGTGTTTTGAAAAGCTCCATCCTTTGGTCTCCAACCCCACACCTTCCTCGACAAAAATAGCAACAGCACCTGGAACTTGACATGTTATGTAAACAACTTCCTTTGTTTCACCAGCAAATGGTCAAATCCATCTTGGTTTTCTTGTTCATTGAATGTGCAGCATATGCAGTACTAGATCAGGGATAGGCCGACTGAGACAGTGATGAAGAATGAACAGTTCAGAGGTACCAAAAAATAACAGAAAATATATTTTTTAAAAATGCTGGTATTTCAGGTTTCAAAAGAAATTATGGGAAAATTCAAACTTTTGATTTTTTTATATTTATTTTACAACTCCATCTTTTTTAATTTTAAAATTTTTAAAAAATTTTAGAAGATTTTATTTATTTATTTGAGAGAGAGAGCAGGAGCAGGGGGAGGGAAAGCCAGAAGCAGATGCCCCCCCTGAGCAGGGAGCCCGATGCGGGGCTCGATCCCAGGACCCTGACATCATGACCTGAGCTGAAGGCAGACACTTAACTGACTGAGTCACCCAGGTGCCCCAACAATTTCACATTTTTTCAAGCATCACACTTTGTCCCACAATCTTCTCAGGGCCTAGGGGCCCTTAATATGATCCTATTACACGCCGCAGGAAACGTCATAGGTTCTTCTTTGCAATTATACATGAATATCAAATCTAAGCTCAATATCCTATGCTTCAATCTATTGCCTCACAAGTCCCTGTCTGCCTGTTCTTTTATCTCCCCCATCCTTGATTGACCCCAAAGATCATATCGTGCTTCCTTTCTAGGCTTTATCACACTCCATCTGCTTAAGTGAATGTGATTTTTCTCTGCAAGATACCCCTTTAACATCATATTTAAAAATTCCAAAAGTCATTCCCTATGAGAAAAATCTACACTGATCAGATAAAGCACAACTTTTCTGTATCCAGTTTGGCCATGAGATGGTCAGGGTTATTTCAAACCCATCGTAATGATGAACAACCAAATAAAGTATAAAAGTACAAGTAACAGGTATAATATGTACATAAACAGTATGCTATGGGAGCCCAGAGGAAGGTGCATTTATCAGCGAGGACTTGGATTGTAGGAACAGAAATGGACTCTGGCTTGCTGTAGGGGGAAACATACTGGAAAGATACTAAGACAAGATAGAGGGCTGGAGAACAAAGCTTGAAAATGGGTCAGGAATCAAGCATGCAAAGACGATGCTGCAGAAGAATATCTAGTCTGTTGACCATTGTACACCTTAGAGTCAATCTGATCTGTGAACTTCTTTGCTTCACTCTCTCAAAACTCAACATGCTGGGAACCAGGGTACTGGGAATTTGATCAGTCTTGATCACATACTGGTCCTTGGGCTGTAGGGGATGGGGCAAGGAGAATTTGGCCCGCTAACTTCAGGTTTTTTTTTTTTTTTTTTAAAGATTTTATTTATTTATTTGAGAAAGAGAATGAGATAGAGAGAGCATGAGATGGGGGAGGGTCCAAGGGAGAAGCAGACACCCTGCTGAGCAGGGAGCCCGATGCGGGACTCGATCCCGGGACTCCAGGATCATGACCTGAGCCGAAGGCAGTCGCTTAACCAACTGAGCCACCCAGGCGCCCGCTAACTTCAGGTTTTAAGAGTGGGAGGGGACAGTGAGAAGTGAGCATTGGGGATCCCTCTCCCCAATATACCACGCACAATGGTGAATTTCCTAAAAGGAGAGGAATGTGCTAATGGAAAGGTTAGGATATTGGATGTTGACCAGCCAAAAAGTTAACAGATGTCCATCTTCTTAGTTAGAGAAAAGACCTAAAAGGGACATGTTCCTCAAGGAGTATTATTTCAACTAAAAGACAAGTCGGGGTTTGTAAATGGAAGGAAATGAAGAATGCTTTAAGTGGAAAAGTAATATATGCAGAGACATAGAAAGCCCAGCACTTTCAATAACAGCAATGTATTTGCTATGGTGAGACTGTAGTCTGAATGTGAAACAGTTAAAGGAGTTGAAACTGGAGAAACAAGGAAAAAAAATTCACAGAAATAAAAATTTAAATGTATTGTTTTGGCGATGCGGAGTCCACAAAGGATTTTAAGCAAGGGCTTGTCAAGGTCAGACTGATGTTCTAAAAAGACTACTTGGGCCTCAGCGAAGACAGTGAACTTCTGTGATTCTCTCAGATTTAATCTTGTTTCTTTAGACTGTGGTACAGATGTTAAAGATGGCAATTTCGTTTCTGTTTTACAGTTTTATTAACTCTCTGAATTCTTTGTTTCACTTGGACACTCACCTTTCTGATGTGCAAACTCTTGATAGTAACATTACTTTGCATCATATATCCTGAGTATTTGTTTTCTACTGCTGCTATATACATTACCACACACTTGCTAGTATAGAACAGTGCAGCTTTATCACCTCATAGCTCTATAGGTTACAGGTCTGACATGGACCCGTCTTACTGGGCTAAGATCAGAGTGTGGGCTGAGTTGTATTCTTTCTACAGGCTCTGGGGTTGGGGGAGGGGCGGGGAATTGTTTTCTTGCCTTTCTAGTGCGTCGGGGCTGCCCACATTCCACAGCTCCTGCTCCCCCCTTCCCCGTCTTCAAAGCCAGGAACGACTGATTGAGTTTTCTCATTGCGACCCTCTTGGTCTGCTTCTGTCATTGCATTTCTTCCTCTCTTCCCCACTTTTAAGGACCCTTGTGATTACATCGGGTCTATTTGATAATCTAGGATAATCATCCTATTTTAGATCTACTGATGACTCTTATTAAAAGAAAGGTCCTTTCATAAGCATTCACATTTAATTCTTACACCAAAGCTTTGAAGTAGCTTTTACTTTTGCTGTCGTGCCATTTTTCAGATGAGAAAGCTAATGTTCAGAGATGCTAAGGGTAGAGCTGATAAAGTTGGGACCAAAGCTCAAACCCAGGCCTCCTGGTGTTGGGTCCACCTCGTTTCGCACAGTTAACAGCTCTTCTTGGGCGTGTGATGCTGGGCTCACATGTTAACATACTTCCTGCACAGAATCCCTGCCATTCATAAAGGATTCTCATTATTTCCGATCCACATGCCCCAACCCCATCTGAATTTCTCCTGCCATTAGGAATTCTCTCTCCACAGCCAGAGTCCCCCATAGCCTGTTTCCCCAGCATTGTCAGTGCCTGCCTTTGCAGGTGAGTAGATTTGTTCTGGCTCCAGCCAGGGTCTTGTCCTCTCCAGAAGAGAGGAAGGGAGGAAAAGGAGAAGGGAGGGGAAGCAGGTCCTCTTAGGGATGTGGAAAGCTTTAGTGCTCTCCTCTCAGTGATACCTGCTGTTTTGCTTTTGTTAGAAATCACCACCAGCCTGGCAATATCAACCTGCAGTCCACAGTCACAATCAGATCACACTCTTATTTCCAGGGATTCTGAGAGGGACTGAGGCTTCAGAAAGTTATAAATAGAACACTTGACAAACTGAACTCGATGCCCAGGGAGAAACCCCCTGCAATTAGCAACAGGACCCTGTGCTGATTAGATACAAGGCTTTCAAAAAGTTCCGAACATGTGTTGTCAGGGATTCACATAGCCCCTATGCTTCCGAAAATGACCCCGGCCGCACAAAAGACATCAGATACGAGTTGGGTCCTTCTTAATGACCCCGCTTTAAAATTATATTTGTAAAGTATTTTAAAAGTTTCAGACTCCTTTTACCGACATGATTTTGTTCAATTCTCACCGCATTCTGAGCAGTAAGCAAGGCCGTCACGGGTGTCTTTTACGTAAATGAAGATGTGGTGCCCAGCTTTACGTTGCTGGTGAGTGGCAGAGCCCATAATAGAATCCAAGCTCCAGGTTCTAATTCAGTTCTTATTTCCCTACACCATGTTGTTCTCATCACTGGCTACTCCACCTTCTCTCACCTCACTGGAAGGAGCTTAAAGGAACTGAACTGGCAGTCAACTCCAGGTCAGAGAGCTGTTTTTTAAAATAAAGCTTTCAGGGGCATCTGGGTGGCTCAGTCAGTTAAGCGTCTGCCTTCGGCTCAGGTCATGATCCCAGGGTCCTGGGATCGAGCCCCGCATCGGGCTCCTTGCTCAGCAGGGAGCCTCCTTCTCCCTCTGCCTGCCACTTCCCCTGCTTGTGCTCATGCTCTCACTCTCTCTCTCTCTCTCTCTCTCTGACAAATAAATACATAAAAATCTTTAAAAAAATAAAAGCTTTCAGTGACAACATAGTTACGCCGAGTATATTTGCATTAGCCTGGTCCATTGTTCTTGATGAAAGTTCTTCCTTTTCCAATTACTGGCATAATCAATAAATATGTACTGTCTGCCACCTTTATAACAGCACTGTGCTAAGTGCTAATACGAGATTGCAAAAGGGAAAAAGTAAGGTTGCTCTCGTTACAAGGCTTATATTGCGTGGGGAGCAAAAGTGGAATGTTAAGGAACCACTAAGTGTTTAAAGGAACACATGCTAATTGTAAGTGCAATGGGGGTTCAAAGAATGGATGAAGAGAAATGGGGCTTGAACTGAGTTTGAAGAATTTAAAGAGAAAAGAGGAAAACAGGCTTTGCTTTAGTTTGTTTTGTTTTTGTTTTAAGACAGGGGACATCTCGAACTAAGATCTGAGATAGATCAAGTCAGCTTTGTGATTTTGAGAAACCTTAACCTTAGACCCATCTTCTCACCTTCAGATGGATGACAGAGCTTCAACTTAGACCCTTGCAAAACTTTACCACTGGACTCTTGCCAGTAATCAGTCAGCCAAGCCCTCAGTTTTGAATGCGAGTCCAAATGATCAAGCTGCATTTCTCCCAACGCTTCTGGGTCCTCAGACAAACACATTCTTGTAGGGAATAAGACAGTTTTTACATAAGACAATGGCCTACACATTCCAAAAGAATATAAACAATGTATATCAAGTAAAAGCTTTGTTATACACATCCTCTATAAAAATTCTTGGTGCACTTAAATTATGGTAGGCTCTTGTGATGTTTGTAATCACTTTTCTTTTTCCAGACCCATGGGAAGAGTGTCACTCATTGCTCCCTTCTGGAAATTGGATAGGGTTGTTCTGGCCAACGGCTTATAGGCAGAAGCGACATGAGTGGCACGTGTCACTTTTAGATCAGGGCATTTCGTTATGACACAGGAGCCTCACATACTCTTCTTCACCATGCTCCCACAACTTCCAAAATCCATCTTAACTCCCAGAAAGAGGAGTACATGGAGCTGAGCTTCCTCTCTAGATGTGATTGACAGCGTGAATGAGAAATTAAACTTTGTTGCTTATACCACTCAAATGTTGGAGTGGATTTATTTTGCAGCATAACCTAGCCAATTCTGAGTCCCTTAATTTAAAATTTTTTGAAAGAATAGGTGGAATAAGTTCAGACCACTTCAAATTAGGGGTTGAGTCTCCCTGGCCCCTCTTTATTTTCCTTAAGAGTCCTTGACTTACATGTTCATTCTTAGTCTTAACCTTCAAAGTAAAATAGCCAGTTATTTTATTAGCAAAACTGAGTTTATTCAAGAATAGCAATTCAGGACAAACAAATGATGGGGGAACTATAGGCAAGTTCAACAAGACAAAGAAGGGAAGCTTTCATTAGGTTTTAAGGGTAAATTGCGGAAGGTTGTTTTGATCAGAAATTCACCGGAGAAGAACAAGATTTTGAGGTCATGGCTGTTTCTTCCTGGCTGCAAGCGGTGGTTAGTGCATTGTTGCTGGGGCTGCCATGAGTGGTACACCTATCAGAGCATGTATCCCCCCCACCCCTGCTGACTCCATTTTAAATGAAGTTTCTTTTACTCATTTTCGCACTTGGCAGGATGGGTACATATTGTTTCCCAGCCCTTATCCAGCTGGCAGTGGTGAAGAGAATTAAAGTGTCAAAGAAGTTGGACCAAGCTCTGGGAAGCTGGAAGCTGGGCTGTGAAGCAGAGGGTCTAGATACACAGACCTCTGTGGATCACCTGAACAATTGTACATTGTTCCATGTTTCTAGAACAGATGGGCTCATCTCTTCTCCTGCCTGCTTTTAGGAAGTTACTAGCTACCACATATCCCTCGGAGGAAGTTGGCCAACACAAATCGAATTTCTCTAAGTGAGCCACTGTAAGTAGGCTAAAGAATGGAAAACTTTAAAGTTCTCATGTGTTTTTCCTTCCTCCTTCCTCACAGTGCACTTCCTTTCCCTCTCCCTTAAAGTGCTAGCTGCTCCTGCTTGTTAGATGCCATCTTCATTATTAGAGTACACTTTGTTGCCATAGCAATTTGTTCCCACTCTCACATTTTATTGCACTTAGAGTTGCTATGGGCAAAAGATAGTGGGGAGGGGAGAGCATGATTTTATTTTCTCTCAAGTAGCCAGGCTTCTCCTGATCTGAGAAACTGTTAACTCCCCCTAAGAGGGAGTAGTCTCATAGCCAGGAATAGCATGGGTGGGGCATTGCACAGAAAGACAGATGGTTGCTCTCTAGGCTGCATCTTGCACCAGGCACAATGCTGTAACTCAGGTAGGATTACATCATTCTTGAATTAACTCCTTCCTTTTAGGCTTAGGCATTTATCCTGAAAGGAGAAAAAAAAAAAAAAAAAGGTAGTAGGAACTCTGTAGTAATGAAGATCAAAGAAGAAGCAGAAGTTGGCAGGTCATACCAAAGTGCCTTTCTAAGGTCACCAAGGATAGGGTTTCAGGGTGACCATGAACCCCAAAGTTGTAATAATGATAACAGTAGTATCTTACATGTGCATCATGACTTTGACTTTTCAACATATTTTTATGTGCATTGCCTAATTTTTTTTGTTGTTGTTGTTAAATGGTACCCCCTTGATGAAGACTTCTCCAGTTTCATACTGATGTCTTGATTCCTCTGTTTTGTCTGTTTTCAACAAACGCTGTTATATTTCTTACTGAGTTATGATTTGTATCCAACAGATGTCATCTTAAACGATCTAATTGTCTTATATTATCTTAAACTATCTAATCCTGCTACTATTTTATTTTATCTACATCTGTCTTAGCCCACCAGACAGGTCTGACTATTAGAGAATGTATTCTGAGACAGCTTTTGTGTCCCACATGGGGACCACTCTAATGTGAGGCATTCTCTAAACTTTGCACACTGATCAAGATTCAGATTTTCATCCAGTATTGTGACTATGGATTAGACATCTAGAATTTTGAAATTATCTATGTGCCACAAGCCAACAACTTTTGCTATTGGTGTATTAAAATGTACAATTAAATTTTCCTCTCTTAGCATGATATTAAACATAATCAAACTTTATAAATACTTCTTAAATATTTTTGCAGGAGAAAAATCTGCCACTTTCAACTGTAATTTTTAAATGCTCAATATGTATAGACAAGCTGCTGTATTTTATATAAATGAATGTATTCATAGAACAAACTTTAAATTTCAGAAAACAACACAGATTGCAGGAGTTTAAATTCCTGTTCATATTCCAGTAGAAATGAGTAATGTGTCCATTTTGGGAATAGTGGCAAATGATTGAGGAGGAGTGCATTTCTACACTTGCTTGAAATTGCTATTTTGTGGAGAAGCATTTGTGGTCTGGTGACTCAAGACTGAGAGATAGGTAGCTACCCATTCTCTATTCTGAATACTGCTTCCATTGCTCCATCTGTCCTGCACTCAGGCTGAGATCTTGTCCGGGTAACGCTGCCCTCTACTGGATGCAACCAGAACTCCTCCTCAATCCTTCAATCCAGCGGCAATGTGCTGTGGAATTTTGATAGGGAGATTTGAGGGATTATTTTACTGATGAGGAAGCTGAGATCCAGAAACCATAATGGTCAGGGCTGTGACTTTTGACAGTTTATATTGGAGACCAGTAAAAACAAACAACTCTGCTTTCCATACTCTTACATGGCCAATATTCCCCAGAAGTAGAGTAGAACTAAGGCTCTGAATACAACACGTAACTGAAACTATAAATTTATTAATTGCCCCTATAAGAACATTTGTTAAGTAACCAAATGTCTATTGCTGCATGAATTACCTGTGCTACTTAAATCTAGGTCAGGTGAATATTCAAGATTTATCGTAGACCTGTGCAGCATTCTTAAAACCCATTAGAGTGCACTGCTTTTCTCCCCCTTTCTTTCTTTTTTAAATGTTTCACTCTTGGCTGTTTCAACAGGAATGTATCTTCAGATGGAACTTTGTCCTAAGGGGCTATGGAGATTTTGTTAATGGGCACATTTTAAGAGCAGAATTTTTCCAAACAGAGGCTCTTGATTGGTGTCCTTCCACTTTCTCATGCATTTTTCATGAGGCATTCTGTGTTCACCTGTACTTGCATAGAGTTGGCTGATGCACAGGTGGAGGAGGCAGTCATCCACATGAGAAAGGGGAATTTGAGGGGCCAAAGTACCACATGACCCAAATTACAGTAACGCCTCACCTCTTCATAATTCAAATCTATCAACCTCTCCTTTCTAGCGTACAGTTAAGAATCTAGAAGGAGACAATCAAGGCAGCAAAACCCAATGTTACCTAGAGTTTAATTTCATGAGTGACACTCGTGCCCTTATGTAATGTCTGTATGATTTCACACAAATCCCTTAAAATCGGTCCCACTATATGAAGACAGCAAATGATGGCGTAGGGTCAGGCATGTGGCAGGATGAGCTGTTACAGACATGGACACACACAGTGGTCCAGAGTAATAGCTCATGGCATGATAGAAAAGAAGAGACAAAGGAATAGATACAACTAAAAGTATTGTGACATCAAGATCACAAGCCACCCTTTGCAAGGGAACAAAATTCACATGAACAGCCTTCAGGAGAATCTGAATAGCTAATTTTATTATATTGACTTAGACTTGTTAAACATTGTTTCATTTAATCCAATTTACAGTGAAGAACAGCTGCTGTTCTCTGTTTATTTAGATTTCTATTCAAAAATAGTTAAAGTTAATAGGAACTTCATGAATTGATCCTCAGCTATTCAGGAAATGCAACTATCCTGAAGAAGCCATGAAATTACAAGAACTTGATGAATTTTCTTTTCCTGGATCTTTGGAATTCCCCCATTAAAATATAAAATTGCTTTTTTCAAGTCATTCAACAAAAATATATTGTGCCTAAGCTATGTACCAGGCAGTGTTCTAGTCACTAAAGATGCTATAGGTATCAGACAGACACAGATTTTCCTGGTTCATAGACAGCTGTCCTCTAGCTGGGTCCTCACATGGCCCAAGGGGAAGGGATCACGCTGAGGTCTCTTTTATGAGGGCAATAATGCCATTCATGGGCAGCTCTACCCTCACAACCGAATCACATCACAAAATCTTCACCTCCAAATACCATTACATGGGGGATTAAGTTTCAACATACCAATTTCGGAGAATCTCAAATAAGCAGTCCATAGCAGTGCCCATTATTTTTTAACCTGAGTCTCTAATATTGCAAAAGGATCTGAAACTCTCTGGAGTTCTTGCGAGAGAATGACCTGAGAAGGTTGCCACCACCAGTATTTCCATGGTCTAAGCAATTCCTAAGAGACTAAAAAAAGTTGCTTGTTAACCACCCGCTAGCCCTCTCTCCCTCTCCTGCCCCCTTGTCTCAGTCTCTCTCTCTCTCTCTCTCTCTCTCTCTCTCTCTCTCTCTCTCTCTCTCTCTCTCTCTCTCTCACACACACACACACACACACACACACACACACACAACCAAGTAACCCCTGGCTCTTGTATGGAAACAGTTGTAGTTCAAGCTGGTAAAGCATTCCACTGAGCATCCTCTGCACAGATTAAACCTTGGTCTTTCTTTGATCTGAAGCTGATAGAGGAGAACACTTGGATGAACTAAATAATAAAGAGATCCCATTACTGTCATTTACTTCCACACATAGAAGGATAAAAAGGCCATCCTCGCATGAAATTGTAATGCTGATTACCTTTCTCTGCTCACTTTAAATCCAATCACTTAGCACAATCCATCAGCATTCAAATACATGGAAGATTACAGTTTCCTAAATTGAGACAACACAATTCAGTGCCTTGACACTGCATTTGCTATCAGTTATGGTAGTCATAATCTCAAGTATTAGAGGAGGAATGGTATATTAACCTAAATACTGCTCAAGGGACTGGGCTGCTTTTACAAAGGGCTTTTTTTTCTAATATAAATTATTTTATTTTATGCATTGAGTAAGCCTAGAAAGAGAGTCAGTGATGTGGGTGCTGTACCCACTCTGGCCTCTGCCTCTTACCCACCATTTAAAATTTTACTTTATCAACTCCTTACAAGATCTTTGATTTTGATATACCCTCAGTGTTCTGAGTAATTTACTTCTTTGAGCCTAAGTCTCATCACATATAAAAAGATGATAATACCCACCTCAGTGGATTACTATGAGAACTACAAAAAGTAATGAGTCATTGTAACTTGCCTTTTCTTTCCCTGTACTCCCTGGGTTTACCCCAGCAGTGTCCATGTAAGAATCAAGGATATGTTTTAGTTACAAACACATCTTTCCTTATGTGTTCCCCACATATATACCCTTTTTCCCCCCACAGAGATCATTGTAATAGAAAAGGAAATAGTAAAAGAAGACAAATCATCTACAGTCCTACCACTCATAATATATATTTATTCATTCAACAAACAGTTATTAAAGATTTATTTGCCAGACATTGTTCTAGGGTTTGGGACTATGTTCTCAAAAAAACAAACAAACAAACATAAAAACCCTTTCCTTCAAAGAACTTACATTCACTTTCCAATTTTTTTTTGCTCCTTTCCATTTCTCCTCTACATATAGACATGTAATATGTAGTTGCATAAACAATAATCAAACTTCTTATTCTGTTTTTATTTAATATTAAATTTTAAAAGTTTCCATGTTGCTAAACTTTATAATTTTAATGTCAACATAATCTTTGGATTTGATACATAATAATTGCCCAGTCCCCTAATGTTGGAAATTTAGCCCCAGCATCCACCCCCAGCTTCGATGAATATCCATGTACATTTACCTTCTTCTACTGATTCCTTTGTATAAATACATCAGGGTTGAATCAGTGGATTAAAGTATAAGAACCTTATTAGATCACTCAGGTAAAAGTAAGAAAAAGTCCAACTCACCATTCTCTGGTGGATTCTCTACATAGGTCAAAGACAGTACGTAATTTAGTACTCAAGTGTGTGAAACATACATAGCATGCTATAGGAATTCAAACTACATGGATTTAGGAGAGGAAGGAATATAGAAACAAGTTTTAGCTCTACTTAAAAAAACAAAAAACAAGGTGGAATTTCCAAAGTAGAGGGTGTGTGGCCCAGTGTGGCAAAAGATAATCAGAATGGGTAGAGTGGGTTGAGGTTATACAAAGGCCACAGATGTAGAATGGATAAATTTGAACATGAGCTAATAAATGATGGACAGTCATTGTCATTCCTTCAACAGAAGAATGGCACAAAGAAAGCAGTGTTACATAATCTGTAAAAGCAATGTTATCTTGCTCTAAGGGAAGCTGAGAAACCCCGATACCACACTGCATTTTACTGAGATTTATTTGTTATTAAACCCAATAGCTTACTCTCACTGTTCCTCAGGGTATGAGGAGTAAAAAAAAAAAAAAAAAAAAAGAGAGAGAGAGAGAGAAACAAAACCAAAAATGTAAAGCAGGACCGAGCCCAATGTGCTGATGGAAAATATCCTAAATGGGACATGCTCACTGAGCACAGCATGCTTGTAATGATGAAGCAGCAGAATCAATAATCCCCAGTAAGGGGTGGCAGCTCTTTATGATGGAAAAGTTCTTCCAGCTCCTGGACTATCCAAATGCAGTCCCTCCATTCCAGGTAATTAGGCTAATATTCATTAAATGAGGCAGCGTTAATGATCTGACATTTCAGCCCAAAGGCCAGAGAGTACAGATAAGAGAATTTTGCTTTTTGTGTATTTTTTTCCTTCTCTTTAAATCAAAGATTATTAAAATTGACAAAATTAGCTGTCTAAAGAGTACACCCAGTTTCCTTTGGAGGACTTGGGTGTGGTAGTGATTAGACAGCATTCAGCATATTTGTCTCCAGTTGGTAGAGTGGAAAGACAGACTCAGACTTGCTGAACGTGTTTTGAGGATAGGACTTCTTGACTATACTTGTTTACCCCCAGCCAACCGTGGTACAGAGCTTGGATTGGTGCCTAACACGTAGTACGTGCTCAACCAACCTTTGACTAGTAAATGAATGAACCGTACATACTACTTGCTCATTGAATGTTTGATAATTGCCTGTTTGCTTGGTTTGCACGTTTTTGGTCTCTGAATCTTTGTTACTAGAAGCTATTAGGGCAGAAAAAATGATTTTTCTCTACATTATAGTGAAGGAAGCTTTGGAGAAAAGGAGAAGAAGAAAGAAGTATGAACTTCTATGAAATGTGGCCCGAGGGCTATCATTACCTTCAGCTATTGGAAAGTCCCCTGTCAGTTTTAAGGATAGTTTTCAAAGCTCTAATCTAAAATAAAGAGATAAATTAAGATGTCATTGTTATGTCCAATGTCCCATTTTCAAAGCCTAGCATAGTAAGTAGTAGAGAGGACATGTTCATGCATGTTTGATGAGTGAGTGAATGAATGGAATATGGGCCTTTCCTTTAGGGATTTCACAGTGAGGATATGAGACAGAATCCCATGAGAGAATTGTGTTAGAAATATTTTATAGCCTATTACTCCATTAGTGGTCAACTCTTAGGAATATGGCATCAGTGATGAATCCACCTACTGAACCATTTTCTAGTAGATACTTCATTTGAGAAGTATCTTGAGAAACTCTGTGATTAATTTCTAATTCTGTATCTAACTCTAGGAGGTATTGGCAGAGTGGGAGAGAGTTGAAAAAAGAAAAAACAAACCCAGAGGATCAAATATTACTTTCTAGTTGGAGAGATAATACATATAACTATGAAATAATACATATAACTATGAAATAATGAAAGAATAAGAACACAAATGCAAAAATTCCCCAATTGAAACCTTTCATTTTTAGATGATTGCCCTGAAACATATGACCAGAACTTAAGAATTAGCATCAAATTTGTGGAATATAAAGCTAGTTATAGCCTTAGAAGCTCTCATTTTACAAAATTATCTTGCAAGTATAACTCACTACTAAGATATCCTGGTACCCAAACCAGATGGCACAAGATTTGCTCCCTCAGATATGCAGCACACATATCCACTGACTCGTGTAAAGGAATAACCGGGAATGTTAGGTAACAACCAAGTAACAAAAACACCCTTGACGTCATAGAAAACTGTATGAAAATATATAGCTTTCTAAAGATTCAAAATGTTTAAAATCTCTTAAGAAATGGAACACATACAAAAATAAATAGAGGAAATGTTAAATTGGCCTTGGATTAGCATGCTATAATGCAGCAGTAGCAGTAGTAAATGAATCCCTTGCTGTCTGAATAATTAAGAGCCGGAGTAGGATTTATAATCTAAGACGAGTAATACACAGAGCTGTAAATGCTGGTCTAGCCCTAGGAATTCAGCACAACTGTACTGATGTGTTCCTGTGGAGGCTTAATTTTTTTCCGCTTTATTTTAGGACAGGAAAGTACATAGATAGGTGAATCGGAGAACTATCTATATTTATAGTTCTGTTTCGATTGGATACCACAGCTTGCATGAGAACAGTATCAAACATAGAAAAAGTTAATTTGCATTTTGCATTTTTAGTGTTCAGTGCTCGAAAAACACTTCTGTAAGGTATCACTCCATGTTCATTTCATCTTCACCAATTAGTTCCTGAATTAATTCATTCAAAAAAACATCTACTGAGTTCCCGCTAAGTGCAAAATGCCATCGAAGGCCTTGAACGTGTAAAATGACGGAGATATAACCCATGCCCTTTTGGAGTTGACAGTCTTTTGGAAAATCCTTTAATTATTTGTAGTGATGCAGGAAATAGTACATTTAGGTCAGGGCAAATCCTTCGGTGTGGTTGGTGTGGACACAAAGTATGAAGGAAATGTAGGATTTTAAGCTGGAAAAGTTATTAGACATTTTCCTGTTGATGGAGGCTCAATGGAGAGAATAATTTGAGTTTTGAATAAGAGTGCACAAAAATAAATGATCAGGTTATATTTTAAAGTGATGATCTTGAAAGCCATGGAGAGGATGGACTAGAAGAGGGAAAGACTAAAGACAGTTGAGGAAAACGTTGGAGTCTCGCGAGGATACTGAGTTTTGAACGAAGGCTGCGGAAATGGGAATAGAGAAAATACTTGAGAAACATTTTTGAGCCAGAACTGAAAACAGTCTTACCAAATCAGTACGGAATTAGATGCATATGGATGATGCCCAAGGATATAAGGGCTGATGAGATTCTAAACAGAAAAATAAAGTGAGATAAAAAAAGAGGCTAAGGCTGAACTTACATAAAGCCCAATATTTAAGAGACCAAGAAGAGAAAAAGAAGCCACCAAAGAATCTAGAAAGAAGCCATGAGTGATGCCAGGGTGGCTCGGTCAGTTAAGCATCTGCCTTTGGCTCAGGTCATGATCCCAGAGTCCTAGGGTCGAGTCCCGCGTCAGGCTCCCTGCTCAATGGGGAGTCTGCTCCTCCCTCTTTCTCTCACCCCACTCTCGTGCTCTCTCTCTCTCTCTCTCTCTCTCTCTCTCTCTCTCTCTCTCAAATAAACAAATAAAATCTTTTTTTTTAAAGAGCCATGAGTGACACTGTGTGTTATTATAGGTAAACACAGTGAAAGTACAATAAATTGAGTTTAAGAATTATTATTTAAAACTGGAAGAGATCTTCCAAAACATCTAGGCTAGTCTCATTACTTTCATGGTGAGAAAAACAACTTGCCCGATGTACTTGCCTATTACACAGTTGAGACTTGAGTCCGGTGTTTGTGGAGTCCACAGCCAAATTTCTTTCTGTTATATTATACATCTTTCTTAATATTTAAATATTAGTGTTGACTTGCAATCTGTTTTGTTTTTTTGTTGTTGTTGTTGTTCTCTTGAGCCTCATTTGTGTCTTCTGGAAATCAAATTCTAATTTAATAGTGGGTTTTCTTGATAGACTCAATCCAGCCTTGATCTAGGATTTAGGAAATCAGTTCAAGTGACGTGACCCTGGACATGTTCTTGAATATCTCTGCAGCTTCGTTCTCCACCTGTAAAATCGATGATCAGTCTAAATGGTTTTCACTATTCTTATCTTTGGGATCTTAGCTACCCAGTAGTATATTGATTAACAACCATCACTGGGTGTGCCTTAATCTTTGTGGTGACAGATTAATGGGCAATAGTTCTCTGGCAAATGAAAAGCAACTCCAAGACTCTTAAAGCTCTGGAGGACCATGACATGGACCTTAGAATTATGGATTCTTAAACCATAGCTGGGGAGTGGTCTGTGGCTTTTACAGGTGGCAGTCATTCGTTCTCAAATGGTCCCGACAGTAGACAAACGTTATTTTGCTATGTCTGCTGTTTTCCTATTTCTATGTCTTTTGGGAAAAATAGCTGACCAAATTAAGCTTTTAGCATATTTTTAAAAATTGGTGATAAAGCGCAGAGCTGCAACACCGCCCCAATTTCTTACTCATGACTTGTTATTTAAAAAGAGCTCGCATCTCGCAGTGATATTATACAATGCTGATCCTCCTTGAAAGGGAGAATTTGGCCCACCTATTTGACAGACTGATTTGTCAAAGAGGACAGCAAATTTCCTCTGCCCACCTTCCCAATCCATTTAGGCCATCTCTAAAAGTCCCTTCCTGTCCATGACACGCTAGAGAAAAGCAGATTAAAAAAAATTTCCTAGAAGGGTGTTATAGTAAAAAGGGCTTTTAATGATGTTTTGACATTTTCTGGGATGAATGCTTTGGTAGAACAAACTGAGAAAATGCTCAGGAAAGGATATATGGGAAGCTTTAGTGATTTGTATATGAACTGCCAGTGACTATTTTCTTTTAATAAAATTACATATAGTAGAGAGAAAATAATACATTTAAAAATATAACACATTTTTATAAAAAAATTAAAAATATAACACATTTTTGATAGAATTGTAATCTCCAATTTTTAAAGTCCTAAATTTAACATATACACCTAGGGAGTATCTGTTCCATTAAGAATGGTTGAAATAGGCTAAATAAATGGACACTGACATTTAAAAAATATATATTAGAATTGGATTATCGAGTGAAAAGGCAGTGTTTCTTTCCCTGAGGAATTTTAAAAATAGAATGAGGACTCATCTTCGCAGAATTATCCAGAAACCCTCTTACCTGAAAGAGAGCAGAACTATTTGACCTCTAGCAATTCATTCCAACATTCGAAGTTTATGATTACATATCACTCTATTGTTATCTCATTTAAAAGGTGGCTTAAAATGGTCCTTAAAAACACATGCCTTGTATATAGAGGTTTTTGTTTGAGGCCTTGGAGCAGAGACTGAAATATAGAGCCTTCAGAAACATGAAAGAGGGTGGTGGTGCTGAAGTGTGAGGACACAGTGGTTATCATTAGGGAGAGCTAACGCCCTAGCACTTTCCTCTCCTTATGCCTAATTTGATAAATGGTAATGAGCATCTGCTAATCTCCGGTGTAATGGGAACCTATTTGTAGTGATTACAACCTGGAAAAACTTAGGGTATGTGTGTTGGGATGTGGGGAGGGGGAGTTTCTACTTGCATCATGCACAGGCACACAGACAGGCACACACATATACATATACCTAAATCCTAAATTCATCATTTGCAGGGTCAAATTGATGATAGCTAAATTTAGTAGAGAATTTAATGATGCAGTGACTTACTCTCTGAGAATGCCTTATCATTTTTCCCTCCCACACAGCACTTCTCCAGATGTAGCCCTTGGCAGCTGGTGCCCTTTGCAAGCTGATGTTGTCTGGCTCAGAATCTGGCTGTCCAGGTGCTGAGGTTCCATGCTTGGCTGCCACAGTCCTACTGGGTGTGGCCTCACCTACATGCGTTATTGACCAAAGTCGTTCCCTGGCGTCCCAACCTCCCCTTCTCTCGCTGTATCATCTGAGAGAAAACCATGACTTAACATCTCCAAATAGTTTCAGTAATGGTGGACAGTGTTTTACATGGGCCAGCTGCCTTGAGAGAGGTGATTATCTTTGCTGGAATTAAGTAGCTACAGGTGTCAACACCTGCTGCAAAGTTAAAAGCTGTCTACATGACTACTGTTTACCCTCCTCTTGAAATGGGTCATTTGGTGCTGAGTCAATGGAAATGAGGTCTTTGTCCTTAATTTGCCTTCCATAATAGGCAAGCAAAATACAAGCCCAGCGGAATGAACACCCAACAACTTTGGCTTGCCCATTCAGGGAAGAATTGTGCACGAAAGTTTGAGGTTAAAATTTCCAAAAATTCCTATTTCAAAAAACAAAATGCAGCTTAAAATTTCAAAGGTGAAGCAATACTAGCATTTCAAGTTTGGTATTCTGAGATAGAACCATGGCCTTTCATGTTCCATTGCTGCTTCAGCTGTTTCATTTTTACTCGTGATCAAATTGATACGAGGGCTTCAAATAACAATTCTGCTATGGGGTGCCTTGCACCTCAGTAAGTGAGTGTTGAATGGATGAAATCTAGTTTTCACTCCCCAGTTTACTGAACCTTATTGCAAAGCCCAAGTCTTCCTGGCCTCATTTTCCAGAGCCCAGTTCAAGGATCCATCTTCTGAGACTTCTTCCCCAGTAACATTGCTTGCTGTTCATTTCCACAGAACCTTCCTGTTTCCTCAATTTCCTCTATTGCTACTCAACCTGTGGTTCACGGGCTATCAGAATCAATATCAGTGGGGATGATTCCTAACTTATTGGATCAGAATCTCTTTTTTTTTCTTTAAATCCTCGGAAACTTATATTTGCATTAAATTTTGAGAAATTCTGATAGAACACATTTCAGGTTCCACAATACAATTGTGTATGAATGAATGTATATACATACAATGTACATACACACACACACACACACACACACACACACACACACACACACACACACACACGTGTATGTATTTATATGGTTTTCCCAGAGAATGAAAACACCTTGAGATCAGGTCTTTTATTTGGAGCTACTAGTCTGGGATTCCCTTCTCCTCACATCTCCACTCTTGGAACATCTTCCTGCACAGTGTTTCCTGCCCTGCTCTGTGGACCAGATCTTGCCCATATTCATCAAATGTCCCTGTTCTACCTACCTCTATCCCTCCCAGCTTAAAATCACACGTTTTTGTTTTATTTCTGAAATCAAGTCTCTGCTTCCTTCCACAGTTTGGTCACTGGATATTTACAATTTACCCTGGGCCTGATTCTCTCCTGAAAACATTCCTAGTGCTCTAGTTCTTCTGAAAAGTAGGCACTGCTTTATGCTTTGATTACAAACTACTAGAGGGCAGGAGCCGGTCTCATTCTATTCTCCCTTCACAATGTGAATATAGCACATAATGATGTACCAAAACACCCTTGATCAATGATTTTTCACAAGCTGTACCTTCAATTAGATGCAGCTGCTTTAGAAGATGCGTTATCTCTTTTAGGCCTCTAGCATTTGGTAAATAATTGTTCCAATGCATGAAATTTGTCCTACCAACTTGAAAGAATGAATACCTCTCCCATGCAAATCTAATTTATACAGGTAATGTGTAACCCACCGAGCAGATTTAGCTCCTTGTGTTACTGTTGAATTTAGACTCATTTTGGCAGAACTTGAAATTCCCAACTCTGTATGAACTGGTATATGAAGATCTTTGGTGGCATGCTTTCTCATTATTTTGGAAAGGACTTTATTTTGTGACCCTCCCTGGGCATCTCTTTACCTCATTTACAAATGGAAATTGTAAAAAGACTAAGGATAGAAGAAGCCATATCAATTTTTGAGAGTAAGCAGTAACATATTACACTTTTATCGATTTCTGTCTGCTTATTTCAGAGAACCTAAGGGCAATCCACACTGGAGTGAGTGGCCTTGTATAAATACTAGGACCATGGTCCTCGCTATTTCAGTAAAAGAGACCTGATTGTGCCTCTAGCATTCACTGTTGGTGGAACAGGGGTCGAGGAGAGGGTCGATGTATATGTATACCTACAGAAAGAAAGCAAGAGGCAGGGAGAGATCAAGCACAATAATGAGAGATGCAAGCAGTTCCATGAGAAAAGCACAGGCCTTTGTGGTTACCTAGGTGTGAATCCTGGTTCTTTTACTAGCTGTGGGAACTAGGCATTAAAAAAAAAAAAAAAATCCCCTGCATTAAAAAAAAAAAAAAAAAGTTGCATATGGGAACTTCAAATCTCTCACCCGTGAAATGGAAATCATATTCCTAACTCTATCCATAGCCACTGTGCCCTTGTGCAGGCTGCATCCTGAACGAGGTACCTGGTGAGGGGTGAGTATGGACTAAAAATCTAGCCCTACATTCACCAAGATATGCAACCAGAGGACTTTCTCTGCCTGGAGGAACAGACAGTTTTTTTCTAATGGTCACAAAGGTACCATATAGACTAGCTCATAAAATGGTCTTGCTCTTACAATTTCTTATGAAAGTTTAAAAAAGTGGTATGTAGTACTGTGATAGAGTGCTAGGCATTCATGGAATGTTTTGCCACTTTTCCAGTCCTTATTTGGTCTCTCTCAGAATATAGATTTCATTTTCCTTCTCTGCCTTTCTCCCCTAGGCTAGAACCCAGGCTGCACTACTGTTTCTGGGACCCCATCTTCCCAGCTCTGTAGCTTTAGAGATGATCTCTCCCCTCACTTGCAATGTAAAAAAATCTTCGCAAAGACATCTGGTAGGAACTGTCCAGAGTACAGGTCCAGAACGGTGAAGCACTCTTCTTATCAGTCCTCGCCATAACCAGGTGAGGAGCAGGGAGAGATACAGAGCTCAAAGAAGGAAGATTGTCTTTTTTCCCCCAGAAAATGAGTAGTATGTGGGGAGATAAAACAACTATTTCCACCACAATTCTTACAAATATTGAGCACTTGCTGTATGCTTAGACTCCTGATAATCCCCTTGAAATACAGACAGAAGAGGTAAAATTTATTTGAAAAGATAAAACACACAATCATTTGAGAACCATTAGGACCAGATGACTCAGCAAATGCAAAATAAAAATTACAGTACTAATTAGTGTCGACCTTGATGGAGATCATTTCTTCTTTCTGGGTCTCATTTTCCTTATTTGAAAAATGAGAGGTCTGGATCAAGGCATTGTTAGGTTCCCTTTGTCTCTAATGTGTATGACCCATCCATCATTCCATCTATCCATCCGGCAATCCGTCCCTCCATCACTGTGTTAGATGCTTGAGACACTCAGATCCTAAGTCAGCAAGTGTTTTTTTGAGAGCCCACAAAATACAAGGCATTATTTTAGCCACAGTAGTATATGCAAAAAATAAATAACAGTCCTTTTCCTCAAACTGATTCCAGTCTAATTGGAGTATATAGTATATAGGAAGAGTTGTGTAAGAGACATAATTACATAAGAGAAGACACCGCACTAGAGGCAAGAACAGTTCATGAACACTGCTAGGATTTGTGGTGAGGAGAATTTGGACTTCAGAGTCAGCATGATGGTGCAGCAGGAATGCCTTAGAGATGGCTCCATGGAGGAGCAGAGGTTTTTCCTCCTCTGGAGACAGGGAACATTACTGATTGGGCAAAGAAAACAAGTGTGCATCATCCAAGCTGGAGAAAAGGCCTGACTTCTCCACCTCTCTAATGCTAACATTGGTTTGTTTGGGTTTATAGTGTTTTTTTCTCTGTTTTACTGTTTGTTGAATGTATATCATTTTAAAATGAAAAATGCTGACATAAAGTTTAAGTATACGTCGGAAACAGAAGTTACCTGAAAACATTGGAGGGAACTACTAATTGCGTTCATCGGCTAATTAGCACTTTCTTTGTCACTGATTATAACACCAGATTGGATTTCCCGGAGGAAAAAGGAAATAAAACAAAACAAAAAATCAAGAAAGTAGAATACTAGCTGTTGGGGGATATTAGAAACAAGATATATGGAATGTGTGGGTAACATGCTAAGATTGGAAGTGGCTGGCCAATGAGGAATTCAATACACCTACATCCAAAATAGCAGTAGGAACCGCTTTTTAAACAGTGCTGATTCTAATTGATTACAGATCCACGTGGAAGTAATAGCTCGTTAGAAATCAATAGGTATCTGAATGAAGGTGGTACAGTGAGCAGAGGAATGGGCTGTGTAAGGAATGTGATTACTTTGGAGGCTCTAATCATGAGGAAGGAGGATAGCCACATTTTTAAACCAGTGTTCTAAACATGGCTATGTGAAAATGGAAAGCACAGGTTTAAAAATCGGACATGGTAAGTTATTATTCAAAGACCCATATGATTTGCTTTGGAATTTAATGTCACCAACTGACATAGTTGCATGAAATGCACTAAAATGATCGCACCAAGGAGAGGTAAATTCAGATGAGCCTGAATTTATTCTTTATCATTTCAGCGTCACATAATCAATAAGGAGGGATGAAACATGCAAACAATATGTCTGGCTTTTTGCTTTTACGGGAAGGGTGATCACATACAACAGATGTTTAGAGATCTTGCTTTGTTATTTATCAGTGTGTTGTTTAGTGTTTCAGTCTTGTGATTTCTTTCATTCCATTTATTCTCTTCTGTAGTTATCATTACAGGAAAAAAGGCACATAGTTTGCTTTTTCTTTTTTTTAATTTCTTGTCATGATTGTCAAGTAGACCATCAAACAGTTGTGTGCATTTATGTTATGGAGATAGATAAAGGTTGTTCCATACCCTCCTGGTCTCACATTTCAGTGGGCCAAAGGATTTACAATTGTAAGATGCAGTCTTTACTGTAAGAAGATATTACAGAGTATTTATTGGAAAAGGAAGAGAAATAAAGGGAGGGAGGGAGGGAGGAAGAATGGAACCAATCAGCCAAACTGGATAAATTTTAGCATCAGAATTGAAGAATAACTCTGATCATGGGACTAAGGACATGAGGGTGGAACTCCTGTGGAATGTATGATGAGCACACCTGTCCAAGGGAGACACAGATGCAGTGACAGGGCCTTACGCACAGCATAGATACCACAGATCTTGGGTGCCACTCTGAGGACCTAAATAAGCTTTCGCAACAAACACTGTTCTTTCATAACTAAAATGTCTCTGCTTCTAAGTGTAGCTGGCGTGATACATCAAAGGGCATAATTTATTTCAATAACTTGTGAGAGCAGCTTCCAAACCATAGCATTGCTTGAGATTCCTTTCTCAGACCCTAGAATTAGTCTGCTTTTATTCAGGAACTAGCTTAGAACCCGAGGCTTATTTTTGGCAAGGCTGTTCTTGACACCGCCAAATTGACCTCCTGTAGCCTTAGCTCTGTCACCAGAAGCAGACAATATCATGTATGGTCCCTTGTGCTGGCCTTGCCATGCATTGCCCCTTGCCCCTGGGGTGCCCTGAACAATAATCCCCATCACCTCACCAGGGGAAGAATTCTTGTAATTCTGAGCTGTTGAAAATATTTATATTCATTGAACTAATTACATAGTGTTAAAAGGTAAATAAAACCAAGAAGTAAATGTAAACTGGAAATTACAGTTTTAGGTTTTAAACCCTTAGTTGACTTATTTTTCTCTTTCCAGCCCTATTCACCTACTTTCTTGTACAAACCTTTGACTTCAGCCACATTGTCATAGCTGTTTTTATATTTCCCTAAGTCATACTTTGTTCATGCCACGCTTCACCTGGAGTTACTTCCCCACTTCCTCTACCACCAATGTACATTCTGATAGTCCTTCTAGACCTAGCAAAAATCTCACCTTCCTTAAAAACATGTACTTTTACTCTTCTTTGTGGCCTTCAGAACATCTTGTCTGTATAGTTTGTCAATTTAGATATGCATTGCTGCCTTCTTTTATTCCCATTGTTATCTAAAACTATTGATTTACTCTTTTGCTGTAACAAACATTTTTATGAGTTTGTATTGCTTCCCTGATAGGTTTAAACAGTGTTTTGAAGGCATATATCTTATTTTAGATTTCTATCTACTCCAGTAATGTCAAATTTGAGTCATAGGTCAGAAAATCAATAAATAATGTTTAGCTTTTTATTATTTCAAATTTTATCTGGTGTTACATACTTTGCTAAAGAAGTTCTGGTCAGGCAAAACTTTGAAAACTATAAGCTGATGATCATCGGTAATTGCCGTGGTTTCTACAGTGTGTGAATATGATACATTTTTTTCAGAATTCCAGAAACACCATTTTTTTCTAAGTAATTTCTGCATAGCCAATGTATTAACATATTTTCTAAGTCATATTTACATATTAAATGCACTACAGAGTTTCAATTCCAGGCAAGGTGGAGTTAACACTTTTTCTCCTATTGAACTCAACTATAAAACCTGAACAGAATTCATAGCTCAGCTATTTGAGAATTCTGAAAAGTAAAGAGCAGGAGGTGAATCAGAGAAGGATATCAGAATTTGATGCATGCTTGAACCAGCAGTGAGTTTACCATTTTCTCCTTGTAGATTGCCCCCAGTCTGAAATCAATGCATTCTGAAATGTGGAAGTGAGCATTGTAGTGCAGATAGTGAGGAGAAGCTTGGATAGAGGAATGTGAAAGGGAATCCTAACACTCAGAGACAGTAGAGGAAATCCCTTGACTTTCTTTCTCCCCTTTCTGTTAATTCACACTCCAGTCATCAGAAAATTCCATGGTGCAGGTAGCCTTGAGAGTAGCTAGCAATGGAAGCCTGAAGAACCAAAACTCTAAGGGTGAGAAATATTATCTACTTTTAGTGGAGCTGTGGCACCAAGAGGTTGGGGCAAACCCAGTTGCCTTTTTTTCTCTCTCTTGGATTTCCTACTAATTTGCCCCAGATGTTGTACAATCCTAAAAGTAGCTGGTTTCATTTATGCTATTTTGGAAATTGAACAGCAAGCTACAGGGATGAATAATTTGCTGGGAGATAATGCAAAGGAGTAAAATCACAGTATTATTTAATTGCTTGTCCATAAAAAACAGTATAAGGGTAGTGGCTCTTGTGCACATGAAATCTCTAATATCATGTAAATTATCTAAAATAGAGTTTTTGTATGGTGACTAACATAATAAAATTAAATTAAATTAAAAATAAAATAGAGATCTTAAAACTCCACAGTATTTTGAATATTATCAAACATTTTCCCAAGTGCAATATAAGTTTTAAAACACTTGTGGAATCTAAGTCCACAAAATACAATTAGTTATACTTTTTTGCCAGAAAAAATCAACAATTAAGAAAATTTATTTTCTTGGTTGAAAAATGCAACCATATTTGAATTGTTCTCTCTTTACAAATGAATACCATAGTTAATGGAACTTCTACATTTCAGTGTGTGTATAGGAGTATGTGAGTGGATTTGAATGTGTAAATAAATATAGATACACATATGGCCATAGATCAAATAAATAATATTATTTTCGGCAGAGGAAAAACAATTAGGTGACTCATGAATGTTGATCCTGTTTACACTTCTGTCTTGAAGGATTAGGATTTGTTAGCTCATAAAAACCTCTGAGTTTATTACAAGTATCAATTAAGTGCTGCCTAGGGCTGAATCCATGATGTGAAATATAATACAATGTGAAATTGAATCATACCTATGAAATGTGAAAACTAAAAATTTGTTTGATTACTAATACACTCATAAAAGTAGGCATGCTGAATTATAATAAGCTCTGAGCTTGGTTAAAAAATAGAAACAGACCATATTTAATAGCCTTTAATTGTATATAAGTGTGTAGATATATATAAATATGCATATTAACATGTTCATTTATAATAGCATATCAAAGTAAATGTATTCTTTTGTACGAAATGTACAATAAAATTGCCTGAATATCACCTCTAGTTGTGAGGAATTCAAATACTTCCCAAGAGTAGAATTGAGAAGATAGACTTTGAGACAAATATATCTGTAATACATGCTCATAATTTGCTTGAAATTATTTGCAAATTTTTTTCCCATAGATTATTACAAAGCTATGATGCACCTTCAAAAATGTATAAAATTCATCATAGAAATTTTTCCATTAATAGTACTATAATGTGGAGAAAAAAATGGTTGTGAAAGCTTAGGTTCACTCTTGATCTATATGAATCCCCCAGACAAATACTGAAATGTTGCAGTTGAAAATCTAAAAGTGGTGACATCCTTGGGCGCCTGGGTGGCTCAGTTGGTTAAGCGACTGCCTTCGGCTCAGGTCATGATCCTGGAGTCCCGGGATCGAGTCCCACATCGGGCTCCCTGCTCAGCGGGGAGTCTGCTTCTCCCTCTGACCCTCCCTCCTCTCATGCTCTCTCTCTCTCTCTCATTCTCTCTCTCAAATAAATAAATAAAATCTTAAAAAAAAAATAAAAGTGGTGACATCCTTAAATAACGAATGTATTTACTGAATATTGAATAGTCCCTGGTAAAAATAATTTGGGAACTGGGTACTCATCACGTCTTCAATATATGTACCTTTTTTTTTTCCTTGTCAGTAACAGAACCCCTAGGAATTAATCATAGACACTAAGAATTGGAATGTGCGTTTGCAAGCAGAGGTTGAGAATCAAGTTGAACCAAGAAGAGATTTTACAGACATAAGTCTCTAGAAGTTTCCTTTTGTTATATCCTTGAAAAACAGATTTCTCTGGCATTCTGAAATGATCGACAGTTTTAAACAGTATCCTGAAATGATCCAGGTGTACATCTCCTGGGAAACAGTTTGATCAAGTGATTTTATTTTATTATGTTATGTCAATCACCATACATTACATCATTAGTTTTTGATGTAGTGTTTGTTCCATGATTCATTGTTTGCGTGTAACACCCAGTGCTCCATTCAGTACGTGCCTTCTTTAATAGCCATCACCAGGCTAACCTATCCCCCCACCCCCCTCCCCTCTAGAACTCTCAGTTTGATCAAGTGATTCTATACATGAGACCACTTCTCAAGAAGATCACCTCCCACACTTGCAATCAAACCTTTTCGAATCTGTGTCAGGAAAAAGCAGACAAACAACTTGGTACATGTAAAGAACAAAAAGAAGCCTTCCCTGCAAACAAAAACATTTTTTCTAGACCTATTGAAGTTTTTAGAATTATACATCAGAAGTAGAATATTTCAAGTACCCTAGAGTCCCACAGTAATATGCATAAAAATATCCCCAGAAATGTTAATGCTACAGACCACCATCAGTGAAAATTTTAGAGGAATTTCTGTATTTATCAACAAGGGGGCTGTTGCCATTTTTTTTGACAGCTTTATTGTGGTATACCTTGCATACAATAAACTTCACATTTTAAAGTGTGAAATTTGATGTTTTGAAAAACCATAGCTACAATCAAGATAGTGAACAGATCCATTGCTCCCCAAAGTTTCTCATGCCTTTATAACTCCTCTGTCCTATATCTCTCCTTATCACTTCTTTCCCAGGCAACCAATTCTTCCTTATGTTAATGTAGATCAGTTTGCATTGCAAAGTATTATATAATTAGAATAATAAATTAGGTGATTTTTTTTGTATCTGGCATCTTTTGCTCAATATGATTATTTTGAGAGATTCATCTGTGCTATCAATATTTCATGCCTTTTTATTGCCTAACAGTATTCCATTGTATAGATCCATCACAGTTTGTTTGGCTACTATACATTTGTTGACCAATTTGTTTCCAAGTTTGTTCCACATAATCAGATGTGAACATTGTATTCAAGTCTTTATATGGATGTATGCTTTCTTTCAGGTAAATAGGAAGGAGTAGAATGGTTCTTTCATATATTGAGTACACACTTTACTTTTTAAGAAACTGCCAAGCTGTTTTCCAAAATGGTTGTACCATTTTACTAAACACCAATATTTATGAGGGTTTCATTTCTTTCATACTCTCACCAACACTTGGTATGATCAGTCTATTTACTTTTGCCCATTCAGGCATGTAGTGATAGAGCATTGTGGCTTTAATTTCTATTTCCCTATGACATACGAAGTTGAGAATCTTTTTCTGTGCTTATTGGCCATCTGTGCGTCTTCTCTGGTGAACAATCTGTTCAAATAGCTTGCCCATTTTTTAATTGGGTTGTTTGTTTTCTTATTATTGGTTTTGATATTTTTTGTATTCTGCATTAAAGTCCTTTATGAGCTATGTTTTTCAAATGTTATTAAATCTGTGTGTGTGAAATGTATTTGGCTGAGGGTCCCTAATACAAACTTAACAGCTGAAAAATTTTACCAAAGGCTGATCTTGCTCTTGACAAGTAATAAAGGATAAAAAGAATTTTAAACCTATTAGTACTGAGTAAGTTAGTCTGAGTCTTACATTAAGGCACTTTTTCTGTAGTGTAGTGATGAAGGGCAGTTTCTGCAGGTACTCTGCCTGAACTCAGATTCACTCAGCTACATGCTATCTGTGTGACCTTGGGGAAGTTTAACACCTCTATGCCTGCTTTATAAAATGTGCTATTACAGTAGTTGATTCGTAGGGTTGTAGGGATTCACTGTATTTAGGCACATAATGCATGCAGTGACTGCTGCTCAATCATATTCACAGTTGTTTACTAAATTCATTATTATTATCTAGCCACTCATTCTCCCTAAATCCTATCTAAGACCTCATTTAGCTTGGCCACCCTCTCAGGCTGACGTCTTTCCCTAAGAGTACACTTCGGAGGCCACAGGCTGTCAGAAGGAAATTTATGCTCTTGAGATCGGAGTTTCAAAGAAACTGTACGAATTAAGAGGAAATCTCTGGCCAGATAGTGCCAAGAGAAGCTGCTGATCAGAATCAAGGTATTTGGGCACGGACCAAGGAAGACTAGCACATTTTTGTTGTTTGCCTTCTATCAAGGCAGTTTATTTAAATCCATCAATTTGCTTCCCCAGCTGGATCCTGACACTAAATTTAGTTTAACTTGAGGATCTCTAAAATGATAGTATGTAATTTAGAGTTGGGGAAAAGTACATAAGTACAAGTCTTAATTTTTGTTGTAATAAGATTAAAACAGAAACTTTTCCAAAACATCTGCTCGTTGATCCTTTTCCTCAAAAGAAGATTCCACATTGGTCAGTGGATGGTTTGTGGAAGCAAGACTTTAAGGAACTTCATTTCCAAATAAAGTGGTGATTCACTTTGATTTGAGCCCAAATAAAAATGATTTAGAAATACCTTCCCCCAATGGAAAAGAAAAAGAAAAAGAAAAGAAAGAAAGAAAGAAGTGTGAGAAGGGCATAGCAGGTTTGAAGTGAGCTAGGCTGAGAGCCATATGGAAGGATATGAGAAGACGTGAGTCTGACATTTGGGAAACAGCAGGAAACATTTTTAATAGTCAAGTGAGCTTTGTATTAGCATCAGGAAACATTTAAAAATACGTCATCTTCGTAGACTGTAAGTTGTGTGAGGACTGAAGACCATGGCCATTTTATTCACCATTTCATTTCCAGTGCCTAGCACAGTGTTTATTGTGTAACAGATACTCGGTAAAGATACAAAATAGGTATTTTCAAATGCTCAACCTCATCCCTCTCTCTCCATAATGCCAAATTCATCTAAGTTTCCTTTTCTTCCCAAGTCTTGATAGATTAGATAAGGTGTGATTTGGGAATAGTTTCACTTTCCTGAAACAACTACAACATCATTTCCTCTCAGACTAAATATCGCCATGGCTAAAGACTCTACAGTGACTTTAAGGACCCACCTGCATGTGTGTGTACATGCATGTGTGTGCACGTGTGTGTGTGGGTATCACAAGGACTCTTAACTGTTTAGAGGATACATAATGAGCTTACTTTAGACCAGGATGAGAAGATTTAAACTCTGAAAATCTTTTTGACTTTCCTTTACCCTTTTGATTTCACTTCTTTTACTCCTGTAACACCAGTTACCTAGAATATCAGAAGCTCACATTTAGACATGATGGTTATTTGGGAAGGGCTAATGTTGATAGTGAGCTCATCCTATCCAGGCTAGAACATCTGTGATTGGAAGAATATAAAAGGTACCCACACCTTCTGGATAACTGTACCTATTTTTATGGCCACAGACCCAAGTGGTCTCAGCCTGTGTATGTGAGCACTTTTGATGATCACAAAGCTTTGAGGGGCACCTGGGTGGCTCAGTCAGTTAAGTGTCTGCCTTCGGCTCAGGTCATGATCCCAGGGTCCTGGGATCGAGCCCCACATCAGGCTCCCTGCTCAGCGGGAAGCCTGCTTCTCCCTCTGCCTGCCACTCCCCCTACTTGTGTTCCCTCTCTCGCTGTCTCTCACTCTGTCAAATAAATAAATAAAAATCTTAAAAAAAAAAAAAAAAGTTTTGAACTTCTTCATGGCTTATCATTAAAGTCAGTGCTGTAGTAACAGAGAGAGGGAAAGAATGGAACTAACATATGACTCATACTTGCTATTGCAAGTTACAATGTCAGGAACTGTAAACAGATTTTAAAAAGATTGAGCCACCCAGGTACTCCTGGGTTGAGTGTCCAGCTCTTGGTTTTGGCTCAGATTGTGATCTCATGGGTTGTGGGGTTGAGCCCCACATCTGGCTGTGCCGTTAGTGGGAAGTCTGTTTGAATATTCTTTTCATCTGTCTCTCCCCGCAAGAGCGTGTGTATGCTCTCTCTCTAAAATAAATATAATAAATAAATTGTAAAAAAAAGATTGACCCACCCAGTAGTTCCATGACTTTTTTTTTAATTAACTACTATTTCATGTATAAAGAAATTGAGGCTTAAAGAAGCCTAGGATCATAAGGCAAATCAACCAGTAGATCCAGAATTCATATCTAGATCTATGTAATTCTTTTGATGCCATGAAACTGTCACTATTTTTTAGATGATGTCTAATAAATGCCAGGAAAGAGTGCAAGGCACCCACAACTGTCAATTATAGATATGTCTCTTAACTGTTTTTGTAAATTGATTAGCTTTGTTTTATTTCTAATTCAAGTGTCATTTTTAAGGCACTGTAGAGAACACAGCTTGAAAAATTGTACCATGTTTTTTCAACATAAGTGTAAATTCTATAAAGCTTTTTTTTTTAAACTTGGAATTTATAAAAATAATTTTGCCTAAATTTTTATGTATTTATACTAAATTCTACACCATGGTATAAATGAAGAGCTTCAAGGCACATTTTAACATATGTTATCTGCATACATGTGCTCTGAATATAGATAGGTAGGTAGATAACTGTGCACATTAAACTAAATAAATATATTTATCCCTTCCTGTATACATTTAATATAATTTTATATGTAATGTACATCTTCAGAGTCTCCCTGAAATCCATTTGTGCATTTAAAATTTATAAAATTTATATCATAAACATAAAAGTGAGCTGTTTTATCCTCATCTCAGTTGTGAGAAGAAAATGTAATTTTCTTCACAATGCTGTGTTTGGATTTTTCTCACACTTATGAACTAACACGTTAAAAAACTATACAGCACTGTTATGGACTGCTTTGTGTCCCCTCCCCCACACACAGCCCACTCCATCCAGAAATTGAAATCCTAATCCCAAATGTGATTAAATTTGGAGACAGGGCCTACAAGGAACTAATGTAAGTCAAATGAGATAAGGGTGGGACACTGAGCCAGTAGAATTACTATGCTAATAAGAAGAAACAACAAAAGAGGTCTCCAGAAAGGTAAAGAATTCTCACCAGAGTCTGACCACACTGGTACCCTGGTCTCAAGACTTCCACCTTTCAGAACTATGAAGAAAGAAATTTCTGTTTTTTAAGCCACCAGTCTGTGGTATTTTGTTATGGCAGCCTGAGCAGGATAAGACAAGGACTTTAAAAACATACTCTTTAACTCCAATAATTCTTAACACAAACTGCAATCCAGTTTGGTTTCAGCTGAAGAAGAAATCAGACAATAGATAGATGAGTAAATTGGCAGATAAATAGATCGATGGATCCGTCAGTAGATGTATATTTCATTAAGGACTCAGATGAGAACTTCAGTGACTTTGAAAATTTTTGAATGTCGTGATACCAAATGTGGATCTATCCAAGTTATCGACCAAGACACAAGCTCAGAAGTGACTCTTACATATTTGATGGAAGGTGTACCAATAGCTCACATTTTCCATAGAGGCCATAATGACCAATGGAAATACTATTTTCAGGAATTTAATGACCTGCCTGATTGGCAGAGGCCCTGCAGTACAACCTCAGACCTTTTAAAAGGGGTTATTAACTGCCAGCAGTGCCTAACCTGAAAGTCATTATTGTTTTTAGTATTTGTAGACATGAAAAAGTAAAGTAAAAAAGTAATTACCTGTTTTTGTGCTACAGAGTGAAAGGGTAAAAAGCCACACAAAATAATGGATGTGGCTGTGCAGGAATGACAGTATTGCAGAAAATAGGTCAAGTAAGTAGCAGATAAGAGGTTCTTTGTAATCAACTTCTCAGCTAGCTATAAAAAAAATGTTAATGTTATATCAACATTATGTTGGGTTCTAATGATGAAATTATATATGTGGGACAAGGAAAATTAATAAAGACTGGTCTTGTGTCCCTCAAGTTATTTACCATCAGTCTAGAGTAAATGATTTCGGTGGAAAGCAGCTTAAATATTATGTCAGAGTCCAGCATCCCCAAGGAGGGGAGATGTTTTTACAACTTTAAGTGTGTTGATATATTCATGTAATTATCAAATATTGGTGACTGTGCATTTGGTATATAATATATGACAATGTGAGAGTATTCTTTTCTATTTAGGCAGCCAGTTCTGAGAACAGCCCATAAACAGCTTCCCCCAAAGTCTCCCCCTTATTATCATCCATCATGCTTAGCTATTTTAATTTGACACTGGCTGCATCTTGCTGCATCTTGCAGTTCCACATTGACATTGCTAATTTCTAGAATGTAACCGCAATGTTTGACATGATGCAGTCAGGCAGTAATCCAAAGCATATTTTCTAAGCTTTCTCATAAAACCTCAGTGGATATGAGGGTTGTTTATTTTTTTAATTTATATGTGGTTATTTTTTAAATATATTTTTTATTTCTATTATTGAGGTATAGTTGACATAGTTTCAGGTGTACAGCATGGTGATTCAGCAATTCTATAGTGACAATGTAGTCACCATCTGTTACCATACAATGTTATTAAAATATTAATGTCTATATTCCCTATGCTGTACTCTTCATCTCTGTGATTTATTTATTTTATAAGTGGGAGTTTGTACCTCTTAGTCCCCTTCACCTATTTCACAGCCCACTCCCAGCACCTACCAGTTTGTTCCCTATATTTGAGTCTGTTTTTCTTTGTTTGTTCATTTGTTTTGTATATTCAGATTTCAAATATGAGTAAAATCAAATGGTATTTGTCTTTCTCAGTCTGACTTATTTCACTGAGCATAATACCCTCTATGTCCATCCATGTTGTCACAAATGGCAAGATCTAATTATTTTTTATGGCTGAGTAATATTCCGTGTGTGTGTGTGTGTGTGTGTGTGTGTGTGTGTGTGTGTGTGTGTGTGTTAACACATTTTCTTATCCATTCATCTATCAATGGACACTTGGGTTGCTTCCATATCTTGGCTATTGTAAATAATGCTATGATAAACATAGGGGTGCATATACGTTTTTGGATTAGTGTTTTCATTTTCTTTGCGTAAATACTCAGTAGTGTGATTGCTAGCTCATATGATATTTCTATTTTTAATGTTTTGAGTAACCTCCATACAGTTTTCTACAGTGAATGTACCAGTTTACATTCCCACCAAAAGTGCATGAGGGTTCCCTTTTCTCCATATTCTTGGCAATGCTATTATTTGTCTTTTTGATACTAACCATTCTGACTGATGTGATGTGATAACTCTTTGTGGTTTTGATTTGCATTTCCTTGATGATCAGTGATGTTAGATATCTTTTTACGTATCTTTTGGCTGTGTTTGGAAAAATGCCTATTCAGGTCCCCTGCCCATTTTAGATTATTTCTTTGGTATTAGGTTGCATAAGTTCTTTATATAATTTGGATATTAATCCCTTATTGGGTATATCATTTGCAAATCATTCCTTCCACTCTGTAGGTTATCTTTTCATTTTGTTGATGGTTTCCTTCACTGCATGAAAGCTTGTTACTTTGGTATAGTACCAATGGTTTATTTTTGCTTTTGTTTCCCTTGCCTGAGGAGACCTATCCATAATATGTTGCTAAGGCTGATGTCCCAAGAGATCACTGTCTATGTTTTCTTTAAGATTTTAAACCATTTCATGGTTTCAGGTCTCACTTTAGGTCTTTAATTCATTTTGAGTTTATTTTCATGTATGATATAAGAAAGTGGTCTAGTTTCATTTTTTAGCATGTTTTCCCAGCACCATGTATTGAAGGGACTGTCTTTTCCCCACTGTATGTTCTTGCCTCCTTTTTCATGGATTAATTGTCTGTATAATCATGGGTTTATTTCTGGGCTCCCTATCCTTTTCTATTAATCTATGTATTTATTTTGGGGCCTGTACCATACTGTTTTGATTACTATAGCTTTGTAGTGTATCTTGAAATTTGGGATTGTAATACCTCCAGCTTTGTTCTTCTTTCTCAAGATTGCTTCGGCTCTTCTGGGTCTTTTGTGGTTCCACACAAATTTTGAGATTATTTATTCTAGTGTTGTAAAAAAAAAATGCCATTGGTATTTTCTTAGGGATTGCACTGAATTTGTAGATTGCTTTGGGCACTATGGACCTTATAACAGTATTAATTTTTCCAATTCATGAGCATGTTATATCTTTCCATTTGTGTCATCTTCGGTTTTTTTCATCAATGTCTTAAAATTTTCCTACTACAGGTCTTTAACCTCCTTGGTTAAATTCATTCCTAGGTATTTTCTTCTTTCTGCTGCATTTGTAAATGGGATTGTTTTCTTCATTTATCTTTCCAGTACTTCATTATTAGTGTATAGAAATGTGATAGATTTCTGTGTATTAGTTTTATATCCTGTAACTTGACTGAATTCACTTGTTAATTCTAATAGCTTTTTGTGAAACCTTTCATTCTTAGTCTATCAAGAGTAAAAAAAGGCGAAATCTCAGTCATTAAAATAAGTGCCTTAAAAAAGCACTCAAGTTAGAAAAATAAGACAGTGCTTTCAAACATCAGCAAATATTTGTTGAGAACCTATGTGTGCCAGCAACTGGACTTTGCGTATTCAGTTCAATCTATAAAAATTGTATACATGACCCACTACAGACACTATTTGTAAATATTATCTAAAATAAACCTCAAATTTTAACTATTCCTCCTTCTCTCCCCTTCTCTTTCTCTCTCTGTAGAAGAGGCAGAATGATAAAGTAATCAGAAGAAACATATATCATTAGATAATTTCTGGTTTATAGTGGAAAGAGCAATGGCTTAGGGCCCATGTGTTCCATCACTTACAGGTACATGATTTCTAACAAGTCACTTAACTTATCTGATGATGACAAAACAATACCCTACTTGATAACTCACTGGCTGCTTTGAAACTCTTACATGATAACATGTCAATGTTCTTTGAAAGCTATCAAATGCTTAATAAATGTTAGATACTACCTTTTTGGAAAATATTAAAATAAATATCAAACTTATATAAATGTGTCTGTGTATATTCATCATACATGATTATAAATAAGTATGTGTAGCATATGTTGGTTTTTAACAGGCGTAATCTGAAACTGGCCCCAGTACTCCTAGGGCAGGGAGAGATAAAAAAAAGAAACAGGTCACTATGTTTGTAGGTGGCAATTTTATAATAGCAGAGGGAACTTACATACTTTGTCTTGAGCAGCGGCAAGATTAATGGATCCCTTAACCTGTCCACCAGACCTTAAAAGTTTGTAAAGAGGCCCTCACTGGGCTCAGTCAAGTATGCTCTTCTGGTGTTTTCAATATCACATCACCATCTCAAGGCTATGTTCATGGAGCCACTTCTGGGAGCAGGAAAGCAAGTAAAACCACATTCCAAGGACTGGGGAGGAGGTGAGGAGCCTCCAAATGCCCAAGTCCAGTTCACTGGTCATTTGGTGGTCACGTCTTTTTGATGATGCTTCCCAACACATGTATACATATAATGGAAACATAATTCTTCTAAATTTCTTTTTTCAAAGAGATTTTAACATTCTTTTTTATTTTATTATTTTTTAAGGTTTTATTTATTTATTTGACAGAGAGAGAGCACGCACAAGCTGGGGGAATGGATGAGGGAGAAGCAGGCTCCCCGCTGAGCAGGGAGCCCAATGCAGGGCTCGATCCCAGGACCCTGAGACCATGACCCGAGCCGAAGGCAGATGCCCAACCGATTGAGCCACCCAGGCGCCCCTAAAGATTTAGTTATTTTAGAGAGAAAGCCTGTGAGGGATGGGAGGGGCAGAGAAAGAGGGAGAGAGAATCTCAAGCAGACTCCCGTCTGAGCACAGAGCACAACTTGGGGCTCAGTCTCACAACCCCGAGATCATAATCTGGGCTCAAACGAAGAGTCAGATGCTCAACTGACTGAGCCACCCAGGCACCCCTTAACATTCTTAAATTCCTAGCAATTTGAAGTTTTTAATGTAGTGTAATGTAAATGTAATGGATCATATTTCTGTTTAACAGAAGGTTAATGGAAGGGGACATGCCTGGATGGTTCAGTCGGTTAAGCAACCAACTCTTGATTTTGGCTCAGGTCATGATCTCACGGTGGTAAGATCCAGCCCCATGTCTGGCTGCGTGCTCAGCAGGGAGTCTGCTTGAGATTCTCGCCTCACCCTCTCCCTCTGCCCCTCCCCCTGCTCAAGGGTGTTTCTCTCTCTCCCTCCATCCTATTTCACTCCCTCCCTCTCTCTCTAAAATAAATAAAATCTTTTAAAAAAAAGGGTTAACCGGGAATTCCTACAGTAATATTATAAAGTACCCAGCCGTATGCTAGGTGTTAATAATAATAATGTTCTCTGAATCTTCTTTTCTTTCTCTAAATTAGTAGAGGGGTGCCTGGGTGGCTTAGTCGGTTTAGTGTCCAACTCTTGGTTTTGGCTCAGGTCATGACTGCGAGGTTGTGGGATTGAGCCCCACATTGGGCTCTGTGCACGGTATGGAGTCTGCTTCAGATTCTCTCTCCCTCTCCCTCCTGCTCACTGTCTCTCTCAAATAAATAAATAAAATCATTAAATAAATAAAGTAAAATAAATGTATTTTTGTATTAAGGAAGTCACAGTGTTAGTAGAGAAAATGGGTGTATGTGAAAAATGTTCATTGTATTAAAGTGTGTGTGCTGAAGGCCAAAATATCTGCAGAAATCCAGAAAAGGAATCACTCAACATGGATGACAATAAGTGGAGAAATCTTCATGAAGAATGTGTTGGAGTTAGAATTGGATGCATAAAAGTACAGGGACAGAGTACTTTAAGGAAAACACTAAGACTGTGGAAGTATATCTCACCTCAGGGCCTCTGGGCATTTTGTTTCCTTGGAAAATTTTTCTCCTAGATACTTCCATACCTTTCTCCCTCATTTTACTTATATCTTGATCCTTTATCTAAGAGGCTTCCTCTGACAACCTTATGTAAATTAGTACCACCCATAGCATTAATAACCATATGATGTTATAACATATGCCTATTTGTTTAGCTATGTAATATCTGTTCCTGAACCACCACAAGAAGTGTATGAGAGCCAACAATTGGTCTGCTTCATTCACTGTAATGAAAAGGAAGCTTGGAGATGGTAGTAGGCCTGTAGAAATGTGGACTTGGGAATGAAACCAGGTCCAGGATGTAGGTAAAGTAGTCATTTACACAGGGGAAAGGGGCAAAACCATGAAAGGTCAGTTTTCTGAAAGAAGTATATATTGTTGAAGCCATTCCACTTCTCTGAAATTTCATATGTTCCATGATAAATATAATGAGTATTTGAATAGTTCTTTGATGATAAATTGTATAAAAGTTCTTGGAGTTACCATTCTCAATATCACCTTCAATCATCAATGCTCTAGATAAAGCAGGAACAGCAAAATGAGTTTAGTATGTATTTAGCCCAAGATACAGCAGGTTGTCATGATAAAACAAATAGCTTATGTTCTTTTTTATATGATTTACCTTTTTTTTTCCTCAAAAGTATAGGAAAAAAAAATAGGTGTTGGAGTTTGTGGTTACTGAATTAAGGTTGTACTATAATTAAGATGAAGAGAGATGTTTTCAGGATTAAATTTTGAATATTCCCTGGATTTTATAAAAGCAAAATAGGCTGGACCCTGGGCACATGCATAATAGCCTAGAACTTTGGAATAATCAGATAAAATTTAAAAGAAGTAAGTTGTTGGCAGATCATACATAATAACGTCCTATTTAATGCTCGAAACAAGCTGGACTCAGCCTTCCCCACTGCCACTGTCCCCTGCCACTCTTCTGTGAGTTTCTGCTACTTTGTCCGGATGTCATTCTTAAACACTTAATCAAATACGTGTACTCCTAAAACCAAGATACTTGGATCATACGGTTGAGGGTTTATCCAGAACTAATGATTTATTTACTTGATTTTTTAAAGTATGTATACTAGAGGTGGCTGTTAACATCACTTGGCTAAAATGGATAGACAGATGGTAAAAGCCAGGTGAAATGCAAAAGTTAAAATATTCATAACCATGATTCCTCATGAGACTGAACACAAATCCAGAAAAGCGACATTTCACCATTCCTTCTAAAATTACATTGATATGGTTATCTCCATTTTCTCCTAGTCATGATCCTTCCATTCCAATCAGACTGGTCTTATCACTCAGTGTTGATCATTCTATGTATATACCTGCCTTTATGTTTTTATTCATGAATTTACCTTTATTTGTAATGCCATCCTTTGGCATCTTTGCTGATCCAAATCTGACCATCTTCCAAGACAAGTTCAGGTTGTAGATCACTTGATCCTATCCTGACCCATTATCAATCTTTCCTTCTTGCAGATACTGTAGTGTTCATTGTCTGTACATGTCATTCAGTAATGGCATCATTTATTTTATGCAGTTAACTTTTCTTATCCCCAGATTTTCTCTTTGCAAAAGGTTTCATTCATTTATGTTCTTTTATACCTTCTGGTATCCACTTTATGCTTAGTTCTTCATCTTATGCACAGTTGGTATTCAATAAATATTTGTTGATTGTTGGAAAATACAATATTATTTATTTCTAATGAAAACAAACTCATGTTTAAGGGAATGTAATGATTTCTTCCTAAAGCACGATAATGTAAATACGGTTAATGACGGCCCAAGGGGCTGCAGTTTTGTACTGTATTATTTTTCTGTTTAAAAATTAATAATCTTGTACCATGGCTGTTGCCTTTTAAAATTTATTGGCATTGATTGGGATCCACTCTGGACTATGATGGATAGCTTTGATTTGGGGCTTGATGCTACAGTAGCAGTTGAGGGTAGAAACAAAGCTCAGGTTTTGTCAATAGGTCAAAAGACTGATAATATAAATAATACATTAATATTATAATTTTCATCTTCAGAAAAAAAGACATTAACAAAGGCCATAGGGATCTCAGAAACTGGTATGCATTTATTTAAACAAAGAAGGCATGTTTTGAGCCATAGACTTGTACTATAAGAATTAAGAATCATTGCTTCTGAATATATGTTCTTACATATGTTTAGTTAAGTGTATTTATTATACTTTACTGAATACAAAATGCAGGGAATTTGTCAGATATCCATTTACCTGCTTTCCTTTGCAGCTCCTTTTACCCTACCCCTATTTTTTGGATCTTTTACTCCAAGTTCTCAGTGCCCTCTGAGGCCTGCCCCTCCCCCTACTAATGATGGAGTTTCTTCTCTCAATTACAAACTTCATATCCAGAGCGGCTGCTCTTTCCAACAGTTGCCAGTTTGATCTCTTCCAACATGCAGCTGCCTCAGCCAACAGCGATATTCACAGACTATATGTGCCACGTCTCCCGGGAACATTTGTATTTATTTTCTATAATCCAGAGGCTACTTGATGAGCTATTTTTGAACTGTAGAGTAGGATGATGAGAGAATTTTTGGAGACCCTCAGATCTTTCCTTTAGACCACCATCTAGTATTTTTTGGTAATAAAGATATACCTGATCATAAATTAAGGATAAAAGCATTTTTAAGATATTTACACTTGACTAATGATAAGCAAACACAGCATTCATCATTGCATTTATCATAACATTCAACATTTTCAAAGGACTCTGGCTCTAATGCTCCAATTATGTCATTTTTAAACAAGACTGCCTGAGCTAGTGACCCAAGTGACACTAGATTTCCTGTTACATTAACTCACTGCATGCAAATGCATTAAAATTCTCTCAAAATTAAAATTAAATCTCAAAAATTAAAATTCCCCCTGTACCAGTGCCTTAAAAAAAAAAGTTCAGTCTTTTTCTGTTAATTGGGAGGCTATGAGAATTCCCCATCTCTAGGACCTAGTCTGTCTCTTTACTATGTATCTGAAAATTTGCTGGTAATATTTTTAATATATATTTTAAAATATATTTTTTTCTGTGACATTGACAGCTCTATGCTGAACTGCTACGAACAACCGGTTGACTGATTCTATTTCTTCTTCTCTACCCCTATTACTTTTTTACTCACTTGTTGAAGAAGAAATAGAAGATGAAAAATTGTCAGAATAGGCCACATGCCAGAAATATCAGACAAAGGGTATGACATTTGGGAGGAGGACTTGGTGAAACGCAAATGCTATAGAACCTGGGCCTTGGGATATTTATTTCCATGCTTTACAATCTTTGGAGAAGGGCCACAACTTCCCAGTGGGTTTGGCAGAAAATTTCCACCAGGGATGGAAATCTGTTGGAACCCATTTCTTGCAATAGGCTTCTTTGCTTCTCTCATGGTCACGACCCCAACAAAACTTAAAGATCCTTTCCCAGTGGCTCTCTAGCCTCACTCTTTGTAGAGTGAAATAGTCATTCAGTTGGTAAGCTGAAGAACCAGAAACATTTTTGTTAAGATTAGTAATACATACCATTTATCTTTTTTCTATATTGAGATATTTCCCTCTGCATCATTCTATAGCAATCATTGAAAACATGATCTTTTGTTTCTTTCTTTTTGATTTCAAGTTTTTATTTAAATTCTACTTAGTTAACATATATGGTAATATGGTTTCAGGTGTAGAATTTAGTGAGTCACCATTTATGTGTAACACCCAGTGCTCATCACAAGTGTCTTCCTTAATACCCATCACCCATTTAGTTCACCCTCCCACCTGTCTCCCTCCATCAACCCTCAGTTTGTTCTCTATAATCAAGATTCTCTTATGGTTTGCTTCCCTCTCTCTCTCTTTTATCCCCTCCCCTGTATACAATAGAATATTAAACAACCATCAAAAAGAATGGAATTTTGCCATTTGTAACAATGTGGATGGAGCTAGAGTGCATTATGCTGAGCGAAGTAAGTCAGAGAAAGAAAAATACCATATGATCTTCTGTTTCTTAATTTCACAACTAAATATTTTAGCTTTTTGTCCCTGGAAAATAAACAGAATTAAAACTTGTGCCTACCTAATTTTTTGTTTGTTAGAAAAATTAATGACATAATATCAACATCTAAACATGGGTGGCAAATAAGTGAGGAAAGATAACTACCGAACCATTTCTTTAAAAATATAGAAATAAGCCTCCACTGAACATTCATCCATAGTTTTCACTGCATGTATTTCATGTTCTTTTCAAGATTACCAAAAATAAACCTTTACCTTTAGAAAAAATTTCCAAATACAAAATTGAATATTTATCTTCAATTGTATAAACCTGATACAAATAATATCTTAGACATTGGACTATTTTGAAAACAAAATAGAAAAAAATCCATATGAACAATAGTAAACTCTTTGCATACATTTAAAAAATTATTTTTGGTACATGATTAAGTTCTATGTAGATTGATAAAAACCTATATAATGGTCATAAGTCAGAACCTTCTCAATTTTCTAGAGTGGTTTTGACTGAAAGCCAGTGGAGCAAATTCATTATAGATTGAGAGAGGAACAGTAGAAATGGTAGAGGGAACAGTCTGGACTTGATGTAAAATGTTATCATTGATTCATGATAGTCCCTCTTTTTTTCTCTTTAAATTTACAATCACTGTTTTTTCTCCAGGGCATGAGTATTAAATGGTTAGCTAAAATACCTGAAACTCAATGGCAATAGCACATCTCAAGAGTTAAATACCACAGGAGTGATGGGCAACATTTCTTTGCTAAGAGTAATGAGTACAGTGATCAAGATGTCCTCTGTGAAATCACTGATTCTTGCACACCATTGTAACATGCCATTTAAAATATTTTATTGGAATTGTAATATATGTGTTCACAGAAAAACAATAAAACATAAGCTCACAGAAATGTATCAAAAGAAAAGTCAAATTTCCCATTTTGACTCACATTTCTCCTTCTGCACTTCTTTAAATGATTTTATTTATTTGAGAGAGAGAGACAAAGATAGCGACAGAGAACATGAGTGAGATGAGCGAGTACCACGTGGGAAAAAGTAGAAGCAGGCTCCCCACTGAGCAGGGAGCCAAATGTGGGACTCAATCTCAGGACCCTGGGATCATGACCTGAACTGATGGCAGACGCTTAAGGGACTGAGCCACCTAGGCACCCCGTCTGCACTTTTAAGTGTATTTGCTTTTAATTCTTTTATTAGTGCTTCTTGTTTTATGGCTTTTGTTGATTCTCATCTCTAAAATGTGACGAATTGAGTATGTTTACCATGCCACTCTTTTTCTACACTTCTTTCTCCAAGTTATCTTTTAATTCTTCTCATATTTACATTTAAAACGTTCAATAATATTCTTAACCCTCTATTTGCAGGCCCACTCCCTTTACTCTCTATCAGTTGGATTCCCACATTGTAAGATGAGAAAAATGAGAAAAATGAGCATATCCACATTTTTTTAATTAATTATTTTTTGATGTAGTGTTCCATGATTCATTGTTTGCATATAACACCCAGTGCTCCATTCAATATGTGCCCTCTTTAGTACCCATCACCAGGCTAACCCATCCCCCCACCCTCCTCCCCTCTAGAACCCTCAGTTTGTTTCTCAGAGTCCATAGTCTCTCATGGTTCATCTCCCCCTCCAATTTGTCCCCCTTCATTTTTCCCTTCCTACTGTCTTCTTCTTTTTCTTTTTTAACATATAATGTGTATTCGTTTCAGAGGTACAGGTCTGTGATTCAACAGTCTTACACAATTCACAGCATTCACCACAGCACATACCCTCCCCAATGTCTATCACCCAGCCACCTCATCCCTCCCACCCCCCCACCACTCTAGCAACCCTCACTTTGTTTCCTGAGATTAAGAATTCCTCATATCAGTGAGCTCATATGATACATGTCTTTCTCTGATTGACCTATTTTGCTCAGTATAATACCCTCCAGTTCCATCCATGTCGTTGCAAATGGCAAGATCTCATTCCTTTTGATGGCTGCATAATATTCCATTGTATATATATATATACCACAACTTCTTTATCCACTCATCTGTCAATGGACATCTAGCTCTTTCCATAGTTTGGTTATTGTGGACATTGCTGCTATAAACATTGGGGTGCACGTACCCCTTTGGATCCCTACATTTGTATCCTTGGGGTAAATACCCAGTAGTGCAATTGCCGGGTCGTTTCTTTGTGTCTTCCTCAATTTCTTTCATGAGTATTTTATAGTTTTCTGAGTACAGATTCTTTGCCTCTTTAGTTAGATTTATTCCTGTGTATCTTATGGTTTTTGGTGCAACTGCAAATGGGATCAAGTCCTTAATTTCTCTTTCTTCTGTCTTGTTGTTGGTGTCTAGGAATGCCACTGATTTCTGTGCATTGATTTTATATCCTGCCACTTAACTGAATTCCTGTATGAGTTCTAGTAGTTTTGGGGTGGAGTCTTTTGGGTTTTCCACATAAAGTATCTGCAAAGAGTGAGAGTTTCACTACTTCTTTGCTGATTCTGATGCCTTTTATTTCTTTTTGTTGTCTGATTGCCATGGCTAGGACTTCTAGTACTATGTTGAATAGCAGTGGTGATAGTGGATATCCCTGCTGCATTCCAGACATTAGGGGGAAAGCTCTCAGTTTTTCCCCATTGAGAATGATATTCGCTGTGGGTTTTTCATAGATGGCTTTTATGATATTGAAGTATATACCCTCTATCCCTATACTCTGTAGAGTTTTGATCAAGAAAGGATGCTGTACTTTGTCAAATGCTTTTTCTGCATCTGAGAGGATCATATGGTTCTTGTTCTTTCTTTGATTAATGTATTGTATCACATTGATTGATTTGCGGATGTTGAACCAGCCTTGCAGCCCAGGGATAAATCCCACTTGGTCGTGGTGAATAATCCTTTTATGTACTATTGGATCCTATTAGGTAGAATTTTGGTGAGAATTTTTGCATCCATGTTCATCAAGGATATTGGTCTGTAATTCTCCTTTTTGATGGGGTCTTTGTCTGGTTTGGGGATCAAGGTAATGGTGGCCTCATAAAACGAGTTTGGAAGTTTTCCTTCCATTTCTATTTTTTGGAACAGTTTCCAAAGAATAGGTATTAATTCTTCTTTAAATGTTGGTAGAATTCCCTTGGGAAGCCATCTGGCCCTGGGCTCTTGTTGGGAGATTTTTGATGACTGCTTCAATTTCCTTATTGGTTATGGGTCTGTTCAGGTTTTCTATTTCTTCCTTGTTCAGTTTTGGTGGTTGATACATCTCTAGGAATGCATCCATTTCTTCCAGGTTATCTAATTTGCTGGCATAGAGTTGCTCATAATATGTTCTTATAATTGTTTGTATTTCTTTGGTGTTGGTTGTGATCTCTCCTCTTTCATTCATGATTTTATTTATTTGGGTCATTTCTCTTTTCTTTTTGATAAATCTGGCCAGGGATTTATCAATCTTGTTAATTCTTTCAAAGAACCAGCTCCTAGTCTCGTTGATCTGTTCTGTTCTTTTGGTTTCTGTTTCATTGATTTCTGCTCTGATCTTTATTATTTCTCTTGTCCTGCTGGGTTTAGGCCTTATTCGCTGTTCTTTTTCCAGCTCCTTTAGGTGTAGGGTTAGGCTGTGTATTTGAGACCTTTCTTGTTTCTTGAGAAAGGCTTGTATCGCTATATACTTTCCTCTTAGGACTGCCTTTGCTGCATCCCAAAGATTTTGAACAGTTGTGTTTTCATTTTCATTGGTTTCCATGAATTTTTTTAATTCTTCTTTAATTTCCTGGTTGACCCATTCATTCTTTAGTAGGATGCTCTTTAGCCTCCATGTATTTGAGTTCTTTCTGACTTTCCTCTTGTGATTGAGTTCTAGTTTCAAAGCATTGTGGTCTGAAAATATGCAGGGAATGATCCCAATCTTTTGGTACCAGTTGAGACTCGATTTTTGACCTAGGATGTGATCAATTCTGGAGAATGTTCCATGGGCACTAGAGAAGAATGTGTATTCTGTTGCTTTGGGTTGGAATGTTCTGAATATATCTGTGAGGTCCATTTGGTCCAGTGTGTCATTTAAAGTCTTTATTTCCTTGTTGATCTTTTGCTTAGATGATCTGTCCATTTCAATGAGGGGGGTGTTACAGTCCCCTGCTATTATTGTATTGTTGTCGATGTGTTTCTTTGCTTTTGTTATTAATTGGCTTATATAATTGGCTGCTCCCATGTTCGGGGCATAGATATTTACAATTGTTAGATCTTCTTGTTGGATAGACCCTTTAAGTAGGTTATAGTGTCCTTCCTCATCTCTTATTACAGTCTTTGGTTTAAAATCTAATTTGTCTGATAGAAGGATTGCCACCCCAGCCTTCTTCTGGTGTCCATTAGCATGGTAAATGGTTTTCCACCCCCTCACTTTCAATCTGGGGGTGTCTTAGGGTCTAAAATGAGTCTCTTGCAGACAGCATATTGATGGGTCTTGTTTTTTAATCCAATCTGATAGCCTGTGTCTTTTGATTGGGGCGTTTAGCCCATTTACATTCAGGGTAACTATTGAAAGATACAAAGTTAGTGCCATTGTACTGCCTGTAAGGTGACTGTTACTGTCTATTGTCTGTGTTCCTTTCTGATCTATGTTACTTTTAGGCTCTCTCTTTGCTTAGAGGACCCCTTTCAATATTTCTTGTAGGGCTGGTTTCGTGTTTGCAAATTCCTTCAGTTTTTGTTTGTCCTGGAAGCTTTCTATTTCTCCTTCTATTTTCAATGACAGCCTAGCTGGATATAGTATTCTTGGCCGCATGTTTTTCTCATTAATGCTCTGAATATATCATGCCAGTCCTTTCTGGCCTGCCAGGTCTCTGTGAATAGGTCTGTTGCCAATCTAATGTTTCTACCATTGTAGGTTACAGATCTCTTCTCCCGAGCTGTTTTCAGGATTTTCTCTTTGTCTCTGAGACTGATAAGTTTTACTATTAGATGTCGGGGTGTTTACCTATTTTTATTGATTTTTGAGGGGGGTTCTCTGTGCCTCCTGGATTTTGATGCCTGTTTCCTTCCCCAAATTAGGGAAGTTCTCTGCTATAATTTGCTCCAATATACTTTCTGCCCCTCTCTTTCTTTTTCTTCTGGTATCCCAATTATTCTAATATTGTTTTGTCTTATGGTACCACTTATCTCTCGAATTCTGCCCTCATGATCCAGTAGTTGTTTATCTCTCTTTTTCTCGGCTTCTTTATTTTCCATCAATTGGTCTTCTGTATCACTAATTCTCTCTTTTGCCTCACTTATCTTAGCAGTTAGAGCCTCCATTTTTGATTGCACCTCCTTAATAGCCTTTTTCCTTTCGACTTGGTTAGATTTTAGTTCTTTTATTTCTCCAGAAAGGGTTTCTCTAATAACTTCCATGCTTTTTTGAAGCCCAGCTAGTATCTTTATAATCATTCTGAACTCTAGTTCCAACATCTTACTAATGTCCCTATTGATTAGGTCCCTGGCTATCAGTTCTGCCTTTTGTTCTTTTTTCTGAGGTGAGTTTTTCTGTCTTGTCATCTTGTCTAGAGGAGAAAAGATGAATGAGAGCACAAAATGCTACCAGGGTAACAATGACCCCAGAAAAATATACACTAAACAAATCAGAAGAGACCTGAAACCATGAAAAAAGAAAGGGAAAGGAGGAAAAAAGAAAAAAAAAGGAATATGATCAAATATGATCAGACTGGTAAATAGATCAGTGCCACACACTAGATTTTGGGCATATTTTGTTCTGTTAGAAAAAACTGCCTCCTAAAATTTTAAAGAAAGAAAAGTTTATATATGTACAAAAATAAGGGTAAATATGATGAAGGGATGGAATCTCACTGTAAAGATGAAAATTATAAGAGATTTTATAAAAGGAATTGGTAAGAAGTTGGTTGAAAAAAGAAAGAATAGTATTAAAAAAAAAAAAGGGAGAGAATGTGATCAGGCAGGAGACTAGAACAAAGCCATACACAGGAGATTTAGGATATATTTTGGTCCGTCAGAAGAAACTGTATCCCAAAATTTTAAAGAGAGAACAACTTATATATACCAAAAATAAAGTTAACTATTATGAAGAGATAGAATATGACTCTAAAAATGAAAAATAAAAAAGATTTTTTTAAAAGGGGATTGATAAGATGTTAGTTGAAAAAGGAGAGAAAAAGAAAAAGTTAAAAAAAATTTTTGAAAGACTAAAGAATCATGGGGAAAAAGCCATGAATTCTATGTCCAGTATTCCCCTAGCGCTGCAGTTGTGTCGTTCTCATTGATTTGTAAACTTGGTCTTGGCTGGCTGTTTTTGTTGATCTTCTGGGAGAGGGGCCTATTGCCGTGGTTCCCAAATGTCTTTGCCGGAGGCAGAATTGCCCCGCCCTTGTCCGTCAGGGCTAAGCAGTCTGCTTGGGTTTGCTCTCGGGAGCTTTTGTTCCCTGCAAGCTTTCCGTACAGCTTTGGAGGACGAGCGTGAAAATGGTGGCCTCCCAATCCCCGCCCAGGAGGAGCTGAGAACTCGGGGCTCCACTCCTCAGTAATCCCCCAGAGAAAAGCAGTCAGTCACTCCCGTCTCACCGGTCTCCAGCTGCACTACATGCTCACCCAGCCTGTGACCGAGCATTTCTGTCTTTGGCACATGACCCTGTGTGGAGTCTCCAAACCCAGCAGATCCCTGCGATGTGCTCCCACACTGCTCCTCCCGGGGGCGGAAGGGGAGTCTCCCTGGATCTGCCGCTTGTTAGGTCCCCGCTGGAGGAGCAGTTGCCCGACTCGGCCGCGGATCACGGTTTATGGCAACCCCGAGCTGAGAGCCCACGCCTCAGCTCCGTCTCTGCAGCCGGCTTCCCCGCTCCGATACCTGGGAGCTCTGCTGCACTCAGGCACCCCTGGTCTTTCTGTGACCCCGAGGGTCCTGAGACCACACTGTCCCACAAGGGTTCCACTCCCCGCTTAGCCACTGGAGTGACGTCCCTCAGAGGAGCTGACTTCTAAAAGTTCAGATTTTGTGCTCCGTGGCTCTATAACTTGCCGGTAGTGGCCGATGGAGGCCCCCTCCCCCGCCGTCTGTCTTCCCGAGTATCGCCTCGGATTCACTTCTCCGCACGTCCTACCTTCCAGAAAGTGGTTGCTTTTCTGTTCGGAGAGTTGCTGATATTCTTTTCTTCGATCCCCTATTGAGTTCATAGGTGTTCAGAATGGTTTGATCCGCATCTAGCTGAATTCCTGGGACCAGACAAAATTTAGGTCTCCTACTCCTCTGCCATCTTGCTCCAAATCCACATCCACATTTCTTTACCTTTCCTTCTTTATCTCCTGACTCTCTTAGCTATGTCATTATTTTATATTGCCAAGTTTTATAACATTTATATTTCCTCCTATAAATATATCAAAGTCTTCTGTTTTAGTTTTATTCTAAACCTTTAATACCACTTATTAGAATATATGACATGATTGTACAATTAGTAATCCTTAGTAATTAGTAATCAAGTGGTATGATTGGGTCTGTAAGAAAGGAAATATAATCTTAGGTCACTGAATCTGTGCCACAAGAAGAATGTTCCAAGCATCAAGGTCCAATGGATTCTCTTACTCCGTTTCCCAAACTGCTGAAAAGAGTTAAGCATTATAGTTGCTTCATGCAGAGACCCTGATTTCACCACATTGCCACTTTTTCCAAGCTTTTAATTGCCTATTTTCCCTATTTTTGGTAGAAGAGATATTAACATCCTCCACTTAACAGTAATTAGAATCCACTTTATTCTTGAAGGTACTCCTTATTCTAATATAAATCAGGATTTCTGGTTTTTCTGAACAAATATAATCCTGTGGGCTATTGAAATTCTAGGTTACTTCTATTGTTTGTTAAATCCCCTACTTTTGCTCAATTTTTATTTCATTTTGCTGCAGTGGTTTATTTTTCTTGTTGTTTTTAAGAAATGGGTATGTAGGAAATAAACTTTTCTAGATTTTAGAGATTTGAAAATATCCTTTTTTCTTAACTTTATTGATATTTGGGTTGGGTACAAAGTAATTTTGGGGTTCAGAATCACTTTCATTCATAATTTGTTAGTAGCATCAAGTATGTAAATAAGAAAATGGGTTTAACTCAGGTTCTTATCCTTTTATTGGCAACATACGTGCTCATGACAAGCCTTTTAAAGTGTTATCTCTTTCTCTGTGACATCTTAACACTCTGTCTAGATGTGGGTGTTTTTCTGTCTACATACTCGATTTGTGATTGAGAGGAATGTCTCTCAGGTGAGACTATACTCTAAAGTTGGATGTGCCACTAACAGTGGGAACTTGTATAAGTTAAAGATTGAATCATACTTTACTCAAACGTAAAATAAGAATGTTTAACCTTTAGTGTCAAGTAAAGACTACACAATTAAATACATCATACAATTGTGAAGATTAAAACATTGCCCTTGATGAACAATAGTAAATATGTCATCTTGTTCAGTGCTCAGCAGATCCTTTCAGTCTAAACATGTTCTGTGCCTTTCCTAAGCTCTTTTTTTTTTTCTTTGATAATTTCTTCCCATTCATTTCCATTGTTTTTCATTCTTGGGCCTCCAAATAGATACTGTTCTTTCAGGATTGATTGCCCCATACCTTTTATTTATTTTTTTTCAGGCTCTGTGTTTTTTTAATTTACCTTAGAATATTTCCTTCATCATTATTAGAACACTTACTATGCTTGGTTTTTATTGTCTGTAGGCAAGTCTATTTTTAATTTTTAAGAACTTTTTCTTGTTATTTGGTAAGATATAAGATGGCAGCTTGTTCTTGTGTAGTTGGATACAACTTAAAATTTCTCTGTGGATACTAATCACATTCAGTTTTCCCTCCCTGCCCCTGTGGTCCTCTGCAATATTCCTTATGTTCCATATATGAGTGAAACCATAAGATAATTACCTTTCTCTGCTTGACTTATTACACTTAGCATAATCCCCTCCAGTTCCATCCATGTGGAAGGAAATGGTGGGTATTCATCCTTTCTGATGGCTGAACAATAGTCCATTGTATATATGTACCACATCTTTATCCATTCGTCTGTTGAAGGACATCTCAGCTCCTTCCACAGTTTGGCTGTGTGGACATTGCTGCTATGAACATAGGGGTGCAAGTGCCCCTTCTTTTCACTACGTCTGTATCTTTGGGGTAAATACCTAGTAGTGCAGTTGCTGGGTCGTAGGGTATCTCTATTTTTAACATCTTGAGGAACCTCCATACTGCTTTCCAGAGTGGCTGTACCAGCTTGCATTCCCACCAACAGTGTAAGAGGGTTCCCCTTTCTCCACATCCTCACCAATACTTGTTTCCTGTCTTGTTAATTTTTGCCATTCTAACAGGTATAAGGTGGTATCTTATTGTGGTTTTGATTTGGATTTCCCTGATGGCTAGTGATATTGAACATTTTTTTCATGTGTCTGTTAGCCATTTGTATGTCTTCTTTGGAGAAGTGTGTATTCATGTCTCCTGCCCATTTTTTGACAGGGTTATTTGTTTTTTGGGTGTTGGGTTTGAGAAGTTCTTTATAGATCTTGGATATCAGCCCTTTATCTGTAATGTCATTTGCAAATAACTTCTCCCATTCCGTGGGTTACCTCTTAGTTTTGTTGACTATTTCTTTTGCTGTGCAAAAGTATTTTATCTTGATGAACTCCCAAAAATTCATTTTTGCTTTTGTTTCCTTGCCTTTAGAGACGTATCTTGAAAGAGGCTGCTGTGGCCAGTGTCAAAGAGATTACTGCCTACATTCTCCTCCAGGATTTTGATGGATTCCTGTCTCACATTTAGGTCTTTCATCCATTTTGAGTTTATCTTTGTGTATGGTGTAAGGGAATGGTCCAGTTTCATTTTTCTGCATGTGGCTGTCCAGTTTTTCTAGCACCATTTATTGAAGCAACTTTTTTCCATTGGATATTCTTTCCTAATTTGTCAATGATTAGTTGACCATAGAGTTGAGGGTCCATTTCTGGTGTTTCTATTCTGTCCTATTGATCTATGTATCTGTTTTTGTGCCAGTGCCATACTGTCTTGATCACAGCTTTGTAATATAGCTTGAAGTCAGGCATTGTGATGCCCCACCTTTGGTTTTTTTGGTTGTTGTTTTTTTTTTTTTTCCAATAATTCCCTGTTGAGTTGGGGTCTTTTCTGGCTCCATACAAATTTTAGGATTGTTTGTTCCAGCTCTGTGAAAAATGTCAATGGTATTGTGATAGGGATTGCGTTGAAAGTGTAGATTGGGTATTTACCCCAAAGATACAAATGTAGTGAAAAGAAGGGCCACATGCACCCCAATGTTCATAGCAGCAATGTCCACAATAGCCAAACTGTGGAAAGAGCCGAGATGCCCTTCAACAGACGAATGGATAAAAAAGATGTGGTCCATATATACAATGGAATATTACTCAGCCATCAGAAAGGATGAATACCCAACTTTTGCATCAACATGGATGGAACTGGAGGGGATTATGCTGAGTGAAATAAGTCAAGCAGAGAAAGTCAATTATCATATGGTTTCACTTATTTGTGGAACATAAGGAACAGCATGGAGGACATTAGGAGAAGGAAGGGAAAAATGAAGGGGGGGAATCGGAGGGGGAGATGAACCATGAGAGACTATGGACTCTGGGAAACAAACTGAGGGTTTTAGAGGGGGTGGGGGGATGGGTGAGCTCAGTGATGGGTATTAAGGAGGGCACGTACTGCATGGAGCACTGGGTGTTATACTCAAACAATCATGGAACACTACTTCAAAAACTTATAACATACTGTATGGTGACAACATAGCATATTAAAAAATAAGAAAAGAAAGTGTAGATTGCTCTGGGCAGCACAGACATTTTCACAATGTTTATTCTTCTAATCCATGAGCATGGAATGTTTTTCACTCTCTTTGTGTGTTCCTCAATTTCTTTCACAAGTGTTCTGTAGTTTCTAGAGTATAGATCCTTTACCTCTTTGGTTAGGTTTATTCCTAGGTATCTTATCACAATTTTTAAAATGAACATTTTTTTCTCCTCCATGAATTAAAATATTTTTACCCCTATGGTTAGCTGTCCTGCTTGTTCATCTTGGCTCTTTGTCCCATTTGTTTTGTTGGTTTTATTTTTATCAAAGCTGTTCACTGGTTGCCTTTTAATATATATGGATAACAAATGATGTTGATTGATATAGGTAAATGGCTCTGGTTTGCTCTCCATTTAATGACTCCTTTCCTCCTACATTCTTTCCCTCTAAACAGGGGATTTACTATGTGCTCCATGGAAGAAGCTACCTCTACTGAGGGACAGGTTTCTCTTCGGAGGTTATAAGTGGAGGTGTAGAGAGAGGCATACTACTGCAGTAAAAAGTCTATTTTGGAGATGGAGCATTAGCATATTTCCCACTCGATCCCTCTGCCTTGCATTCTACCACATTCCTGCCTAGAGTTGATTCCAACTCTGCTTTGTTTTTCTCCCATCAGCCATACCTGGAGCTTTTGCCTTCCCCAAAATTTGCTTTTAACCTGGGCACCAAACATCCTACTGATACCTCACTATGCAGGTAATGGTGACAGGGCCACCATGACTGTTTTAAGTCTAGTGCTATGTGAAATCTTGATCCAGAATAGAAAGAGCCTGTTAGAGAGTTTACTTGATCTTCTTCCTGCTGGCCTCAGAGCAAAACAACAAGCTTGTGGCACAGGTTAGATATGGATCAGTGTTTTCAATGCTTTATGGTATCATCCTTTGACCAATCCAGAGCAAGATTGCATACAGTCTTCCTGTTCATTTATTATCCCCAAACCTCATGTTTAAATGTCTCTAAACAACTATCTGGTATATGGAGCTTTTCCTGAAGGCTCTTATTGACCTCCTGAAATAAGAGGTGACTTCACATTGTTTTCTCCTTCTCCAGTTACACATTCAGTTCCCACAGTGATGATCAGTGGAGTTCAGGAATTTGCCCTTGTAACTTATCCTTCCTGCACATGTTGCCTCTGTGTCCAGGACTGGGATTTTGTTTTGTGTTACCTTGACTCTGAAACATATTTTTGTCTGCTTGTCAGCTCCCTGAAGCCAACCTCTTGAATGAAAACCACGGCCCATCTAGTTTCCAGCCAGACCTTTCCTCTAACCCATTCCCATTGACGTTGCTTGACAGTATTCTTTAGGGATCCTGGATCTTTCTATTGTCACAACTTGGATTTGGTGCCTGCAGATAAGGGAAGGAATGCTGTCATTGGACTACCGTCCAGATCTGCTCTAATTCAGCCCTCCCTCTCTTTCAGCCACCATTATGCTTCTCCCTAAGCCCTGGTATCTGATATATAAATACTTACATCAGATCCCACTGTTTATCCAGGACTTATTTTTTATTGTACAGATATTTTTCTAAAAATATTCAATGGTAAGAAAATGAAAGTTTTCTCCTAGGTTTGGGCTCAGGAATTCTCAAGAAAGTGACACTCAAGTGCTGACCATCAAACTGATTCCTAGAAGAAAACCTTAATTCTGATCTGCACGTTTCTAAAAAGAGAACTATGTTGTAGAGAACAGATCTCTAGTCAGCCAGTCTCACTGCAGAAAACAGTTGCTATGTAGAAGTCAAATAAAGAATAATATTAGAGCCCAAAGTGACCTTAATAACCACCTAATCCAAATTTTTCATTTTATAAGCTGAGACCAGAGGTGCTAAGTATCTCACTTAAGGACTCTCAGCTTCTTAGCGACAGAGCCAGTACTAGAACCCAAGTGTTCTGATTCATAACAGAATATAATTGTGTTTACAAATTTATATTTTGGGTAATTAATATTCCTAACAAAAGTTATAAGCGTGAAGATAGCTAATATTCTTTGTCCTCTTACTATAGTACTTACCACAGCCTGTACTATTATCTCTCCAGGGTCTCATTCGGTCCTTGGGATAATTCCATGAAGTAGGTACCTATTATTATTCCCATTTCACAGATAAGGACCCTGGCAGTTCATGCATTACAATAATTTGAGTAGCAGCCCAGATTAAAATCTAAGGAAAAGATGGTCATAACTCAGAGTGAAAACCTAGTTTCTGTTATCATAAAGGAGGAAAGGAGAACTAAAAGGCAACAGTTAATACAAGTTTGAAATTTATCTTCTCATATATGTTTGTCATTACAACTCACTGGGCTGTCATGCCATGAGCCAAAAATGAGGCTGCAAAATGCATTTGGCGATCATGTCTTTTCCTGGTTTTATTTGAGTTAAATGAAGAGACAGGAGACCTAGCTTATTGCTTAGTATTGCTAAGCCAGGGCATCCAGTTGTTCACATTCTTATTCACATTGCTGTTTATTTTCCTAGCTTTGAGTTCCCAAGACCTCCTTCCCAGGCTCTTCTCCCAACACTCTTAGGTCAGAAGGCTGATGATGATCAAGATGAGAGACTGGGGATGAACAGTGTTACAAACTGAGTCTGGGGGCTAAGGAACACCAACCTTCACCCTCAGGGGGCTGTGGAAGAAATGGCTAAATGCAGTCATTGCAAAGAAATCAACAGATTGTCCCGACTACCTCCATCGCCTTCTGCGATTAACCTTCTCTTCCTTTGGATGCTTTTTATCTGGCTTGACTATGTTTTTCCTTTAAATTGGCAGTCTGTGAGCATTTTGTGGGGAGAAGAGACAGGAGAGGGAAAGTGACTTGAAATATGGTTGTGGGTGTTTTTTTAACAAGTTCTCGAAAAACCTTAAAAAAGACCCTTTAAAAAAAAACTCTGTGAATTACCTTCTTTTGCTTTAAAAATATAGAATGTCCAGTGTTCCACACTAGTTCATGATATACACCCTTTAGGATAGAAAAGAATGATCTCATTTTAGGCACCCAACCATAACAGAATAATTCCTTTCTTTAAAAAGAAACTTCTACTACTAAAGTTCAATGTATGAGAATACATGGAACATATACATTAGACACGTTAACCTAAGGATAACAATTACTAGCTTTACCTTAAGTAAAGCTTTACCTATGTAAATAATTTTAGAGGAAAACCCATCATAATTTCAAAAATGACATCTTTCATTTTTTCAACTGTGCCTTTTTAGCTCTCCTTTACTTTTCTTCTAAGAATACTGGGAAATTGTCATTTTGAAAGTCAACTCCACAACATCTTCAAGTTGTAAACCATGAGGACAACAGCAAAACCTTTAGCCAGAGATCAAGTTACGGTGAAGAACCCAAAACAAAGCAAGACCTCTGCTTTGGATTTGGATTCTAAAATGTCTTTATGGGATTCTAAACATGGTAGACATGATCTGCCAGAGATCTCCATTCATTTATTCAAATCAAGTGATCGTACTTCTAGCTATACCATTTACAGACATGTTTAATGCCATCTTGGCATTTAAATGAAAGGTATTGAGGTTCCCATGGCCTGTGTCCACAATATGGTGGGCTCAATTCTGAAAAATAGAAAATATGCTATTGCAAAGTCAACATATGGCTCCCCCATGATAGAGATCTGCCTAAACATTGCAGAGAGCATATGGCAAAGGAATTTTGTAGACAAAGTGGTATAGTCAAGAATGAGAAGATGATTTTGGGCTTGCTGCCTTTCCACTTTTCTATCATAAAACTAAGTCAAGAAATTAGTTGGTCTTAAACATGCACACACTAACTGAAAAATAAAAGTTTATCTGTTGAGTTGCAGAGTGACATCCTTATTTTGCTTGGAAATGTCAGAAATATGAAGTATATATGGCTCCTGATAAGATAAGGCATTTTTGAAACCTTGTTCTAGTATATTATACAAATGAGTACAGTAAACACTTTTGGGGTATCTTTTTAATTCAAAAGCTATCTGAGTTTTTCCAGTAATTGAACTGTGAGCCACGGTTTGGTTCTCCACCACGATTAAATTTAAACTGTGATTCTGAATCCCCTGGTCATAGCTGATTACCCAAGCTGAGACAGTCTAATTCTCTCTCCCAGAACTGGAGAATTGGGATTGATCAAGAACAGATCATTCATTTCTAAGTGTCACTGGCACTGAGTACAGACACCTGGGATACACGGGGTAGTCTGGATCTCTGTAAGAACAAAAGAGACACAGAGACTTCTAGTTGTCCTGGTTCTTCATAAGACCCAACCCTAGTTGGCCTTTGTACTCAGTCATATACTACTCTACTATTAGAGTCCCTTTCTCTTTTTGCTTAAACTAGTCTTTTTTTTTCTGAGAGGAGGACTTTTGATGAATATACATATTGTCATGAGATCCTATAAAGGAATGAATTACAAATACTAAGATGGAGGGAGAGGAGGGTAAAGTTGGAAGCCTTCATGGCCTGTCTTTTCCTTTTACTTTTTTTTCCTTCATAGCTTATTGTATACTTTCTAATTTCATCTAAAATCCCTTTCTTCAAGTAGTTTCATGGTAGAAAAATAACTTCTTAAGTTTTGTGCCTTTTTTGACCCACACTCAGCACAGTCCTGGAATTCCTAGGAGGCCAACCTGTGTTTATTATTGATTTTATTTTTTATTGATTTTAAGTTTTTATTTTAATTCCAGTTACTTAACATACAGTGTTACATTAGTTTCAGTTGTGCAATATAGTAATTTAGCAGTTCTGTACTATTATTGATTTTTTTTAAGAATTTATTTATTTATTCGACAGAGAGAGAGACACAGCGAGAGAGGGAACACAAGCAGGGGGAGTGGGAGAGGGAGAAGCAGACTCCCTGCTGATCAGGGAGCCCGATGCGGGGCTCGATCCCAGGACCCTGGGATCATGACAACTGAGCCACCCAGGCGCCCCACTATTATTGATTTTAAAAATACTTGTAAAAAATTTCCCATAATTCCAAGTGAGGCAATTTCCATTTTTCTTTCCTCCTTTTCCTCCACTGCCTTGTCCCTTCCAGATAGGGAGTTAGGGAACTGCAAAAAACCACTACATAGAAGGCCCATTTTCTATGAAGAAGGAATGTCTGCCCTCATAAGGAATATGTCATTGGAATTTATTGCTGAATGGTTGGCCATTCTGGAGAAAGTCCCTTGCAATTATATGATCTAATAATCACTGCTGATAAATCATTTTTTAAAAACAAGAGAAACTGTTGAAGGTTTGCCGAACAAATCTCTGAAATGTGACAATTGGATCTGCAGTTTATTTCTCTAATTAAAAGACAGTCTTTTAATGCCCAACTTCTTTGTAAAAATGAATGTTTCTACACTTTCTTTTTCTGAAAAAGGGAATTATCCCACAGTTTAATCAGAGAAATTGCAGCACAAGTTCATCTCTTAGTGGGAGAGAGACCCCACATAAAATTCAGAAAATTTAGTGAGAGCAGCAGAACAAATGGGATATTATATGAGTGACAATGATCTCAGCTTTCTTTCTAATATGAAAAGACAGCTGGGTTGAGGCCCTTGGGCCACCTGCTGCTGGAAGAAAAATGTTTGAATCCTCAGTACCTTTCATTTGCTAGTTTGTGGAGGTGAGAATGTGGGGCTCACAGCATGAGCTGGAGAAATAAGTTAAATTTCATCTGCTCATCTCTTCCCACCTTTCGCCTACAGAAGGTTTCTAATTGAAGTCTCTGCCAAGGAAATGTCAGCCTAATATCTACTTGAAACTTGATTTGGGAGTTTTTCTGGGGTTATTGGGACTTTATTCATTCCTTTGAAAATGAAATATATTTTACAGTTTTTGTTAGGCCTATTACCTGTTTGGTGGTTGTTGTTGTTTTGTATCTATGACAGTAGTGGATTACAGTGGTGCTCCTTCCCAAAACATACAGCTTCAGAAACAGCGAAAATGCTCTGATTGTGGTTACAGGGTAAGTTAAAACTATAATTCCTTAGCCATTTGTTCATTCTGCCCTCACTCCAGTGGATGGTGCAAAATGCCTCATCTTTATACTTATATTGTATTTTAGTTTTTAAATATGGAATGCTTTGTGGATTTGTGTATCACACCTGCACAGGGGCCATGCTAATCTTCTCTGTACTGTTCCAATTTTAGCATATGTGCTGCCAAAGGGAGCACAAGCATTATACTTTTAAATAAATAATTACACGTGTTTGTTTTACAAGTGTATCCTTTACCTAGAAAAACATTTTGCCACAAAATATATTGGTTACTGAAGGATAAGGTAACTACATATGTAATTAGTGCATGAAATTCAAGACCACACTTTTGGTTTTTGCCTTCAGCCCTAACTTTTCCTAACCACCAGTTACTCCTGGGCATTTCATAAGAACACCATTTGGACAGTTAACACAATTTGTGTCTGCCCCTTCAATTATTGCAGCTTCTAGGCAGCTTCTTTATCTTGGCAGCAACATACTCTACACAGAACCAGCACCTGATATTTCTTTTAAGGGGGAAACAGACTGTTCACACAGGAAGAGAATGGGAGGGGGAGGACAACTTCACACAGGTGGAAGATTCATTTTTACATAGAAGTAATGAAGTCAGTAGGAGGACGGTAGCTGATAACCCCCAGAGAGCAAGGCTTCCAACCAAGTCATTAATGGTTGGACATGGCTTAGTCCATTTCCTTCACATAAATGATACATTGAGTCTAAGCCAGCATGTGGTACTTCTATTGCAGTGAGGGTTTCCTGAGAAATCATGCCCTGAAAATGAAAGATACATTAAGAGGTTTTGGACATATACACATCCTCCTCCATGAGGAAGTCTTGGTATCGTCTTTTCTTTCCACCAGTGCTGCCCTTGAGTCTATCAGTCTGGGCGTGAATATTCGCTGCAGCTTCCTTGCTGGTCAGGCGGCTGCAGGATCCTTGCCAGTCGTCCGCTGTACCGTTGCCAGCGCGCAGTGCTACAAAGCATATTTGATCACGTCTGTCTGCCTTGATTATAACCGCAGACTGTTTCTTTCTCTAGCACTTTCAAGAAACCGGGGTGAGGTCCTATAGATCAAAGGAGTTCAGAAACCCATCCTAGTCTGTCTCTCCCAAAAGTGCAAAATCCTTGACTGCTCTCCCCAGACAGGTAACAGCAAGATACCCAAAGTCCATTTTACCTTCTTCCAAGGATATCCATTTCCCTTTCTCTTAAGGTCTGGGGGTTCCTATACATATGTAAAGTGATGGAGAACAACATCATGGGATCAGGCCAATGTCATTACACAGAATGTGGTGAATGAATGACAGAGGCTTGATACAAACATGTAGAGGAGGAAAAGCAATTTTCTCTCTACACTTCTGAGTTCTCAGAGGAGACTCCTGTACTAAAAGACACATGAACGAGAGAAAAGCAGGAGGCTATTAATATGTATACCTCATGTATGTATATATGGGAGATACTCAGGGAAAATTGAGTAACTTCCTGAGGTGGCTTAGAATTCAGGCTTAAATACCATTTTAATAGGGGAAGGGTAGGAGGATGTAGTATTCTTAGGGGAGAGTAAATGATTCCTAGGGAAAAATGAATAGGCTCTTAGATTAGATGGGAGGTATGACAGTTTGTGACACAGTTTGTCTGAGTGTATACTTCTCTCCTGTGATAAGAGTCTCCCTGGTTGATGAAATCCCTCTGGGAAGAGCTTTAGGAATGGTGAATTTTTTTGGTAGAAAGGGGAGGAAAACAAGTTATTTCTAGAAAAGATTTGGACTATATGAAAGCAAGATACTCTCCCAGTAGGTAAGGCTGACCTTATAATTTTGGTCCAAAATTCAGTAGTGGAGGCAGGTTCATTGTCTCCTGAGGTATCTATCACCAGTGATGGAGTCAAGCTCCTTTGTAACAGTAATGGAGGGAACAATTACTTTCCAACAATGGGGTCAGTTAGAGGCCCTCAAGAAAGTACTGTAGGTCTATAATTGTATATCATGTACATTAACTCCTGGCATGCAAATCAACCTTACAAACACTGGGAGGACTGAGTCCATTGTCCACCACAGCACAGAAGAGCAACCACCAAGCCCAGTGATAAACCCTTCTCAGAGTGAGACCATCCTTTTCTCCCAGAAAGACTGGGACTATTTCCCATTCATTTCCCCTTCGAAGACTGGCAAACATCAGTGATTCTAAGATATCTAGTCTCTATTTACTCTCTAGCAAAAGATGGCAGTATCCGTTGCTAAAGAAGAGAACAAAACCAAACCAAAGCATTGAAAACATCACAACAACACAAATGAGACACAAAATAACTTCCAGGAGCTTGCCTCAACCTACATCTTGACCTTTAACTTTTATCAACCATATGTTGAATTCTACTCTTCAATAATGGCATTATCTGTCATTCCACAAAGGGTCCTCTTATTGTCAGAATTGCTCCTATGGCTACCTAGAACTTCCTCTTTAATTCCAAAGCCTTGTGACATCTCACTTATTATTCAGGACACTTACTCCAATTCCAGCCTTCAGTAAGGTCTAGGCAGATCTGCACATGCTCCCTTTTTATTTTCTTCGGCACTATCAATGCATTGTTGTTGTGTTGCACCTAATTAGGTACATGTCTGTAAATTCTATGTGATAAGGACTTTTCAGATCAGCGAATGTGTCTAATTCATTTCTCTATGTCTGTTATCCAGACATGCCTTGAATGCAATGGATCTTTACAAAGAAAAATTCATTTAGTCAAATACCTCTCATTGATTCAAAATGGTTGAAATAGGATGGGGATACATTCAGGATAATTGATACTCTAATTAACCTAGTAATCTATATACCATAAAATTGATTATAATATTTGTCCAGCTGCATGTAATTATCTACATACAGGATTAAAAATACCTGAAACATAACTTTAAATTTTATTAACATCAAGCATGCACTCCAGGATGCTGTGGGCCTTGGGTGAGCACTGTATCTTACAGGGCCATGTCTGAGGATTAAAACAAATACTACCACAGTTGGCTGAGGCCTGCATGGTTATTTATATTAAATGCAGTGAGGATAAAGTCTGCTAAGAGCATTGTCTCCATCATCTCCCTCATTTCTAGCCCCTTGGCTGCTGACTCCTTATATTCTCTATATTCCTGGGAAAACCACATATTCCCAACTCATCACTTCTCCTTAGGAAGGAAAGCATAGCACTCCCAGCTCCGCTCTCCCTGCTCCCAACGCATTTCCTGTCCTTTGGGTAAGAGAAGTAAATGATCTGACGAGTGAGTTTGGAAGAGGGAGGTGGGATTGTGTGGCTCAGCCATTGACATTATCTCTGAAGCCGAATTCTGGTTTCTGAGATGCAAGAAGTGGACCGACCCTGAAAAGATATATGCTGTGGTCCCATGGATCCAGGAGCTGAATGGGTCAGTCTCCCAGTTCATGGATAAAGCCTTAGTAAGGCCCTTTGGCTACACTTAGATCTGTGATCTTTCTTTCCAGGTCTAGTTGGTAATAAAGGTTTATTATTTTAATTTTTTAAAATCTGTCTGACTCTTGTATCAATCTTTCAACTAGCTTTGCACTCTGGGGAGGGGGAAAAGATGTAATTCATTTTCCTTTCTTTCTGAAACCTAAACAATTATTTCCTAAAGCTCATAGTAAAGTAGTTTTCTTTGGTTTCTACTCACTATTTTTTTTTTTCAGCTCACTCTCTCTAAATCCATATCATAAGAGAATGCACGCTGTGCTCTGTTTCTCAATTTAACCTCGCCCATTGGCCTTAAGACAAACTTTGTCATCTGGATTCTCTCTCCCACAAGAGATACTTGGTCATTTGCAAATGTAACATTGAGAATTTTACTTGTAAATTTTCTACAAGACCAAATCTGCCTGAATCCTCTGGTTAGCTGCCCAACATTAATCTGGTGTGCCTACAAATAATAATAAAATATGATAATAATAATAATAATAACAGAATCTTACAGAATTCTTAGAAATATTCTGAATATTTGAAGATATTTAATTGAAGGGAGTAAGTGATTCATTGCGTGACAAAGAGGCCATTATTATTAATGAATGCTTATGAAACAACAATTAACAGGGCATAAATATTATGAGTACCTTATAGAGAGGGCAGTTATTGTTAATCTTCCTCTCTGCATTTGGGCCCTCTTGACCAAATAAAAACAGTCATTGCTGAGTCTCCTAAGTGTATGCCAGCCATGCAAAACCACTTTCTAAGGTTAGAGTCAGACTTCTGAATACATTTTCATAGAATGAATAGCCTAACCTAAATAATGTTAGCCTCCCACCCATGGCCATTGGGTGGCTTAAATAATCCTTAAAGGATAGCCTGCTTTTCTTTTATGGAAAAGACCTTAGTATTTCACCAGATCAGCTAATATGTTTGTCTCAAGCTCATAAAACTCATCTCCCTGTATCTACATGATGATTTCTGGATTGCTAGCTTCTTAAATTCATTTTTAAATTCAGCTCCTCCAGTCTTATTTGCTCATGGAGAGACTATGATCAGAAAGGTGGTTTTACTAGAGTGGAGTTCCTGCCATTTCCCAAACAGTGAAAACTCCTCTGAACATTTGGTGGTAGATAGAAACTGTGTACTTCCTTGGGGAAAAGTAAAGTCCTTGCATTCTTGGCTTCTTTTAGGACTTCCAAATGTGTCTTCCCTCAGTTGCCTTGGTGATTTCTTTGCTCATCTGTCATCACAGGTGGTCCTTACTCTTCACCTGCTTCTTTTCCCTCCACTCTTTACCAAGTGACTTTACTTGTGATGATATACACACAAGACAGGCTTCAGAGGTCATGGATGACCATTGGATGAGAGGGATGAAAAACTCCTCTAAGAAATTTCACTTCAGTGAGAACATTTATGGGAGGACAGTGAGGCAGCAGAGTGACTTTTGACCACACCCCACTCCTTCCTAAGCCTTATGGTGGTTGCTTTTCATTTGCTTTAGGATGAGAAGTCTGTCTACAGTGGAAGAAAATATAAATTTTGAGGGCAGTCATTCCAGGTCGTCTTTGGAGTGGATTCTAAGGTTTTCCACATCAATATAACTTAACACATTCTATGATTTTTTTGTTTGTTTGTTTCTTTGTGAAGACAGCCCTCCACATCACAGCCTATGTTCTTTCCTAAGAGCAAATTCTAAAATAGCATCTCACTCTTTATTCACAGTGACTGCCTGGTACCCTTCAGCCCCTGAGATAAAACCTGGCAATTACACCCAGCATGTTTCTCTCCTACATTCTGCTGGGAAGCCTTCCTCAGTTTGGCAGTGCTCTCTCTCCCCTTTGCTTAGGTGGTGAATGTGAAGAATCATTCATTATTCATATTTGCAAACTGTAATCTAGCCCTGCATTCATCCTCTGCACTCCCTGGATTTTACAATAATGTCACATGAACCCTATTTAGCAGATTTACGTGGTTTTTAAGTTTTTAAATTTGGGTGGGTTTTAGTAGCAATGGAATTGCTCTCCTACAAGTGGTTTAGGAGTTCTCTATCCAGATACCTTTTTCTTCCAGGACAAGGATTTGGAATATGTTCTTGAGGAAGGATGGAGAAATAGTTTTGTAAAGTTGGCTGTGAATGTCCTTGACTAGTCTCTTGCTGCCATAATCAATTTGAACTATCTTTATATATAATTCATTTGCTCCTCCATCATACAGGGCATTCAACACTGCTTCTATTTCTACCTGTGTGAAGGTCATTTCTTTGGTCCACAAAACACCTCTTCCTTAATAGTATTGTTTGACAGCATATATCAATTTTCTTGAGATTGACTCATGTGTTGGAAAGTAGGCTAGATTCTTGCTTTGTTTTTACCTATGCCTGACAACTCAATCTCAGACAGGCTCTTTTTCTTTTGAGGTGAATAAAACATGGAGTACACAGAATTGAAAATGAAACTTAACATAGGAATACTGCACCAGAATCAGTATGTCAGGATCCTAGCTGGAGGGTCTAAATAGCAGTATGAGCTTAGTTAACTATTTCACCTCTCTTCTGGACTCAGCATTCTCCTGTGTAAAATAAGAATATTGGACATTGTAGTCCCAAATGCAAATTCTCGTTCTAGTTGTCTAAGTTTCTAAGCATTGTTATTGCAGCTGTGGCAAAAAAAAAAAAATTGTTATAAATCAAAACTATCTTTGTGAAACAAAAGCAAAAATGAACTTTTGGGACTTCATCAAAACAAAAAGCTTCTGTACAACAAAGGAAACAGTTAACAAAACTAAGAGGCAACCCACGGAATGGGAGCAGATATTTGCAAATGACATTACAGATAATGGGCTGGTATCCAAGATCTATAAAGAACTTCTCAAACCCAACACCCAAAAAACAAATAACCCAGTCAAGAAATGGGCAGGAGACATGAATACACACTTCTCCAAAGAAGACATACAAATGGCTAACAGACACATGAAAAAATGTTCAACATCACTAGCCATCAGGGAAATCCAAATCAAAATCACAATGAGATACCACCTTACACCTGTTAGAATGGCAAAAATTAACAAGACAGGAAACAACAAATGTTGGCGAGGATGTGGAGAAAGAGGAACCCTCTTACACTGTTGGTGGGAATGCAAGCTGGTACAGCCACTCTGGAAAGCAGTATGGAGGTTCCTCAAGATGTTAAAAATAGAGCTACCCTATGACCCAGCAACTGCACCACTAGGTATTTACCCCAAAGATACAGACGTAGTGAAAAGAAGGGGCACTTGCACCCCTATGTTCATAGCAGCAATGTCCACAACTGTGGAAGGAGCTGAGATGTCCTTCAACAGATGAATGGATAAAGAAGACGTGGTACATATATACAATGGACTGTTGTTCAGCCATCAGAAAGGATGAATACCCACCATTTGTATCGACATGGATGGAACTGGAGAGGATTATGCTAAGTGTAGTAAGTCAAGTAAAGAAAGACAGTTATCATATGGTTTCACTCATATGTGGAACATAAGCAATAGCACGGAGGACCATAGGGGAAGGGAGGGAAATCTGAAGGGGGAGAAGTCAGAGAGAGAGATGAACCATGAGAGACTGTGGACCCCAAGAAACAAACTGAGGGTTTCAGAGGGGAGGGCTGGGGGAGGGGGTAACAGGGTGATGGGTATTAAGGAGGACACGTGTCGTGATGAGCACTGGGTGTTATACGTAACTAATGAATCATTGAACACTACATCAAAAACCAATGATGTACTATACAGTGGCTAACTGAACATAATAAAAAAAATAACCATGACATTAATCTGGAACACCTTTCTTCCCTGAAGTTGTCCTATACAACCCCTCTAATTCCTATTCTCACTTGGGCTAGTTGTCTCCCAGCCTGGAGCACAGCCTCATGCACACCCATCCTTTGCCTTGATGGTGCTGCTGCTTCTTAGATCCCCTGTTCATTTACATTGAGTCCATTCCCAAACAAAGAGAAAAACAGAACAAAACAAAGTTCTCTGGGTGGTAAATCTCCAGGTCCTTGTATTTCCAATTAATTCCTTTATTTTGGGATCATTTTCAATAAATTGTTTAAGAAAAAAAAAACCTATCTTTGTAGAATACTAAAATTATTTTATATGCTGACTGCTTTTCTATGATGTAGACATTATCCTGTGGCCCAAATTGTCTCTGAAGTATATAAAACAAAATGCTGTCTCTAACACTCCAAGAAAACCAAGCCCTAACATATTTCAGTCTGTCACCTCACCACTCTACATATTCTCTTGTCATGTAAAGATTTTCCACATTGGTTTCTTAAAATCATATGTAGGAAAATATCAGATTATCTAATCTAGGAAAAAAGGGGGATTCTTAATGCAAATTATTCTTTGAAGCAGTTAAAATATTTCAGATATTAGATTTTGCAAAAGTTCTGTAGGTCAGAGTCCCATTTTTTTTTTCAAGCAGTGCTTTTATGAAGGCTTACAATATGTTATCATATTAAACTCTCCCAAAAAAATAAGTTACAGTGCTTATTTGTGAACTCATGCCGGTCCATGATGGTGAAATGAGAAAAACATAGACAATGTATGTTTTTCATAATGCTAAAATCATTCAATATTTTTATTGTAAGATTATGTTAAATTCTCCTTCTTTTTAAATACTAATTCTTTCATAAAATGATAATATAAGCAGAAAAAATAAGTTACACTATGGAAATTTCTAGTATGCATGGCATTATATCTAAGGACATTTTCAGAAATCTCCAAATTTCCTGGCAGATATATTTAGGTATAAAATTCAGTTCTAATTCTAAAATTCATAATTAGAAGAAGAAGAAAGCATAAGGTCAGAATAGAAAAAAGAAGGAGATGAGTAGGAAGTTCCAACTCCTTTGCCTCCCCAAAAAACGAAAGGGGGGGTGGGCACCTGGGTATTTCAGTCGATTAAGCATCGAATTCTTGGTTTCAGCTCATGTCATGATCTCATGGGTCCTGGGATTGAGCCTGGCATTGGGTTCCTTGCTTGGTGGGGAGTCTGCTTGAAAGATTCTCTCCCTCTTCCCCTCCTCTCTCTTCTAAAATAAAATAAATAAATTTTTTAAACAACAACAACAACAATAAAACTGCCTCAAGGGGTTTTGAGAACAGTAAAGGAATCTGAGAAGAACACATCAGGACCTTTGACTTTTACTCTCCCTTCTCTAAAAAAGGAGATTATAGAACACATAAAGCAAAGCCATAAAGGCAATAAATCATTAACATCTGGATAGAGAAGTAGACTTGGGAAAATGTCCCTCAGTACATATGACATACGCAGCAAAACACAACGGGTCTCCATGTTCACAGTTCAAACTGGAAGAGAGCACCCAAAGATTTCGGGGGAGCAGTGTTAGTAAAAGGAAAACAACCAGAGTCACCGCTATTAGGTTAACATGTGCAAAATGCCATTGAAAAGCTGTCTAGTTTTCTGTATATGAGATTTTTATTTTAATAATAAAAGAATCTGATAGATTCTCTTTCCACTTCAGTGACTCTGACTTGACTTTTCCTCTAAGACTTTAAGTTCAAGGTAGGAATGGAGACTTTTGTTTTTAAAATGACAATATATGTTTGTGTTTTTCTTTTGAGTTTTCTGTTTTGTTTGTTGTGGCTTTTGGGGGGAGGAGAGTATCTCATTTGATCCTTTGGGAAATCCCAAGAAATGGGATAATATTTTCCTTTTCTCAAATGAGGGACCTGACAAAGCAGAAGTTAAATAATTTCTCTGTGACTTGTCACCAAGTAAAGTGGCAGAGGTGCAACCAACGTCAAAGTTTCCAGTTTCTTAAACCTTCACCAGATGTCTTGTTTCTCTCATCAACATTCTAAAAATTAAAAAATAAAAATTCTCCACTTCAAGTTCAGAATAGCCAAAATAGCCGTGTCCCTTAGTTTTTCTATGTAACCTCTTTACAGTGTCTTTCAAAATCTTCTGCCATCTGTATCCTGGCAAAAATTATACTGTCCTTGATTTGAAGTCCTGAATCTAAATCCTAGCTATTTGGCCAAGTCATCTTAAGTGCTCTAAGTTTTAGTTCCTTTATGTGTAAAATTTCAATCAAAATAACATCATTCAAGATTGATGAGGATTAAATAAAATAATGCATTTGGAAACACTTTGTAATCCATAGGTTTTCACTAATTACTTATTTTGAGTGCTTAAGTAATTTTTCAGAAAACCTCAGTGACTTTCTGTTACTTATGGAACATCCACACTCTAATGCAGGGCATTTAAAGTCCTCTTTGACATTTATTTTCAATCTTTTTCCTGCTAATAATAATAGCTAAAATATATTGAATAATTACTTTGTGCCAAGGATATAGTGGGTGTTTATTATCTCAGGTAAACCTCATATCAAGACTGTAATAAAGGCAGTGTTATTATCCCAATTTTATAGCTACTTATTACTCAGAAAGCTGAAGAAACTTGCCTAACTTCACATAGAATGGAAGGCAGAGTGGAACAGAGAGTCAAATCATGGCTGTGTGATTCTAGAGGAAACTTAACCATCACATAGTTTTGTTTCCAAATAAAGCATCTTTCTTGAACATCACCCTAACATAAATCACGTTCAACTCTGTGACAACTACCTTATTATACTATGAAAAATTTTGATGGAGAAATTCACATTGCTGAACAGTCGCATCGCAAAATTATCTGACTTTGTCTGCTTTGCTCGTTGATTGACCTAGTTAGCCCCAAATGCTGCTCCATTAATGAATTTATCCTTGGTGTGCCTGCCCTGCCCCCCCTTCTTTCTGTCCCTCACTAATTCAAGTCTCTTATTACACTTACAGTTCGTTCTTTTTTTTTATTTTATTATGTTAATCACCATACATTACATCATTAGTTTTTGATGTAGTGCTCCATGATTCATTGTTTGCTCACAGTTCATTCTAATGTCCCTTTGAGCATTTATCATAACTGTATTTAGAAATGAATTGGACTATTAGTCTTATCATTTCTGTACCTCTCACTAGAAAGTGCCATGAGGACAGAGGCCCTTGTCCATTGCTCTGTCTCGCACAGTAAATTCTTGATAAAAAAACTATTGAGTGATGATTAATGAGTGAATCTCATCTTCCTTTGTTTTACCCCTTTAATTTGTATGCTGTTTCATGGTTTGAAAATACATTTTCTTTGTCTTCCCCCTATGAATTGTTCTGGTTGTATCATGAATTTTCAAACTTCCTGGCCGGCCCTAATTGACTAAAAATATTTATAGGAATTTCCCATAGTTATGTCTATGCCAGTGACAACTAAATTGCCAGTTTCTTCCTCTTTAAATATTAGATTTCTGAAATACAAGTAGACTAACTCAGTGAAGAAAACAAGAAATAGAATCTTTTCATGTTTTGCACACTGCTTTTAAACTGCATTTTGAATGTATTTTTGAAATTTGCATAATCATTCATGAATCTCCTTTCATTTGAATACCTCAGTAATGACAACTTAAGATATATTGTTTACTATTTATTCAAAATAAATTTCAATTATCAAAGTGGATCTTTATGTATGCACCTGTTTTCACATTTGCTCTGGACTCAATTAGAAGTATGATCATGCATGCTGATGCTGTTTCAAAACTGTGACTTGAAATATACCATGGTAACTTCTGCAATATTAAGGAACAGTGTTTTTTTTTAATCCTGTTAAACTATCTAGGATGCAATTTTAAAACTTGAAATCTCCAGCATATGCCACATTAGATTTATCAATGTTTATGCTGTATATAGCTCAATACATCAAGGCTTCAAAACATTGTGGAAATATGCTTGGCTGAGTGCCAGTTCTATCCAAAGGTGAACTCTGATTTCTGGGGAAATCTTCTTCCTATGAGCTCAATTATAGAATTTTGTCTTAAATGTGCTCTAACATACAATTTTTTTAAAAATTCTCTTTTGTAATGAATATATTGGATTCTATTTATCATTTAATTCTACCACCTTAGTGATGGCCCAAGGAGAGTAAACTGTCCAATTTAGAGTATTATGAAGTTATAAACTCAGAAAAAACTGTTCTAGTTCTATTCCTTACCAGTTAGGTAAAACTAAGTATACATGAAACTTCTTGGATCCTTCTCATTCTGTAAAATGTATAGTAGTAATTCATGCCTTATTGAATTTCTCTGAAGATTAAATGATAGAATGTCTGGAAGAGTTTAGCCCAGATCCTAGCATATTGTAAGTGCTCGATAAATATTAATCACTATCTTTTTTATTGCCATTATTTTTATATTGTTCATATGCAAGTAATTTTGTCATTTACATGGGCACTTGCTATCTATACTTGCCACATGAAAAAAATCTCTACAGTGACCATTTCTGATTGACCATTAGTCAAGCCTAAAGGTGACCCCCTAGTGTCTCATAAGATCTGTCAGTCTTCTGTCTTCTATGCAGCCCTCTTTGATTATTCCATTCTTCGTTAGAAATCACTTTTTTAAAAAAGATTTTATTTATTTTGTTTTAGAGAGACAGTGGGGGGCGGGGAGAGGGCCAGAGAGAGAAAGAATCTCAAGCAGACTTCCTGCTTAATGCAGAGTCCTCTGGGAGGCTCAATCCCATGACCCTGAGGTCATGACCTGAGCCTGAACCAAGAGTTGGACATTTAACCGACTCAGCTACCCAGGCACTCCAGAAATCACTGTTAATGCCTTGGATGATGGACTAGAGTAGGGGCTATATCAGATGTGAGAAGAATAATTTGGAAGTCCCCCCGCCAAAAAAGGAAGTCCCAACAGAAGCTGGAACTAAGGGTATACAAGTTCTAACGGGGAAGGGGTGTAAGGAATTACAGGACCTATCAGTTATCTCTGTAAGAGGAGAAAACAAAAGGGATTGAATCTTGTATATCTCTATCATACAGGATGTTCACATATATTTACCTAGAGCTCTTCACAATTAATGAAGTGTCAGCATAAAAAAAAGAAGAAAAAAGGCATCAACAAACAAGGATGAAAAGAATTTCATAAAATCAGCATCCTACCAGAATAGTGGGAGTGGGAGATGGGGGAGTGGGAGATGGGGAGATAAAAGCAAATGTATTACATGTATTATATATGTATTATGTATGTATTACATAAATGCATTACATCTATTAATGTCATATGTACAGATACATTATTATAATGTATTACAATACATGTATTACAATGAATATAGAACATTTGAAAGTTTTCCAGCCTCAAGGGATACAAAGACAATGAGATAGCAATTTAAATGGAAGCAGGCTAGATTCACGAACAGGGAAGTGATGAGTTTCATTTAGCTAATCAGTGACAAAATATTATATAATTAATAATTATTTACAAATAGATCAAAGGAGCATAGAAATAGATCTTGTAAATAATAGTTGTGGGAGAGGCAAGGATAGAGAATGAATAAAGCAGAAATTTGGTTTCAGAGAGCCCTCATCATATTGATTTGTTTGGACAGTTCTGTAATAATAATGATGATAATAGTTAGAAATATTTTAACATACCATAGAGGTGTACAGCATTGATTGATCCACTGAGCCATTGGAAAACTCTTCTCTTTCTGGTTTAATTGGTGCTTTTGAGAACATACATCCTTCCTCAAGCATTGATGGAAAAGAGCTGGAAAAAAATTGAACTCCGTTTTCTTTGAAAGTATGGAGAAGGAAGGTTTAATGTGGGCAAAGAATAAAGAAACCTTTTATCATGCTTTTTGTTAAGAGTAGCCAAATGCTGGAAAAGTATGATTGCAAGGAAATGGAAGGTATGTTGCTACATGCTCAAAAGAGAATTGATGCCTTAATATGCTCCACTGTACACCAAGATGATTGGCTATAAAGTGAGTTTTCATTTGATTTTAATAGAACTGAATATCTTATTTTAATCACACTTAATTTATCACACACTTACCACCCACAAATAGCCCCTTGAAATTATGAGGTAACATCTACAAAGAACACACGTGTAGAGGACACATCTGGACTCACCAGCAGCAGGAATAATCTCTTTATGTCTTACGTTTTTTGCAGCACTTCACGTTGACATGCTCAGTGAGCTTCAGTGATTTGAACTCATCATGTGCATGCACCTTAAATGTGATAAGCTGTGCAGTGCACACATACAACCTAAGGTCAAGAAATGGGATGCCAAAAGGTTAGACGGAGTGGGGGGAACAAAGGAAAACACAGCCAACTGAAAGCAAGATAAGAAAAATAAGAAAATCAGAGAGTTATATAAAATAGTTCCTCATACAGTACCGAAAATTTTGTGGCATACACAAGGCAGCGAAAATCAAACTGGTTAGAGAAAAGGTTCAAAAATTCAGTTCAAGTTCCACTAGTGGCTCAAAATATGACCTTGTACATGTCTTGTAACTCAGTTTTTCATCTACCTGAGAGCAAATGTTCTTGGAAGTAGAAAATAAGCCACATAAAATCATCAGGTATTAAGATGCATTTGGAAGTTCTTTGGAGGTCAAGGGTTTTGAAATTCTACATGTAATACAAAATCCAGAAAGAGAAAATGAATTCTCTTCTGCTGGTCTAGAGTAGTAATCTAAGTATTCATTTCTCAGCTAATACCCACATTATCTTTCTATAGCTATCTAAAGTTCATTATATGAAGACGCTTTCTCACTTTCCTGGTAAAATTCCTTTTTATCAACCATCATGCAGTTTGAATTTCTGTATCCTCTGCAGTCTCAACACCAGAGAAATATTATTTCCAACTAGTCATAGACTGAGGAAAGTAAAAAGTTTAGTGGTAGATGAGGGAAGGGCTTTGCTGGGGAATTTATTATCCTAAAGGCAAGTGGTTTCATTTCCAGATAGCTTGAGTATGATGTGATTTATTATATTCAGTACCATGAAGAGCACAGAGATTTTGCTAAATTCAGGGATATACGGCAGAAAACAATAACTACAATGACCACAGAAACATAGCCTCAGACAGTATCGGGGAACTGTTAATGCCAGGGAAAGAAATGCAGAAATGCAGTGGGCAGATCACAGATCAGTTTCTCTAAGGAGTAACCTCGGTTTTTGGGTTTGTTTTGTGTGGATTTGTTTTTGTTTTTTGACATTGTATCTGTTTCACACAAAAGGGAGCAGGGCTCATATTCAATAGCTTCAAATGCTGTTCTAAGTTTAAATAAAAAGATTCTGAATGTGTGCAAGGAAGAATGGAAAACTTTTTAGCCACATATACAGACATCATAATTACTTCCATTAGTATTATACTAGTTACGGGTAGATGTATTTCTTGTAAATGAAGTCCCGAATAAAAGTTTATCTCTTACATAGTAATCCAGAAATAAATGGCCTAGGGCTTATCATAAATGATTTCACTGTATCAAAGACCAAGACCCTTTATTTAGGGTCCTCATTACATATCTGCCCATCTTAGATAACTTCTCTTCAGCTCCAGCTAAGCCATTTACATTCAGCCAACCAAAGGGAAAAGGTAATGGAAAAGGGAAAGGGGCAGGCATGATGCTTCTTTTAAAAGAAGTTGTGATTACCTTGATTTAAAATTCAGTGGCCAGGGCACAGGCACAATTAATGCAAGGGAAACTAGAAATTGTTTTTATAGTTGTGAAGCATATGCCTCACTCAAGTTCTATAGAAGAAGGGTAGAATGGGTATGTGAAGGGCAACTCTCAGTCTTTGCCATAGTTCACCACTTGTCTCTTCTGAAAAGGTTCAAATCTCTTCCTACTCATCAAACTACAACATGAGGAGCCACATCAAGACCTGATGGAGCAGACAAACATTACTTACCCAGACGTGGACTTTGAACTGGATGCAACTTTGGAATTGTCTCCCTTGTAGAGGGAAGGAATATCCCAAGGGAGACCATTCTTCTTGAAGTGGTTCATCATGCTTAGGATATTTAAACATAGAGGAACTGTCTTTTCTCTCCCCTATGCCAATATAAAACGGTGAAATAAGAATAGCATAAACACGTTTAAAATTCTTTTCTGGAAGAAAGCATGGGAAATTCATAGCAGTCACTGAACTATCACAACCATTAAATCCCACTGGGCAAGAGTGAAAAATCTGTTTGTCACTGAATTAAGTTCCTTGGTTAACCCAAGTAGTAGCCCGTTATAATGCCTTCTGGATATTGTGACTATAGGTTGGTTTTGTCCTTTGTAAGACTTTCCTTGTCCTTATCCTTCATAATGAAAACATTGGAAAGAATTTTTTTTTTTAGAAGCTTGATAGTTTAGTCCACATCATGATCACTGGTTTGAGGTAGAGTTTGGCTTTAAGGTTAGGAAAATGACAAGCTTTTGTAGGTGGCTTGTTTCTTTGGAAATACAGTTTCTTAAGAAATTTAGTAGGCTTCTAGTCAATTCTCTCTGCAAGTAACCATAAGTAAAAATTTCATCAAAAGGTATTTTTTTTATACTTAAATACACTGGTCTTTAATTTACTGGCTTTTTTAAATTTGTTTTTAACTTAACTTTGAATGGACTAAAAGCTCCACATCTTAATCTGAGTTTTGTCTCTGAGCTTGCTTTCATTGTCTGGCTGAAAACTCTTTGTAGGAACTGTTTGGGGAAACTTGAGGCTACAGTCTTATCTGCTATAAACTCTTAACTCTTCAGAGCAACCTGTTCTAACTAGGCTACATTGCACTATCAGTGGTAGAACTTAAAAAAAAAAAATCAACAAAAAGAAGCTAACAGACCTATATTCTGAGGTTTTCAAATCAATTCTACAGTTATAAGCTCTACAACTTTCAGGTCTATAATTTTGCAAGTCTGCTTTTCAAGGTATCTCAAGCAACAGTGTAATGAAACATCTGTATGGCAAAGGTCTGCCATTCTGCAGCTTGCATTCCCTTGCTGACTTCTAGCAATCACAAAAAGAGCCACATATTTTAGATTGCTTGGTAGTATTTTTTCCTTTTAGCATTGCTCTTCTGGGTACCATCTGTATTATACAAATTTGTAAATGTTAGCAATAAGGGTAATTAAAAATAGAGATATCTATAATTTCTCAATAACTGTCCAGACATCCAAAATAGATACAGAGAAAGTAGAAGAAAGGAAGTAATAAAACAAAAGAAGAGACATATGTTAAATACAGAAGTCCAAAGTTGTTTCCTATAAGTGACTTCTAATAATGACAAACCTCTGGCAAAATTGATTAATACAGAGAAGAAAGGCATGACCAAATATCAGAAGTTAATATTTAGACATGACAGATGTTGCACGTATGAAGAGGTAATAAGAACATATTATGAAAAATGTCATTCCCGTGAATTTCAGACTCAAATTCAATGGGCCAAATTCTTAGAAAAATTAATATCACTGATACTAATTCAAAAACTGGAAAAATTCATAGACCTACAGCCCTTAGAAAAAATGAATTATCCAAACACATTTGTGCACGGAAAAGTTAAGCCAGAGGTGAATTCCACAGAGAATTTTGCAAAATATTTTGCAAATGTTTGCAGAAGAAAAAAGAAATCTGTGCAATCTCTCATAGAGAAAAAGAGGAAACTACTTGACTCACATAATAAAGCTGGCATTACCTTCGTACCAAACCTGATAAGAACATTTTGTGCATAAAAATGACATACCAATTTCACTTGTGAACATAGATGAAAATAACTCTAAAGATACTAACGAGATATGAGAAGTCTAATAATGTATGACCAAGTTGAGCTCATTCCAGGAATTACAATTGGTTTAACCTTAGAAAATTAGCAGATGTGATCCTACATGATTTGTATAAACAAAAAGTCAATATCTGGTGGAAAGAGAACAGTTTTGCTCTGCAAGAGAGAATCCTACTCACTCATCCAGGTCTAAGACCTGAGCCAATTCATAGACCTGGAATGTTGTGCACAAAGAGGAGGCCTGATCTTGTTCCATAGGTATATCCAGTACTGTTCTTTCTACCCTTCCACTAAGGAATCTGCAATTATTCATCACATTGCCTGTATCCAAGGAAGAAGGAAATACAGACTTTTCCAGGATGGATGTCAATTCTGAGCTGAGATAAACCTTGGAAAACTGAAATATTTCTGTGGCCTACTCACAGAGAGGACACTTATGGAAGTGAGATAAGCAAAATTTTGGCCTAAATTCATTACACAGTAGGCCCAGTGAGCCTGCAAAAGCACCTAATAGTCATTTCCTCAATTCCTGCATGCATCCAAAACACACTTATCCGTGAGGAGAGCCCCACGTTGTCTCGCTCACCCAAGGAATAAAGGCTAGTGTGTTACCAAGGGCAGGTAAAATTCTCTGGAAGTAATACATCTCTCTCTCTCTTTTAAACTGAGATCATGTTCTTTTATTTATCTATTACAAAATAATACATGAAAAGATGGTTGTCTTTTTAAGAATTTAAGAAAACATCATTGTATAGAGAGTAAAAATAAAAATACTCTTTATTGCAGTCCTTGATTTCCCCCTCCTATCACACCACGTAGCTCCCCATAGGCAACCATGGACGATAATCAGCAGAACTGGGAATTATGGGATCCACTTTAAAAAATTACGGTAAAAAAACACATAACCTGAATACTGTCCTCAACAAAATTGTAAGTGCACAGTACGGCATTGCTAACTATATGCACATGGTTGTAAGGCAGATCTCCAGAACTTATTCATTTTCATGACTGAGACTCTATCCATTGAACAGTAACTCTGTTTCCCCCTCCTTCCAGTCCCTGGCAACCACCATTCTACTTTCCGTTCCTATGAATTTGATTCCTTAGCTACCTCATATAAGTACAATTATGCATTGTATGTCCTCCTGTGACTGACTTCACCTAGCATAATGTCCTCCTAGATTCTCCATGTTGTAGCTTATGACAGGTATTCTTTCTTTTATGAGACAGAATAATAACTTATGTATGTATATATATTTTCTTTACCTGTTTATTCTTTGATGGACATTTAGGTTGTTTCCGTATCTTTGCTACTGTGAATGCTGCAGTTAAAATGGAAGTACAAATATCTCTTCAAGATCTTGATTTCTGTTCGTTTGGATGAATGACAACAAATGCAATTGCTGGATCATAGGGTAGTTCTGTTCTGAACTCGTTTGAGGAATTTCCAGACTACTTTCCTTAGTGGCTCCACCATTTTAAATTCCTACCAACAGTACTTAAGAGTTCCGATTTCTCCACATCCTTGCCAACATTTGTTATTTTCTGTTTTTTTTTTTATAGTGTCTCATTGAGATAGTGTCTCTTTGTAGTTTTGATCTGCACTTCCCTGATGATTTGTGATATCATCTTTTCATATACCTTTTGGTTTTCATGTATTTGTTTTCTTTAAGGAAATGTCTATTCCAGTCCTTCACCCATTTTTTTTTAGTTTTTAATTTTATTATTAATTTGTTATGTTAATTACCATGCATTACATCATTAGTTTTTGATGTAGTGTTCCATGATTCATTGTCTGCGTATAACACCCAGTGCTCCATGCAGAACATGCCCTCTTTAATACCCATCACCAGCCTAACCCATACCCCTGCTCTCCTCCCCTCTAGAACCCTCAGTTTATTTCTTCTTCACCCATTTTTAAATCAAGAAATTTGTTACTTTGTTATTGAGTTGGGAGTTCCTTAAATATTTCAGATATTAACCCATTATCAGATATTTTCCCCCATTCCATGGGCTGCCATTCACTCTGTTACTTCCTTTGCTATGCAAAAGCTGTTTAGCTTGATGTGGCCCCACTTGTCTATTTTTGCTGCCATTGCCTATGCTTTTGGTGTCCTATCTAGGAAATCTTGCCAAACCAATGTGATGAAGCTTTTCTTCTATGTTTTCCTGTAGGAGTTTTATAGTTTCAGGTGTTATGCTAACTCTTTAATCTATACTGAGTTGATTTTTGTGTATGTTGTAAGATTAGGCCCTAATTTTTTTCTTCTGCATATAGACACTCAATGTTTCCAGCACCATTTATGGAAGAGACTATTCTTTCCCCATTGCGCTGCCCTGTCAAATTCGTTTGACAATATATAAGTGGGTTTGTTTCTGGGATCTCTATTATTTTTCCATTGGCTTATGTGTCCATTTTAGACCAGTACCATAACTGTTTTGATTACTGTAACTTCATAATATGTTTCTCAGTCAAGAGTAGGAGACTTACAGCTTTGTTGTTGTTGTTGTTGTTTTTCCCGAGATTGTTTTGGCTATTCAAGGTCATTTGTGTTTCTATTTGAATTCTAGGATCCTTTTTTCTATTTCTACAAAAATGCCAATGGGATTTAATAGACTTTATACTGAACCTGTGAGTCAGTTTGAGTACGATGGACATTTTTAACAATATTATGTCTTCTGTGTCATCCGCAGACACAGGATGTATTTCCATTTATCTGTGTCTTCTTTACTATCTTTCAGCAACATTTTGTAGTTTTCAGTGTACGAGTCTTTCATCCCCTTCATTAAGTTTACTTCTAAGTATTTTATTATTTTTGATGCTATTGTAAATAGGATTGCTTTGTCAATTACTTTTTTGGGCCATTCCTTGTTAGTGTTTTCAAGTTTGTCAATTTAGGAACACTTGAGCGGCACCAATCTGCCCAGCTTTCTTTCGTTCTCAGTGGCCCCCAGTCATCTAAGGCCTATAGGGTCCCCTTCGTGCTCTAAGACATTTATGACAGAAACCAGTCCCTAGGCAAGCCCTCTGAAAAGGCAGAATGTTGGACTCATGTTCCAACTCCTTCCTTCCTCCGGGAGAAGCCGGGATTTTCTTCTTTTCATTCCACACTGAGCAAGGGGCTGGAGGGAGACTATGGTTAGTGAATGAGTGCTAGTCCAAACCATCAACTTTATTTTCAGTCACCCCCAACTTGGCACCCTTTCCTGTCAGTGCTTAGATTCAGGCACTACAGAAGCCAATCCCTTGGACAGCACCCTCCAGTCCCCACACAGGTCAAAATATTGGGTACATATTTTTGTCTTCTCTTTCCTTTCCCAGAGAGGAACCAGGTACTGGGAAATTTTTTGCAGATCACCATGCTTTGATATCTCTGGTTTCATGCTCACCTGGGGTATAGGAGCTTCTTAACATGTGTTCTGGATTACTCACAAAGGGAATTAGTCCATGCATTGTTAAGTCTGTGTTTCTGTGGGCGGAAGGAGGGTCTGGGGCTTTCTTTTTCACTATTTTGTTGATATCATCCCCTGGAAGTAACCCATCACAATAATCTCTTTTTACATCAGAACTATTTATATCCCAGGAAGAATTTTCATCAAAAATGATGCAGATGGTGGTGATTCCTCAAACGTCTTCATTAGGAATATGACCATTTGTCTAGTATAGACTTATTCTAGTCTAGTTTAGACTTAATTTAAAAAGGTCACCAATCAAAGCTGCTTTTTTCATCTGGCAAATGCACTTTCCCCCTCTCTTCCAATTAGCTAAAAACCTACCCGAAACAGTCTGCTTTTAACTGGCAGAAACAGCAGATTATCCTCATTGTTTTACTTCAGAACTGTGCCACTTCTCCCACTCTCTGTGATAGTCAATTTCAAAAGGATCTTTGTTACCATCCAGAAAGACATTACTCTCACCACTATATTGGTGATAGGCTGATTAGATCTGGCAAGAAAGGGCTAGTAATAAACACCTTAGATGCCTTTGTAAGACATGTGTATGACAAAAAGTGACCTATAAAAGCCAGGAAATCTCAAGGATCTGCTACTTTACTAACATTTCTCTGTATCCAGTGGCATAGGGGAGGAATCAGCAACCATTTTTTATGAAGAACTAGATAGGAAACATTTTAGACTTTGTGGTTCATATGGTCTGTGTCAAAACTACTCAGCTCTGCCACTGTATTATACAGGAAGCCATAGCCAATAAGTAAATGAATGACTGAGGCTATGTTTTTTTTGTTATGTTAATCACCATACATTACATCATTAGTTTTTGATGTAGTGTTCCATGATTCATTGTTTGCGTGTAACACCCAGTGCTCCATGCAGTACGTGCCCTCTTTAATACCCATCACCAAGCTAACCCATCTCCCCACCGCCCTCCCCTCTAGAACCCTCAATTTGTTTCTCAAATTGAGTCCATAGTCTCTCAATGTTCATCTCCCCCTCCGACTTCTCCCCCCTTCATTCTTCCCTTCCTGCTATCTTCTTCTTTGTTTTAATAAACCTTTATTTATAAAAATAGGTGTCACACCGGATTTGGCCTTATTTTTTTCTTATTTTTCATTTTATAGGCCCCTAGTCTATCACATGTCAAGATAACTCTGCAGAGTAAAGACCTCTCACTATACCTTGCACTTATCTTTTTCCTTATTTATCCTCAGTATAAATCTAGCATGCTTATCCTATACAATTTCTCTCATTTTTTATTATAAAATCTTTTATATTTTCCAAGTTGTTGCTGCTTTTCTTTTTCTCTTGATTCCTTTTTGAAGAACAAAAATGTTTGTATACAGTTTGTATTTGAAACTTGAAGGTGAATATATTCTCTGATTTTTATAAATAGTCTTACTGGAGTATATCGATAACCTCACTTTCAGATCCTAAACTCAAGGACAAGTTCATGTGCACAGGGTCTTATAACAGTTGCATTGTCCAGAAAGCTTTTACCTAATGGAGATTTGCTGAAATGTAATGAGATGTTCACTTGTTTCCATCTCCTGGTTCTTCGTGTATCATGAGGGAAATTTATTCCTGGATAGTTTGAAATAGTTTGGAATTCTTACTTTTCAAAAGTAGCTTATAAACCCTGTAAGTTTTACAATACAATTCCCCTTATACTCTTTATGAATCAACCACAAAATCCCAGCAGGCAATAGATGCCACTTGTAGAAATTGATTCCAGAATAGATATAAAAAGTAAGATATTGAAGTGACAGAGATAGGGCCTGGCAGGTGAGCTCTGGCTGTGACAGAAGACAGCTTGTGTGGAATCCTGAATTATTGCTAGACTTTCTTTTCATCCTCATAGGCTCCAATGCTCTGATGTAGTTATTAACCATATTTATGTGTGGAAACCATCTATTATGTTCCTTCAGTCTGACAGTGTTTCTTTTTCATAAGCATGAGTCTCCTAGGGAGCCCTTTCCGATTTGGTTTATGTGCACTGCAATTAGGGGGTCATTTCTATACAAAAAGTGTTGTGCATATAGTAGATACTCAAGAAATGTTAACTGCTTGCTATTGGCACATGATTTTTGACATTCTTAGTCACCAACACCATATGAATTTTCCAATTATTTTCTCTGTGTTTTATATCTTTCCATGGGACATCCTCCAACTCAGATGTGTGATTCCCAAATTTTTACAAATGAAGCAGATTAATTTCAGTTCCTGGTCTTCACCTTTAGAATGCCTGATTTAGTACAAACCAGGTGGAACCTAGAAACCAGTAGTTAGAGCAAGTCTTCAAAATGATCCTGAGATGGGAGGACAGGGAAAAACTATCTTAATTTCATAGCATTTTGAAGCTTCTGGGTGTTTCATATCACAACTGCTTTATTGAATATATTTTCCAGGTTGCTTCAAGATCTTGGGTTGTCATGCAGCACAGTTTGAGTATAGACTGGTATGAGAACCTCCTCCGTTGCAGCCAAAACGTGAGTTCTGCCAGTCATTTTAGCTGCAGGCTGAGCTGTCAAAAGATCAGAAGTGGTAATTATTATTCCCCTTGTCTGAAATGGTCTTTATCCGCAGCTGAGTAGCTCTTAGGAAGAGGTAGAATTGGCACCATTTTTTTTTAAATAGCAAAAAGAAAATGTTCCCTATTTGATTTTTTTTAAGATTTTATTTATTTATTTGACAGAGAGCGAGAGAGGGAATACAAGTAGGGAGAGTGGGAGAGGGAGAAGCAGGCCTCCCACAGAGCATGGAGCCCGATGCGGGGATCATGACCTGAGCCGAAGGCAGACGCCTAATGACTGAGCCACCCAGGCGCCCCCCCATTTGATTTTTAGTGCTGAACTTCCCTGGATCCTTAGTAGCAAAGAGCAGGTCTATTAGCTCTGGGTGGTACTTTCCATTACAGAGTGTGGTTTGAGATACAGAGAACGTGATTATACAGAGATAATGATAAGCAATGATTCCTGAACGAAATCTCATTCTGTTGCCATATGCTAGTCCAGTATGCTGGTCTCATAAATTAGATTAAGTCCCTTTTTGTATTTATTAATATTAGATTAAGTCCCTATTTTTTATTTATTAATATTTTCAATTCATAACCAGTCAGCATACCAGGTTTTACGTATTTGTTTCTTCCTGTGTTAAATGTTATTTTATTCATTTTTCCTCTTAAGCTACTTTATATGGGACAAGGTTTCAGAGTTAATACTCTGGAAATTAGCATAATTTCTGGCTTAAGTAATATTCAATAAATTTTGTTTAGATTCTAAACAGAGAATCTGTCCACCATTTTCTGGAGTTTCAGAGCATCAAGACTACTTTCTGTGGATTCTCTTTATTAAAACAGACTTCTAAGATAAATTTGTCTCTGAAGGAGAATAAGTCTCATATTTTCAAGTCTCAGCCCATAGAATCTTGTGCATTGCTTTGGAAAAAAATGCTTAACTAGTAATGGTTACCTAATTCATAATCACACTACTTCAAATAACCACTGTAACTTTGACTACCTTTTATTAATTTAGCAAACTGTCATAGCTCTTATCACATTTATCCCATTCTACCTTGTATCACAGTTATTTATGTCTCCAGCTTTTTCTTCCCTACTAAATATTGAGGTCATATATTCTCTTGATATTTTTACATTTTCCATGCACTTAAACAGCCTTTTTCATATGGTAGATGCTTGAGATGTATTAAATGATTTGACTGTGTTTATTTCTGTTTGATTTTATTGTTAAAACAACTCATATTTTAAAGATTTTTATAGAAACTTCCATTATCAACATCATTACAAATTCTAAAAGGAAGATTGACTAGTATTTTGATTATTTGATGCATCTTATTGCAGGAGCTAAGCCACCACATTTAATTATAAATATTTAAAGACCTAGATTCTTGTAACCAGATTTCCAATTAAAGCCAAAATACACCTGACATACATGAGAATATTTATGAGAAGTGAAGTCAGCTTATTTCAGTTTATTGGTAAATAAAATTCTAATTGATGAAATAATCAAGAATTAGAAGTTAATGATATATTTTTTAAATCTCTAACAGTTTTCATCTCACATGGCATATCTATTCAGTATGCCATTGTTTATTTGAAAATAACACTGTAGATAAAGTTTATTACCCATTTATATGGGGGCTATAAAACAGATCAATATATCATCATCCATAAACATTTACTAGAGGCTTGATACAGACACAATGCACAGTACTATGATACAAGGAGGTATCCATCCACCAGTTAGGGTCCGGTAGCATTGATCAAGAAAAGAGTGATCTCAAAATAGTGCGTGCATATCAAGGCTGGCTTTGTTTAGCCTGGTAGGTCTCATTTTGGGCTTTTTCTTAATGCCTTTCAGCCCTTCTCTAGGTAAGCCAGCTTGCTATCATTGTTCTCTGTCTGCACAGTGGTTCTGCCCTGTTTGTAATTGTGCTGTGGCAGGCACTTAATAAAGTGTCCCTCCTGCTGCCTTTGAGTCTATCAGCCAGCAGTTGTTTAAGTATTCTCTTATCATCCATCTCTCCATCTATCCTACCCAAAAGAGTTATGCTTCAAAGTGGATAGACTGGCTGTCCTCTGGGATCTCATTGTTGGTGATCCCACCTCATCATTTAATTAAATAGAACTTCACGACGAAGCTTCTCTGGAAACCATTTGTAGAGTCCTGAGCCACATGAGCTCTTGCCATTCTGTACACAATGACACATCTATAGAATTTCAGTTTGATTCAGAGTTTGGGGGAACTGAGCTAGCCACTTCTCTTCCAGCTGAAGGCGCCATGATATATCTGGCTCCTTTGTTTGAATAATTCCTACGCATTTACTAAACAAAAGTTGGTGTCAGACACAGGCTATATGCTAGGGATACTCACTTAAATATAATTATACTCTGTGCCCCAAAGACCACGTTATCTTGTAATTAGGGTAAAATGTGTTAAATGCTATAATAGAGGTTTGTGAAATATATTTTGGAAATATAGAGGAAGAAGGAACTCTGCCTAAGGCATACAGTTGGAGGAAGAGTGAAGCAAAGATGAAACAAGCATTTAGGAGGTGGACCTTGTAAACTGTGTTGGCAAAAGGCCCATTCCCACCAAAAGTGTAAAAGGCAACTCTGAGAAAATATGTGTGTCCCTGGTGAAAATTCGGTATAGAAGATGAATAAAGAAGCATGCATTAGCTCTCCCAGACCATGATTTATCTCAATCTATCTATAACAGAAGACCCCAATCCCGCAAATTTACCCACAAATAAAAATGTCCAAAGGGTCTAAGTGATTTCCCTAGTGTACACAATTAGTTAGCAACATCTTTGGGTCTAGAATGCAGATTTCCTGACTGAAGTGTGGTTATAAAAAAAGAGGGGGACATATCCTCGGGTAGAATGATTTCAATTGTAGTAAGCCCCCCCCCCTCAGTCTCTGCAGACATTAAATAGTATATATTTAAATACATAATACATAGGAATTGAGATTTGGAATTAGGTGATTTCTCACATACCAACCCTGGGAATACTAAGCATTTGTGATGGCTAGGTCTTCCAGAGTACAGTGAGCAGAAAAAAGTAATGACATTAATTTCTAGTCACAAAAACCATTATACATATCAAATTAAAGCTAATCTCACAATTTGAATAATGCCTACAAACCAAGCAAATGGTTGAAAATATTATGTCATTGGAGAATAGTTTTAGCCTTAAGTTATTGAACTTCTCTGTGGTTTCTGACACTGTTGATCCCAGTCTTCCATTTTCAAAAATGTTATTTATATTTACATTTTGGATACTATCCTACTCTGTCCTGGTTTTCTCTGACCTTCTCTTTGTGCCTCCTCACCAGCCTCTTTCTCTTTGCTTTCCTTAAGTCGGGGTGTTCATCAGGTCTACATTCTTAGTTCCCTCCACCTTTTTATTTTCCACTGTTGGGGGAGGGTGGTCTTACCTAATGCATAGCTTCTTAATGAGTTATTTTTAATTGGACCACTTTGATAACCTAGAAAGTATCCAACTGCTTTTTCTGCTTGAATGCCCAGATAGGTCTTAGTCCAAACACGTTTTTTTAAAATTCCCAGTGTAGTTAAAATACAGTGTTAAATTAGTTTCAGGTGTACAGTATAGCGATTCCATAATTCTATAAATTTCTCAGTGCCCATCAAAATAAGTGTATTACTCTTAATCCAAACATATTTGAAACCTGACATTGTCTTCTTCCTCAGATCTCCTCCTCCTGGATTCCCTGTCTTTGGAAATAAGACCACCAATTGACCCCAGTGTCCATGTGTGAAACCATGGGAATCATCCCATTTGCTCACTCCCTAGTGTCCACATGCTCCAAGTTCTAACTTTGCTCGTTTTCCCTACTTTCTACACCCATTGCCACTTCTTTTATTCATGCTTTTAATGTGTTCTTGCCTAGAAAAGTGTAGCTGCCATATACTTGTCTTCTCTTTGCCTATTTCATGCCTCTTCATTTCCCTACTCAGAATCTGTAGAGACCTTCTAATACATAAATGTGATTACAGTTCTTCAGTACCCCCTTGTTGCTGTAAGCCTAAAATTCAAATACCTAAACTTAATCACAGGGCCTTCCAAGTTCACCTCTGCCCTCGTCCACAACAGCCAAACTGTAGAAGGAGCCAAGATGCCCTTCAACGGATGAATGCATAAAGATGTGGTTCATATATACAATGGAATATCACTCAGCCATCAGAAAGGATGAATACCCACCATTTGCATCGACATGGATGGAACTGGAGGGGATTGTGCTAAGTGAAGCAAGTCAAGCAGAGAAAGTCAATTACCATATGGTTTCACTTATTTGTGGAACATAAGGAACAGCATGGAGGACCACAGGTGAAGGTAAGGAAACCTGAATGGGAAGAAATCAGAGAGGGAGACGAACCATGAGAGACTCTGGGCTCCGGGAACCAAACTGAGGGTTACAGACGTCAGGAGGTTGGGGGGTGGGGTAACCAGGTGATGGGTATTAAGGAGGGCACGTGTGGTGATGAACACTGGGTGTTATATGCAACTAATTGTTGAACACTACATCAAAAACTAATGATGTACTATATGCTGGCTAATTGAACATAATAATAATAATAATACAAGAAGGTTACCTCTGCCCTAATCTTGCACCGTCTCATGTGCAGCCTCCCATAGTCCATGTATATCAGCTGCTTTAAGATCTGCAAACGTATTGAGCTACCTCTGGCCACCATCCCTTTCACTTGGTGCCCCTTCCTAGCTGTTTCTCTTCCTACCTGTGATGCCATTCACCTCCTTCCTCAGCTAATAACTTCCACTGATCCTTCAAATCCTGGCTCAAGCACCATCTTCTTGGGGAAACCTTCCATGATTTAGGAGCTCTGCCCCTGTTCCCTAGCAGCATCTGATGCTTAGCTCCCTCCATGTAATTTATTATCAGACTGTAAGCTCCCTGAGGCCAGGAATTGATCTTACTGATTTTGTATGCTCAGCTTACAGAATATAGCCTAGAATATAGGCAAATGAAGATCTCATTTAAGCAAGCACGGTGCAAGAAGCAGAAAAAGAATTGTAAAAAATGGATTTGTTTTTAAAGATGCCTCTCAGACATACAGGTAGAAATATAAACAGGAGATTGACACTGAGTGGGGAAAAAGTTGGCAGGTGATACAGATTGGAACTGTTGTTGATTACAGAGATGGTGTGTGTGAAGAGAGGTGATGCAGAAGTCTAGCCCTGTAGATATATTGTGACACTTGGTAATTAGTCCCTTGAGGGATGAAGTATTTAATTTAAATGAGCAGAAATTTCTGCTTATAGCTGCTCAATAGCATTTTTAGTGTCTTCTGTATACAGGCCCTATGCTCTTCCCTGGGGACACAAAGATGGATGAGTAAGATGGATGCTTACCAGCTAGCAGGAAGCAAGACACTTGTGTGCTGCAGAGCAAAGTGAGTAGGGTGGGTGTTAGAATAGTGGTGTATCCAAGAGTGGCATAGAAACAGAACAATGAGGCAATGCTTGTTTGCAGGGAAAGGAAGATAGTTAGAAAAGTATTGCTAAGGAAAACCTCAAAGAGGAGAGGACACCTCCCATGACTTGAAATATAATGAGAGAATTATCTGTTTAAAAGGGAAAAAAGAAAAAGAACTGCAAGAGGGAAGACATGAAAGCATATAGCTGTAGGGTGTGTATAGAAAATAACTACTTCAGTAATATGAGAGCATAACTTCTTATAACGGGAATGGCTGCAGTTTCCTTTGCACAGTCTCCAGAGGAATAGTAGGGGCCATATGCGGGACAATTAATTTGCCGTGATGAGAAGTTTGGACTTAACATATAATAACAGGGAGCCACGAGAGGGTTTTTACTGAGGGAAGTGGCAAAGTCATATTTGCAACTTAGGATGGACCACTCTGGGTAGAGTGAAATGGATGTACTGAGATGGGGAAGAAGCAGAATAACACAGGGAGAGAGAGAGAGAGAGAGAGAGGGACCCATTAAAAGACTTCAGACTGAACATGAATAAAAGGAGTGGAAAAGCCACTGCCCAAAAACATTCAGGAAGTAAAACCAGCAAAAGTCAGCAACTGGAATTTCTCATTTGAATTTATTTCAACATTGCATCTTTAGCTGAGATTGCCTTTTTGCTTGGAGAAATATTAACTTTGTAAAATAAGACCGCAAAAAGAGTACTAAACATTCACTAGTAAGCATGGGTGCTATTCTGCTCTCAGATAAAATTTAGGCTACAAGAAAAATGCACTGTGTGAACCATTGTGAAGTGTTCACAGCACATTGTAGCCATACGGTGAGTTCACTCAGAACTGATGATCCTCTGGGCCCTTGATTAGATGCACCTAACATGGTTTATTTTTATAAAATGAGGAAATGTCCCTCCTGTGAAAGGGTAAGTAGTGCAGGGAAGGCATTCCGGTACCACATCAAGTATAATGTACACTTTTCTCATTCAATCTGGAACTTTCAAGTTCAGACTGATAGAATGAGAAATGCAAGTTACTGAAGTTCAATACATAATACATTAAGTATGAATATATTAATACATTTCATATAATATATATTTCATTATTGACCAAGCTAACGAGGGAACAGTAGTGAACTTTTTTGTGTCTCAAAACATTTTAAATACTTTAAATACCTTTAATCAAAATATAATCATTTTCATGATTATATTTTCTTTTCATTCCTAGACATGCTTTCTTTGTGTACGATTTTTTAATCAAAAACTTCAGAATATTTTTAGATTTACATAAAAGTTACAAAGATAGTGTAGAGCACTTCCACGTATCCATCACCCAGTTTCCCTAAGGTTCACATTTTATATTAACCGCGATATATTTGTGAAAAGTATCAAATTAACATTGGCGTATTGCTATTAGCTCGACTATAGACTTTATTCAGATTTCACTAGTTTCTGCAGAAATGTCTATTTTCTGTTCTCGGATACAATTCAAGATTCCAGTGTATTTAATCCTTATGTGTCCCCTACTCGTGACAGTTGCTCAGTCATTCCTATTTTGTATGAACTTGACCATTTTGAGGCGTATTGGTCAGGTATTTTCTAGAATGTCCTTCAGTTTGGGTCTTTTGATGTTTCTCTCATGATCGGTTTGAGGTTATGGGTTTGAGGAAAGAAAGAGCACAGAAGTGAAGTGTCCTTTTTGTGGTATCCTATCGGGGGAATGTACTAGCAACATGAGCCATCACTGATGATGTTAACCTTGATCACTTTTGTCAAGGTAGTGTCTGCCATGATTCTCCACTATAAAGTAATTATTATTTTTTTAAAGATTTAATTTATTTATTTTAGGGAGAGTGAGGACAGGCAGGGGGAGGGGCAAAGGGAGAGGGATAAAGAATCCCAAGCAGACCCCACGCCAAGCATGGAGCCTGACACGGGACCCAAACTTATGATCCCAAGATCATGACCTGAGCTGAAACCAAGAGTCAGACGATCAACTGACTGAGCCGCCCAGGTGCCCCAAGTGATTATTTTTCCTTTCCATACTCTGTTCTTTGGGAGGAGTCATTAAGTGTAGCTCACATCCAAGATAAGGTAAGTTATGCCCTACCTCCTGGAGGAGGAATACATACATATATTATTTGCAATTCTTCTATAAAGGAGATTTGTCTCTCCACCCCTATTTATTTATTTGTTCAAACATTTATACCTGTGTGGACTCATGGATATTTATTTTATACTTTGGGTTATAATTCAATACTATTTTATTTTGTTGATCAAATTTTTTTTACCTTTGGCCACTGGGGACCCTTTCAGTTGGCTTCTGTTCCCTTTAGCATGCCCACATCATTTTGCTTTTTGAATACTAATTCATTACTTTCTGACCCTACAGGATGCTCCAAGCTCAGCATGTATAATCTCTTCCCTTGCCCTAGAGTTAGCCATTTCTCCAAAGAGTTCTGGTGTTTTGTGTTGGAGATTATTTAAAAATCAAGATCTGGACTACCATGCCTTTTGAAAACACTGTTTTTCCATTGCTTATCTTGTATTCTAGGAACAAACCACAAAGGTCATCCTTGCCTATCATTCTTGTCCAAAGAGAAGTTATGACTTAAGAGAGTTTGTAAAGAATGCAAACTTTTGTTCTCCACTATTGGAAGTTGACTTGTAACTGACTCACTGGCCTGGTGGTGTTGGCATTAGCATTGCTGTGTGTTTACGTAATTTTGTTATGAAAAATATTTCAGGGCTTACTGTATGTATAATTAACACCCTTCATCTTACAGAGGAGCCAAATATAGCCCCAAGTATGAAGTACATACCCAAACACACACAGCAAAAGGAGTTAGTTCTTTATCTCTAGTAAATCAGATATTTTCCATGCTTAAACTCAGTGTGTGTTCACTCATACCTTTTAAATCAGTGAGACTCAACCCTGACTCCCTCTGGGGAAGATTTAAAAATCCCTATGCCCAGATCCCACTGTTAGAAATTCTGATTTAAAAATGATCCGGAGTAGTACCTACAACTAGGTTTTTCTTAAAGACTTACAGATGATACAATGAACAACCAGGGTTGAAAATTACTGTTTTAAATGAACAAACTCAAGCCTGCCAAGGTTCAGATATTGCAGATTATGTTTTTATTATTGTGATGTTTCTGAGTGATGTTTGGTTTATATTGTATAACTTGACGTCTCAGGTCCATCAGTTTAATTTGACAAACTTGTATATCATTTACTTTGTGCTTAACACAGGGATGGGCTCCCTGGGAGGGAAAGATTAAGAACATGAATCAGTTATAGTCTCTTCCATCCAAGAGCTTAAATTAATAGGGAGCATTGGTATGGATACAAATCAGTAGGCTATGAAGTGGAGACAGGTGAGTGCTTAAAGAAGCATGAACACCAGGGAAGGAAATGGGGGTTCAGAGGAGTAAGAAACAGGATCATGTTGACATAAATGGATAATTTTGTTCTTTAACTAAAGGAAATGGTCCCTTCCTTCTTTTATTGCCCTCCATGGATGTCCTTTGCCAAAACTGTAGCTATCCAGGGGAAGTCAGAAGTACTATTATTTTGGGTGAAAAGTCCGTTAGTATCATGCATTAGCTAACATGGTTATTGCCCTGGATTTGATTAAGCTCCCTCAAGCAGGATGCTAAGCAAACCATGTTAACAATGAATCCAGCTGTAAGAAAACTTATGTTATTTTTAGGCATCTTGACTGAAAATTGCTTTGTCCCATCACTGGGCAATGCTTTTATTACTGTTTTTACTGCTCGCAAATTAGATTGCATGTTGTAGAAATTATGCATAACTGTACTGTTTTTAATATTTGCTACTGTAATCATTTCTGTAATTATGATATGGAAGCTAGTGCTGCAAGCTGTTCCTGTGGATGGCTATTTCCCTGAGTTCTAATGATGATATCTACCGAAAATTTTATCTGCAAAGGCCCTGCTAGCAAGTGCCTCCCTGGTGATGTGAGACAGATAAGCTTTATCAGTTGCTGTTAATGAGCTTGATTTATGATGTTGGTGGTTTAATCTGACAAGTTATTTTGGGTTTTAGACATTTACATTCCAGCCTTTGGTATTTCCTCCCCCATCCTTTGGGGGAAAGAAAGAAACCTGTTAGAATCTAAAACCAACGGGGTAATATTATTCACACACCGCATTTTCTTGTAAAAACTCTCTCCTAGGTGCAACGTCAAGTTGTGTAATACATACTAAGAACAAGACACATGAAACTGTTAATTGAATAAAGGCGAATTATTAATCATGGAATGGCTTTTATATTTGCTCTGGGTGTTGCCTAAAATACCACAATCAGTGGGTCCATTACCAATTTTCTCAAAGTGAGGTGATGCCTCAGCAGCTGTTGCTGCCTGGGTTGAGCTTGTTGCTCATCATTAGTTTATTCTACCCGATTCATACTGTTGCCAGAAGATGCACATGTACACAGTGTAAGCGCATCCCAAAAGAGAAAAAATAATCCAACCTAGCCTTACCCATAAATAAGGAGAGCAGTGACCACATTGGTGTCATTTGTGGGTTCTCCAGTTGAGATCACTCTTCCCCAAACCTATCCTCCAAATACCAGCCCGAATACCATGCTGTCTGTCATTCTGCCATGTGATCTTTGGAAACAATTTTGCTCTCTTTACCAAACTGTTAAAAAAATTCTAGTTTTTTGGGAGACAACACATGAGGTTTTCACAGGTTTATATATATATTTTTTGCCCTCAATGAATTATGTCAACTCGGCCAAAAGGGAATGGACTACCTCCAGCTGTAGTGAATTCTTCTACTTTGAGCTGTCAAAGCAAGAGGCTAGAGAAAATTGGTAAGCATTCTGGACTTGAATTGGCATGAGACTACCAAATGGTATACATTTTTCTTCCAACTCTGAATTTCTGTCATTGCATCAGGCAAGGAAGCTCTCTGAACTTTTGCCTTACCTATAAAACTGACTGCTAGGATTTCTTCATTCTCTTCAGGCTTCTTAATGCAACTCTTATGGTATGAGAGAATAGGGTAGGCTAATATACAGGAGAGGACATGAGAAGAAGAAAAGAGAAAGGATCTTTGACGAATTGCTTTACTACCTTTATAAAGGAGATGTTGGTTTGATTTTTCCCTGTTTGGTAATAATTCACCTGGAGTCATTAGAGTGTGGATGGCTATGGAATCCCTGAACTCAAAAGGACACTTTCTCTGTCACCTGTTAGGCAATTTTGGAGGGTGGCATGCTATATGTCTTTGCCAACATTTGAAAGTCCTTTATATGAGATGGATATAATATTGACCCAGGGAAGTCACCTCTTGGTAAGTCCAGCTGAAGTTGGAAAAGTTTCCAAACTCTTATCCACCCTTCTTGCTACCTCTTCTTTTTTTTCCTAATTGCTCTTTTATCATAATCTGAACAGTGAGCTGCAACCCATTTTCTGATCTTTTCTGCTGTCTTCTCCATCCAATTTCCTATTTCCCTTTCCTCCTCTATGTCCTTTTCTATATATATATATATTTTTTTTTTTTGTACACAGCTCTCTGGTTAAGGAGTAGATCATGGCACCACAACGAAAGCACATAGCATTTTTCCCCTTGGGAATGATAAAGCCTGAGGTTCAATTGAAGGAAACATATTTTTTTGGTGGGATGCCATTTCCACCATTCTTCCCCTAGAACACCTTCCTTTCTTTGTATGTTTCTCTACACACAAAATCTTTCTTCTTTTTGATTCAGTAAAATGCTGATGAGGGTATTGACCCAACTAAAAGAGATAATTGGAGAAATTCATTTGAGCATTCACCTTCTAATTCTCGTTTGTGAGTACCCTGTTTATTAAGAAGAGCAGCATTCTTCTGGCCTCTTGATTTTGTATCACTAGTAATTTTCTCCCTCTGTCTAACTATACTAAAACTGAAAAATGTTTTATGAGTTAGATCACTAACAATGACATCATTCGAACACTGTCACCTAGGTAATGGAATAATTACCATAGCAACAGAGCCTTTATCTACTAGTAGCTATAAAATTTTGACAGATGGGAGAGACTGATTGAAGATTTAAAGCAGGACATAAATGTAACATTTCTTAGTGGCCAAAGTCATAGTAATATCTTAGAAATTGCTATCTTTTCATAAAGATAAATTGAATGTGGGGTGTATATATTTCTATTTACTTCTGAAGTTAATTTCACTTTTGGGTAAAAACATTTTCTTTGTAAAACTGAGATTGGATTATTAAATACAGGGACATTAACAGAATGTTTAAAAATTATGAAATTTTAGGAGAGTAATAGAAACATTACTATAAAATGATCTTACTAAATTGAGTGAACGTCTGCAGCTCTTGTAACTATAACCTCCATTTGATGAAAAATTCTATTAAATGATATTCTTCTTCATTTTTGACTTTACAAGTTTTGACTAACTTAAATCCTGGGTGTGTTTGTGTCTGCACATTTGTGCATTTGTGTGTGTGTGTGTGTGTGTGTGTGTGTGTGTGTGTGTGTGTGTTTATGTTTTCCTCTCCTTCATAGTTAAAATGAACTTAATGTACATTTTTTAGGTGACACATCATCATGTAGACAGTTTGAATTTACCACCTAAATAAAGGGGAGGCAGATCAAAAGGCCATTTAGGTATTTCTTACTCCTCTACCAAAAAATATATATATATATAAAACCAAATGTGGATAATCAACTTAGTTTCTCATTCTTAATTCACTCATCTCTGAGAAAATTATTATTTAGTTGGAGAAGTGGGCCCAGTAAATAGTCTTTTATTGGACCTGTTCAAACTTCCAAAAATACTACCAGTTTTATTACCAAAGAAGTACAGGGCATTAAGGGAGAGATTTGAACGAAAACAGAATGCTTATTTAATAATAATGTGTTTCTTGGCCTTTCCAGGGATTGAGGAGTAAATTCACCAATAGGATCTTTTAGGCTATAGAAATAGTCATTTTTATTAATAAATAATATGTATATGTACATTTTAATGTATTTATCAATGAAGGTCTTGAGAAAATCAGCATTAACATAATGTTTATAGACAACACGAATACTTTTAGGATTTTTCTTTTTTTGGCTCCTCGAACTCACTGGAATTTTTTTCTTAAGATTTTATTTATTTGTCAGAGAGAGAGAACACAAGTGGGTGGTGGCAGTCAGAGGGAGAGGGAGAAGCAGGCTCTCCTCTGAGCAGAGAGCTGGACTCGGGGCTGTATCCCAAGACCCTGGGATCATGACCTGAACCAAAGGCAGGTGCTTAACCAACTGAGCCACCCAGGTGCCCCTGTTTTTATTTTTTATTGATTTTTTTAATATTTTAGAATATTTTACTTATTTTGGAGGGATAGAGTGGGGGGAGGGGGAGAGGGGGAGAGAGAGAGAGAGAGAATCTCAAGCAGACTCCAGACTGAGCACAGAGCCCAATGTGGGGCTCAATCCCATGACCCTGACGTCACGACCTGAGCCAAAATCAAGAGATGCCTAACCAACTGAGCCAACCAAGCGCCCCTCACTTTTATTTTTGTATTTGCACAATCTCATCTTCTAGTTGTGATTAATGTGAGAATTGGGGTGAGTTAAAGGAGGAAATGATCATTTGAAACCCATCTGACCTACCCATCTCCAGAACTGAGGGAAACAATGGATAGCTAATGAGCTGATACATGATGGCATCCCCTCAGTAAGATGTGCAAATGGAATTCCCCTTAAGCTTATTTCATAGGTCAATAGGGAATATTAGAATTAGTTTCTTCTTTGTTTCAAGAAACCATTCCCTAAAGAAATTATGGAAGATAAAATTTTCCCAATTGAACTTGCTGTGGCTACAACTTTGGCAGAGATATTGCAGGTCCAGGAAGAGAAATGTACAGGTCCTAAGAGTCAGGGTCCCCAATGCAGAGGACTGGGGAGAGGAATTCCCAGGATGAAGGTAAAGAGAAGTCCCAGGATACCATTTGTGCACTGGACCTATAAAGCAACCAGACAAGATGGAACAGTGGGATAGAAGACTCTAGAAGTTATGATCCAAAAGAAAAAAAGAGATGTAGCAGAATTTAGAGATTACTTGATGTTTGGCCATATTAACGATAGTTTCAAAAGTTTTACCTCTGCAAAATTGATACAACTTTTTTGAGAAGACGAGAAAGGTGATATAAGTATATGGTACTGGGGAGTTTGTACAAGTTATCTCTAAATGTTGAAAATTGATGACTAAAATATTATCATAAGCTTATTTTTTTATTTCAAAGAGACAGGTCTCAGGTTCTTGAAAAAGACATTTTGGGGTTTTTACCCCAAAGAGAATTTACAGCTCAAAGGGGCAGGGAGAGAATTTATGATTGCACCTTTCACTTGATCTTAGCCAAAAGGCCGAGAAGCAATTATGATTGCACCTTTCTAAAGTAACTGCTCTAAGAAAAGGAAGGACAGAGGCCAATACTCAATAATAAACCTTTGTAAAGGATAGTTAGATGAGACTGAGAATAGAAAGAGGGAGAATTTCATTTTATCTGAGGCTAATCTAACATGAAACCAAAACAGAAAAGAACATACTAAAAAGGAAAATTCAGGCCAATATCATTCACAAATACTGAAGCAAAACTCCCAAATAAAATATTAGCTACTATATCTAGGAATACATTTGAAAACTATGTGGGTTTTATCCTGGAAATGAAGAGCTGAATTTATTTTTATTTTTATTTTTTATTTTTTTAAAGATTTTGTTTATTTTAGCCTGGTGATGGGTATTAAAGAGGGCATGTATTGAATGGAGCACTGGGTGTTATATGCAAACAATGAATCATAGAACACTATATCAAAAACTAATGATGTAATGTATGGTGATTAACATAACATAATAAAATAAAAGATTTTATTTATTTTATTTGACAGAGAGAACATGAGTAGGGGGAAGCAGCAGAAGGAGAGGGAGAAGCAGGCTCCCTGCTCAGCAGGGAGCTGATATGGGGCTCGATCCCAGGACCCTGGGATCATGACCTGAGCTGAAGGCAGACGCTTAACCAACTGAGCTACCCAGGTGCCCCAAAGAGTTGAATTTAGATTTAAGTATCTATTAATGTAATTTACCATATAAACAGATTAAAAGAGAAAATTGACATGATCATTGCAATATTTGCTAAAAAAAAAAGCATCCAATAGAATTCAACACCAATTAATGAGTAAAAAAGAAAAAATAAAGTTAGAAAGCTACCAAGAGAAATTTTCTTTTCCTAGTAAAGGGTATTTACAAACCCTGCAGCAAAATCATAATAATGTAAACATTAGAAGGATATCTATCATTAGCATCAAATAAATTATAAGAATAAATGTAAATAAAGATGCTCATGATATTTATGGAGAAAATTATAAAGCTTTATCGAAAGACATTAAAAATGACCTACATAAAAAAGAAATACCATGTTCATTAATAGTTTCAATATCATAGAGGTAGATTTTCTCTTTAATCTATATGTTCAATAAGAATCCAAAGAAATCCTGACAGGGATTTTAAGGAAATTGGACAAGCTGATTCTAAAATTAATATGGAAAAAAAAAAAAGTCAAGAATAACAAGACATTCCTGAAGAAGAACAGAGTAAGAGGACTTGTTTTATAATAAATCTTATTACAAACCTATTTTAATGAATAGAGGGGGTATCGATAGAAGGCCCAAAAGCATGTTCTCACATATGTGGAAACGTGATCTATGAAATAAGTGGCATTGCAGTTGAATGGAGAAAGGATTTTGGAAATCGTTGTAGAACAAAATAATACATAGAGGTAAAATAAAATTTGAGTCCGATTTTATATAATAACCAGAATCAGTTTAAAGTAATTGCATAGGGGCACCTGTTTGGCTCAGTCGGTTAAGCATCCAACTCTTGATTTTGGCTCAAGGCCTTGATCTCAGGATCATGCGATCGAGCTCTGCCTCTGCATTGGGCTCCGTGCTCAGTGTGGATTCTGCTTGTCCCCCTCCCTCTCCACCTCTCCTTGCTCTCTCACTCTCTCGCACTCTCGCTCTCTCAAATAAATAAATAAAATCTTTAAAAAAATTTAAAAAATTAAAGTGATTGCATAACCTAAACGTGAATCTTAGAATATAATTTAAGGAAATATCTTTGTCATTTGAGGGTTGAGAAGAATTTCTTAACGAAAACACACACACAAAAAAACTACAAACATAAATAAAAAGTGGTGAGTGTAAGTGTATTAATTATCTTAGTCCTTTATACACCCTTTAACAAGTAAAAAGAAAAGGTCTCCAGTTAGAAGAAGATATTTGTAAAACCTAATTATCAAATGACTGGAATACAGAATATATGATATGTTCCTCCAGATCAATGAGGAAAGGACTAAAAAAAAAACAAAGATGGGGAAGATAGATTTACATTTTCTTATAAAATTAAGCATATGCTTATCATATTACCATATGACTCCTTGGTACTTACTCATAAAAATGAAAAGTTAAGATCGCATACCAAAAACCTACAAGTGAATGTTCATAGCAGCTTTTTTTGAAATAGTCCAAAAGTAGAAACAATATGAATGCCTTCCAGTGGGTGATTGGATAAACAAAATATGGCATATCCATCCGGTGGAATACTACTCAACAATTAAGAGGAAAGAGTTGTTGATGTATGCAGTTACTTAGATGGAGCTCATGGGCATTATACAAATGAAAAAAAAATCTCAAAATGTTGCATACTATGTGCTTCAATTTTTGTAACATTCTCAAGATGGCAACATTACAGTGATGGAGAAAATATCATTGGTTTCCAGGTGTCAGGGTTTTTGAAGAGAGACTATAACTGCAAAGGCAGAGACTAAGGGAGTTTTTTTCGGGATGATCAAACAGTTCTCTACCCTTATTGTGGTAGTGATTAAACAGATCTTTATTTCATAGAACTACACACACACACACACACACAGTTAACGCATGGAAAAACAAATAAGATCTGAAGAAGGTATGTGGTATATTTAGTATGGCACTACCAGTATTCCAATCTTGATCATTGTTCTATGGTTATGGAGTATGTTATTGAAGGAAGCTGAGTAAAAGTCCTACAGCAGGAACTCTACATTATTTTTTGAACTTCTTTGTGAATCTGAAATTCTTTCTAAAGAAAAAGATAAAGAGAAGAGGGTATAGAAGCCAGCTTGAAACATCTCCTACTGGTCAAATTAGAACATCAGAATAAACAGTGATAGTAACAGAATATGTGTTCCAACAAACAGTAAGACAGAATTAGATGTGCAGTATTTATTGGGGGAAGTTCCTATGAAGGATAAAGAAGAGAGAGAGAGAGCAGAAATAGGCAGGAGAGCTTCGTATGCAATGGAAAACTGACTCCTATGAAGGAGAGATGGAAGGAAGGAGAAGGGAAGTTCTCAGATTACAGTGCAGCTCTGAGAAAGTCTTATCCAGGCTGATGTCTAGCCCAGGAGAAGATTGCATACTTACAGGAAGCTCGTATTGGGCATAAATGGCCCAACTGTAGCACCTCTGCCATGCCTCGCATTGACCAGGAACAGCACTCCCACGAGAGCATGGCTTTGTCATGAACATGCAAGGGATCTGAAGGTGCAGCAACAGGAGGCTGTCAGACATCCGCATCCTCAGAACAGATTCTTGTTAAATATCTGGTGCATTTCCATGATCACACAAAATAGAATTCACTGAATTAAAATGAGTCCATGAATCCATACTGGTAGAATTTTATAAATAGATAAATGAAGAAAAACTCTTTTATATAAAATGCCAATGGATAAATGGAGAAGAACGTCACCATTTAGCCACTATCATAGTAAAAATAGTAAAAACTGATGATTCAGGCAAGAACCATCAATGGATGCTAAAACTAATAACTAAAGGTTTGATGAGGAAAGAGCATATTTAAATAGCAACGCTGGTGGGAATGTAAATTGGTACAGCCACTACGGAAAATGGCATGGGGGTTCCTTAAAATATTAAAAAATAGAATTACCATATGATCCATCAGTCCCACTTCTAGACATATATTCAAAGCGAATAAGAACAGATTCTTGAAGAGGTATCTGAGCTCCCATATATAAACAGAATCTTACCCATGAGGAAGTACCTGCTGTGGACAACATGGATGGATCTTGAGGTTATTATACTAAGTGAAATAAGTCAGAGAAAGACAAATATGTATAGTATTACTTTTATGTGGAATCCAAAAAAGCCAAACTCAGAGAAAGAGAGACTAGAATTGTGGTTACCAGGAGCTGACAGATGGGAAAGAAGAGGACACATTAGTCAAAGAGTTTGCATTTCCAGTTCTATGAGTAAGTCCCGGGGACCTAGTGTACAACATAGTGATTATAGTTAATAATACTGTGTTACATACTTGAAAGTAGCTAAGAAGGTAGATTTTAATGTTCTTACTGCAAAAAAGAAATGGTAATTATTTAACATGATGCAGGTGTTAGCTAATACTATGGTGGTAATTTAATCATATTGCAATATATAAGCGTATCAAATCAACACATTGTAAACCTTAAACTTACACAATATGTCAATTATGTCTCAATAATGCTAGAAAGAAAGAAAAAAATTAAATTTTGTGTATTGGTTGATATTTTTTATAATGTATGAGATGATGGTAGTAAGTTTTTGTTTAAAATGATCATGATGGGTGAACCACAGGTATTCTACCACTCAGCAATATATAATACATTTTAAAAATTATAGTGTTTTGTTGCAGATAGAGACAGTTCTCTGTTCCAAGCAGATCATAGTGTATTTAAATTATAATTTGGACTCTTATTGTCAGTATCCCAATATATGTTGAACAAATTAAAATAACTAATACGAAAAAGGGCAGTTCGAACATCTAATATTAGAGCTATTATAAGGTTAATTACCTTCCCTGTGTTAAAAAATTCGCAATGGAAAAATACAGGTTTCTTCATAATAGACATAGAGTTTAATGCAACAGAGACGTAACAAAAGAAAAGAAAAAAGAAGTGTCAGCAGCTAGATGATGAATTTCATAGCCTCAGAATCTTTGCATTTCTGTGTTGGAGATTCCCCGATCCCTAAGTATTTCTATTTTAGAATAACATATCTAGCAAGCTGATGCTTTCTTTTCCAGTTACTTTCACAATTATAATCACATTTCATGCTCACTAAAGTGCTGTTAGAGTCTGAAGGCAAATTTAAGAGTTATGATGAAATGAGAGAATGAGAATGTTGTAGTGGGAAGGAACTTTTGGCACTATTACTTACTCAACTATTTTTTAGGTTATTTTTATGCAGTTATCACAATGAATAAAATGGTTGTAGGCAATATGAGCAGAAATGAAACCTTGAAATTAACTTAATCAAGCAGGCTATTTTATATTGCTGATTTGTATTTGCTTGAGCTTCTTGGGATCAGGTACAGTGAACATAAATAGGACCGTTCCTAGGAAGGAAAAATAAGGTTTGATTGTGACAGATGATACTGACCAATTCTCTATAGCTCTAAGTGCCTAGATGTGTAGGTTTATTGTAATGTGCTGCCTGTCTAACTGCTAGGACAGAAATAAATTATTGCATTTTTTTTTTTCAGAAAGCATGATTCACACTTGGCCAGTAAAAAGTAATCCTTCTGTTCTTTGAACTCCCATTGGCCCTTCTCTCTACTTTTCTTAGAATACCCCTCACTCTCTGATACTATTAGGATCTGATTTTATATGTTAGACTGTAAGGTTTTGATAGCAAGAAGAACATCTTTGCCCTCCTTGTACTCCACAGTACCTAGCACAAGGTCTTGTGAAAACAGGCATTTAGTCACAATTATTGAGCGAAACTACAGGACATGATAAACTGGCCCCCCAATGATCTCTTAGGCCATTCTGCCATACACTCTGTATGAATGGAGGAGGCCACTTCTAGCTTTGAGTCTCCAGTGTTTGTTCCCTAAGGCAAGCACTTGAACGGTCCACTGCCAGGCCTATGGAAATAATCTCATGGATATTCACATACCTGGGATGCATAAGTGCCAGTGACTAAAAATAAATCCAGATAACAAAACTGGAGATAATGATAGGGGATGCTTGATGTGAGAAATATCATAACCCACGTAGAAAAAAATGGGGGGGGGGAAGAGGCTAATTAAGGGATAATCTCAGTGTGTGACTGGCAGAAAGGTAGAAAAATATCCTCCCCATTCTATGATAATATGGGCTGTGAGCTTAGCCATAAGTCTTCAGAAAAGAGGACTGGGGTTCAGTGGTCTACTAGACAGATTTCATTTTTTCATGGCCTTTTTGAGTAAAAGACAAAAAGTTGTGAGCATAATTCCTTCGAATAGTACATAATTTATTGAGGGTAAAACAGTGAGATACCAAGGAAGAAGTGGGGTGGACAGTAGGCAAATTTCCTTCAGAAGAGTGCAGGATGGTACAATGTGTTATTTATAAAATGTTGTGTTGTCATATGAACAGACATCATCACATATGAAGAAAAATGACATTTAGTCATGATAACTCATCCTCTAAAAATGTAAATTGCAGAATTGCCATTCGGAAGTTCTGGTTGCAAAATAAGCACTTTCCCATTACTCTTTGATGTTCCACTAAAGGTCAGACATTCTTCATGTACATTGAAGGAATAACAGAAATGAGGGCCACTATTCCCTTGCATAAACACTTTTTTTTCCTACTGGACTGATCTGCTAATGCACCTCTACATGTCTGTCTTTTTCCTACTACTCTGTCTTTGGTCACACTAACCCCCCACAAGTGGAATGTTCTCTTTTCCCTTGCCTTTACTTAAACCTATAGCCATTTTTCATGATTGCAAATATTATCTACTTGAAGATATATATGTTTTTTATCTTTAAACATTTTTTTTTACTTGAATACATTCTTCATATCATTGCTTTGGTATTTATCAGTGAAATTTACTGTGAGTTGTAACTCCCTGTATTGTATTTCATTGTATTGTAATTTCTTTGTTTTACAATGGATCTCAAGTGTTTTGAGGGAAATGGATTGCCTTCTGACACATGCACATCAAGATTACAATCCCCTTCACTGTCCTGCTAAAGAATTGAAAAACAGGTTATTTCCAACATTTCTTTGCTAAGATTATTCTCATGAGACCTGATTGTCAGGAAGTCACCTCTTAACTGTAATTTTTCACATATGTAGTACTCAGCCAAGAGTTGATGGTTGCTTATAGGGAAACTGTAGATCTTTGGATCTGGTGAGGTTAGGGGCCAGAGCTACTGCTACCAATAGCTACTGGTCAATTGACCAGGCACCAAGGTTAAGTGCGTAGTGCAAGATCCTGGGTCTGCTTCTCCCCAGCATTGACAGTGTTCATACTGTGCACACAGTTAAATTAAAACCTTGAGAAAAAGCAAAAATGATAGTATGCTTTTAAGATATACTTATCTAAATGGGAAATGCAGTTATTATACACACACACACACATATATTTACATGCAGGGAAAAAAAGCTGCTGAGGAAGACAAGTAAGCTCCAAGAAGCTTGGTGAACAGTTTTGGCCTGACATTGGTGATTTATATAATTAATTATATGAATTATGTCCACCCCACTTCTTCCTTGGTATCTCACTGTTTTACCCTCTAAAAATCCTCCCCGTTCTATGATAATATGGGCTGTGAGCTTAGCCATGAGTCTTCAGAAAAGAGGACTTGGGTTTCAATGGTCTACTAGGCAGATTTCATTTTTTCATTGCCTTTTTGAGTAAAAGACAAAAAGTTGTGAGCATAATTCCTTCGAATAGTACATAATTTATTGAGGGTAAAACAGATACCAAGGAAGAAGCGGGGTGGACATAATTATAATTTATATAACTTATATAATTAATTATATAAATCACCAATGTCAGGCCAAAACTCATGATATCACACACACGTCTGCACTAACCCTAAAAACCTATTCACTAATTATATAATTAATTAATCCATTCTTTTTGTTTTCCGTTAAGTTGAATTCCCACCGTATGCCAGCTATTGAGCTAAACATAAATGCAATTAAATTTTGGAGTTAAGCTGCCAAAATTAGATTGTGTTTGTGTAATATCTAAACAATGTGGGTATTAGCAAGTTTCTTAAGTTTTTAAGTCTCAGTTTCCCTGTAAAATGGAAATATCCCAGTAATCCCAGTAATCAGCTCCTATGATTAATTGGAGCATGATACAAATTAATGTTTTTACTAGTGTGTGTTGTTTATAAGTACTTAATAAAATAGGTATTTTTATTATTATTACTAATGTTCTTATCATTGACTTGTACTTTGTTATTACTCCTACGATTATCATTAACTTGAATTTTCTGTAGATCTATCCATAAACTTCTCTAACAGCCAAGTTATTATTGGGGCCATATTACCAAAATTAAGTACTGAAGAGTTGAATATTGACCTTTCAGCAGTTTTAACTACAGTCTTTGTATCTTTGTTAGAATGCACATATTCAGTTGCATTAGATATAATGGATATTGTTCTGGTTATGTAGAAATAAATGAAGACTACACTTTAGATGAGAAAAGCCAAAGCTGTTAATTCAGAGTTTGCTATATAGCAAGGGAGTCAGCCACCACCGCTTGTGTTTTGGCAGAAACTCAGAGGCAGGCAGAGAAATGGGAAAGCTTTACAGTGACAAAAACAGGAAGGCTTCACATGTGCCCTGTTGGGAGGCTGTTGGAGTGGGGAAGCTGTGTGTGCACGAACTAAAAACAGGACATCCTATGTGAGTGGTGAGTGTACATACTTGGCTTCCTCTGGATGGTTCTCAATTTGAAGTTGGAACAAAGATTTGGAAGGTTGTCAAGTCATAGCCATTTGGGGCTGATTGTTGCAGGGGTTACTGTGTGACTTCCTGGATTGCTTCTAAAGATAGTAGTGTGACTTCCTACAAATCTCATTTATAGCAAGCTGGCTTCTTAGTCTGGTTATTGTAGATGACAGGTTGGGTTTGTGGACAGCTTGCTGTAAGTTGTGGGTCAGAGCTGTATTTTTATATATGGTCTCATCATCCATTTTCATATTCAGTCTCTCAAGAAGTGGAGAGTCCGGAGCTAGAGTACATACCTTACTAATATGTGACCTTAGGCAAACTGGTAAATCTCTTTATGCTTCAGTTACTTAACCTGTCAAATGGAATCAGAATAGTTATTAATATATGCAGTTATTTTAATAATTAAATGAGTTAACATATGTAGAGCCCTTAAAACAGTATCTAGCAAAAAGTACTAGATTTTATTCTATTATATAATCAGTAGAATAGAAGAACATCTCTTGGATGTTCATTCATAGGATATTAGATTTCTTCACCTGCCTCTTAAATTTTAATAATACCATTTTGCACCAATACAAGTTCTACTTTCACTTAAGGTGTACAGTATTATCGCAGGTAAATTCCCACCAAATAAAAAATATATATATTTCCTTAGAAGCTATGCCAATTGTCAACTCTTCACTATATTTTACCCTGTGACCTAGCAGTGCACCCTAGTGGGTGGAACATATTTCACTACCCCATCCATACTGGTCATACAACTTGCTTTTGCTAAAGAAATACTTGTGGACCTGATGTGAGCAGAGGCCTTAAGTGTATTTGCACAATTTGGCTTCCTCTCTTGTGTTCCTCTCATTGTCATGAGAAGATCATGTCCCTGAAAGCTACTATCCCTTTAGTCTGAGCCCCACAGCAAGTTAGGCAAGGCAGATCTGAACCCTCCGAGAACCCAGAGCCAAGCCCAGTCTACCCTGAAACAGGACACCTCCGCTGACCCTCAGATCTGTGAGAAAGATGAATGCTCACTGTTGTAAGCCAGGGGGTTCAGGGAGTAGTTTGTTATGTGGCATTACTACAACAATAACAGCCCAACGGGAGAGGAATGATAGGTTAAATCTTTCACTCACAGTTTTGTCATTACTGGATGAAATGAGCCTTTTGTCTCTTTAATGAGGGGGAGTCTTGAGGAATTGAGACAGAAAATTGTCATGTCTTGATAAAGTACAAGTGATTGTTAGAGTTGGGGTTCATGAGGCGCTGTCGTGTGATACGTTGCTCGCTGAGGCTAGTAGAGGATCCAGTGGTCTGAGGGCATTAGGGGCAAAGAGGGAGGAGTCACACTGAGAGAGAGTTTGAGCAAAAGGAAATAAGGGATGGAAGTCAATGTGTATTTCACTTCGTTGTTTTAAATAGGTAAAATGAAAGAGTTGTTTTATCTGCCCAAACTGAGTATTCCATAACAGCAGGGAGAAATCTGTACTTAGAAATAAAAATTACTCATGGGCAATAATAATAAATCAGAAAAACATACACTTTTGAAAAAAATCTCCAATCATTTTATGGAAGAAAGTCAACCAATTGTTTCATGCTGGTCATCAGCATTTCCTGCTGGTCATCGGCATTTCCTATTTATGAGACCACAAAAGCATTGTCTTCAGAAATCTGAACTGCTTTTGCAGTTCTGGCATTGGAATACATTTTAATTCCGTGCAACTCTACATGATTTTGTTTAGAATAACAACCTTTGAAGTGGATTGTCAGCATGGTGCAGCTAATTCCTTCTTATGTCTCTATGTCACATGTAGATGAAGTTTCTGAGTGAAGCATCAGAATATATACAGAGAAAAACATTATTTTCTTGGCAATGCAGAACCACTGCCTTATGTTCCAAACCAGACAAGGGGTGCAGTATTACTCATAATTATCTTTATTCATTAGAATTCTCTGAATTTCAGATAGTGGTCACATTTACCCAGTGGGCGGGCTTGGCTGTACTCCCACCAATCCCAGTGCAGTGTATTTCTCTTAACCATTGTTTTTATTTGGCAAAGCAATGGGCTCAATGAACTCACTGTCAGTACAGGGTAGGGCTTAAAATAAAATTTGCAGACAAAGGAACATTAATAAAAGTGAGAAAATGAAAAGGTATACTCCAATAAGGATTAGTCATAATTACAATAAAGTGAATTCATTTGTCACAAAGAAATCAAATGTTTTCTGTAATAATGGCTAGAAGTAGAAATACAATCACCAAAAGTGTACCAAAAATCTTCCATGTCTATATTAACCTCTCTTTAGCTTACCCTTTCTTTCCATCTGTCTTCAATGCTTCTTTGGAAAAGAATTTATAAACAAATCTACCTTGTGGTCTCAATGACAGATAACAGCTTGATATGTTGCTATTTGAGCTTTAGCAAAAATAATTATTTCTAATCACAGGGAATGAAGCTAAACTAGTGGTACGCCAGATAACTATGTAGAATTATTGAGTTGAATGTTCTTAGGTGAAAGGTTGGGGCAGAACAAAACTTCCTCTCATATTTTCAGTTAGTTCAAAGCTTGTTGCCCATACTGATTGTCATACCTGAGTACCATCGATAAGTATAATCCCTTTCATGACTTTCTCATAAAACATTGACAAAAGCACATAAAATCTGTATCTCAGATTTAGGTGTTTTAAGCAAAGCCACCTGATACTATTGAGCATACTTCCTCCCATCACCCCATATTCCATGTATGTGTGTATGCATGCGTGTGTGTGTGTGTGTGTGTGTGTAGGATCAGGTAAACCAGAAGTATAGGTACGTGTATTCTATATTCAGGGATACCCTGGTTGTTAGTTCCTGGTCACTACTTACCTTACATGATTGACCTGTAATTGATACTGTTCTTCTGTATGTTCTATAGTTTCAAAAGACTGTAGTCTTAGTAGTGGGATTCTATGCTAGTTTTATTTTCCTTTTCATAATATTTTTCCCTATTGCCTGCATTATTTTCACAAGTAAGAATATATTTTCAAACAGACAAAACAATAAACCTGTTTCTATATTTCTAACACTAACTTTTTAAAGACTGACAAAAGTAAAAAAAAAAAAAAAGATGTAATACTGGCCCTTAAATTCCACACACAGTCTCTGATGATGTATTTTTGTTTTTTATTTTATTCTAAGTTTTTATTTAAATTCCACTTAATTAATATACGGTGTAATATTAGTTTCAGGTGTAGAATTTCATGATTCAGCACTTACGTACAACACCGTGTGCTCATCACAAGTGCACTCCTTAATCCCCATCACCTATTTAACCTATCACCCCACCACCTCCCCTCTGTCTGATGATATATTTTTAAATCAAACTATGCTTTAAAAATTTGAATAACAGGGGTGCCTGGGTGGCTCAGTCACTTAAGTGTCTGCTTTAGGCTCAGGTCATGATCCGGGGGCGTCCTGGGAATGCCCTGCATCAGGCTCCCTGCTGGGTGGGGGAGTCTGCTTCCCTCTCCCTCTGCGTGCCCCTCCCCCTGCTTGTGCTCTCTCTCTCTCCAATAAATAAATAAAATCTTTAAACACATAATAAATATTTGAACAACAGAAATATACAAATAAAATGTAAAAATGTTCTACCATCACCTACCTCCAAAGATAACCACTGGTGTCACTACTTCTCATGTATATAAATCTAGAAAAATAATTTTATGTTTATTCCATTATATATGTGTATGTTCATGTATGGATTGTTTTTTCACTTCAAAGTACCCTAGAAATCTTTACATAAATGCACATAGGTATGTAATGTGTATTTTTTTCAAATGCAGTTTGTCATTGTACAGTATATCTCTTTTGATGGTCATTTAGGTTGTTTCTGATTTTTACCCATTATGGACATTTAGTTTGTTCTTGTTTCTTATATCCACAAACTGTGCTAAAATGAGTATCCCTGTTTATTTATTTTGGGATCATTTGTCAACCATATTGCACAGTCATCTTACTAGCTATGGGGCCCTGAGTTAAATGTATTGTATTAAAATATTTTATAGACGTTGCCAAGATGGCTTCTAAAATGGTTACTGCAATTTATACTGCCTCCAACAGTGCATACTTACCTATGTCCTGCCTAACACTGGCCTTATAAAGTTTTTAAATTTTTGACAGTTTTAAAGGTAGAAACTATCCCCACCTGTTTTTGAAGTTAACATGGTAGTTGAGCATATTCTTACGTTTATTGGCCTTTTGTATTTATTTTCAGTGAAATCAGTGGTCATTTGTCTTCATTCATAAATTGTGTCTTGTTCTTATTGATTTCTAAAAGTTATTTTCATTTTCGGGAAAAATAAGAAGGAAGAAAGGATGGAAGGAAGGAAGGAGGAAAGGAAAAAATTAACCCACCAAGATTATACTTTTCAAACACAGTATCTTACCACAAGCTAATATGCATAGTCGCTCCAGTTTAGACACATGTTTTGAATGTGTGCTACGTGAAAAACACATAGCTGGGTGTTACAGGGTAAGGGTAGGAAGGTAAGTCAGAGAACTATAGAAATCACAAGAGTGAGAATTTGTTTATTGCTTTAAAAAGCTGGGCCTCAGGAGCAATATGCCTGAGAATTTTATATATCCTTTGAGTATTGCATTCCTTTAGTAAAGAAATGATGACTTTCTCTTTGTGCTAGACTGTATTATTGTTCAAATTATTCACTGTCTCTCCCTGGGATGGTTGATAATTCCATCTCTCCTTGTCAGCTTGCTTGACCCTGTGACCTGCACCGCCTCACCCTGAAATAGTTAGGTTGATTTAGGGTGGTGCCAGTAGAAAAGAAGCAAAATCAGGTGGAAAAACAAAAACAGGGTACTATTCCTTCTTACTTGGTTTTATGCATTGGATAGAAGTTTTAGCTTAATAAAAATTCTGAAAATTTTCCAAACTGGATCTTTCAGACACAGTGTCTACCATCTGGGGCATTTCTTTGAAAACATCTGGATAGTGATTAAATATTGTAGCTTCCAAGTAAACATCTAGCATCATATATATGCAACCCTAAAGTAGAATTACAATCAATTTCAAAAGACAATAAAATTAACAATTCCCAGACAACAGTTGCTTAGGGTTATGAAAATAACTATAAATCTCATATTTTTTTACTTTAACTCAGATGTGGAATTTTGAAAGTATACATAATAACCAATCATCATATGCTTTGAGAAAATTTTTTCCTCAAATCATTGTTTCTTTTCTTAAGACTACAGTCAGTTTTTTGTTGTTGGTTTTGGTGTGTGTGTGTGTGTGTGTGTGTGTGTGTGTGTGTGTGTGTGTGTGTGTGTGTGTTGTTTTGTTAGGCATTTGATTCACTGCTTTGAGCTTTGTACAGGGGGTCAGGCTTTAAAAGTTGTATCCTGCTTGTGATCCCCAACTTCTATACTCTTTTCTTGCTTGCTTGCTTCCCTCCTTCCATAGTGTTAGTTGACAACCTACCATGTGCCATGTACTACACCAAGCATCAGGGATACAGCAGTGAACAGAACAGACAATGCCTCTGCTCTCTTGAAGCTTCCACTGTTGTGAGAAAGAAAAAAATGTACATACCAACATGTAACATCATGACAGATAGTAAGTCCAAAAAATATAAAGCTAAAGGGTAGGGGTGATGTGGCATATTTCAGTGGGGATATTGGAATTCCTCTCTGTGTGTCATGAATGAGGTGAGGAAGTGAGCTAAGCAAATTCATGAGGGCAAATTGGCACAGACAGAAGTAACAGCAATACCGAGGCCCTGAGGTCAAAGTATGCTTTACATGTTGGAGGAATCAAGGAAGCCATTGTTGCTTAAAGGAGAGTGAGTGAGTGTGAGATTGGAGGAGGTACAATCAAAAACAAGATTTGAGATCATAACACATAAAGCTTGTTTTGTTGAAATCATAAATCTTGTAGGACATGACAAGGGCCTGGATTTTCTAGGTGTGATGAGAAACCAATAAAAGGTTCTGAGCAGGAGTAATAACCCCTGACTTATTTTAAAATGCTAGATGTATGAATTCCTAGCCTCAGGACATGTGTCAGGTTACTTAATTGCTCTGGGTCTCAGTTTCTTTGTAGAAAAGGGTTAATTATAATAATTCTATAGGGATGTAAAGATTTTACAAAAGTGGGACTCCTGGGTGGCTCCGTTGTTTAAGTGTCTGCCTTGGGCTCAGGTCATGAACCCAGGGTCCCGGAAGCCAGCCCTGTGTCAAGCTCCCTGCTCAGCGGGGAGTCTATTTCTCCCTTTGCCTCTGCCCCTCTCCCCACTCCTGTGCTCGAAGCCTCCTGTGCTCTCTCCATTTCCCTCTCAAATAAATAAATAAAATCTTTAAAAAAAATCTTAAAAAAAATTACCTTTTGGAAATTGGAGGGGGAGACGAACCATGAGAGACTATGGACTCTGAGAAACAAACTGAGGTTCTAGGGGGAGAGGGGTAGGGGGGATGGGTTAGCTTGGTGATGGGTATTAAAGAGGGCACATTCTGCGTGGAGCACTGGGTGTTATAAGCAAACAATCATGGATCACTACATCAAAAACTAATGATGTAATGTAATGATTAACATAATATAAAAAAAACAAAAAACAAAAGTAATTTGCGAAAAGCTCTTAGCACAATGCCTGATACCTAGCAAATGCTCAATATTCTTTAGTTTCTGTTACTAGTATTGTTGCATAATCATCATTATTAGTAAGTGAGCCTATTAAAAAAGCCTCAAGAGGGAAAAATACAATCGTTAGAGGATGCAGGAATTTAAAGTATGTGAAGACTGAGAAACTGTTGGACTATATGATAGAAAGTAATTTCTAGTTGTTGAAATAAAAATTTCAAAAAGGGTGAAGACATTGGTCAAATTAAAATTTTGCTTTTGCATCTGATTTCATTTTTATTATAATTGCTTATCTTAAAAAAAAACACACTTTAGTAGTGCAAATCCAAGTGGAGTAATATGTGATCTTTGACATAACTTTCATAACTCATTTAGTAGTATTGTCTAATTGACTGCAGAAGTGTTAAAAATGGGAATATGTGTGAAGCAATTAACTAAAAATATGTGATTACTTGCTCTCACATGGTCCTGAAGTTAGTGTACTGAATCCTATTTTAGTTAGATATGCTTCTCTCACTTTATTTGTTAAATTTTTTATCAAAATAAATTTGATGATATAGTGTCAGTGAATTATGAAAATGGAATTTTCTTTATAGCCCCGTTGATAAAGACAGTTTTATTTATTGCTTTTTAAATTCAGATTCTAACATTTATTTTATGTTTGAAACTATAGATCAGCCAAGAGTAATAAATTTAGAGAATGCATACTACCACTGAATAATTTAGTGGGTTGAAAGCCTTTCCTCATTTTCCTATGAACGCCAATTAGAAAAAACTGGAATTCCTTTTTAGCTATCTTGTATATTATTATAATACTCTCTGGAGCCAAGCTGGGCTGTTAGTTGTCCATAGAAGTCTTACACAAAATTAAAATGTAAGTAGTTTCAAGTAGGATTATAATGCTTTTAAATATTTGGGTTTGATGACTTGGATTCAGGATGGGAGGTATGGGGGAGGTGGGAGGAGGAGAGAGCTTAGAAGTGCAGACTGATATGAAAGCCCATTAGCTAAAATTATCTTATAATAGGCTGAAAGAGGTTGCATACCCAGAGTCATTTGGCCAGCCCCTCATGCAGACAGTTTAAATGACCATTCGAAATGTTCAGAGGAACATGATCTCAGACAGAGAAGACTCTTACTTCCAGAGGCACCAGTTCCCAATGGAAAGCATGTGGAAAAATGAACAGTGTCTAACACCTAGCCAGAGTACGTCAGCATGTTTATTAATGAAGATATCTTTTAATACAGTGTTACTATAGTTATTTATACAGTTATTACTATAGTTATATAATTTAAACTATATTTACTATAGTTATTTGGTATGCTTATTACTAAGCATACCAAGGGAGGGTCGTGTTTACTATTTCCTTTATTTTTGAGATTTCCATATGAGGGAAATAGAAAGTTCAAGTCTAACTGACTTGTGTACACACACACACACACACACACACACGTCTACTCTCAGTATATGTAGGAACATGCATGCTTTTCCAGGTCTGCTCTTTAAGTGGGACGTAGCTGAAAGAACTCACTGTAGTAGTAGCGTTCAAATCCCACTCCTTCAAATATCTGAAATATATCTTCTGTTGAAATCGGCCTACATTTTGTTGAAGGGAATGCACAAAAGGCAGTGAATTGAAAGAATTGAAAGCTAATATTTGCTACACTAAAAGGATGTATATAGAAATCTCTCTCTCTACATATATGTTTATTTGATGTTTTTGTAGGAAAAAGCCGGAAAACTATATTTTTGAAAATAAAATATCATTTTTAACTCTTTCAGATTTATTGAGGTATTTTTTTAATATTCCAGTATAGTTAACATAGAGTGTAACATTAGTTTCAAATACACAATATAATGATTCAACACTTACACACATAAGTCACTGCTCATCACGGTAAGTGTACACTTAATCCCCTTCACGTTGTTCACCCATCCCCACCTACCTCCCCTCCAGTAACCATCAGAGTCTGTTTTTTGGTTTTTCTCTTTTTTCCTTGTTCATTTCTTTTGTTTCTTAAATTCCACAAATGAGTGAAATCATATGGTATTTGTCTTTCTCTGACTTATTTAACTTAGCATTATTCTCTCTGGATCCCTCCATGTTGTTGCAAATGGCAAGAGTTCATTCTTTTTTAGGGCTAAAATTCCATTGTATATCTTTACCACTTTATCCATTCAAATATCAGTGGTCACTTGGGTTGCTTCCATAATGTGGCTAATGGTGAGTAATGCTTCAATAAACATAGGGTGCATGTATCTTTTCAAATTAGTGTTTTTGTATTCTTCAGGTAAATACCCAGTAGTGGAATTACTGGATCGTATGGTAATATTTTTAGTTTTTTGAGGAAGATGCACACTTGTTTTCCACAGTGTCTGCACTAGTTTGCATTCCCACCAACAGTGCAAGGGTTTCTTTCTTCTCCACATCTTCTCCAACACTTGCTGTTTCTTGCATTTTTCACTGTAGCCATTCTGACATGTGAAGGGATATCTCCTTGTAGTTTTAATTTGCATTTTCCTGATGATGAGTGATGCTGAGCATCTTTTCATGTGTCTGTTGGCCACCTGAATGACTTTTTTGGAGAAATGTCTGTTCATATCTTCTGTCCATTTTTAATTGGATTATTTGGGTTTTTTGTTTTTTTGGGTTTTTTTGGTGGTGAGTTGTATAAATTCTTTATATATTTTGGATACTAACCCTTTATTGGATATGTCATTTGTAAATATCTTCTCCCATTCAGTAGGCTGTCCTTTAGTTTTGTTGGTTATTTCCTGTACTATGTAGAAGATTTTTATTTTGATGTAGCCCCAATAGTTTATTTTTGCTTTTGTTTCCCTTTCTTTAGGAGACATATCTAGAACAATGTTGCTATAGCCCATGTCAAAGAAATTACTGCCTGTGCTGTGTTCTAGAATTTTTATGGCTTCAGGTCTCATATCTAAATCCTTAATCCATTTTGAGTTTATTTTTGTATATGATACAAGAAAGTGCTCCAGTTTTTTTTTTTTTTGCATGTATCTGTTCAGTTTTTCCCAATACCATTTGTTGAAGAGACTGTTTTTTCCATTGCATATTCTTATCTCCTTTGTCAAAGATTAATTGACCATATAATTGTGGATATTTCTGGGCTCTCTATCCTGTTCCATTAATCTATGTGTCTATTTTTATGTCAGTACTATACTGTTTTGATTACTAAAACTTTGTAGCATATCTTGAAATATGGGATGTGGTATCTCCCGTTTTGTTCTTCTTTTTCAAGATTGCTTTGGCTGTTTGGGGACTCATGCTTCTATACAAATTTTAGAATTATTCTAGTTCTGTGAAAAATTCTGTTGGTATTTTGATAGGCATTGCATTAAATCCATACACTGCTTTGGGTAGGATGGACATTTTAACAAAACTTGTTCTTCCAATCCATGATCATGATATATCTTTCCATTTGTTTGCATCCTCTTCAATTTGTTTCATTAATGTTTCATAGTGTTCAGAGTATAGGTCTTTCACCTCTTTGGTTAAATTTATTCCTGGTTATTTTATTATTTTGGGTGCAATTGCAAATGGGATTGTTTTCTTAATTTCTCTTTCTGCTACTTCATTATTAGTGTATAGAAATGCAATGATTTCCGTATATTGATTTTTGTATCCTGTGACCTGAGTTCATTTATCAGTTCTAGTATTTTCTTGGAGCCTTGAGGGATTTCTATATGTAGTCTCATGTCATCTGCAAATAGTGACTTTTATTCCTTTTTCTTGTCTGATTGCTGTGGCTAGGACTTTCAGAAGTATGTTGAATAAAGGTGGTGAGAGTGGACATCCTTGTCTTGTTCCTAACCTTAGGGAGAAAACTTAGTTTTCCCCATTGAGTATGATATTTGCTGTGGGTTATTAATCTATGGTGGTTTTCATTATGTTGAGGTATGTTCCCTCTAAACCTACTTTATTGAAGGTTTTTTCATGAATGGATGTTGTACTGTGTCACATGCTTTTCCTGCATCTATTGAAATAACTGTATGGTTTTTATCCTTTCTCTGATGTGATGTATCACATTGATTGATAGGCAAATATTGAAGTACCATTGCATTCCAGCAACAAATTCCATTTGATCATGGTGAATGATTTTTTTAAGGTATTGTTGGATTCAGTTTGCTAATATTTTGTTAAGGATTTTTGCAACTACGTTCATCAGAGATACTGACCTGTAGTTCTTTTTTTTTTTTTTTTGGTAGTATCTTTATCTGATTTTGGTATCAGGGTAATGCTGGTCTCATACAATGAATTTGGAAGCATTCCTTCCTCTTTTATTTTTTTGGAATAGTTTGAGAAGAATAGGTATTAACTTTTCTTTAAATGTTTGTTAGAGTTTACCTGTGAAGCCTTCTGGTCCTGTACTTTCTGTTGGGAGTTTTTTATTTATTGATTTAATTTCCTTGCTGGTAATCGGTCTGTTCAAATTTTCTATTTCTTCCTGATTTGGTTTTGGGGATGTTTCTAGGAATTTATCCATTTCTTCTAGGTTGTCTGATTTGTTGGCATATAATTTTTCATTATTTTCTTACAATCCTTTATATTTCTGTGATACCAGTTGTTATTTCTCCTTTTATTATTGATTTTGAGTCTTTTTTTTTTTTTTTGATGTCTTTTTAAAGAACCAGCTTTTTAACTTGGTTGGTCTTTTTAAAGAATCAGCTCCTGGTTTCACTGATCAATTCTATTGTTTTTTTTTTTTTTTTTTTTTTTGTCTGGTTGGTTGGTTGTTTTAGTTTCTGTTTTGTCTGTTTCCCGCTCTAATCTTTGCTATTTCGTTCCTTCCACTGGTTTGGGGTTTTGTTTGTTCTTCTTTTTCTGCTCCTTTAGGTGTAAGGTTAGCTTGTTTATTTGAGATTTTTCTTAGTCTTTGAGATAGGCTTTAAATAGCTTTAACTTCCCTCTTAGAACTGCTTTTGCTGTATCCCAAAGATTTTGGACTGTTGTGTTTTAACTTTCATTTGTTTCCATGTATTTTTTTTTTTTATTTCCTCTTTGATTTCTTGGTTGACCCATCCATTGTTTAATATCATGTTATTTAACCTTCATGTATTTCTGTTCTTTCCAGAATTTTCTTGTGACTGATTTCTAGTTTCACAGTGTTGGAAATGATGCACAGTATGACCTCAGTCTTTTTGAATTTGTTGAGACTTGTTTTGTGACCTCATATGTGATCTATTCTGGAGAATGTTCTATGTGTACTTGAAAACAATGTGTAATCTGTTTTAGGATTGAATGTTTTGGATATATGTGCTAGATCCATCTGGTCCAATATGTCATTCAAAACTACTGTTTCCTTGCTGATTTGTTAGATAATCGTCCCCTACTATTTTTGTTATTGCTATCAATTACTTCCTCTGTGTTTGTTAGTAGCTGCTCCCACGTTGAGTGCATATCTATAATTCTTAGTTCTTCTTGCTGGATTGTTACTTTTATGATTATATAGCACCCTTCTTTGTCTCTTGTTATAAACTTTGTTTTAAAATCCATTTTATCTGATATAAGTATTGCCACCTCAGCTTTATTTTCACTTCCACTTGCATGATAAATGCTTTTCCATCCCTTCACTTTCAATCTGCATGTGTCTTTAGTTCTGAAATGAGTCCCTTGTAGGTAACATTTAAATGGATCTTGCTTTTTTATTCATCCAGTCACACTGTGTCTTTTAATTGGAGTATTTATTCCATTTATATTCAAAGTAATTATTGATAGGTATGTGCTTATTGCCATTTTGTTACTTGTTTATGGTTGCTTTTGTAGTTCTTCTTTGCTCCCTTCTTGTCTTGCTCTTCTGCCCCATGATTTGCTGACTTTCTTTAGTGATATACTTGGATTCCTTCTTCTTTATTTTTTGCATATCTATGAACGGTTTTTGATTTGTGGTTACCATTAGGTTTGTATATAACATCTTGCACATAAAGCATTCTATATTAAGCTGATGGTCACTTAAGTTTGAACCATTCTTTGCTCCCCCCGCCCTGTATTAGGTATATGGTGTCATAATTAACATCCTTTAATTTTGTGAAAATTTGACTGATTTTTATAGATGTACTTAATATTACTGCTTTTGTCCTTCCTACTTTTTTTTTAAAAGATTTTATTTATTTATTTGTCAGAGAGAGAGTGTGCACAAGCAGGGGGAGCAGCAGGCAGAGGGAGAGGGAGAAACCAGGCCCCTGGGGTCATGACCTGAGCCAAAGGTAGATGCCTAACCAACTGAGCCACCCAGGCATCCCCGTGCTTCCTACTTTTTATACTCCATCTTATAGTCTTCCCTTTCCACTCAAAGAGTCCCCTTTAACATTTCCTTTAGGGCTGGTTTAGTGGTCATGAATTCCTTCAACTTTTGTTTGAGAAATTATCTTTTCTTCTGTTCTGAATGATAGCCTTGCTGGACAGAATATTCTTGGCTTCAGGTTTTTTTGTTTTTTGTTTTATTCTTTCAGTACGTTGAATGTGTCATTCCACTCTCTTCTGGCCTGCAAAATTTCTGTTGAAGAATCAGCTAATAACCTTTTGGGGTTTCCCTTGTTTGCAACTATTTTCTTGTCTCCTGCTGTTTTAAAAATTTTTTCTTTATCACTACTTTTTGGCTTTTTAATTATTATGTGTCTTGGTGTGGACCTCCTTGGGTTGATTTTCTTAGGGGCTTTCTGTGCCTCCTGGATATGAATTTCTGTTTCGAGGAAGTTTTCAGCTATTATTACTGTAAATAAATTTTCTGTCTCCTTTTCTCTTTCTTCTCCTTCTGAGATCCGTATAATGTGAATGTTGTTATGCTTGATGGTGTTGCTGAGTTCCCGAAGTCTATTTTTATTTATTATTTTTTTCTCTTGTTCAGCTTAAATGCTTTCCATTACTTCATCCTCCAAATTGCTGATAGGTTCTTCTGTTTCCTCTAGTCTACTATTTTTTCCATCTAGTGTTTTTTTAATTTCAGTTATTGTGTTCTTCATCTCTGATTTTTTTTTATATATATTTTCATTCTCTTTATTTGTCTCACTGATATCCTCCACTCTTTTATCAGGTCCAGTGTGTATCTTTATGGTCAATACTTTAAATTCTCTCTAAGGTACATTACTTATCTCTGTTTTTGCCTAGGTCTCTTGCTTTGAATTTGTGCTGTTCTTTCATTTGGGACGTATTCCTCTGTCTCCTCATTTTGTCTGTCTGTTTCTACGTGTTAGGGAAGTCAGCTATGTCTCCTGCTGTTGAAAATAGTGGCCTTATAAAGAAGAAGTCCTGTAGTGCCCTGCAGTGCAATGTCCTGTGTTCACCCGAACCTGGTGCTTCAAGTTTGTATCCCATGTGCATTGCATGTGCCCTACTGTTGTGGCTGAGCCACATTTGCCTCCAGTCCGGTTGTCTGCAATGGTTCTCTTTTCCTATTGTGGGCAGGGTTTGGTCCCTGTGTTGTTAGTGGGCCAGTCTGGGGCCAACCTGTGGTTGAGCTGAGTCAGACCAGGCATTTGCCAGAGATGTGGTAGCAACTAACTGCTGGGTACTTTCCCTGTGTTGTCCTAAGAAGCTTTTGTTGGTGGTTGATCCCTGCAGTCAAACCCAACGTCTGCCACCAGCACACTGCTGGGGCTGCAGGAGGACTGGTACACGTAGTTATCTTACCCTGTGTCATAGGCAAGAGTAACTTGGGAGTGGTGCTGTTTCCTGTTGGAGCTGCTTGTACCCTGCCAGACTGTGGCACTGCTTGAAATGGGCTCTGGCCAAAAGCATATTAAAAGAGGCAGGTCCCCAGGAGAACTTGGGGGCAGGGCTGGCATTGTTAACGAGGTTTTTGCAGGTCTGTTGTGGGATGGGCCCTAGAGCCAACGCCTGGCTGGAGGGGCTGTGTCTATAAGAGAATGCACGGGCAAGGTTGCTATTAGCAAGTTAGGTAGTCAGTGTTGGAGCTGTGCTTGTTCCCACAGATGTCCATGTGTCTAGGCTCAGGGGCAGGGGAGGGAAATGGCCCTGCAAGCTCTTTTCTCCTTGGAGAAGTCTCCCAAGCACCCCTGCCCTTCCAGAATAAGCTCGGGTATTATTAAACAAACCTCCCTCCTGTATAACCCAGGTGTTTTTCAAACTCCTACTTTTATGCTATATCTCAGTGATACTGCTTGTCATGCTGTCTCTTTAAGGACAGGAACTCGGTTTCCTATCTTTCTTTGGCACGCCAAGCCAAGCCTGCTGATTTTTAAAATTACAGGTGTTAAGCCCTGCTGATTGTTGGGCCCCTCTGGTTTTCAAAGCCAAATGTTACGGCAATTTGTCTTCCTTGTGTGGCTCCTCCATGCCTGGTGTCCCTAGTGTGGGGGTCTGTTTCTTTCCGCTCTCACCACCACAAAGCCCTTGTTCCTGTGGATAGTCCTATAGGTCCATCTAGCTCCTGACCACGTCTCTGCCCTTCCTACTTCCTTGATGTGGCCTCTTCTCTACCTTTAGATTTGGAGAGTCTGCTGACTCTCACATTGATATGGGTGTTACCTAGTTGTATCTGTGGGAATAGATGAGCCTAGGGTCCTTCTACTCCACCAATTTTCCCAGAAGTCTGGATTTACTGAGGAATTAATTAAAAATATTGTAAGATATTTCAAGGGTACTTCAAGATATTTGATAATTTGTATACATTGTGAAAAGATTCCTTTCATCTAGTTAATTGAAAAACTTCAATAAATTTCTGTTTACATAAACTTATGTACAACAGAAGTGACTCCCTTCAGTAAGGTTGCTGAAGAATAATGATGATAACTTTGAGACATTTGAGAAGCAGGCAAAAGGAACAGGCATTAAAACCTGGAGTGGAGGGGTAGGAAGGGAACCTTCCCATTTTCAGGGGAGGCTGCTTTCCTCTTTTCTCAGAAAGCTTATAGGTTAAATTCCCCAGAAATCAAGAACTATACATATATCATTTCAAGGTACCATGAATACCCTTAAAATCTTTATTCACCATTAAAAGATTTATTACTAAGGGAGACCCATAGGTGGAAACTAGAAATAGAACTCATTTCCTTATTTTCATAGGAGTATAAAAATTGTTTCTGTCGGGATGCAGTGATGTTGCAGAAACTTACGTTGAAGAGAACTAAAGTGATAGACTGAAGAAACCATATTACAATAAGCAAGACCAGGACCTAGCAGGTTTTTAAAAATCTGTTTAATAACTAATCTTCACTGAGTCCGTTAGGTGTGTATGAAGGCATTGGAAGCTTAGTGTAGTAAGTATTGATTATCATATCAGGACATCCTTAAATATTCTTTGAGAATCCTTTTTGAGCAACAATAAAATAAATTTTTATGTTACTTTTGTTGAATGAAATTTGCCCGTTTTCCACTTGAGGCTTTGCCATTGAATTGCAGGTACATTTGTGAGATAATTTACAATGATTGATTTAGCAAGATTGATGTCCCAACACCAAATATATTAAACCTGTAATTGCCTTTGCATGCAGAAAAACATACTGTCTCATACGTATCATGAGGTTCATTTCGAAATTAACACACTATTTTATCATCAATATATGGTTTATCTTAGACCACAGGCTTTTCATATTAAAGCACTAAAACCTTTACTGACAATTCTGTGTAAAACATTAAAAGCAAGCCTACATACTCAGAGCAAAGATAAAATAAAACCCACAAAATTTATTTGATCCATATTGTCTTAACTTTATTATGTTCCTTCTCTATCTTCTCCCTCAACTAAATTCCTGTAAGCCATCGACCTAGTCTTTTACTTCCTACTGATGTTCTCAGTTGTTGATGCTAACCCAAGGAGTTTTTTAAAATTTATAGTTATGCTTCTTCCTATGGTAAGGCTGCTAAATGGACCTGCTAAATTCTTTAATTCAAAGGAACACATGCTCAACTACTCCACTCTCTTTGTGAATTGAATGTTAAGAATATTTGAGTTAAGTAGAAAACATTAGTTATCAGTCTGATTTTATAGTTAGCTTATAGAGACTTAGGCCAAGAAATCCATTGCTTGAATGCCTTCTGTGAAGAGGCGTAGAATTTGAAATATTTATACTCAAGGTGAATTTGTTATCTTTAAAATGTTAAAATCAATAATCTGAAATGGATACAAAATTAAAAACACAGTAGAAAAATCTTGTGAGATCCTTACTTAAAAATATTTTTCATAATGTAAAAAAATACTTACTTTCTTGCTTCCTGATTTTCTACCTTTTTCCTAAATATCCTTCCTTGTTAAAAATCCCACACTGGGATCTTGAAGAAATTGATAGTGTTGTCATATTAGTTGGTATTTTTGGATGTCAGCTTTAATTGGTTAGAAAACTAACTTCCGGAACATTGCCTTCTGAGATTTAATAACTACTTTCAGTGCTGTGACAACTGTTATGTCCTAAGCCTTTTATGTGAGTATAGAAATGTACAGTCTTAAGTTGCTCACAGTTGCAAAATTGAGCAAATGTTTAATTAATTACTAGTGGAGGTGGGACCAACCTAAGGAAATCTATTTTATGCAAAGATAAACTTATATAAAATGTGTGAACAAAGGTTAGGCATTTATAGTAGGATAGGATTTTAACTTTGTAAAATGATACACCCTATAATTTCATTAAAATATGATGGTTTCTTAAATGTGCCTGAAGGTTATGCAACATGCAAAAATTTCAAAAGCAATAACTAAGGAAAGTATAATACCTACTCATTCATTTTTATAAAGATTTGGAGTTTAATTACTAATTAGATGGGTGGTCAGGAAGTACTAAAGTACAAAACACCTTCCCCCCGCCCTGGCCATCATGTGATTGTTTAGGCAGTGGCACACTCTTCTGGGTATCTAACTTCCATATTTTATTTTATTACATAGAATATGTATTTTGAACACCCAAACCAATACACATATGTAATGTTTGGAATATAAGAGAAAAAACTGTAAAAAGCCATTTGATTTTAACATGGTTTTATTTTCTTTTGTCACCATGTCCCTAACTTGTATAGTTTTGCCTTTTTGTTCTTTTTGGTCAATGGATTTAGGTAATTCGGTATCTGTGATAATATGATTTCATATTCTTTCAGAAATTCGCGATTCTTTTCTCATCACTGGCACTGCCTTTTCTTTCAAAGTAAAATCCATCTGACACGCGGTGCCTTGCCTTGTAGCTCTGGCAACATTGACCTACTCCTCTGACTTCATAAATTTCCATGTGGATCTTCACTGCAAGCATTTCTTTATTCAAACATTTTTTTCCTCCCGGGAATACACTCACCAAATACCTTTAAGTTGGCCTTCAATTCCTCATTACTTCAGACTCAACTTGTACATCTTAAATGCGCAGATCTCTGTGCTTCCAATTGAATTACTAGGTACAGATACCAAAAAATACTTATCTATGTATTTCCTGGGCTAATAACAGTACCAAAGACCATATAGACACCCAGTGTTTTTTTTTTTCCTTTTTTTAAATTGTTATGGCTTTAAATTCATGATTCTTTTCTTGAAGGTGATATTGGGTTAACATTCAGTTTTCCTATATGAGTAAAATACATTAGTTACTAACCCAAAAAGGCAGTTTTTCAAAAATGAAGATTTTTTGAAAAAATATTTTTTCTCTATCATGTGATTCCTTGAGTAGTCCATTTTTTTCGCTTATTTGATTTTCCATATTAGTATTTAATATATTAGATGAGACAATCTGCTTGAAGTTCTGAGAGTTTCTGTCTTATTAAAAATTCAGAGCACAGACTCCCATTTATATGCCCATTAAATAAGATACACATTTTTGCTTTCACTTCACCTGGAACTAAGAATAGTACATTAACTGAACTCTAAATATGAGCATCACTGTTTTCCAGACCTTTCATTAATTTGTTTATCTGACCATACCCAACCAATGACAACATTTAAAAAATAAGTTAGTTACATTAATCTTTATTTTTTTCAACTTAAATTACTGTGGAATTTTAAAAACATAGACAAAAATAAATTAGTACAACTAACCCTTATATATCCATAACTCAGATTCAACAGTTATTAAGATTTTGCCTTATTTTCTTCATTTGTCCTTTTTTCTTTTGTAAAGTCCAGATTCATGACATTTCTCCATACATTCTTCAGCATGCATCTATAAGGATATTTTCTTATATATCTTAAGATATATAAGAAACTTAAGACTGTACATTTCTATACTCAAATAAAAGGCTTAGGATATAAAAGTTGTCACAGCACTGAAAGTAGTTATTAAATCTCAGAAGGCAATGTTCCAGAAGTTAGTTTTCTAACCAACCATATTTCTAAAAATGACAATGCCATTGTCAAACATAAAAAATTTCTTAACTTCTTAATATCAATATGTAATTCATGGTCATATTTCTAAAATATTTTTTAAAACAGTGTATATTATTGTTGGTTTGTTCCAATACAATGAAAACAGTGTTCACACTTTAGAGTGTCATGTCTTAAGATTTCTTAATCAAAATCTTGTGCCTCCCTCTTTCTTTCTTCCCATGTTATTGACTTTTCACAGAGCTGAATCAGTTCCCCTATTTGAGTGCCTGCTATTTAGATTTGTCTGTTAAATTCCTTGCAGTGTGGTTTAATTTGTTTCTCTGTTCTTTAAATATCCTGTAAATAGAAGTTAATGATACAATCTTGATTACATTCAAGTTTCCTTTTTTTTTTTTTTTTTTGGTCAAGAATGATGATATGTTCTTCATGTTGTCTCCTATAAAGAGAAAAGCAATGTCTGTTGTCCCACTTTCAGTGATGCTAAGAATGATCAGTGGATTCAGGTGGTGGTAGACTGATCCTACCATTATGAGGTTCACTATTAAATTTCTCATATTTTTTCATCCATTGATAATGATGGTCTGAATCAATTATTTCATTAGAAGTTGAAAACTAGTGTTTTCTAGGTTTTTTTTTTATTTTATTTATTTGGGAGAGAGGGAGGGAGGAAGAGGGCAAGCATGAGTTGGGAGGAGGGTGGGGCAGAGGGAGAAGCAGACTCCCCACTGAGCAGGGAGCCTGATGCAGGGCTCAATCCCATCCCAGGATCCTGAGATCATGACCTGAGCTGAAGAGAGCCCTTCAAACCACTGAGCCGCCCAGGCGCCCCTTTAGGTTTTTTTTTTTTTTTTTTTTTTTTTTTCAATTCTTTACACAGTATCCCCCTCCCCACCCACACATAGAGAGTCCCTCATTGGCTTGGGCTTTTTGGTTACTAAGAAATAGAGTTTATAGTGAAAAGACAGCATAAATATTTAAACCTTTCCTTTTGTCAATTTTCTGATTAAAGGACCGATGTCCTAGTTGCTTCCAATGTATCCTTAGTGGTTTGGTTTTCTATTTTGTCTTCCCTGTCCCCTTATATAATATTATAAACACATGAATTTTCATATATTCAATCTGTTACAATTAATTAAATTCATTATTCTTTTTCATGTGCAAATTGTCTCAAACTTGGCCAAGAGATTCCCTCTATATTTGTTCTTGTATCCCTTTGGCAGAATCCATTTATCTTTGATAGTTTTCTTGTATTGTGTTGCAACTAGATATTTCAATCTCACTTTGTGTATTTTTCACTGCAGATATGGAATCTTTCCAGGAATTACTCCAAGGAGCTCTGGCTTCTAATGGTAATTAAAGACCACAATCTGGGCACTAAGATGTGCTCATTGTTATTGTGGTAGCTGTCATAAGTATTTTTGAGAAAGAAAAAATATCAAGAGTTCATACTTTCCCATTCAAATTTAATATTACAGTACATTTTTAAAAAGATTTATTTATTTATTTGACGGAGAAAGAGAGAGCAAGTGGGGGAAGGGGCAGAGGGAGAGAGAGAATCTGAGTAGACTCCCCCACACACACTGGGGGTGGGGGGGAAGCATGACTCAGGGCTTGATCCCAGGACCCTGATCCCATGACCTGAGCCAAAATCAAGAGTTGGATGCTTAACCAACTGAGCCACCCAGGTGCCCCAATATTACAGTACTTTTTATTCAACATTGTGATTTTACAATTGTATCGCTTTTCTTCTAAGCTGAAGTTTGTTTCTCAAAACAAATTTTTTTGCATTAATCTATACATATATAAAGTAGTTTCAGAATTATAATATCAATATTATCACTCTCCATTAGACTACTAACTGAAGTCCCAAGATTTCTTTGTAGTTCTATTTGTCCTTAGAATATTTTCTACTAAGTCTGTACAGTCAAAATAATGTATTCTAAAGTTATTATCTTTTTAATTCTTTCCTTGAGCTGCTTGGCCATCTCAGTAGAGCATGTGACTCTTAATCTCAGGGCTATGAGTTCAAGCCCCATGTTAATCATGGAATCTACTTTAAAAAAAAAAGTCTTTGTGTGGTTTATAAGAATTAAAATCTTCGGTTTGGTTTTGAATTTTTAGATTTTATTTCCAAATTTTTAGTAGATTTTAGGTGTTATAAAACACGAATGCAAAACTATATAACAAGTTTTATTTTTTGAAACTTACTTTTTTTTACTTGTCCCTTTCTACCATCTTTCCTCCTACTCTATAGGTTAACATTCATACTAATTTTTCATTTATGATTTTAATATTAGTTTCTGTAAAACTATGCTTATATATTTATATGTAACTTATTTCTTTCACCAGAGGTAGCATATTTCATACACTATTCTATGCTTTGCTCTTCTCAATTAATGGTATATAATAAAGATCACTCTGTGCATAGAGATATTCATTTCTGTATATTTCATTCCTGTTGCATAGTGTTTCACTGTGTTAATGAACATTCATTTATTTGTTCAGTCATTGTCCAGTTCATGCATATTTGGGTTGTTTCCAATCTTCCAGTCTTACAAGTAATGGCAAAATAAAATACTTGAACATGAGTCTTTTCATAGATTCCCTAGTATATCTTGGTATAAGTACTGAGATTTGGGATGGCTGTATCAAAATGTAAAGGCAGAGCTTTGAGCAGTGGCAGTATCGTAGCCAATGAGGTTTATCTGAGGCCCGATTATTGCTAATCAAAATGTAAAGGCAGAAATCATTCTTCTAAATATCACCAAATGCTCTCAATAGAAGCTGAGGGACTGTGCTCTGAAGAGTAGTGTTTTGATAGTATAATGCACTCAGCATGATAAATAATGACTTGAAGGTCTTGAAGGGACTTACTTAAGGTTCCTTTTGTGGAACTTTTAGTTATTATCATTGTAGTAGTATTACAACTGTACTTTTTTTCACATAGTCTGGGTTTTCTGTTTCTTGCCGGGTTGATTTCACAGATTTTAATTCTGAAGCATTTTTCCAGAGACATGATTTAAATGGCATTTGGTTATTTAAAAAGTTGATGTCTAGGAGTTAGCCTTACTTATTTAGTGGTCATTTCAAGTTTCTCTTTATTTTTCAGCTCTCATTCAGATGACTAGCTGAGCAGAAGCTCTTCCTATTATTTTTTTTTAAAGGATTTTTTAAAGATTTTTTATTTATTTTTTAACAGAGGGACAGCGAGAGAGGGAACACAAGCAGGGAGCGTGGGAGAGGGAGAAGCAGGCTTCCCGCTGAGCAGGGAGCCCGATGCGGGACTCAATCCCAGGACCCTGGGATCATGACCTGAGCCGAAGGCAGACGCTTAACGACTGAGCCACCCAGGTGCCCCAGCTCTTCCATTATTTTAAAGAGTTTTATTATGGGTTGTATGTGATGGTTGGTTTTGCCCTCCCTGTTGTTTCTAAGGCATTAAACAAAAGTTGATACTGAATTCCTAGTCCATGAAACAAAACTTTATTTTTTTCTTTTTTCTTTTTTTAAAACTTTATTTTTTCATAACTCTGCTAAGAAGCAAAGATTTTATGAATGATCCTAAAGGGAAAATATTAATTTCCCTCGTAGCTTCCATTTAATTCTACCTTTCAATTTTTCCCACATCTCTCACTGCAAAAAATACATTCAATCTGACATAAGTAGTGGATCATTTTGGGAATGTATTCCTTGATAAGCTTGGAAGGGAAAATACTTTTATAGAAAACAAGAAGAAGCCACCCTAGTCCATTGAACTTGATCTTACTGTGCATCAGAGGACTTTATTTTTGCTTTGTTTTCAAATACCTCTTTCTGTTGTACCTGTTACAAAGAAGGGAAGGTGGGAAGCAATTAATGATTTTTCTTCTCTTGCTGGAAAACTCTTGTGGCAAGCATGTTTCTTGAGAAGAAAAAAGAAAATCATTTATTTTCAGCTATAACAAAACCGAAAGTCTTAAGTCCGCTTAGTGCACAATGATTTTATTAGTGACAGGCAGTAGACCTGAACAGGGAGGAACACACTGTTGTTGACAAATACAACTTCCAGAGCACAGGATGTGTTTTGACCCCATCTCTATTCAAAGACAAAATAAATGAGTTCACTATGTATTTCAAATTTATCTCTTTCATAAGTTTCCCATTAAGGATTAATCCTGGGAAGAAGAGACTGATAATTAAAGCATGAAAAATAATAATATATATCTCTCTTCACTAATTAAATAAGCATAGCATCTGAGAAGACTAAAGCTCATTTATTTCTTATCCACATGTGGTTTTGTTTAGTATAATATTTCTTTTAAAACAAATTGACCATGTGCCCCTTCTGAAGAACCACTGAGTGCAGAGTATGTTTCATTAATTGAGGTATAAATATTGAGACTATCAAAAAAATGGGCAATCACTATTAATGTCAATAGGAATTTATTTAACAATATGATATAGCGTATGAAAAAGCGATTTTATATAGCATGAAAACTACTTAAATATTAAAAGATATTACCTTTTAAAAAATGTATTGGTAAGTTATAGGAATGTATCTTTTTTGAGCGCAGTTTGGTTATTTTACAATTTGCGTATAACATCTATTTATGTATTCCTTGTACATATTAATGCTTTTGTAAACTTACTAATAATGAATGTATTTTATTTCACCACTTAAACTGATAAGACCATTAAACATGCCTCCATAAAACAGTGAAAGCTATAGGCAGTTATGCAACATCTGCCATTTCTCTTTTTAATCATTGAAAAATTGCACATATATCAAAACTGACTTCACCAAAAGCAACTTCCTAAGGTGTTGGGTGTTCCCCATCCCCCCCACCCCAACTATATTAGTCAGCTGACCTTGGCACTAGCACAGTTGGCAGGTAGGGAACTATCAGCTGCTAGTGTATTAGGCTAAAGACCCTCGCAATGCAGAGAGACCTGACACAGAATTGTTTAGTAGTTTCGCTACTTCCTGGAATAATTAGTACCCCACTGGCTGAAAACTTGATCTTTAGGATGAGTTTTGAGAAAAGTCTAAGTCATAAATATGTCCTGTGCTTTATTAATTCACAAAGGGAGGTCCTTTTGGAACTGTTTCTATAAATAATCGTCAGTCAGTTTCCAAGACAGCCATTCCTAAAATGAGTTTTACAAACCAGAGTGCCAAGATATGTCTCCAATATGTGGGAATTATCAGATGCCTGCAAAGTTACGTAAATATTCTCCTCCATTCCTCCTAGGGCTTCCAAAACTCCATTTTTTAATATAATCTTTAAGCCACTAAGAATTTGTTGTAAAGTATGAGGCGAGATGAGATTTTATATAATTTTGTGTTACCCAGTTATTCTCATAATAGTTTTTAATAATTCTTTTCTGTTAAAAAATATGTCACTTTTACCTTTATTTTCTACAAGTACATTTAGGTCTTCTTCAAAATCCACAAGTTTGATTCACCGATGAGTTGGTGTATTCTGACATCATTTATATGCAGTATTTTTTATTATAAAATTTTAATACACTTTAAGAGTTTTAGTCTATACCCTGTTGTTGTTTTATAAAATTTCCCAAATAAACCTTTACATTTAATCTGTTTGATGAATTTTAGATATCTTAGTCATTTTGCCTTATTGATCAGCCATGATTGGATATCTGGCATCAGATAAATACTAGCTTTGCAAAAATAAGTTCTGGAGTTTTCATTTTTTCCCTATTCATTTGGACTATTAAATTGATTAAAATTTGTAGTTCTTTGGTAGATTTGGATGAACTTGTCTACAAAATTATCAGAGATCATCATGTCAAGGAAGCAGAAGGGATAAGATACTAGGCTTTTCTGGTTTTTTTATTTTTAATTTTTAGAATGTTTGCAATATCTAAGGTTGTTATTTTTATATTTCTCTCCTTGTGTTAATTTTAGAAATTTGTATTTTTGTAGAAATTAATTTTATCCACATTTTAAGTAAATATAGAATTGTAAAAATATATAATTAAAAGATTTTTGGTGGGCACCTGGGTGGCTCAGTCAGTCAAGTGTCTAACTCTTGGTTTTGGCTCAGGTCATGATCTCGTGGTTGTGGGATCAAGCCCCAGGTCTGGCTCTGTGCTCAGTGTGGAGTCAGCTTCAGATTCTTTTTCCCTCTCTTTCTCATTCACTCTCTCTCTTTCAAATAAATAAATAAAATCTTAAAAAAAAATTTTTTTAATAAGTTGGTTATTATATCTTGCCTCTCTTTAGTTTTTTCACAGTCTTTTCTGCTTCTATATGAGACTAGGTGGTATATTATCTATTTTTATTTATTTTTGCAATGTATTTTGAGCTGAATTTTTATTTTATTTTTTGATCATGATAAGTACTCTAATCCCCATCCCCTGTTCCCTCCATCTCTCCACCCACCTCCCTTCTGGTAACCATCAGTTTGTTCTATACAGTTAAGAGTCTGTTTCTTGGTTTGTTTCCCTTTTTTTCCTTTGTTTTGTTTTGTTTTTAATTTTAAAATTCATTTTTTAAGATTTAAGATTCCCCAGCACTTGGTCCTGCTGTCCAATATCTTAAAAAAATGTTTCATTTTCTTTTCCAGTTTTATAGTTGTTCATGATGGAAAGACCTCTTTGGTATCTTAAAATTCATTTTTTAAGATTATCCTTATTTTAGAGAGTGAGAGAGAGTGGGGGGAGGGGCAGAGGGAGAGAATTTTCAAGCCGACTCATCGTTGAGCACAGAGTCCAATGGGGGGCTCACTCCCACAACCCATGAGATCATGACCTGACCTGAAACAAAGAGCTAGATGCTTAACCGAGCCACCTAGATGCCCCTGTTTAGATTTTAAATTCCACATATTAGTGAAATCATACAGTATTTGTCTTTCTCTAACTTAATTTGCTTGACTCTAGCTCTATCCATGTTGTTGCAAATGGCAAGATTTCATTCTTTTTTATGGTTGAATAATATCCCATTGGAGACAGATATATAGATACACACACACACACACACACACACACACACACACACACACACACACACACCACATCTTTTTTGTCCATTCATCTATTGATAGTCACTTGAGCTCCTTCCATAGTTTGGCTATAGTAAACAATGCTGCTATAAACCTAGGAGTGCATGTATCCCTTGACTTGAATTTTTAAATCAGTTATGATTTTGTTTTTGTTTTTGAGGGCATTTATTATTCCATTACTTGCATTACAATATGAGATTTTTATCCTTTTACTCATCACTAGATTTGAGGGCTTTTCTTGCCTTTTTTTCCTTTTTTCCAAAAGAATGCTTTTCTCCTCCCTTCTTTATGTTTTTCTTGCTTTTAATATACTTTCTCATGCCATGAGTCAGTAAATGGTACCAAAGAGGTCTTTCCATCATGAACAACTGTAAAACTGGAAAAGAAAATGCAACATTTTTTTTAAGACATTGGACAGCAGGACTATGTGTTGGGGAAAGAAGGAAGCACAGGAGGCCAGCCCCAAGATAGCCCAGCTTACTGCGTGGGGGGCGGCTTTCCAGATCCCAGTGCAGAGACAGAGAAGCCAAGCAGAGTATCACGGACCAGCTGAGTTGAGGAGAGAGAAATCACAGCTTGGGTAAACTGAGGCATCTGAAATCCAAGTGCCAGAGATAAGAGAACAACACAGAAAAAGAGCTCCATAATCATCCCTTTGAGTCTGTAAATGGATCATTCATTAATTTGATTATTTTCCTCAAAGATTAGCTCTTGGATTTATCCGTGCAGCTAATTTTTGTTATTCACAAATTTTAGAAATTTTCATCTTTACTGGGGTGGCGGGGTGGCTCAGTCAGTTAAGCGTCTGCCTTCAGCTCAGGTCATGATCCTGTGGTCCTGGGATGGAGCCCTGCATCGGGATCTCTGCTCAGCGGGGAGTCTGCTTCTCTCTCTCTCTCTCTCTCTCTCTCTCTAAATACGTAAATAAAATCTTTTTTTAAAAAAAGAAATTTTCATCATCACTCTTCTTACTTTCTGTAAATTTATTACAGTATTCTATTTCTAATATCTAGGAGATAATATTTCATTTCTTTTCTCTTCATTTATTTTCTGAGCCAGTACAAATAATTGGATTGCCACATCTGCTGTGCCCAGATCAGAGACCTTGCTCACTATCAGGCTTTACTAGCAATTTCAAGGATAGAGGAATCCAGAGGACTGGAACAAAGTAGATAGGTCTGAGACATTAAGGGCCATTTCTACACTTTCATCTCAAATCAAACATACACTTCCGGTCCAAAAAAAATAGACGATGTCTCTAAACAGAGTTCACAAGTTACTTCACATACCAGGAGGAGCATTTATATTAGGCAAGATATTTTATACCCAAAGAATTGTATTAGCTTATAATGCCTGTCCCAGTGAGCCATGCCTCATATTTCCATAGATGTTGTCTTTATTTCCTCTAACCCTTCAGCGGGTCGTATTCTCCTAAGGGGAATTCTGTAAATAAGGTTGTTCCTCCTGGCAAATACTGAGTCTGTTTACTCAGAGGGCTAGTTGACAAGATTAACCAAATCACTTGCCTTTTTTCTCCCCTCTGGGTGCATCTCTACACTAAACGGAGTGAATGAAGCCAGATGTTTTAATTCTTTCCTCTCCATTCTCTCGTTCAGTAATGAATAAATCTAAGAATTTTTCTGAGAAAAATGTTAACCATATATTTTATATATGTTCATAAGAATTATAATGAATCAAAAGTATATGATTCATTATAATTTATCTCTCTATTTTCTAAATATTATGTTAAAAATAGTTTCAATTTTTGCTTTGAGTCGAGTTGTTAAAGTATGTTTTTAATTTTATTCCCAATGTCATTTTAACATATTACAGAATATACACTATACCATTTTTACATTATGGATTTTACCGAAGATTCTTTTGACTTTATGAGCAATTTTTATAAATAATTTGTAAGTATTCTTTTAAAGAGGTATCCTGTACAGGATGCAGAATTTTATAGTGATGATATTAACGTCATTCAAATAATACTCAGATTCTCTACCTCTACATCATCAGCTTTCAGTCCTGGCTATACATTGCAATCTCCTGGGAGATTTTTATAAAACAAAGATATCTGGGACCTACCTCAGCCAATTGTAACAATCTATGGAGGTGCAGCGAGCATCTACACATTCAGAGCTCCCCAAGCGATGCTGATACTCTCTGAGGTTTTAGAACCACTGATGTACATTCTTTTTTGTGTTAGTCTATTTTTTTCTTTTTTGCTAAAAACAGGAAAGCATCTCCCACTTATTTTATGTTACAACTTTTTCTTGTCAGTCATACAGTTTTCCTTAAATATTTCAGCACAGTTATGTGATTTGACAGTTAAATATATTTATTATAGAGAAATCGTTCATGTGGATTGATTTAATGCTTTATTTTTAATCATGTATTTTACGTTAAGAAAAAAATATTTCAAATTCTCCTGTCTTTTAATTGTATGTGTATGCTTTATATTTCTTCATTTTTTTCTTGTAAACTTCCTGAATTATACTTCATGTGTACTTTCCATAAACAATATTTAGATGGATTTATTTTTTTAATCAGTTTGCTTATCTTTACTCTTCTTGTAAGTTTTTCGGTTTATATTGGTCATTGTATCAGATAGGCTTTTTATTTTGCCTCCTCAACTGCTTTGCTTTATGTTTTATTATGTTACGTTGTTTCTCTAGTTTTATATCTCTCGATGATTGTATTCTGTACTTACTTTACACTCTAGTGACTTGGAAAAGAGAAATTCTAATAAGAGGATAATTATTGAGTTTTCAAATGTACATAGCATTTGTGGGAATCGCAGACTATGTGATTTGAACCAAACTGCCTGTGGAAAACACCTAGAAAAACTGGACCAATTTTTGGAAAATAAAATGAAGAATTGGGATAGCTACCAAGGGAGTGAAGGTTTGCAGCATTTGAGACCACTTGCACCCTCTGGGAACCTACTGATCTAGAAGATGTGGCCAAGAGGCTGAGTAGAAAAGAGTTTCTACAGAATTAGGGCTCCTGGGGGGGGAAAACTGGAGTGCAGTCCTCACCAGGAAGGGGAGGTGCTGATGAGCAGGCGTAAGTGTAAAGAAAAAATTGGTTGACTCTCTCAGGAACTAAGGACCAGCTTTATTTCAGTAATGGTAATGGCTTGTGGAATTTTAATTCTCTCTACATTTTACATTTCCAAAAACAGGACTATTGTTATTTTATATATTTAATGTTCCTTTATAATAATCTAAACTTGCCCTTATTGCCTTGTATTCATTCTTACACCTCCACGTTTCCACCAGGGACCATTTTTCTTCTGCCTAAAGTCTTTTTCTTTCTTACAGATGTGCTGGTCATTTATTCTCAAAAGTTTAGCGTCTGAAAATGGGTCTTTTCACCATCATCATTTTTATAGCGTGTATCTGCTGGGCACAGACTTCTGTGTTGGCAGCTATTTTGTATCAGTTACTTTGAGGATACGGTCTGCCTTCCACAGTTCCTTTTGAGACGTCACCTGATAGGCTTATTATTTCTTCTCTTTACGTATCTTGTCATTTTTCTGGCCTCATGATTTTCCCTTCTACTTTGGCTTTTGGCAGTTTTAGTACAATCAGCCTAAGAGTTCTTTGTATTTATCTTGTTTGGTATTTGTAATGCTTCTTGACTCCAGGACTTGATGTCTTTTGCAGGTTAAATATACAGCTGTTATTTATTCAAATATTGGTCTTCCCAGTCTTTGTGTTCTCTTTCTGGAATTCTAGTTACATGTGTGTGACTTCTTCGTTATGACCTAAGTCTCTTACAGTTTCTTCTGAAATTTTAATTTGTGTGGGTATATGTGTTTCCATGCTCATTCTGGCTATTCCTCATTATGTGTTTAATATTTCATATAAAGTAGAGATAAATGGCTCAGTATTATGTGATTATTTTGCAGAGAGGAATTCTATTGGCTTCTGGGAGATAACTAGAACTTCTAGAAATGCAAGACCAGTCTCAGGTAACCAGGAACTGAAATGAATCAACATCTGAACCAGGAGATAATGGTTTCAAACCCTTCCTTTTAAAGTCCACACCACACTAGCTTCCCTTTAAGGGTTTTTCTCAAAACGTAGATTTCATTGGTGGGGTGCTTTTTGAATACTTGAATATCTGAGAATTTTTGTTGTTGTTGTTTTCTTCATAGGAGAAAACAACTGGTTTCCACCTCAAATTCTTGAATCGCTACTCTTTTTTATTCAACCCTAGGAAGGTGTTCATGTATACTCACCAAATGTCAGGAAGGGAAGTCTTAGGACACCCCAATTTCTTTGTCTCTGTGAGTCAACCTACAAAGGAAGCCTGACTGGCTGCTTGTTGTGATCGCTTTCTCTTTTTTAAAATTTCACACCTTTGTTCAGATCTATAGATATGTCTAAGTATTGCTTTTTATAAAATTTGTTTTTCATAATGAGGAAGCCACTTTCTTTTCCTTTGGACTCACAGTTCTATCAGGTATGGACATTTTTCTTCTTTTAATACAGATCCTACTTCATTTATATTATTTATTTCTCTTTACTTGGTTACACTAATTACTGACAGGCAATGTTTCTATTTTCCAGCCTCCATATTGAACCTTATTGTTTTACTACTTTTCATAATTTAAACTTAAGTTGGGGGGCGCCTGGGTGGCTCAGTCGGTTCGGCTACTGCCTTCGTCTCGGGTCATGATCCTGGAGTCCCAGGATCGAGTCCCGCATCGGGGTCCCTGCTCGGCGGGGGGTCTGCTTCTCCCCCTGACCCTCTTCCCCCTCACGCTATCTCCCATTCTCTCTCTCACAAATAAATAAATAAATAAATAAATAAATATCTTTAAAAAAAAAAAAACTTCATTTAAACTTAAATTGGCATCCTGGGAGATAATCCCCAGCTTCATATGGTGAGATATATTACTTGAAGTGAAAATTCTGCCATCATTTACTAGTACTATAAATATTAATATCATTTTATCAATGTAGTCCATCACATAATTAAATAAACCCATTACTACAGAATGGTTTATGGGGGGAAAAAAAAAAGTAACCCTTATCTGTGCCAGTCCTATACTTCTCAGTCTTCATCCTGCTTTCCTAAAGGGCACACATTTTAATAGCTTTTGCTTCAGTTTTTTATGATTCTGTCCTTTGTGTATTTAAATAACACACTAAAATCTTTATTTCAGAGGTAATATCTCCTGATGATTTCATTCTTTTTACAATAAGGATATGAATGCACCTGCTTTTCCTTTGCCAGTCTTCTTCCCCTTTTTCACCTTCTAAATTCTACTACATGCACTTTTATATAGTCAATGCTGCTAACATTTATAGTCTTCATAACCGTAATTAAATCTCCTGTGTTTAATCCATGCATAGATGCTAAAACTTAAAAATCATTAAGCAACATTAAATCAGTATGAGTTGGGGAGGCTCACTGCAGAACCACTGTTAAGTTCTATAATCATATTTTCTTTCTCACAGAGCTTTTAGTTTCCGTAAGTGCCTTTCTCAATTTCTTCTGTATGGTGCCTTTATTATATCTTTAAATTATTTCATATCTCAAGCATTCTATTGGAACTGTTCAGGGACTAGATACTTTTGTTTTACTGTCTCCCTGTCTAAGGCCTTGCTGATCCTTTCCCTCTCTGTACTGGTTGCTAGGATTCCAGCTATCTGCCATTTGGTGAAGTCTCCACTCTGTGCTCTAAAGTTAATGCATCATTTTCTGGTTCCTAAGTCATTTTTGGCTTAATTTATTTTACTTTAATTGATTTTATTTTGCTGGGGGGAAATCGTCAAGAATTTCCTTAATATATATTGTATAGGAAGTAAATTTCCTGAGTCATTTTCTATCAAGAACGCCTCTATTCTTCCTTCCTACCCGAGAATTTGGAGTTCAGTCAAGCTGCAATATAAACACACACAGATGAGAATTATTTCAATTGATGTTAGGACACAGTATTTATACTATATATTCGTATTTCATTTTTACATTAATAGTATTTAGATGCTAACTTTCATTATGCAATATAATTGTTCTATTGATATTGTAATTTTAAAATCTATTTTATGTAGAGTGTAGAAAAATGCAAGTTAGAAATCACATTACTGCTATTAGGAGTCAAAAGCTTAAGAGTACAAAATAGATATGAAGGTAAAATCAAAGAAATCAAGTAAAAATACTGTGATGTTACATATGAATTGGAAATACCAGTATGGAGTCTCAATTATTTTGTCTTGTTTTGAAAACCATATATTTTCAAGCTTTGTCCACTGAAAAAGCCTGGAATCAATGACAACCCATTAGCAATGAGTAACTCTATACCCGGGGCTCCTTGGAGGAATAGCTGATTCCAGGTCTAGAGCAGGATTATGCTGATATATCCTGAGCCAGAAAGCAAGGAAGTTTTCAAGAAAAATGGGCTAATGCAAACAAACAAACAAACAGGAGACACACTCAAAGCCTTTGGTCAAAGGAAGAGCAATTTGGGCACCAACAATCTGAAGAATACAACTGGTTAAAACACATTGACAATACAAAAATCTAGAGTTCAAAATGATACAAAACAGAAAGGGAAAAAAAAAGTCTCATTGGACATCACTGGAAGTAACTAAGGCAACTCTGAACATGGACCATTAAAAAGAAGGACCTTAATTATCCTGCTTTTCCTGTGTTTAGCATATTTCTTTTTTTAAAAAGATTTTATTTATTTGATAGAAAGCACAAGCAGGGAGAAGGCGGGGTGGTGAGAAGCAGGCTCTCCACTGAGCAAGAACACAGGCTTGATCCCAGGACCCTGGGATCATGACCGGAGCCAAAGGCAGCTTAACTGACTGAGCCACCCAGGCGCCCTTGTGTTCAGCATATTTCAAGATAACCAACTATCTCTAATTGTTGGGGAAAGTTGTTGTGGAATTCCAGCTAGAAGATGTAGAAGGAATGACAAAAAAAAAAAAAAAATAGGAAATCTTTGTTTTGCAAGTCCTAATGAAATAAATAATGGATTCAGTTAATGACAATAAACTAATGAAAACAGTAGATGAAAGGTTATGAGATATTTCATAGTGAGGATTAAATTGCCAGGATCTGTATCTACTGATTGGTCTTAACATCATGAATGACATAACAAGCAGTCATTGTGGTCCTGAAATGTGATGCATCATGACACACAACAGTACCTACAAAGTGCTTTTGCGAAACAAAGAAAATAAAAACCGTAAGCCTAAATCTAACCAAGATCCACAGCTAACTTCATTTATAGGAGATAAATAGAAATTAGTTAAGTAACACCAAAAAGAAGTGAATAAACAAGTCCAGAATGTGGAATATTCTTTAAGACCACTAATCCAGTTTTTGCAAAAATCCAGTAGCATGAGGGGAAAAAAAGAAGGTGGGCTGCAAAGAGAATAAAAGATTCAAGAGACATACAGAACAGATGCAATGACGATAACTTGTTCTAACCTTGATTTATCAAACCAATTATAATAAGGCATTACAAACATTTGCTTATAGACTGGACACTAGGTGACATTGAAAAAGAATTGTTTATTTTGTCAGGTATGATAATGATAATATAATTTTGTAAGAATGTGGATATATTTTTAAAAATACATACTGATACACATAAAAGTGAAATGACCCACCATCACTGATTTGCTTTAAGATTATTCAGCAAAGGAAATAATGTAAAAAAGAGAGAGATGAAGCAAATGTTACAAGATGTTGATAATTGTGTCTGAGTAATGGTTATGTGAAAGGACAATGTGCTCCCTTTAAAAAGCTCTACTAAAGGGATGCCTGACTGGCTCAGTTGGTAGAGCATGGGACTCTTGATCTTGGGGTTTTAAGTTCAAGCTCCATGTCAGGTGTAGAGATTACTTTAAAAAATCTTTAAGAAAAAAAATTTACTACAAAACTTTCATAATAAGTATTCTAAAAAGTAGACATTCTAAATACGGAAGTTTAATATTCAGTTTTATCTTGTACTATGTCTAAGCTTTAATGTTCAGTTTTTAACTCCAATCCATTTGGTTTTGTGTGTATGTGTGGAAGGGGGTGAGTAATGTTAGAGGATGATCGAAATTCATCAACTTGATTCAATTCAACCAATATTTATTAAGCACCTAATCTTTCCCAGGTATTTGGGATAGGAAGATGGATATGATACCAGAGAAATAATATCAGTTTGTACCCAGTAAATAGAAGTAAATGATTAATTTCTGTCAGATGGAATGAGCAATAGCTTCATATAGAATTTATAATTTAAGCTGGGGCTTTAGGAATGAGTAAGAGCTTGTCAGAAGGTGAACGGAAAATTCTTCACAAAGAAATGCAAGGGTAAATCCACAGGTTTGTGTAACTAAACCTTAAGGTTTGGGCAACTGCTAATGACTCTTTTGGAAGGTAAATGCAAGAGGGGAAAGAGGTAATATAGTGATTTGGCCAGTGGCCCTGCCTCTCGTCTTGGGAAGTTGGGCCACACCTGTAGGAAAGGAGGTAACTGGAAGGAGTGAAAGAGAGGAATGATTATCCTGGTAACAGTGGAGAAGGCAGGGGGAAAAAGTGCAAAGGATTGAGATAACCTAGGTAAGAACTCACCTGTGATTGAACTGTGTCAATGAGAATGAAGATTAGTGCAAATCTGAGACCCTTAGCAACTGATTAGAGGGAAAGGTGAGAGAGTGACATTACAACCATGCCTTAGTGTTATCTTTAGACCATATTCCGTGGGAGTGTGCTGGATTTGATCTTTGCCTGGAAGTTCATTCTCTACCATCCATTGCCATCACAGAGGCTGGTTGTTTCCTATACCAGCAAGCGTATACAAACTGACCAGTGAACAGAATAGAGAGATTAAAAAGAGACCCACAGAAAATCCAGTCACTTGATTTGTGGGAAAAAAAAAAAATCCACTGTAGTACATAGGTAAGATTATCGTTTTATCCATACTTATGCTTGGTCAAGTGGATATCCACGTTTTAAGTAGGACATATATACAAAAGGATCAACCATTGATGAACTAGACCGCAACAAAACTGAAACCTTTATTAATCAGAAAACACAGTTAAGAGAGGGAGAAGGTGAGTAGAAAGTAGAAAATATTCCCAACACAAATAACAGAAAACTCATCCAGAATGTAGAAAGCACTATAACAACAGACAAGCAAATAAAATGGCCAAAAGACTTTAACAGCCAATCTCACCAAAAAAAAAAAAGTAAAGAAAATGTGCAATAAACATATGGAAAGGTGCTTTAACTCATTAATTATCCTAATAAAACCAGGTGAATTCCATAGTGAGGAACTACACAAACACTAGAATGGTAAATATTAAAACAGAAAGGAAAATAACCCCACCCACGAAAAACCCACAACCAAAACAAAAAACAACAACGGCTAACATCATGCCCTGGAGAGGATTTGGAAAACCAGAATCCTCACACACAATGAAGGAAGTGTAAATTCAAGTAAACTTTTTTTTGGGGGGGGGGAGGGGGAGAGGGAGAGAGAGAATCTTAAGCAGGCTCCACCTCCACACCCAGCACAGAGCTTGACTCAGGGCTTGTTCTCATAACCCCGAGATCATGACCTGAGCAGAAATCAAGAGTCACACACTTGGGGCGCCTGGGTGGCTCAGTTGGTTAAGCGACTGCCTTCGGCTCAGGTCATGATCCTGGAGTCCCTGGATCGAGTCCCGCATCGGGCTCCCTGCTTGGCAGGGAGTCTGCTTCGCCCTCTGACCCTCCCCCCTCTCATGTGCTCTCTCTCTCTCTCAAATAAATAAATAAAAATCTTTAAAAAAAAAAAAAAAGTCACACACTTAATCGACTGAGCCACCCCGATGCCCCAAGCAGACATTTTTAAAAACCATTTGTTAGTATCTGTTAAAACTTAAAACATGCATACCCTATGACCTAGGAATTTCACTCCTAAATGTTTACTTAAAAGATAAGCCTGCATATGTTCACAAAAAGACTGTTCACAACAGCAATAATGATGGAGCCAAAGTTTGGAAACAACATGAACTGAACAGAATGGATAAATAAATGGTGATGTATTCCTATAATGGAATGCTACATAGTGATGAGGGAAAATAAGCACTGTTTAATGTAGCATAGATAAATCTCGTGAATATAATTCTGACTGTAAGAAGCTACAACAAAGTTCAATATTCTGTATGGTTCCATTTATGTGAAGTTCAAAAACAAAAAACTGGCAAGAAATGTCAAGATACTGGTTATCTGTGCAAAGGCAGTGATTAGGAGGGGCACAACTGGGGCTTCTAGGATGTGGAAATGTTCCTAATCTTTGTGCTTGTGAAGATTTATCAAGATGTATACATTTATAATTTATACCCTATTAAAAGTTGAAAGTTTTATTTATAAAATAATTGGAATTAAGTTAGCTCAGGATCTTACCATAATAATCAGTGGATTATTTGAGAAAAATTGAATCCATCCATGACATGAGCTACATACAGTGTAGTAAACAACTAAGTGTACTGTATGTAGGATGAAGATATAATTAGTGTAAATATACTTGTCCATATAAATTTATATAATGACTTATAGGCAATATGTAGTAAATATTATCCATCTTTTAAGGTCCGTTCCAACTCAGTACTTTTTCTATCAAGTCTTCTCAGCTGTTCTAATCATTTAAATCTTTCCCAAGCTTTTCCAGCAAATAACAATTGTCTCAATAATTGCAAAATTTAATGTATGCCTTAGATATTTCATATAAGCTAGTCTTATCTCCCAGGCTACACATTCCTGAATGGGGAAACATCTTATGCATGTAACACAGTTACAAGCACCACAAAATATCTACCAAATCACTGTGTAAGATATTTTAGATAAAATGTCATTGACAGTATGATTTATACATAACAAAATAATATCAAATGCTACCTAAGCACACTGACACAAACTCATAGGACACTACAAGCAAATCTGCAAATCCATGGTCTTTCTGTTTTCGAGGGATAAGTTATTGTGAGAGCCAGGGTTGCCTCCCACTACAGAAGTCACAATCAAATAGCTGTTATCACATTCTCCCTTGGTAACCCGGGCAAAACTTCAATACAGAAACTTGGCCAATCAGATGTGATACAGAAAAGCAAGGACAGGGGAGAATACTTTCCAGCACTGGCAGTGGGAACATTTCCAAAGGTAGGAGTGGCAGAGAAGAAGGCTCCTATAGCATGATTTGGCTATGATTTGTCCTTCTTAGTATTGATTTCTGACCTTTATTGCCCAAGCTTCCTCGAGAATTGGTTACCCATCCAGAATCCTTTCAAACTTTCCTCTTCGATTTATATTAAAATCATTTTCTTTTGGTTATAAATAAGAACTCTTGGGAATATATTTATATTTGTGTACACACTTGTATCCCTACTCATATATATACCCATACATCCAAAAACATTTCTAAAAACTTCCATGTGAATGTATATATGTGTGTATTGTCAATGTCACATAGTTGAGATTTTTTAATAAGTTATTTAATTCAAATATAGTTAATATGAAGTATTATATGAGTTTCAGGTATACAATATTTATTGTATATATATATATTATAGTGATTTAGTGATTCATCAAGTCTCTTCAATACTAAGTGTTCATCATGATAAGTGTACTTTTAATCCCTAACACCTATTTCACCCATGCCCCCCCCCCACCTCCCCTGTGGTAACTATCAGTTCTCTATAGTTAAGAGTCTGTTTCTTAGTTGGTCTCTGTCTCTTTTGTCCTTTGTTCACTTGTTTTGTTTCTTAAATTCCATATATGAGTGAGATATGATATTTGTCTGTCTCTATTTCACTTAGCATTATTCTCCCTAGCTCCATCCATGTCATTGCAAATGGCAAGATTTCATTACTCATGGCTGAATACTCCATTATATACATACCACATCTTCTTTATTCATTGATCTGTTAGTGGACAGCTGTACTGCTTCCATAGTTTGGCTACTGTAAATAATGCTTCAATAAACATAGAGGTGCATGTGCCCCATTGAATTAGTATTTTTGTATTCTTTGGGTAAATATCCAGTAGTGGAATTACTGGATCACATGGCAATTCTGTTTTCAATTTTTTGAAGAACCTCCACACTGTTTTCCACGGTGGCTGTACCAGTTTGAATTCCCACCAACAGTGTTAGAGGTTCTTCTCCACATCCTCATCAACACTTGCTGTTTTTTGTGTTTTTCATTTTAGCCATTCTGACAGGTATGAGGTGCTATCTCGTTGTAGTTTGGGTTGGTATTTTCTTGATGATGAGTGATATTGAGCATCTTTTCATGTGTCTGTTTGCCATCTAGATGTCTCCTTTGAGAAATGTCTGTTCCTGTTTTCTGCCCCTTTTTTAAAAAATCAGATTATTGTTTTGGGGGTGTTGAGTTGTATCAGTTCTTTATATAGTTTGGATACTAACCCATTATTGGATATGTCTTTTGCAAATATCTTCTCCTATTCAATAGGCTATCTTTTAGTTTTGTTGATTATTTCCTTCACTATGCAGAAGTTTTTTATGTAATCCCAACAGTTTATTTTTTATTTTATTTCCCTGGCCTCAGGAGACATATCTAGAAGAATGTTGCCATGGCCAATGTCAGAGATATTATAGCCTGTGCTCTCCTCAAGGATTTTTATGGCTTCAGGTTTCACATTTAGGTTTTTTTTTTTTTTAAAGATTTTATTTATTTATTCATGAGACTCGGGGAGAGAGAGAGAGAGAGAAGCAGAGGGAGAAGCAGGCTCCCAAGGAGCGGGGAGCCCGATGCGGGACTCGATCCCAGGACCCTGGGATCATGACCTGAGCCGAAGGCATGATGCTTAACCATCTGAGCCACCCAGGCGCCAGGCGCATTTAGGTTTTTAATCCACTTTGAGTTTATTTTTGTAGAAGGTTAATAAAGGTGGTCTAGTTTCAATCTTCTGCATGTGGCTGCACAGTTTTTGCAGCACTACTTGTTGAAGAGACTGTCTTTTTCCCACTATGTGTTCCTGATTCCTTTGTCATAGATTAACTGACCACATAAGCATACGTTTATTTCTGGGCTTTCTATCCTGTTCCATTGATCTATGTGTCATCTTTTCTGCCAGTACCATATTGTTTTGATTACTGTAGCTTTGTAGTATATCTTGAAATCTGAGATTGTGATACTCCAGCTTTGTTATTTTTCAAGATTGCTTTGGCTAATCAGGGTCTTTTGTGGTTTCATGTAAATTTTAGGATTATTTTTTCTAGTTTTGTGAAAAAATGATGGTGTTTTAATAGGGATTGCTTTGACTCTGTAGATTGCTTTGAGCGATATGGACATTTTAACAATATTTACTCTTCCATTTCATAAGCAGGGTATATGTTGCCAATCGTGCCCTCTAATTTCTTTCATCAATGAATTATAGTTTTCAGCATGCAGGTCTTTCACCTTCTTGGTTAAAATTTTTCTTAGGTATTTTATTCTTTTTGGTGCAAACATAAATGGGATTGTTTTCACAATTTCTCTCTTACTTTGTGATTGGTATATAGAAATGCGACAGATTCTGTATATTCATTATATATCCTGCACCTTTACTGAATTTTTTTAAAATATTTATTTATTTGACAGAGAGAGAACACAAGTAGGCAGAGTGGCAGGCAGATGGAGAGGGAGAAGCAGGCTCCCCGCTGAGCAGGGAGCCAGATGTGGCGCTCGATCCCAGGACCCCAGGATCATGACCTAAGCTGAAGGCAGCCACCTAACTGACTGAGCCACCCAGGCACCCCTTTACTGAATTCTTTTATTATAATAATTTTTGGTGGAGTCTTTAGGGTTCTCTCTATGTCATCTGCAAATAGTGACAGTTTTTTTTTTTTTTAACTGGATGCTTTTTATTTTTGTATGATTTTTATGGCTAGAACTCTAGTATTCTGTTGAATAAAAGTGATGACAGTGGACATCCATTTTTTATTATTTTAAAGATTTTTATTTAATTATTTGACAGAGAGAGAAACAGGAAACACAAACAGGGGGTGTGGGAAAGGGAAAAGCAGACTTCTTGCTGAGCAGGGAACCCGATGCGGGGCTCCATCCCAGGATCCCAGGATCATGACCTGAGCCGAAGGCAGGTGCTTAACTGACTGAGCCAGTCAGGCACCCTGACAGTGGACATCCCTGTGTTGTTTCTGACCTTGGGGAAAAGCTTTCAGTTTTTCACCACTGAGGATTATGTCAGGTGTGGGTTCTTCATATATGTCCTTTATTATGTTGAGGTATGTTCCCTCTGAATCCAATTTAAGTTTTGACTTTTTAAAAATCATACTCATTTTTCTACACGGTGTATGTGTGAGAAAAAGTAACTATATTTTTTTCGTTGATCAGCCAGTTGCTTGACTACTTATTGAGTAATTGTTCTAATTAATTTGAATTGCCATCTTTATCATGTATTAGATTTATATGGTGTATAGACCTCCTAATGGCTCTTTTCCCCAATTTCATTAGTCTATATGTTTATTCCTGTGCTAACTTATCTCCATTTAATTATTGCAACTTTTTCATTTTATTTATTTCCTAGTTGAACAGATGGTATCTTATTTTCATTGAAATAAGCTCTTTTGTATCCACTTCCTCATTCTAGCATTTTTTTTTCAAATTTCCCTTTTGTTCAGTTATCTAAGAGGTTTATGAACAGTATTGTTCTTCTCAAAGAACCAGTTCTTAAATTTATTCATCAATTTTATAGTTTATTTGAACATATTTTTATTTAAATAACATCTGTTTCAACCAATCCTATTTATTCTCTGTTTTTTGGGCATGGTTCTAAATCATTAAACTGCAAATAGGATCTTTTCTCTTTTCCTTGATTTATGCTAATTCCATCTCAAAAATTCTCCCCCCAAAATTCACCTAGGCAAATGCCCATACTCCTTCATGGCCCATTTTACATGACCCAGTGAAACCATTCTTCTGAGGCTGAATCCACTTAGTATAATCATTTACTTTTTCACATATAATACTGTTTCTTAATTTGACCTTTGTATGTATCTAGCTTCTTCTGGTAGATTGAATTTATTAGAAACAGGAACCAACTTCTGTAACAACTTGGCACAGTAGTCAACAGGTTTTTAAATGAGCCATTGACAAGCATATATTAATCTTCTACTTTATTTAGTCATCTGTCTTTTGATTAAAAAAGAGGTAACATGTTTTTAATAGGTTAAAATATCACATCAGGAAAAACACAAATCAAACAAATCCAGGGGAAGAATTGATTGGAATTTTAGAGGCAAGGGAATCCATATATATTTATAATATATAAGAGAGATATTTAGTTTGGGGCCTTTCAATAACTAAAGCAAAAATTTAAGAATAATTGAAATACTTTATTAAAAGAGTATGTAGAGTATGCTGCTTTGAGGAAAAGAACATGTAAGTTGAAATGCTTGATGTCAAGGGTCTTATATCGTAAGCTAGAAATCAAGGGGGTCTCTAATAAGGGCAAATATAAGTGGCCTAAGGAAATAGAGCAAGTCATTGCTGGCCCTGGTAGTGGAAAATGTATCATGAGTCACTTACGTACACTTTCACATGGATCTCTAGGGAAGGTTATATTTTTAGATAAGTTTACTATCATGGTAAGAATATTCCAGATAGGTGCAATAATAAGAGTTCCATTAAGATGTACTAGAAGGGAGGGGGGTGGGGGTAACAGGGTGATGGTATTAAGGAGGGCACGTGTTGTGATGTGTACTGGGTGTTATACATAACTAATGGATCATTGAACACTACATCAAAAACTAATGATGTACTATACAGTGGCTAACTGAACATAAATATAAGAAGAAAAAAAGATGTACTACACATTTTATGTGACAAACCAGAGTGGGTAAATCAGTAACTGAGGTTATGACATAGGTAAAATAACCAAAGCTCTAACATCATCTTTCTCCTTCCATAAATTCTATTTAAATATGGAGAGAGAACAGGGTTGAAACAGGCTTAACCTACATAGGGGCTATTATGATGATGCATTTATTGAGAAATTTCCCAGTTCAATATAAAGACAGAATTGAAGCATTTTGAGGTTTCAAGAGAAGCTTTCCATACATAGCATGCTTATTACCTGACTGGGAGACATAAAACTTAATTTTCTCACTATCCTGTTTTATGTCAGCCTCATAGTTAATAACCATCTAACTGGACTTTTTGGGTTGTCCAGTGAGATGGAAATGTTTGATGGACCCAAGCAGTTAAGTTACCACTACATGTAAGACTAGTTTATTCTCAAAATGTGTACAATTTATCCATAATCAACCAAAGGTCATAAGACATTAAAAGAAATAATCCAGTATACTAAAGTCAGACAGACTGCCAGGTGTTTAAAACCAAAAGTAGCACATACCCTCCCCAATGTCTATCACCCAGCCACCTCATCCCTCCCACCCCTCACCACTCCAGCAACCCTCAGTTTGTTTCCTGAGATTAAGAATTCCTCATATCAGTGAGGTCATATGATACATGTCTTTCTCTGATTGACCTATTTCGCTTAGCATAATACCCCCTAGTTCCATCCACGTCGTTGCAAATGGCAAGATTTCGGGTTTTTTGATGGCTGCATAATATTCCATTGTATATATATATACCACATCTTTATCCATTCATCTGTCGATGGACATCTTGGCTCTTTCCATAGTTTGGCTATTGTGAACATTGCTGCTATGAACATCAGGGTGCACATACCCCTTCAGATCCCTACATTTGTATCTTTGGGGTAAATACCCAGTAGTGTAATTGCTGTGTCATACGGTAGCTCTATTTTCAACTTTTTGAGGAACCTCCATACTGTTTTGCAGACTGGCTGCACCAGCTTGCATTCCCTACAACAGTGTAGGAGGGTTCCCCTTTCTCCGCATCCCCGCCAACATCTGTCGTTTCCTGACTTCTTCATTTTAGCCATTCTGACTGGTGTGAGGTGGTATCTCACTGAGGTTTTGATTTGGATTTCCCTGATGCCGAGCGATGTGGAGCACTTTTTCATGTGTATGTTGGCCATTTGGATGTCTTCTTTGGAAAAATGTCTGTTCATGTCTTCTGCCCATTTCTTGATTGGAGTCTTTGTTCTTTGGGTGTTGAGTTTGATAAGTTCTTTATAGATTTTGGACACTAGCCCTTTATCTGATATGTCGTTTGCAGATATCTTCTCCTATCCTATCACTTGTGTAAGACTGTTGAATCACAGACCTGTACCGCTGAAACAAATAATATATGTTAAAAAGAAAAAAAAAGATAGTAGGACGAGGGGGGAATCAGAGGTGGAGATGAACCATGAGAGACTATGGACTCTGAGAAACAAACTGAGGGTTCTAGAGGGGAGGGGGGTGGGGGGATGGGTTAGCCTGGTGATGGATATTAAGGAGGGCACGTATTGAATGGGGCACTGGGTGTTATACACCAACAATGAATCATGAAACACTACATCAAAAACTAATGATGTAATATATGGTGATTAACATAACATAATAAAATAAAATTAAAAATATATATATATACTTAAAATAAATACATTAATAAATTAAATAAAACCCAAAGTAAAATTGTTGGTAATGCATGCATGGAAACACTTTGAGCACAAAGGAGGCCCTTCACCAATGCAAACACAGATAAGATGCTAAATCTGAATTACAAGTCTTTGCCTGAGTATACTGGTTTTGCATTCTTGAATGAAGTATCTTCATTGTTTGCTGCTTTTTCATGGGATGTTAAACATTCAGAACAATTTATGAAGCCATAAACCTGAAAGATTTTTTTTTTCAGCGTAAGCTAAGTCAAGGCAATCTTTATTTTTATTTGTCTAGTCCATACCACTAAAATCAGTTTATCATTGACTGAAGTGACCATAGTTATTCCCTCTGGGCTACCAGTATAATGATCTTTTTTATTTTTATTTTCTACTTCACTGTTTTGCTAAAATCAATATTTGAGGCTTCATTAAATTGACAGCTAAATCTGAAATGTGTTTGCTATCGTTCAAAATGCAAATGACTATTTGGTGCTTTTAGTTCCAAAAAAAGTAAACATGTCAGGGATATTATGAATGTATATGTTTATTTTGAAAATTTCTACTCAGCAGTTTCCTTTATACTTCTGTAGCTAAATCTTTTAAATAAACATAAATTAGAAAATATTTCTTGATTTAATTTGCTACCATTATTTAGAAGTAAAGTTAGAAGATAGTCAATCCTGAAGATATATGAGTTATGTTTTTTTTTTTTAACAGAGTCATGCACATTTCCTGAATTTGTTCTCAGCTTCCCTGCTATATATTTGAATTTGATCAAGGAATTTTAAGAATACAAGGTGAGAATTTGCCTTATTTGTCACCACATAGCTTGGCTCTGTCATTTTCCACATTAATAGGATTTTGTGACTGAGTGACCTTGTTAATACAGCAATATGTTTTCTGCCATATCATCAGTAACAATCTTCATAGGAACAACTAGCATTAAAAAAAACACGGTTCATTTCACTCCATTTTTTTCTCTTACTTTAACAAAAGCAAATAACTTCCATTATGTCCTAATGCAACAACCACCATAAAAAGAAAAAAAAAAAGCTACTTTGAGTGTTGAAAATATAACATGTTGAAGTAGAAGGCTAAAAACCTGCTGTCTGACAACACAATCAGATGCAGACATCTGGATCTCTGGCAAAATGTTACAAAAAAAAAGTGACATATTTCCTACCAGACATAGAAAAATGGAATTAGGAGACCTCTAAAAGACCTCTAAAGATTACTACAAAAAATGAGTTGTATTAAGATGACTAAAAGTCATTTGCTTTCTTCTTTGAACCCATGTGATATTATGTCAGTTTCTGTTAATCCTACACTATCACATCAGTCAATTCTGCCTCCATGATTTATTATTAAAGAGGTTGTCACTTAACCAAAAAGTGTGCAAAAGCAGACACTTTGCTAAAGGGAGATTAAGAATCCCAGTAATTTAGCCTCATGGGCAGCTAGGAATTTTGGCTCTTCAAAGAGGTAAATCATCTTTATTGGGGATGTTCAACAGGTGTTTCACTCGCTCATCTCTGATTTTCCCATTCCTCACCACCAGATCCCTATGCTCTCTGGAAACTTTCTACAGATAAAATATTTTCCTCTTACTTCCACCCTTTTAGGTAAATCACTACTTGTCAGGACTCATTCATTCCTCCATCCAAAGGTTCTTTATCTTTGCTAGCATCCTTAAGTCAACCTTATCTTCATTTCCCACTCTGCTCATGTAGCCTCATTATTTGTACCATCCTTTCTTCTCCACCTTTTTTTTAATTAAAGTATAATTGACACACAATGTTATTTTCAGGTGTACAACATAGTGACTCAACAACTGTATACATTATGTTATGCTTGCCACAAGTGTAGCTTCCATTTGTCACCATGTAACACTATTACAGTACCAATTGGCTATACTCCCTATTCTGTACTTTTCATCTCCATAATGTATTCATCCAAGGGCTGCAAGCCTGTATCGCCCTCTGCCCCCCAGCAACCACCAGTTTGTTCAGGGTATTTATGGGTATGTTTCTGATTTGTTTATTTAGATTCCACATGTAAGTGAAGTCAGATGGTCTTTGTCTTTCTCTGAATTAATTTAGCATAATATCCTCTAGATCCTTCCTTGTTGTCACAAATGGTAAGATCTTCATTCTTTATTATGGCTGATTAATATTCTGTTGTATATGTATACCACATCTTCTTTCTCCATTCTTCATCAGTGGATACTTTTAGCTTGCTTCTGTAACTTGGCTATTGTAAATTATGATGTAAAAAACGTAGAGGTGCATATATTTAATCAAATTAGTGATTTTCTTTTGGTAAATACCATCCTTTCATCCTGAGAATAAATCCCATTTGATTATAGTGAATGATCCTTTTAATACATTGTTGATTGTGCTTTGCTAATACTTTGTTGAGGATTTTTATTTTTTGTTCATTGAGGATATTCTCCTGTAGGCTTTTTTATAGTGGTTTTGGTTTTGGTATCCAGGTAATGCTGGTCTCATAGAATGTATTAGGAAGCTTTTCTTCATCTTCTATTTTCTGGAATCAAGGAATAGCTATTAAGGAGAATAGCAACTTAAGAAGAATAGCTATTAACTCCTCTCTGTTTTGTGGCAGTCACAGGTGAAGGCATCTGGTCCTGTACTTTGTTGGAAGCTTTTTAATTACTGATTCAATTTTGTTACTAATAACCCTTCTGTTTAGATTATTAATTTCTTTCTGATTCGGTTTTGGAAAATTATGTTACTAGGAATTTGTTGATTTCTTCTAGGTTGTCCAATGTGTTAGCATATAATTTTTCATAGTAGTCCCTTATAATCCTTTGTATTTCTGTGGTGTCCATTGTTACTCTTTCATTTTTTATTTTATTTATTTGGGTCCTTTTTTTTTTTTCCTTGATGAGTCTTGCTAAAGTTTTATCAATTTTGTTTATTTTTTTAAAGCTCTTGGTTTCATGATCTTATCTCTATTTTATTTATTTCCACTTTATTTTCTTCCTCCAAAAACTTTAGGCTTCGTTCATTCTTATTTTTCTAGTTACTTTAGGTGTAAGTTTAGATTGTTTGATATTTTGTTTCCTGAGATAGGAATGTATTGCTATAAACTTCCCTCTTAGGAATGCTTTTGCTGCATCCCAAAGATTTTGAAGCACTAAGTTTCCATCTTCGTTTGTCTCCATGTATTTTTAAATTTCCTCTTTAATTTCTTCATTGACCCATTGGTGGTTTGGCCTCCACGTGTTTGTGTTTTTTCCAGTTTTTCTCTTGTAATTGATTTTTAATTTCATACTACTGGCCAGAAAAGATGCTTGATGTTTCAATCATCTTAAATTTATTGAGATTTATTTTGTGGCTTATTGTGGTCTATCCTGGAGAGTGTTTCATGTGCACTTGAAAAGAATATGTATTCTGTTTTAGGATGGAATGTTCTATATGGATCTGTTAAGTCTATTTGGTCTAATGCATCATTCATAGACACTGTTTCCTCATTGATTTTGTCTGGCCAATCTATCCAGTCATGTAAGTGGGACGTGAAAGTACCCTACTATTATTGTATTACTGTGAATTCTCCCTTTATGTTTGTTAATATTTGCTTTATGTACTTACGTGCTCCATATTTAGATTATATATACATATAATATATATATATTATATATAAATATTGATATTTAGATTACATCCTCTTGTTGGATTAATCCCTCTGTCATTACATAAGTCCTTTCTTTGTCTCATTATACTCTTTGTTTTAAAGTCTATTATGTCAGACGTAGCACTGATACCCTGGGCTATTGGTCTATATGTGCCTTTAGGTCTGAAGTGAGTCTCTTGTAGGCAGCATATAGATAGGGTGACAGGATAAGAAAAAAACCAGACCTATGTCTTGTGATTGGAGTGTTTAGTCCATTTATGTCTTAGGGTAGTTATCAGTAAGTTTGTATTTATTATCATGTTCATAGTTTTCTGGTTGTCTTTGTAGTTCTTCTGTGCTCCTTATTATCCTGCTCCCTTTCATCATGATCATGCTTAGCTTCCTATTTTTTGTGTGTCTATTATTGGTTCTCCATTACCATGAGGTTCACGTATAACATCCTAAGTATTTAGCAGTTTATATTAAGTTCATGGTCACTTAAGGTCAAACAAATTCTAAAAGAACTTCACTTTTACTCCCCCTCTTCATGTTCTATGTATATGTTGTCATGTTTTACATCTTTTTATTATTTGAATCCCCTTACCTAGATATAATTGACTTTACATCTTTTGTCTTTTAACTTTCATACTGGCTTTATAGGTGATTGATTGTTCTACTAGCTTTACTGCACATTTGCTTTTACTCAGGAAATTTCTTCCTTTCCTAATTTTCTTCTAATTAAGGCCTTTTCTTTTCAGCTTAATGTCCCTTTAATATTTCTTGTAATGCTGGTTTAATGGTGATGAATTCCTTTAACTTCTGCTTGTCTAGAAAACTCTTTATCTCTCCCTCAATTCTGAATGAGGTTGTAGGGTTTTTCCTTTTAGCATTTTTCGAATAGATCGTGCCACTCTCTTTAGGCTTGCATAGTTTCTGCTGAAAAATCCGCCGATACTCTTATGGGAGTTCCCTTTGTATGTAACTAGTTGTTTTTCTCTTACTGCTTTTAAAATTCTTTCTTAATCTTTGATTTCTGACATTTTAATTATTATGTGTCATAGTATGACCCTCCTTTGGGCTCATTCTCTTTGCTTCCTGAACTTACATGTGTATTTCCTTATGCATGTTAGGCAAGTTTTCAGCTATTATTTCTTCTGCCCCTTTATCTCTGTTTTCTCTTTCTGGGACCCCTATAATGCAAATGTTTGCATGCTTGATGTCCGATAGATCCCTTAACCTGCTTTCATTTTTTAAAATTCTTTTTCCTTTTTGTTGTTCACCTTGGTTGCTTTCCATCACTCCGTCTTCCAGATTGCTGATCCATTCTTCTGCATCCTCAAATCTACTGTTGATTCCCTCTCATGCATTTTTCCATCTCTGTTGAAGTTCTCAGAGTTCATCTGCTTTTCTCTCCAGTCTGGTGATTATCTTTATGACCCTTACTTTTAATCAACTAGATTGCTTATTTCCGTTTCATTTATTTTTTTTTTTCTCCTGAGGTTTTATCTTCTTTCATGGTCTTATGTGTGCCTTGTTACTTTGGATGACTGGAGCTGAAGTGGGCACATACCAGGGGAGTTCCATGGTATTCTGTACTGGAATGCCCTGGCAAGTCATCTGGAACCAAAGAGAGATGGGAGAGATGGGCTTGGAGTGTTGCAGAGTGCTTTGCACCTGTGTCACCTTGGCGAGATGACTGGAGCAGTAGTAAGTACTGACAAAGGGTCTTCCAGTGTGCGTCACAGTAGAGTGGCTGGGACCGGTGTGTGCTAGGAGTCTGGAGCTCACTGAAGCAGTAGGCCTACCTCCTCTACACTATTAAGGTGGTGGTAAAATGTAAACTATGGCATTTACTAACCCCTCCAACCTGGAGGAGTTCCCAGCTCTCACCTGCCATTTGGTGGAGTTCATTTCTAGTTGCTCATACAAATCATGGCTTCTTTTCTGTGCCCCTGGGCAGAGGAACCTGCTCATCATCTCTCTGTACCATCTTGCCCCCTGCAGTTCTCACTGTCAGAGGTTGGGTTCCTTCTGTTACCATGTCTCTCTTGTGGTCTATTTTTGTTGTGCAGAAGCTGTTCAGTCATACCTCAGTTCTTCTTTAAGAGGAAGTGCTCTTTGTGTCCATGGAGGGCTTGAGTTCAGGATCTTCCTACATCACCATCTTAGACCCTCAGAAATATCCACCTTGGCTTTGTTGCTGCTCACCTAGGCTTCCACAATTTCTTTTTGCCCTCAGAGCAGTTGCTTCAAAATGCCTGCGAGGTGGCTAATTATTCACAGTAACAGCAAAGCCTAAGTGTATTTGCCTGAAAGAGAATGATGTACCAGATATCAGTCTGAGAAAAGTTTCCAAAATTTGTTTTAGAAGACAGGCTTAATTTACTTTTCTTTTGCTCCTTTGAGCAGGCCTCAAATATCTCAGCGTAATGACCATGAGGCTAACACAGATCACTTCTATTTTATGAGATCATGAAGGGCATGTAGGATTATTCTGTCAGGGCTGCCTTAAACACCAGAAGTTCATTGCCTCATAGTCCTGGAGGCTAGAAATCTGAAATTGAGGTGTCGAGAGGGTAGGTTCCTTCCTCTGTTCCCTCTCTCCCTCTTAATATTATCTTCTTTTATGTATCTCTCTTCTGGACTGAATTGTGCTCCCTACTAATTCTTATGTCTAACCCATGGGGGGTAACTATATTTGGAGATAAGCCCTAAAGGGAGGTCATTAAGGTTAAAAGAGGTCATAAGGGTGGAGCCCTAATCTGATAGGATGGTGTCCTTACAAGAAGAGTAAGAGAGAGATCTCTATCATTTTCTGCATGTGTACAAAAGAAAACCTGTGTGAGGAACAATGAGAAGAATCTACAAGCTAGTACAAGAGGTCTCACCAGACACTAACCCTGATTGCACCTTTTCTCCAAGTTTGTAAGAAGGTAAATTTCAGTTGTTTAAGCTCCTCAGTTTCTGACATTTTATTATAGTAGCCCCAACAAACTGATAAGAGTGTCCAAATTTCCCTATGTAATAAGAACACCAGTCATATTGGACTAGGGCTTATCCTAATTCCCTCATTTTAACCATAAGGACTCTAACATATCATTGGAGGGGGGAGCCCAATTTAACCCATAATACACACCAGGTCTGAAGCAAGCCTCTAACTCTTTAAGGAACCCTCCATTTGGAAAAAGTTTAACTTTTTGAAATTGGAATAAGAGTACTGAAAAGATTCTCTGCCATAATTGACCTGGATCATATGAAAAGACACCAACAAAAGCCTAATTTGAAAAACTATATTAACAATACCAGTACCCAACATATTTCTTCTCATTTTACAGAAAGTGTCAACTTTTCCATAGCCAGGTGATAAACACTACCTTAACCCCCATCATGGAAAAATCTCATGAGTAATGAAAATCCCATTCTCTGTGGATAGGAGATGAACTCAATTCCACCCTCACACTGCTGAAAGAACACTGGAGTTTCCTCCTCTGTGTTGTCTAAAACAAAGAACTATTGTAGCAATTGGCACTCCTGCCAATTCTTTATGATCTACACAATTCCTCTTATGCCACAGTAACCTCACACAGAACGTGGATTTCCCCAAGGGAGTAAACAAGAAAGGGAGGTTAAAAAAACTGTACTCTTTTTGTATTTATACCGCAAAACAGATATACAGCATGTCTGTGGTGTTGAAAAACCCACACAGCATTTCCAGCCCCTAACAATGGCTCCTTTTAAACATCAAGTTTAAACCCCCAAACACTTGCCCCCTCCCTCCCTCACCTTACATAACCTGTGCCCTGTTCCTCACTTTCTTTATTAAAGCTAAACATTATAAAGGAAGTCACTACTGAATGCCTTAAATGGAAGTTCTTTTACTGTATTTAAATGTTTGTTTACATATAATTAATGATAGATGGTAGGATAAAGAGGAAAACAAATCTAAAGTTTTAGGACACACCTTCAATGGAACATGAGTTTGAGAAGAAAATGATGAAGTTCTGTTTTTATAAAAAAGTATTATATATCACTCTTGTATTAGTCTCCTAAACTAATAATCTTAATATGTAAATAGAACAATATTGTAAATAGTTTAAGTATGTCAGTGACAGTTGTGTTATGCCCATGGGAAAGCAAATCTATAGAGAGAGGACAAGGCCTTCCAACATCTTCATTGAGAATTTTACAAAACTCAAAAACTCCTCACAACTGCCCTTCATTCCTAGGAAGGAAGCAAAATAATATCCAATCCCAGGCAGGTAGTAACAATGCAGTAATGTTGCCAAAATTTGAGTAAGGTCATGTCCTTTCTTTGTTACTTTTCCAAAAAAAAAATGGAAGAAAACATATCTCAATAACTTTTTAAGCACTCCATTTGCTAGTTTTCTTTCTTTAAAGGAAACGGGCTTCTGACTTCTCACAAACAAGACTTAGGAATCAAGCCATTTAGCCTCAATCTTAATTAAGCCTGTGGCTTTTAAAAAATCTAAGCCATTCATCATGAGCCACTCTGTCTGTCAGCTGTCACTTGGTCCAGGAATGAGCAGTGAGTAAGGCTGTTTAAAGCTCAGATGCTGTGGCAAATGCATCTGTCTTCCCCGGCAGCTCTAATCCTGCCTGGTCCACTGGCTCTACCTGTATGAGTTCTTTTGATTGATAATTGAGAGAATAAATCTTTGAAGGACTTACAGGAATGCAAAAATATATATATTAAGATTTCAGTCATAAAATACCTACCAAAGTATTTTTATGCGGTCTCCTTTCAACTCTTGGCCATTTAATGCATTGTGCTAGAAAAAGGTTTGGAATTAGAATTCACTTATACAGTTTGTTTTTTCTGACATTAGGCAATTTCAAAATTTCCTTTCTTTCCTTTTTTAATTTGGTCCCAAATTTGGAGTTATTTATGTTGGGGTGGGGCAGGGGTCACATCACAGCCTTAAAAAGAACTTACTTCTATATAAATGGAAAGCTACAGGGAGAATTCAAAGGATTAGTCTGAGAAACATTAGGTCTGGTAGGGAGAGGTTATTTAACCTGGAGAAAAAAGAAAAGACTTAATGAAAACACTATTTTGAGGAAATCAGTAATTAAACACTCTTGCTCTAGAATCCTAAACAACTCCTGGAAAAGGAGGACCTCTAAAGGCTTAGGGTCAATTTGAATAGATCTTCCAATTTCCTAAGTCAGGTAACAAATGTATCTGAACTTATTTCTCGTGTTTTCCTTACAGGATTCCCCTACCTTGCAAGAGACAGTTTTATTCAGGAGTCCCCATTATCTCCAGAAGAGCCATATAATATCTAGCTTAATACTGATAACAATATCGACAACCATAAATCACTGAGCATCCACTATGTGGCAACAACTGTTCTAAGCACTTCATACTTACTAGTACTCAAAATAGTACTACACAGTCATCATAGTGATGCACATTTTATATTTTAAGAAACCCAGGCTCAAGAGGAGTCAGACACACTGCCTAGGATCAAAAGCTGTAAGTGGCAGAACTTGAAATCTTATCTAATCACATCCACAGTCTGTATTTTGTCTCCTCCCCCTCTAAGTGCCAATATGATGGAAAAGTAGTGTTAAGTACAAAGATGTTAATAGCAAAATGATTTATAATAATGAATGTGAGCTTATTCAAAGGTATAATTATATATGAATTATTAAATGAAACTATGGTAGATGTACTTGATGAAATGAAATAAATGCATAATTAATGTGGAAAATGCTTATTATTGGATTGAAACCATGCTTTTAAAATGCCCAGATTAAATCTCCTAAACATCCATAGTGGCTGGGAGGGGATGATGTAATGAGAAGTAATTTTGGTTGGTCTTTCTATCTTAAATGTATTTCTATTTTCTTTAATAAGAATGTATTATTCTTACCTTCATTACTTAAGAAATATCTCTTTTTTATTCCTAACAGGGATCTTTTGCAGCCTAAAGTTAAATCCTGCCATACAAAACCATCCTCTTATGAAACTGTCTCTGCCCACTTCCTGACTTCCCCTTTCTGTCTAGCTTTCCTCTGTGCGTCAGTGCCTACCAACAGTCTCATTTTCTCTAAGATCCTTGTTCTGGCTCCCTTTTCTCATGACAGTTTTGCCTTGACACACTTTTGGCTTTTATATAGCCTGAAGTTGTTCCTTTTCTGTTTCAAGCATGTTTTATTTCCTTAGGTATACTCAGTGTCTTATGAGCCTCAATAATGTGCCAATGGTTCAATTAGCCTTAAAAGACTGTTCTTCCTAGGAGAGCAGTCACACTGTCTCCCTCTTTTTGGAGTCCGAAACAAGAGAATCAGGCCTACCATTCACCTGAAAAAGGACATTTGTTCCTACCAAATATTTAGTGCTATTAGAAGCTGTACGCACTAGGGTAAGTGACCAAGTGGCATTTAGGATTTACCACAGGGGAGAGTGTTGCTAATAATTTGGCTCGATGGATACAGTCTTTGATGAAGGCCATAATTATGCCAGAATGATATCTGGAGTTATTTTCCATTTCAAGAATTACTTGATGTTCTACTCCCTGAAACAGTTTTTCCCCCCTCTGAACGTAAGTGCAATTTACATTAATTTCTAAGCTACAATATTTGTGAGTATTACATTAATATAAATCTGTATGAAAAGTAAAGAAAACCCTCCCAGGAAAGATGATTTTGCCTTAGGTAGGTACCTCTGAAGGTCAACAGGAAATGATCTGAAAACTTAGGAACTAAACCCCTTTTAAAATTTTATAGCTCTCAAATATTATTTCCTTTCATTTACGTCTCTGTGAGAAAATAAAACTTTAGCTTTTCAGCCCTATCCATATATCAAAAGACACATGAAAATTGATACTATGTTTTTTCCATCTCAGTGTCTGCTAGAAACTGGAATTGTGCTTATTACACAGCAAATACCCAATAAATACTCACTGCATGTATGAATGAATAAATGTTTATCTTCTATTGGCCCATGCAGGCAAATCTTGAGGCTCGGCGCAAACTCAAATTTCAGAAGCTTTTCCTCTAAAATAGAAAACATTGACACGTTCAGATTTCTTGCAAGATCTATCGGGTAATTTCATATTTCTTCTGTGTGAGACCCTACAGAAATCACACATATATGTCCACATACTGATTAACATTCTTAAAGCTCAATGAGATGGTCAAAGGGCCAGTTCGATTCCTTTCACCTGATAATAAAGGAAGATCATCTTTTTAAACATCTGCAGGGAAGATTGGCAAGTGTGGGGGGGGAAGTGTTTTAATTTCAAGATTATTTAATTTAAATATTCTAGTATTTCATGGGTATGAAATACTGAGTTCCTGAGTTGCAGGGCAAATACCCACTGGATTAAGTTCAGAGAAATTCAACCAGTATGAGTGAGTTCTCTATACTTTCTTATTCACAGGGAAAAAGGCAGCCTCAAGACTGCTTTTTTCCAAACAAAAAACAAAACAACCAGTTAATAAGTTTCAAACTTAGAGAAAAGATCGGGGTCAGACTGTGGGTGATCTTATAATTTACCATCCAAATTTACATACTTTTGTTCTAGAAAATGTTAAGTAGAACTGATTGGAAAAATGGGTATAAACAGGGACTTCCCTGGGAAAATCCACGTGTAGTCACCATATCAGGCACCACCAGTGACTCTTTGTATGACCCGAGGCAAATTATTATTATGTTGTGTATTTCACTTCACCAGGGGAAACTACTTTATGTCTTCAGTAAACACTTGAACACCCACTCTGTTAGGCATCATGCCTTCTGTCAGGGCGAAAATAAAACCATTTTAAGTTCAGGATTCTAATTTCAGAAAAATTATCAAGTAATTGAGTAAATGAGAGCAAGTCCTATGCATTAAAAATATGTCATTCCCAGATTTGATATTTAGGTTTCAATAGTTACTGTGTGTTCAAAAATTTATAACATAATTTGTTATTTTGCTGATGCATGAGGTTTGGGGATGTATATGGAGAGTGGGGTGGAAGAGCAATTTTGTAGCTAGCAATTTAGTCAAGCTGACTGCTTATCAACTCCTCACATCTGCAATCCAGTGGGAATTTGCTTTGACAGGTATTTGTTACCTCGAGGGAACAGTAAGGCCTGCTTATATTTGTGAATTCAGAGATTTAGGGTCTCATGACAATCCCTTTCAGAGTATGAAGGATCAACTATGTATAAGTTATCCAGCTCCCTTTCCCAACCCTCTGTAAAGCTCACTGTTGGCTCATTCAAAAAAGCTTATTGATTGATTCATTCATTCCAAACATAAAAACACCTATTAAAGGTAATACCGTAGTGTAGATGAGCCTATTGGAACAATTTTCAATCCTCGCTGCAGGTGAAAAGTTTAGGTTCTTAGCAGCACAGGGAAGGACAGATGAATAAAGTAGAAAATGTAATCCTAAGAACAACAAAGACTCATTTTGCTTGTTACAGTCTGGCCTAGGGAAAAGTGAAAATCAGGAATACTGAGTAATCATGTCTATAATTATTTCAGCTGAGCAATAGGAAATGCCAAATACCTTTAGCACTTGGGTTTCTTGTTGCTAATATGGGATCAACATTTCCTTATTACATGAGAACCATGAAATACTTCTGCCAGGTCACACAGAATCCCTTTAGTATAAATGAGCAAATACATCTATCTTTACTTTTTTTTTTTATTATTATGTTACGTTAGTGAGAGTCCTAAGCACACTCCGTGCTTAGCGCAGAGTACCACACGGGACTCAATCTCATGACCCTGAGATCATGAGCTGAGCCGAAACCAAGAGTCAGGCACTTAACTGGGCCACCCAGGCACCCCTAAATTTAAGGTTCTTGATGAGAAAACAGTTGTCTGATAAATGGGTTGTATGCCCAAGTGAGAAGGATGTTGTCCAATAAGATAACTGTTTTCCCCATGAGCAAATTGGTTTCCTAAATAAAATGGTTTGCCAAAATTTCCTGAAACAATTTTTTATCAGTTTACATTTTGATTTTTATAGTTAAGTCATACTGACAGGTGGTCTCACTTCTCAGTTATGCATCTATAAATTTGGATAAATTTATAGATGCATCTAAATAAGAAGACATATTCCTGATCTCAAGGAAGTTATGGTCTAATGTGGCTGATGATACATGTAAACAAACAAATTTACTTGGAGCCAGCCACCTGGCTGGCTCAGTCAGTAGAGCATACTCGATCTTGAGGTCATGTGTTCAAGCCCCATGTTGGGCATAGAGCTTACTTAAAAAATAATATTTTTGGTTAGAGAGGAAGGGGCAGATATATTTCAGAGAGAAGGTTAAAAGGTCTTAATTGCTGATTGGACATGGGCAGTAAAAAAGGAGGAATCTAGAATGTTTTCCTTCTTGGGTGTTTTCACAAATATTGGCAATGCTGAATAGGATAGAAAATAGGGGGAAAAACAGGTGGAGGAGAAAGATAAAGAATGATGTCCATCCTAGAGAGACTGATGCTGAGATTCCTTGGGATAATGAAAACGATAAGTAGGTGGTTGGCTAAATGGATCCGTGTTTGGGGGAGAGACTTGTGGCAAGGCATTAAGTGTAAATATCATTCAGCCTGAGCTGGTAGCAGAATCCACGGACACAGACAAGATCAACTAGTGAATGCGCAGAGTAAAAAGAAAAACAAGTATGAAACCCTAGGTAACTTCAGGATTTAAGAGACAGGCAGAAGAAGAGAACCCAAAGAGATAAACAAGAATAATGCAGAAATCAAAAGACTAAAGAATTTTAAATAACAGGGAGAGTCAAAAGTATCAAATGCTACATTGATGTTGCTTAAGACATAGGTTAGAACGAGGCTTTGGAGAACTGGAGTGTTGAGAACGGCTGGTGTATTAATCATTACAGGGGATTCAAAGAACAACAGAAGTTTCTCTTTCTCTTCTAGTTGTACTCCTTAGACTTTCTACTGTTGTAAAACACCATAGGAAGATAACTGTTTTCAGGATGATGAATCTCTAACCCTCCTCAGAATCACTGACTTCAGTACTGCAGTGTAATGGGTATTTGTTATTTTCATCTGACTGAATTCCTTCCTCTGTTTGGGGCGTCTCCATCTTAGGAAGCTTGGTGGGCAGCAGGTCCCACCTCCCATTACAGAAGAGGAAAATCTCAGATATTCTTTTCCATCCTCCCTTGCAGCTCAGACATAATCCATGATCCATATTTCATCAATCATTGACACCAACCCACGCTGACCCAGGAGTGAATGATGCCAAGAATCAGAAACCTTGTAGGAGTCTGTCTCTGGAAGCAGGAGTAGTTACAGCCAGACTGAGTTCCTGGCTCGACAGCTGGGACCACTGGAAAGTCAGCTGTTTCATGGCAGCAGGAAACTACTCAGTTTCCTTGCCAGCGCAGTTTTGTGCCGTGTTGGCTCTGTAGTAATAAAAGCAACAGCTGATCCTTAATAAGAGCTCACTCTGTGCCAGGTACCATCCTAAGAATTTCTTTTTGGTCCTAGGGTGCGGGGTTTCTCAATCTCAGCACTGTTCACATTTGGGGCTGGATGCATGTGTGTGTGTGAGAGAGTGATGGGGGAGGCTGTCCTGTGTATCGTAAGGTGTTTAGTAGCATCCTTGGTCTCTATCCACTAGATACCAGCAGCACCCTACTGGCAGTAAAAATGTGACAATAAACAATGTCTAGAGACATTGTTAAACACTCCCTGAAGGGCAAAAGAGCCCTTTGTTTAGAATCACTGCATTAAGTCACGCAATATCCACAACCAACCCCAGGTGAAAGCCCCAAGCTAGGTTCTTCAGGCATCCAGAAGATTCATTTCAATCTGCTTTCAGTAAATCTGGTAATGGGGTCTTAATCAGTTTTTGTCAAAAAAATCTGTTAATTCCGGCTTCTGCCGTTCGCAGACTTAGGCCCACCTGCAGGAATTTTTCATTCCTCTTTACTGTCACTGGAATCTCAAAATAGTTCCTCCCTTCCCTTGGACAGCAAATCCCTGGGTCTTACATAATCAGAACCCTGATGTTAATGAGATATTCCTGCGTAAGAGTTAGGAGTCCAGGAAAGAGAAGAGATTTTCTCTGTTTCTTCAATCCATTAAGGCCGTTTCTAAGCTGAATTAGCTCTCTGGACTGACAATGGGGCCAGTGCCTCTGCAGCCCTCATAAATGCATTATCAGTAAAAAAAAGAAGGCTCTACTGTCCCCTTTTAATGAGGCAATTTCATACTCTATTTTCCAAACAGTAGGTCAGAGGAAGTCTTCCTCTTAAATTTGTTGATGGCAGGTAATTGGGTAGTTAGTTGATCCCTTGACCAAAATCTCCCCTGGAGAGCCTACTTTTTTCTTTGAATACTCACATTCTCCTAGGGCATCACCTTGGTAAGTACCTCCCCACCTCTCAGAAATCTCTTGATATGGAATAAAATCAGACCTATTGTGGTAGGCTGGCTATCACATTACAACATAGTGTGCCCAAACATCTTCCAAGAACTTTTATTTTTATTAGGGAGGTAGGACAGTGTAATTAGCCAAGCACATGGGTTTACAATCCTGCTTCAGCTTCTTCTGCCTGCTTGGCTTTGGAAAGTTTACCTAACCTCTCAGAGTCTCCATCACCCCATTCTTAAAATAAAGGGAATCATGCAGAGGTCATTGTAAGAATGAGATAAGAATATAGTATATGCACAGCAAATGGTGATTGTTATTAATGATATTTAGTTGTGTCCCATTTCCCCTAGCTTACAGATATTTGCCGGACATTTCTTTTTCCTTATAGGTGCCTACGTATAATCTTCCACAAATTTTCCAAATTCTGGTTCCTGGGACCACTCAGTCTGTGATTTAAATGCATCTTTGAGCCTCAGACTTTATTTTTCTGCTGTCCTCCCAATTTGCAAACAGCTTTCACAAACATCATCTCATTTGATATTGAAACTATGCAACTGCACAAGGAGGCAGGTGTCATAGAGGGTAAATTCATAATGCAGAAAGGGCTTAAGTAGGAATCTCCTCAAGGTCTGTCAGCATCTGTTTGGGTACTCTTCCCTGATACCTCATGCACCAACAAAATGTCTCATATTTTTAAAAAAATTAATGTTTATCTATTTCATTATGTGTTAAATGAGGGGGTTGAAGTAGAGGATCACGTAGTGTTTATGCCACCTCTAGCCGTCTATGAACTTACACAGCAGGTTCAAGTGAGCTGAGGCCATGTAAGGAGTCATCTTTAAGATAGACCAGGTGAAAGAAAAGTCAGCATCACATGTAGCTAAACCTCAAAAACCTTCAAGAGCCATGTTGGCATGGCTCTCTGACGTTACTCTTTACAATTAGTGACACCAAATGACTTCTGCCTTCAGTGCTATTCAACTCAGTCTACCATTGAGACTGGCTTTTCTTATCTGATTCCAGTCAACATTTCCTTTCTAATTCCAGCCATCACTGTCTACTATGTAGGATATTTTGTTTCTGGTTGTCTTAATCCTGGACTGGCTCCCACTTCTCACCTGCTCTCCATCACTCAACTCCCAGAGACCCTAAAACTATCCACAAATTTCTGAGAACTCTCCAGAGGTTAGGAAAACAGACCAACTCTTAAACTCACTAATGAAACTGTGATTCTGAATTTTGTTTATTTCCAAGGATTTCCTGGTATGGATTCACCTGTGCAACCCCAGAGTCATTGTGGTGAGATACCCTAATCAGTCATTCTTGGATAGACTATAGCTATCACCAAGTTTGAGTATCTACAGAGATATAATCTTCCCACTTGAGGGAATACAGTGCCTTTATTGAATTTTCAGTTTTATTGCATTCTCTGATTAGAAAGATTGCTTAAAGTGGGTAAGGAGCTCCACCTACAAACAATAAAAATAGTAAACAAACAGCTGATTGTTATCCCTTTATCGGGAGCCAAGAACCATGGACCAGAGAATACAACTGTAAGAATTTTGTAAAATTTCTAGAACCTTTTTAACTTTCCTGGTAATGCTATTTTTGCTATTACCATCTGTTTCCCCATAGTGATTAGCACTAACCTTCTTAAAATAAAAAGGGTCTGTGTGCTTATCTTCAGGATGTTAAGAAAGAAGAAAGCAGAAATACAGCTTCTCACTCTGCAGGCAGGCTTGCAAGGATAAAGACTCAAAGAGGTAAAGGGGCATTAGCAATTTCCAGAGAGGAAAGAGGGTTGAGTCCTTGAGGCCAACAGAAAAGGAAGAAAAAAAGTACTATCAAGTAGGGCCCAAGAGGGGACTTAGCACTAGATAGAAGAAAGTTTGGGTGATTTCCTCAAAACTTACACAGAAATGCAAAGAATCTATTTTAATCAAATTATCATCAAAAGTTTTGAGGTCTTATACCACCTGAGTTAGTATGAAGGTCCAGTAATCAAAAGAGGTGAGAAAAAAATATTAGCAAATCATATATGTTATAAAAGATTTGTATCCAGAATTTACAAAGAACAATTCTCAAGTCTCAATGGGAAAATAACTCAACCAATGCTTCACCAAAAAAAAAAAAAAAAAGATAGTAAATAAGCACATTTAAAAAAAGTGTTCAAGTCATTAGGGAAAAGTAAGTTAAAAAAATGAAATACACCTATCAGAATGTCTAGTATTAAAAGACTGACCATACCAATGTTGATGAGGGTATGGAGAAAGTGAAATGCTCATACACTACTGATGGTAATGTAAAATGACATCATTACTTTGGAAAACAATTTGGTAGTTTAAGCGTGTATCTATCCTATGTTTCATCTCTTCTGTTCCTGGGAGTTTATCCAAGTGAAATAAAAAGATGTTCATAAAAATACTTATATACAAATGTTCAAAGCAGCTTTATTTGTAATAGGTAAAAACTGGAAACTAACCAAATATCCATTGACAGGTGAATGGATAAACACATGTGGTATATCCATACAATGGAACACTGCTTAGCGACAAAAGGAATAAACTATTGATATATAAGAAAAATAAGACAAAAAAAGGGACATACTTTATGATTCCATGATTCGTTTTTATAAAATCTCAAAAATGCACACTAATCACTAGTGACAGAATGCAGATCAGTTTCCTGGGGAAGGTGTCAGAGCAGAGAACTATTGGTATGATGGATATATACTCATTATCTAGATTTTGATGATGGTTTCACCATTATTTGTCAAAAGTTATCATATCCTACTCTTTAAATATATAGTTTATTTATAGTTTACTTATGTAACTCTAAATACAACTATACCTCAATAAAGTTATTTAAAAGTATCAGATGGCTTGCTTAGAGAATATCAAAATCCCCAGAAACTTAACATGCATTGAGCAGGCTGCATGCTATTTTTGCCAAGTTATAGTGTTCTAATACTATTGTCCCTCTAACCAGTTGTTAGGACTTTAAGGAAAGTAATTATGTCTAGTCTAAAACTTTAACCATAGGAGGAACTCAAAAAACCTTGCTATCTCCTCTTGGAATTTACCCCAAAACAACAAAATTGGAAACAAATTGTACCTTCAGTAAAACTCAGCTGTTCATAACCCCAGGCCACAGGTGACCCAACATTAGAGCCAATTAGAGTCATATAGTGGCTCAGAACAAAACTCTTGGGGCCAAATTGCCTACATTCAAAATCTAGCACTGCCATTTAGTAGCTATATAACTTGGGCAAATCACTTTGTGCTCAGTTTCCTTGTTTGTAAAATGGGAATAGTAATAGGATTGTTGTGTTACTGAAATGAGTTTTATTTGCAGAGGACTTAGGCCTGCACTAGCATACAGTAAGGAGCACCTAAGTTTTTGGTAAGCAAATAAAATATTGTAGAAAGATCTATTCTAAACAAAATGTGTAATGATGGGTACAATAAAAAATAAGTCTTTCCTTGCTGGTTGTTGGGGCCACCACCCAGGCTGCTATCTATAATTAGCCTCTGTGACAACTGCTGGCTTACAGAAGGGCAGGGTTTGCTCACCGTGCAGCTACCTAAGAGGCCTCATTACAGGACCTGTGGGTGCACTGGTATGTGGTGTTATCTCCCTCTCTCCCTATGGCAGGAGTCACTTTGGAAGGATACCCATCCCGACCAGGGCTGCCTACCAGGTATGGTAGGGCAGAAGCTGCTTTGAAGGGATGACTGCTAAGGCGGTGGGTTGAGTGGGGCAGGCATGTGGTGGTAGCAGGGTAAGTGTTAAAACCTGCTCCATCAAGCATCTGCTATCATTGTTGGGGGAAGGCAAGAAAAATGGTGCTCACCAGCATTCTTGTTCCTGAAGAAATCTGCAGATCCCTGCCCCTCTGGCACATGTCCTAAAATTAGTCAAGAAATGTCCAAGTATATTATAGGTGCTTTTTCAACTGCTGCTTCCATGTTCTATCTCAGGTTGAGTTATTTAACCTGTTGGCTCTTTAAAGGTAGGGACTTTGTTTCCTGTCTTCTTTCTGCTCTCTGGGAGTTAAGCCCTACTGATTCTTCTTAAAGACTTTATTTGTTTATTTGATAGAGAGAGAGCATAAGCAGGGAAACAGAAGGGACAGGGAGACCCACCAGCAAGCCCATGGTGGCTACAGCCAGGCCTCGCAACAGCACCAGGAGCAAACCCTACCCGGTATACCTGCAGCAGACGAAGCAGGTCATTCAGCTAGCTCAGTCACCATAGGAGGGTGCACATAGCCTACACAAGGGATGTCCCTGGAGTACCTCGTTCTGGTGACCAGGGAGGGTTGCCCTAAAGGGCACCACAGGATATCTTCCACACAAAGCCACTACTTTCAAGATCAGGAGATGCAAATGACATAGAAAGAAATCTAATACACAGAAAGAAATGGAGTTAGACAAAATGAGGAGACAGAGGAATATGTCCAAAATGAAAGAACAAGACAAAATCTCAAAGAGTTCAAAGTAATGATTATAAAGATACTCACTGGTCTTGAGAAAAGAGTGGATGATTCAGTGAGAACTTCAACAAGGAGATAGAAAATATAAAAAATTCAGAGTTGAAGATTTCAATAACTGAAATATAAAATACACTATAGGAAATCAGCAGCAGATTAGAGGATGCATAAGATCAATCTGTAAGATGGGGTAATAGAAAAGCAATCAAGCTGAAGAGCAAAAAGAATAGTAAAAAAATGGTAATAGGGTAAAGGACCTCTGTGACATCATCAAGCCTAATAACATTTGCATTATAGGGATCCTAGTAGGAGGGGCAGAAAACTTATTTGAAGAAATGATAGCAGAAAACTTCTCTAATCTGGGGAAGGAAACGTACATACAGGTCCAGGAAGTACAGAGAACCCCAAACAAGAATACTTAGACACATAGTATTTTAACTGGCAAAAATTAACGATAGAGAACCTTAAAAGCAACAAAGAAAAGCAGACAGTTACATACAAGGGAAACCCCACAAGGCTATCGGCTGATTTTTTTTTTTTTTTTTTTTTTTTTTGTAGAAAATCTGTAGGCCAGAGGGAGTGGCATGCTCTATTTAAAGAACACTCTACCAAGCAAGGTTATTGTTTAGAATTGGAGGAATGTTAAAGAGTTTCTCAAACAAAAGTTAAAGGAGTTTATTGTTACTAAACCAGCTTTACAAGAAATGTTAAAAGAACTTCTTTCACTGGAAAGGTAAGGCCACAAGAAGAAGAAAATAATAAAAGGAAAAATTTCACTGGTAAAAGCAAACATATATTAAAAGTAGTAGATTAATCACTTACAAAGCCAGTATGGAGATTAAAACTTAGAAGTAATAAAATCCATTGTATCTACAAAAGCTGTCAAGGGATACACAAAAGATGAAAAATATGGTATATACATAAAATGTAGAAGGGCAAGTAAAATTTAGTGTTTTTATAATGTGTTCAGACTCAAGTGACTACCAACTACGTGTAGATTGCTATACACATAAGATTATGAACAGCATGGTAACCACAAACGAAAAACCTATAATACACAAAAAATAAAGAGAAAGGAATCCAAGTGTAACATAAAGAAAACCATCAAACTACAAGGGGACTTACGAGAGAAAAAGGAACAGAAAAGAACCACAAAAACAACTAGAAAATAATAAATGGTCTAAATGCTCTAATCAAAAGATACTGGGACTCAATGGATAAAAAATCAAGACCCATCTGTATGCTGCCTACAGAGAGTCACTTAAGACCTAAAGACACAGACTAAAAGTGAAGGGATGACAAAAGATATTCCATGCAAATGGAACAAAAACATATCAGACAAAATAATAGACTTAAAAAACAAAAGACTGTAGCATGAAGCAGCAGAAATAGAAATCAGGAAAACAATGCCATTTGCAATTGCACCAGAAATAGTAAGATACCAGGAATAAACCTAACCAAAGGAGTGAAAGAACTGTACTCTGAAAACTATAAATCACTAAGGAAAGAAATTGAAGACAACACAAAGAAATTGAAAGACATTCCATGCTTATGGATTGGAAGAACAAATATTATTCAAATGTTTATATTACCCAAAGAAATCTACACATTTAATGTAATCCCTATGAAAATACTAACATTTTTTTCACAGAGCTAGAACAAACAATCCTAAAATTTGTGTGGAATGACAAAAGAAAGACCCTGAATAATCAAAGCCATCTTGAGATAGAAGAAAAAAGCTGGAGGTATTGCCATCCCAGATTTCAAGAAATATTACAAAGCTACCATAATCAATCAGTATGGTACTGGCACAAAAATAGACACATAGATCACTGGAACAGGATAGGAAGCCCAGAAATGAACCCATACATACATGGTCAATTAATTTATGAAAAAGCAAGAATATACAATGAGGGAAAGACAGTCTCTTCAATATGTGGTGTTGGGAAAATTAGACAACTACATGCAAAAGAATGAAACCATAAACAAAAATAATCTCAAAATGAATTAAAGACCTAAATATATAATATGAAACCATAAAACCCCTAGAAAAAAACATGGGCGATCATCTCTTGGACATTGGCCTTAGCAACATATGTGTGGATAGGACTCCTCAGGCAAGGGAAACCAAAACAAAAATAGCTGTTGGGACTATAAATAAATAAATAAATAAATAAATAAATAAATAAATAAATAATAAATAATAAATAATAAATAAATAATAAATAAATAAATAAATAAATAAATAATAAATAATAAATAAATAATAAATAAATAAATAAATAAATAAATAAATAAATAAATAAATAAATAAATAAAAAAGGTTTGTACTGCAAATGAAACCATCAACAAAACAAAAAGGCACCCTACTGACTCGGAGTAGATATTTGCAAATGACATATCCAATAAGGGGTCAGTATCCAAAATATATGAAAAACACAATTCACTACCAAAAAACCACCCAAAAAGCAAAAAGCAAATTATTTGATTAAAAGATGGGCAGAGGACCTGAATGGACATTTATTCCAAAGAAGATATACAGATAGCCAGAGACAAATGAAAAGATACTCAACCTCAATCTTCAGGGAAATGCAAATCAAAACCAAAATGAGGTATGACCTCACACCTGTCAGAATAGCTAAAATCAACAACCCAAGAAACAACAGGTGTGAGCAAAGATGTGGAGGAAAAGAAACCTTCTTGCACTGTTGGTGGGAATGTAAACTATTGCAACCACTGTGGAAAACAAGATAGAGTTTCCTCAAAAAATTAAATTAAAAATAGAAATAACATATGATCTAGCAATTCTACTACTAGGTATTTACCCAAAGAAAATTAAAACACTAATTTGAAAAGATATATGGACCCCTATGCTTATTGCATTATTTACAGTAACTAAGATGTAGAAGCAATCCAAGTGTCCATCATTAGATGAATGGATAAAGAAGATGTGTTTATATATACAATAGAATATTATTCAAGTATTTAAAAATTGAGATCTTGCCATTTGCAACATGGTTGGATCTAGAGGATATTACAACACTAAGTGAAATAAGTCCGATGGAGAAAGACAAATACCATATGATTTCACTTATGTATGGAATCTAAAACCAAAAGGCCAGAACAGCTTCAAATACAGAGAACAAAGTGGTGATTGCCACAAGGAAAGGGAGTAGGGGGATGGGTGAAATGAATGAAAGGGATTCAGAGGTACAAACTTCCAGTTATAAAATAAGTAAATCATGCAGATGAAAAGTGCTGCATAGGGAATATAGTCAATATTGTAATAACATTGTATGGTGACTACACTTACAGTGGTGAGTTGAATCACTCACCACTAGGTATAAAATGGTTGAATCACTATGTTATACACCTGAAACTAATATAACTATACTTCAATAACAAAAATGAAGGCAATGTAAAAAATTTTGGGAGCAAACACGTTAACCCATTCAATAAGAGTTTTGTTTTTTTTTTAAAGATTTATTTATTTATTTTAGACACAGAAAGAGAGTGTGCACATGAGTGGGAAAGGGGCAGAAGGAAAGGATCTTCAAGCAGACTCCACGCTGAGCATAAAGCCCGATTTTCTGGAGGGGAGTCTCCATCTCACGACTCACAGACATGACCTGAGCCAAAACCAAGTCAGACGCTTAACCGACTAAGCCATCCAGGTACTCCTCTATAAGGTGCTGAAGCTTTAGATACTCTGTTATTGCCACCAACCCACCCCTCCACACTTTTTTAGTCTTGGTTTCAATTTGGCTATTTTCTATTAGGTAACATATTGAATTAAAAATTTTAAAAAAACTGGGCTTGAAAAAAGCATGGAAGTTATTAGAGACACCCTTCCTGGAGAAATAAAAGAACTAAAATCTAACCAAGTCGAAATCAAAAAGGCTATTAATGAGGTGCAATCAAAAATGGGGGCACTAACTGCTAGGATAAATGAGGCAGAAGAGAGATTCAGCGATATAGAAGACCAAATGATGGAAAATAAAGAAACCGAGAAAAAGAGAGAGAAACAACTACTGGATCACGAGGGCAGAATTTGAGAGATCAGCAATACCATAAGACGAAACAACATTAGAATAATTGGGATCCCAGAAGAAGAAGAAAGAGAGGGGCAGAAGGTATAGTGGAGCAAATTAAAACAGAGAACTTCCCTAATGGGGGGAAGGAAACAGGCATCAAAATCCAGGAGGCACAGAGAACCCCTCTCAAAATCAATAAAAATAGGTCAACACCCCGACATCTAATGGTAAAACTTACCAGTCTCAGAGACAAAGAGAAAATCCTGAAAGCAGCTCGGGAGAAAAGATATGTAACCTATAATGATAGAAACATTAGATTGGCAACAGACCTATCCACAGAGACCTGGCAGGCTAGAAAGGACTGGCATGATGTCTTCAGAGCACTAAATGAGAAAAATATGCAGCCAAGAATACTATATCCAGCTAGGCTGTCGCTGAAAATAGGAGAGATAAAAAGCTTCTAGACTAAACAAAAACTAAAGGAATTTGCAAACACGAAACCAGCCCTCCAAGAAATATTGAAAGGGGCCCTCTAAGCAAAGAGAGAGCCTAAAAGCAGCATAGACCAGGAAGGAACACAGACGATATACAGTAACAGTCACCTTACAGGTAATACAATGGCACTAAATTCATATCTTTCAATAGTTACCCTGAATATAAATGGGCTAAATGCCCCAATCAAAAGACACAGGCTATCAGGTTGGATTAAAAAACAAGACCCATTGATATGCTGTCTGCAAGAGTCTCATTTTAGACCCAAAGACACCCCCAGATTGAAAGTGAGGGGGTGGAAAATCATTTACCATGCTAATGGACACCAAAAGAAAGCTGGGGCGGCAATCCTTCTATCAGACAAATTAGATTTTAAATCAAAGACTGTAATAAGAGATGAGGAAGGACACTATATCCTACTTAAAGGGTCTATCCAACAAGAAGATCTAGCAATTATAAATATCTATGCCCCTAACATGGGAGCAGCCAATTATATAAGCCAATTAATAACAAAAGCAAAGAAACACATCGACAACAATACAATAATAGTGGGGGACTTCAACACCCCCCTGACTGAAATGGACAGACCATCTAAGCAAAAGATCAACAAGGAAATAAAGACTTTAAATGACACACTGGACCAAATGGACTTCACAGACATATTCAGAACATTCCATCCCTAAGCAACGAAATACACATTCTTCTCTAGTGCCCATGGAACATTCTCCAGAACAGATCACATCCTAGGTCACAAATCAGGTCTCAACCGGTACCAAAAGGTTGGGATCATTCCCTGAATATTTTCAGACCATAGTGCTTTGAAACTAGACCTCAGTCACAAGAGGAAGGTTGGAAAGAACTCAAATACATGGAGGCTAAAGAGCATCCTACTAAAGAATGAATGAGTCAGCCAGGAAATTAAAGAAGAATTTAAAAAATTCATGGAAACCAATGAAACTGAAAACACAACTGTTCAAAATCTTTGGGATGCAGCAAAGGCAGTCCTGAGAGGAAAGTATATAGCAATACAAGCCTTTTTCAAGAAACAAGAAAGGTCTCAAATACACAACCTAACCCTACTCCTAAAGGAGCTGGAGAAAGAAGAGCAAATAAAGCCTAAACCCAGCAGGAGAAGAGAAATAATAAAGATCAGAGCAGAAATCAATGAAATAGAAACCAGAAGAACAGTAGAACAGATTAACAAAACTAGGAGCTTTCTTTCTTTGAAAGAATTAACAAGATTGATAAACCCCTGGCCAGACTTATCAAAAAGAAAAGAGAAATGACCGAAATCAATAAAATCATGAATGAAAGAGGAGAGATCACAACCAACACTAAAGAAATACAAACAATTATAAGAACATATTATGAGCAACTCTATGCCAGCAAATTAGATAACCTGGAAGAAATGGATGCATTCCTAGAGATGTATCAACTACCAAAACTGAACCAGGAAGAAATAGAAAACCTGAACAGACCCATAACCAATAAGGAAATTGAAGCAGTCATCAAAAATCTCCCAAAAACAAGAGCCCAGGGCCAGATGGCTTCCCAAAGGAATTCTACCAACATTTGAAGAAGAATTAATACCTATTCTTCGGAAACTGTTCCAAAAAATAGAAATGGAAGGAAAACTTCCAAACTCGTTTTATGAGGCCACATTACCTTGATCCCCAAATCCCCAAAGATCCCATCAAAAAGGAGAATTACAGACCAATATCCTTGATGAACATGGATGCAAAAATGCTCACCAAAATTCTAGCCAATAGGATCCAACAGTACATTAAAAGGATTATTCACCACGACCAAGTGGGATTTATCCCTGGGCTGCAACGTTGGTTCAACATCTGCAAATCAATCAACGTGATACAATACATTAACAAAAGAAAGAACAAGGATGATATGATCCTCTAAACAGATGCAGAAAAAGCGTTTGGCAAAGTACAGCATCCTTTCTTGATCAAAACTATTCAGAGTATAGGGATAGAGGGTACCTACCTCAACATCATAAAAGTCATCTATGAAAAACCTACAGCGAATATCATTCTCAATGGGGAAAAACTAAGAGCTTTCCCCCTAAGGTCAGGAACGTGGCAGGGATGTCCATTATCACCACTGCTATTCAACATAGTATTAGAAGTCCTAGTCATAGCAATCAGACAACAAAAGAGAAATCAAAGGCATCCAAATAGGCAAAGAAGAAGTCAAACTCTCACTCTTTGCAGATGTTATGATACTTTATGTGGAAAACCCAAAAGACTCCACCCCAAAACTGCTAGAACTCATACAGGAATTCAGTAAAGTGGCAGGATATAAAATCCATGCACAGAAATCAGTGGCATTCCTATACACCAACAACAAGACAGAAGAGAGAGAAATTAAGGAGTTGACCCCATTTACAATGGCACCCAAAACCATAAGATACCTAGGAATAAATCTAACCAAGGAGGCAAAGGATCTGTACTCAGAAAACTATAAAATACTCATGAAAGGAATGGAGGAAGACACAAAGTAATGGAAAAACGTTCCATGCTCATAGATTGGAAGAACAAATGTTGTGAAGATGTCAATGCTACCTAGAGCAATCTAAACATTCAAAGCAATCCCCATCAAAATACCATCCACTTTTTTCAAAGAAATGGAACAGATCATCCTAAAATTTGTATGGAACAGAAAAGACCCCGAATAGCCAGAGGAATGTTGAAAAACAAAGCTGGCAGCATCACTATTCCGGACTTCAAGCTCTATTACAAAGCTGTCATCATCAAGACAGTATGGTACTGGCACAAAAACAGACACATAGATCAATGGAACAGAATCGAGAGCCCAGAAATGGACTCTCAACTCCATGGTCAACTCATCTTCGACAAAGCAGGAAAGAATGTCCAGTGGAAAAAAGACAGTCTCTTCAACAAATGGTATTGGGAAAATTGGACAGCCACATGCAGAAGAATGAAACTGGACCATTTCCTTACCCCACACACAAAAGTAGACTCAAAATGGTTGAAAGACCTAAATGTGAGACAGGAGTCCATCAAAACCCTAAAGGAGAACACAGGCAGCAACCTCTTTGACCTCAGCCACAGCAAATTGTTCCTAGAAACATCGCCAAAGGCAAGGGAAGCAAGGGCAAAAATGAACTATTAGGATTTCATCAAGATACAAAGCTTTTGCACAGCCAAAGAAACAGTCCGCAAAACCAAAAGACAACCGACAGAATGGGAGAAGATATTTGCAAATGACATATCAGATAAAGGGCTAGTATCCAAAATCTATAAAGAACTTATCAAACTCAACACCCAAAGAACAAAGAATCCAATCAAGAAATGGGCAGAAGACATGAACAGACATTTTTCCAAAGAAGACATCCAAATGGCCAACAGACATTTGAAAACGTGCTCAACATCGCTCGGCATCAGGGAAATCCAAATCAAAACCTCAATGAGATACCACCTCATATCAGTCAGAAAGGCTAAAATTAACAAGTCAGGAAACGACAGATGTTGGTGGGGATGCGGAGAAAGGAGAACCCTCCTACACTGTTGGTGGGAATGCAAGCTGGTGCAGCCACTCAGGAAAACAGTATGGAGGTTCCTCAAAAAGTTGAAAATAGAGCTACCATATGATCCAGCAATTGTACTACTGGGTATTTACCCCAAAGATACAAATGTAGGGATCCGAAGGGGTACGTGCACCCCGATGTTTATAGCAGCAGTGTCCACAATAGCCAAACTGTGGAAAGAGCCAAGATGTCCATCGACAGATGAATGGATAAAGAAGAGGTGGTATATATACACAATGGAATATTATGCAGCCATCAAAAGGAATGAGATCTTGCCATTTGCAATGACGTGGATGGAACTGGAGGGTGTTATGCTGAGTGAAATAAGTCAATCAAAGACATGTATCATATGACCTCACTGATATGAGGAATTCTTAATCTCAGGAAACAAACTGAGGGTTGCTGGAGTGGGGTGGGGAGGGATGGGGTGGCTCGGTGACATTGGGGAGGGTATGTGCGATGGTGAGTGCTGTGAACTGTGCAAGACTGTTGAATCACAGATCTGTACCTCTGAAACAAATAATGCAATATATGTTAAGGAAAAAAAAAGAAGAAGATAGCAGGAGGGGAAGAATGAAGGGGGGGAAATCGGAGGGGGAGATGAACCATGAGACACGATGGACTCTGAAAAACAAACTGAGGGTTCTAAAGGGGAGGGGGGTGGGGGGATGGCTTAGCCTAGTGATGGGTATTAAAGAGGGCATGTTCTGCGTGGAGCACTGGGTGTTATGCACAAACAATGAATCATGGAACACTACAGCAAAAACTAATGATGTATTGTATGATGATTAACATAACAATAAAAAATTTAACGAAAAAAATTAAGAAAAAAAACGGGCAAGAATGAGCCACTGGATTTTAACACAGAGATGGAGTGAAAGCTGCTCACTAAAAAATGACTCTGTAGGCTCTTCCCCACTGTTCAAGAATACCTACCATGCAATCAAACGTACATTACCTAGGCCAGAGAGAGGGAAACCATTCTCCAGAGAAAATGAACCATGCAAAAGATAAAATATTTGGGCATATCTAATGATAAGCCAGTGGCGATTAAGCTTTCTACCAAACGATGTCTACCAGAGACAAGTCCACCATGCCCACAGAACTTGCAAACCAATTTTTGGTGTCCCTACTTAAAAGAATAATGGATAGACAAAAATTACCCAGATATTTGAGGAAAGCCTTTATTATAAAGGAGAGACCAATGCAAACAGATAAAATACAGAGGATGCAGAAAACAGAAAACAAATGTCACATTTGTGTATCAAGAACAGGATACTCAGAGGGGAAAAAAGAGCCCTTTTAATTTAAAGGCATAATTGCTATCTTAGGTTGGGTACCCCAAAACCAGAGCCTGAGATGGGAAATCCTGTTCAAATGATAGATTGAGGGGAAGCTTTCAGGAGAGAGGAGAAAAGCAGGAGAGCACAGGGCACAAAACCTACCCAAGACCCTGGTCTCAATTGCATACTTCGTTCAGTCTGGTCCCATTATGAAAAACCTAGAGTACACATTGCACCACCGAATCAATCTGACTTTGAAGCACAAGTCCAGCCTTTTACCCTCATGTCAATCAGTTATTGTCTGAGGTCTGAACCTGCAGGTGTAGGTGCATAGCCATCAGAAGAGGCGGCTCCTGGGCGGCCAGGACAAGTCTCTAGAGAAGGGGAGGCTGTGACTTACTAGCCTGTACCCCCAGCAACTAGAGAATAGCCGCAATGGCTGTTTAGGAGAATACTACCCTAAAGCACCGTTCTTATTCATTTTCATTAGGCAGTGTAATTTTATAATTTCCTAGTAACTCTTAGTCCTCTTACTTTCTTCTTGCTCAAACACATTGTAAAAAACAAGCTTTTGGAATGATCTAAGGTTTTCTTTGGGGGGCGGGTTGGCTATTCTGACTTTTAGCTTTTGAGAAATTTAAACAAATAACATCAAGACTTACTTGCAATGAACTTTCAACAAATATATGCCAACTCTTAGGCTAACACCTGGCATCAGCCTCCTTTCACTTCTATTTTTATAGTTTGTATTACATAACTGCGGAAGTTTCATTTAAATCTTCTGCTTTCATTATATTAATAGAAGTTCTAGAAAAAATGGTGAGTGAAGAATTATCAAAGAAATTATACTAGAAAATTTTCCAAAGTGAAAGGCGTATAACTCCAGATTAAAAGTACCCACTGAGTGCCCCATGAAATGAATGAAAAAAGGACCCACAGAAAGGCACATTCTGAAATCTTGGAACACCAGGGATGAAGAAAAGGTTCTAAAGGTTTTGAGACAGAAATTCAGGGCTATTTTTATAGGCTTTTTGATACTATTTGACTTCTTAAAACTATGTCATAAAGCTGTAACACAGTATCTATAATCTCAAGAAGCCTTACATTCCACAAAACTGATCACTAAACGTAATAGTGTTCATGGAGAAAAATGAGAAAGACTACTCAAAACTGAGGGAAATTGGTTAATCAAAGCACAAAAAACACCAGTATAAATCCTAATAAAAATACACACGTATTTTCAAAGTTAGTGATGGGGTATATGACAGCAGGGTGTGAAATGAGCAAAATGTCCAACGAAAAGCCAGAATCCAAGGTGTCTATCTGAGAGGTAGTGGGCCACGCCAAGCCATGGCAGAGGTGATGTGATGTTTCATCTTTAAATCTTTTCATTATGTAATACTTAAGTTCACAAAATTTTAGTGAAAACAGATTCTTATAGATTTAGTCCAATTCACTACTCTGGGGAGCGTTTCATGTCATGAAAATGTAGAAATAGGCCCACTGAGTGATACCACATGGTACCACACACACCCACTCAGGAAATCCAATCCCTGTCCTCTTTACATATTTAAAGTAATCTCTTTTAAATGATTATGCTGAGTACAGAGATAAAAATAAGAATAGAAGCCCAGGTGTGTTATGAACTAGCTATGTTCTCATTCTCTAGACAGTTGACCTCAACCAGAGGTAACTTCCTCCCCCATTCAAAGGAACATTTTTTATTGTCACAAATAATGAGGGGAATGAGCAGGTGAGGGGAGAGGTATTACTAGCATCTAGTGGGAAAAGGCCAGGATTCCTACAGTGCAACGCACATCCCTGCAAACAAAGAATTATCCCACCCAAAGCATCAGTACTGCAAGGATTGAGAAACCCTGCCCCAGGATAACAAAACCTCGGCCCTATTTCCATAACCAGACCCCCAACCAGGATGAGGTTTAGAAATTGCAGGGGAGCTCTTCCTTGAACTTGAAGATATCTCTAAGTGGAATGTGATGCCTGTTGAACAGCAAGCATTTTTTCCCTGGAAATTTTCAAACAGAAGTCAAATGATGACGTTTCAGGGCTGTTGGGAGACAATCTCCACCTTGGAAGAAATATAAAGTAAAATATTTAGGGTTTCTTGCAACATGGAACTCTCATCAGAGAAAGATGAGATCGGAAGCCCTGAAAGGTGAGTTGAACTGAGTCATGTGCAATAAAGTTCTAATACAACTCTTGGATCCATTAGCAACAAATTATTAGAAAACATTGTCCCATAGATGCCCACAGGATGATGAGATAAATTTGATTTTTTTCCTTGGGACAGCATGATTGCTACCCCGTCTTACATCAGCTGTGCACAGTCTTCACTCTCCAGGGGCTTTTTTTTTTTTTAAAGATTTTATTTATTTATTTGAGAGAGACTGAGAGATAGAGAGCACGAGAGGGAAGAGGGTCAGAGGGAGAAGCAGACTCCCCGCTGAGCAGGGAGCCCGATGCAGGACTCGATCCTGGGACCCCAGGATCATGACCTGAGCTGAAGGCAGTCGCTTAACCAACTGAGCCACCCAGGCGCCCTCCAGGGGCTTTAATTAAAGAAGTATAAAAGGAAAGAAATTGGATAAAAGGAGTAAAACGAAAAGGAGGGGGATTACAAGTTTTAAAGTTCCTTTGATTAAGACTGTACATGGTAACTACAGCCCCCTTCTGTAAAATATTTAAACAGAAAGGGGTAGAGACAAGTTTTATGGTTCAGACAAGGGGTTCAAACTTACCACCAGCTTTTTTTTTTTTTAACTTTTCCTTATCTGTGAAAGGCTTCTTTGGAAGGAAGCAAGGCCAAGAATAGGGACAGCAAGCATATACAATTTTTTTTCAGTTTTTTTTTTTTTTTTTTTTTTTTTTTTTGACAGAGAGAGACACAGCGAGAGAGGGAACACAAGCAGGGGGAGTGGGAGAGGGAGAAGCAGGCTTCCCACGGAGCAGGGAGCCCGATGCGGGGCTCGATCCCAGGACCCTGGGATCACGACCTGAGCCGAAGCCAGACGCTTAACGACTGAGCCACCCAGGCGCCCCTTCAGCTTTTTTTTTTTTTTAACTGAGTTGAAATTCATATAACATACATTTAATCATTTTGAAGAGTACAACTTAGTGGCTTTAGTGTATTCACAATATTATGCAACCACCTCTCTAGTTTCAAAAATTCTTTATCACCCCAGAAATTGCCTTGTACTGTAAGCAGTCACTCATTTATTTTCCCTTCCTCTCATTCCCTAGCAATCTCTGTTCTGCATCTATAGGCTTGTCTATTTGGGGTACTTCATATAAAAGGAATCCTACAATACAGGACCATATCAGGCCTTTTGTGCCTGGCTTCTTTCACTTAGCATGATTTTTTGAGGTTCATCCATTCATTTGGGTCAGAACTTCATTGCTTTTTAAGGCTGAATAATATTCCATGGTAGGTATATACCAGTTTGTTTATCCATTCATCCACTGATGGACGTTTGGGTTGTTTCCACCTTTGGGCTGAACTGTTTTCCACAGAAGTTGCTGCATTTTACATTCCTACCACAATGTGCAAGAGTTACTCTTTCTCCATGTCCTTGCCAATGCTGGTTATTTTCCATAAAAAAAAAAAAAATTATCATTATAGCCATCCTAGTGAGTGTGAAGCGAGTGTGTGGTTTTGAGTTTCCTTAATGCCCAAAGATGATGAATATCTTTATGTGCTTGTTGGCCACTTTGTATATCTTCTTGGCAAAAAATGTCTATTCTGAATTTTTTTGCCCATTTTTTTTATATGGTTGTCTTTCGTAGTTCAGTTCTAAGAGTTCATGTGTTTTGGATATTATCCCCTTATAAAATATGTGATTAGTAAATATTTTCTCCCATTCCTTAAATTATATTTTCACATTTTTTATAATCCCCTTTGACACACAAAAGTGTTTAATTTTGAGTAGTCTATTTTTTCTTTTTTTATTAACATAATGTATTATTTGTTTCAGGGGTACAGATCTGTGATTCAACAGTCTTGCACAATTCACAGCGCTCACCATAGCACATACCCTCCCCAATGTCCATCACCCAGCCACCCCATCCCTCCCACCCCCTACTCCAGCAACCCTCAGTTTGTTTCCTGAGATTAAGAGTCTCTTACTGTTTGTCTCCCTCTCTGGTTTCATCTTGTTTCATTTTTCCTTCCCTTCCCCTGTGATCCTCTGTCTTGTTTCTCAAATTCCTCATATCAGTGAGATATGATAATTGTCTTTCTCTGATTGACTTATTTTGCTTAGCATAAGACCCTCTAGTTCCATCCGTGTCATTGCAAATGGCAAGATTTCATTTTTTGATGGCTGCATAGTATTCCATTGTATATATACCACATCTTCTTTATCGATTCATCTGTTGATGGACATCTAAGCTCTTTCCATAGTTTGGCTATTGTAGACATTGCTGCTATAAGCATTGGGGTGCAGGTGCCCCTACATTTGTATCTTTGGGGTAAATACCCAGTAGTGCAATTGCTGGGTCGTAGGGTAGCTCTATTTTCAACTTTTTGAGGAACCTCCATACTCTTTTCCAGACACATTTTAAGCTGAGTAATCCTGTGTCTTAGGGGCATTTTTATCTTAGTTTAAGAGTACAAATTTTCTTGTCTTGTGTTAACTCATGTTTATTTCATTATGGACTTTTTTTCATATTCTGTTACCTTCCAATGTTCTCTCTTGGATATCTGCGTAAGATTTTAATATTGAATATTGCAGGTGCGTGTGTGTGTGTGTGTGTGTGTGTGTGTGTGTGTGTGTGTGTGTTGCCTGATAGTGTTTGTTAAGAAATAATTCCATTGGAACCATTTCCCTAAGTGAACTTAGCTTTGCTAACAGATACCACCTGCTAGGTTCACTGACAGCTTTTCCTGATACTTAATAACAATTTCTTTTAATTTAACATTTTTAATGAAAAATACTATAGGAGCTAAAATTGGGGTAAACATACATTGGTACCATAATTGGCATCAAACCTACCAATTAAACATTATATGAATTAAAGTTTTATGTGTTTTTAATTGTACTTTCAGTGAGTGAAGAGTACAGCTTGTCTATTAACTATACAATAAATTATTTAACTATTGGAGTTAGTTCTGAATTTCATAGATTTTAATTACCTGGAGAAAAAGCAGAGCGGTGACAAAGGAGGAGCACAGAGAAGGTATGATCAGGAAGATCCCATGTGCTTCTCAATGTGAGAAAACATTTAACCACATGGTGGTTCTTGTGTAATTATAAAGTAATTAAAGATGTGATTAACCCAACCACAACACAGACATCAATAAGCCTGATGGAAAAATAACTCAAGGTTCCAGTTCATAGGCTGGTGTACAGAAATAATATCCAGCTGTCTACCAATTCAAAATACTTCCTCAAAAATGGTTCACAGTTGACTGAAAACAAGAAAGTAGGTTGCCTAGTTTTCATATTGCTCAATAAAAATATCCCTCTTTGGAATGCATCCTAAACCTGATGGTAATTTGCAAGTAAAGACAAAAATAGGAGAAAAGAATGTTAACCAGCTAGCTCCCTCCCAAGATCTGAGGAGCACAAAGTGCATTTGTAATTACTCCTCTGTCCAGCCTGCCTCCCACTTACAGAGCACCTCCTATGCTGAGGCACCGCACCTGGTCTTGGCTCCGCGTGGATGTGAGGAAGAGGCCGGCTGGGTTTGGCGAAGATAGAGGCCACAGGTACAATGAGATCTACCCTGAGCAGATCCTGTCCTCACAGTCTGCTTCACTCAAAGGGCATCTCAGGGCTCAGGAATTTTTACGGAAGGAAAACTAAAAGAGAATTTGGTTCTTGTAAGCTGTATCTAAGTAACCTTTATTTTTAAATCCTAGGTGTTATTTTTGATGTCATATCCTTTTCACTGTGCTTGGAAAAGAGACCTTGTAATTCTTTAGACAAACCTGGCAGCTGCAGCTTTATTATGAAACCACAGTGAATCCCATATCCACTGTCATTAAAGCACACTGTGAAATGATTCAGGGGCAGGGCTTGCACGAGATGGGGAAAACACTGGCAGAAAGGGAATAATGGTAATGGGGGATTTGGTGGTCCCCAAACTGCCCTTGATAAACTCAATTCTCTGGGTCTACTGCTGGCTGCGTTCACTTTATCAGCTGGGAACATTGCCTTAATGACATTTGTATGGCATAATATTCTATAGACACCACACTGTGCCTATGGGATTGTCCACACCTCGTGGGAATAGAGCTTTCAGGAATTAGGAAACATGTCCACTGGGCCTGGTGCTGAGGAGGGGTGTGCAAACATCAATAGAGGCCCATTCTCCCCCAGCACTTCTCATTTTCTCATCTGCCTCTCAGGGTTGGGGGAAGAGATCAGAGATAAAGCAAGAAATCTGGAATGGTTCCTCAAAGAAAAATCAGACCTTACTGAGGCTGAGAGGCTCCTGGTTCAAAGAAGTAGCCTCAGTAGAATAAAGAGCCCAAGTCCCCTTTGCCAGTGAGTTTCTACCATCATCTATTGTTACACCACTAGATCCTTTCTACCCTGATGTTTGATACTTCTCTCAATGATCTGACCTCATGCTCTGGCTTTTCTTCTTTGGTTAGCCTTCTCAAAGAGGCGTGGTCTCACATTTCATTTAGAACTCATTTTCCTATATAGTGCCACATATTTCTATCTGCATTAAAAATATTACCAATCCAGGGCGCCTGGGTGGCTCAGTTGGTTAAGCGGCTGCCTTTGGCTCAGGTCATGATCCTGGAGTCCCGGGATCGAGTCCCACATCGGGCTCCCTGCTCAGCAGGGGGTCTGCTTCTCCCTCTGACCCTCTTCCCTCTTGTGCTGTCTCTCATTCTCTCTCTCTCAAATAAATAAATTTAAAAAAATAATAAAATAAAAAATAAAATAAAAATATTACCAATCCATCATTTCCTTCCCACAGTTTCCTTCCTTTCTTCCTTATACTTCCATACGGTTTTAACAAAAGATAGTAATCATTTGGAGGGTGTCCAGTATTGTGTTTTGCACTATTTAGGGTGCCTCTCTGGAAGTTTCCTCCTTCCTCTCCTACCCCTAGCATACAGTACTGTGGCTTTTCTCTCTAGGTCAGGACTCAGCCAACTAAATGTGGCCCGTCACCTCTTTTTACACAGGAAGTTTTATTAGGACACAGCCAAACTCATTTGTTTATGATTTGTATTTGGCTGCTTCCATGCAGTGACCAAGTGCTTGCCTAGAGATGGTATGACCCTTAGAAAAAGACTGTGGACCTCTTTTTTAGAAAAAAAGGCTTTTTTGGTGTTTATTTCCTTTCTTCTCTTGCCTGTTCTTTTTAGTTACACAAAGATCCTAAGGTTAGGAAACTCAACCAGAAATAATACCAAACTAGAGATGCCAAATGATTTCATTTAACTTTACAGAAGGATGGCCTCCCTTCTAAGATTATTAAGAATCCCTACTCTTTCTCAAATATAACAACATAGTTTCTACTTTTACCACATCCTAAAATTAAAAGTTGTTTATTTGTTTATTAAACCCATCTCAAGTACCCCTACTTCCATCAGGCCTTTCTGATTGCTTCTAATTGTTTAGACCATTTCTCCACTTCTGAGACACAATCTTCCCTCCATCTCACTAGCTCACTTGTCTCTGCTTACTTTCTCCTGCCCTCCTCTTCCCTTAACTTTCCTTCCTCTTGTGATTTATGGATTAGCAATAGTTTTTTTATTGCTTGAGAATGCCTTGTAGGTTTCCTTTTACTCTGGGCAGCATTTCTCAATGAGGCACGCATAGTACACCACCTAAGATGCATTCTGGAAAATAAAAATGTCTCCATCTCCTTCCATGAGTGAATACCCTATTCTAGTCTTTCCTAGTCTCCATGAGAATTTCTACTTTTATCATTGGCTCTGAAATAGCATCTCTAATAAATGCAAGATACAATCTTGAAGAGACCATATAGAATAGGGAAATAGTATTTTACATAGTATTTTATTTTATTTGAAACAGTTCACAACATTTAAAAATTGTAAGCATTCAATTAATATCTGTATTCTCAGCCTTTCTAGGAAAATCAGAAAACCTGGTACTGCAGGGATTTTCACATGGCTTCAATCAGCTCGAGCTCTCCAGCAATGTCCCCTTTAAAAGAGTCATGTGCTTTCTGATTTCCAGTTCACCAAAATTTCTGATGCTCCTGTTACCCTGTGCTGGGCCAGCTTCATCATTTGTGTTGCCTACTCATTCCTCTTAGGCATTTAATTTGTGATTCCTGCTCTAAACCAAATAGCAAAGGGACATGCAAATTTGACTGGAAAGCTGTACTCCAGAGATGGTTATCATTAATTGCTTCATATAACTGGAAGTAGAGGTAGTACAATGGGAGGAAATGGCAGATTCATGGAATAATATCCCAGAAATCTTGGAAGCAATACTAGAAAAATGCTGAAAGAGAGAAATACAAAAATGAACCATGGAGTTTTGACAGTGTGTGTAGATAGCCAAGACCAAGCTAGGCTTTAGTTTGATAATAGCACTTTGGAATATATAGTAACGTGGGTGTTATGGGCTGAACTGTGTTCTCCCAAAATTCACGTGCTGAAGTCCTAACTTTCAGTACCTCAGAATGTGACCATATTCAGAGATAGGCCCTTTAAAAGGGTGATACATTTAAAATGAGGCGATTTGAATGGCCCTAATCAATCTGACTGATGTCTTACATAAAGAGGAAATTTGGACAAAGAAACACCAGGGGCATGCGTGTACAAAGGGATGACCACGTGAATAGGCAGCAAGAGGGAAGCCGTGGAGAGAGGCCTCGGAAGAAACCAAACATGCCAACATCTTGATACTGAACTTCCAGCATCCAGAACTGTGAGAAAATAAATCTCTGTTGTTTAAGCCACCCAGTCTGTGACATTTTGTTAGGGAAACCCTAGCAAACCAATATAGTGGAGCCCCTACAATAGTCTCCTCCTAAGCTTTTTATGAGATTTTTCTCTCACTCTCTTCTAACTGAAAAGTGCCAGGTTTACTTGTCATCTCCCACTCTCATGCAAGCCAGTCTCACAGCCAGTGATACATTCCCCACTCCTCAGTCTTCACCACACCAACCTATTTGCATCTTTTTGCAAGGTGGTGACTGCCAAGATGCCACAGTTTACCTAATACAATCCATCTTTGGGAGACAAAGAATAGAGACTGAGGGACTATACCAAGCATATATTTATTTTTCCTCATTCAACCTAGAAATACAGAGTAAAACAGTCTATCACTTTTCATTGCTACTTCTGAGTTATCTTTTCTGTTGATGTTCCTAAAGTAACACATATCCCTACCTTTGTAACAGTCTGCTGTCCAAAAGACCTTGATTGCAGATTATCCCTATCTTACATATGTTAACATACATGCACACACACAAAATCTAAACAGGTGCACACATGTACACTTACACACACGCATAAATTTATGCCAACCACTTCCCTTTGATTTTAATTAAAGTGCCGAATCCAAAGATTAATGATTTCTGTGGATGGAGCTAGAGAGTATTATGCAAAGTGAAATAAGTCAGTCAAAGAAAGACAAATATCATATGATTTCATTCATATGTGGAATTTAAGAAATAAACAAATGAGAAAAGGGGAAAAAGAGAGAGAGAGAGAGAGGCACACCAAAAAACAGATTTTTAACCATAGAGACCTGATGATTACCAGAGGGGAGGTGGATAGGGGGATGGGTGAAATGGGCGATGGGGATTAAGGAGGGCACTTGCTGTGATGAACTTGGGTGTTGTATGGAAGTGTCAAACCTCTAAATTGTACACCTGAAACTAATATTACACTGTATGTAAACTAACTGGAATTTAAATAAAAACTTAAAGAAAAAAGACTAATGATTTCCATGAGTAGGTACTGAAACAAGCAGATCAAAGGGGCAGTGGCATTTTGACAGCTGACAGTGTGACCGGAATGCATGGCCCAGGTTTTACTAGAATAAATCACTTTCATGCTAGTTTTCACCTTTGACTCCATTTCTCCACTTGCTCCCAAATAGGTTTGGGGAGGAATGCTTGCTTAGTCAGTGAGTTCAGATACAAGGAACAGAGACCCATTGTCTCCAAAATCTTCCTTGAAATCCTATATAAAGCACTAAGAACTGGGGCACCTGGGTGGTTCAGTTGGTTGGGCATCTGACTTTTGCTTCCAGCTCAAGTCATGATCTCATGAGTCATGGGATCCATGTCAGGCTTGACACTCAGTGGGGTGTCTGCTTGAGATTCTCTCCCTCTGCCCCTCCCTCCCTAAAATAAGTAAATAAATAAATCTATGAAAAGAAAAAAGCACTAAGACCCAAAGAGCCTCATTAATAATTAAACATTTAATGAACTAGCTCAAAATTTCAGTTTTCCTTTCTAGAGGGAAGCCAACCCAAGGGAATATGTTAAACTGTGGGAAGCCCAGTCAAGGGAGTATGTTAAACCAATGAGAACAGACTGCATCTGGGAAAAAGACAAAGGGGATGCATCCTTTGAAAAGCACATTTCACTTTTAGATTTCAATTCTCCTTCCACTGCAAGCATTGTGACACACAGTTGACTATTGTTGCTGGCCGGGACCTTTTCTCACATCTCTGATCCTCTCTCTTGGGGAAGATTTACCCTCTGATAAAGCCAGCCACAATGTGGAAACCTTCATTTCCTGAACAGAGCCTCCTGGCCGCACTAAATTCATCTAGGTAAAAGAAAGTTAAGTGATTTGCAGCATTTTGTAGATTATGTCCCCCAAAATGTATAACCCAGACTAAGGGGATTTATTTGGATGAAATAAGAAATGACCTTAAACTGTCTTTCACTTCCACCAAACCCCAAACAAACTAGCCAAGTTTACAAACGTTTATCCATTATTTTTTGTCAATCTTTCCTCTCATTTGGTGGATGACTCTACCTCTACTTTCTCATCTGTGGTGAAGCAAATGTATCAGCAGTTCCAAAAGAAACTGATTAGAGTTTTTTTCTCACCATTTTGCTGATTAGGAAGCATAGATTGTGCACATGAATTTTAGATAAGCGTCCAAACTTTATTGGCACCGAGTATCGATATCTGAATTTAACTCACACTAACTATAATGAATCTCACATTTTGTACATTCAGGATCATGCAACATAATAGTGTGCACATTTATTACATGGAAATATCCTCATTCACCTTCCCCATATGTATGTATCTTAATGTTATCCTTTCTTACCAACTGTTCACAGTTAAATCTTCTTCTTGCTCCCTTGCATGTATAGTACACATAATAAGATTTTGACATCTTCTGAGACAAGTAAACTTTTCTGACCCTTACCATTAAAAAAACACTAAACAGATAATAGACTTGTAAGCAAGCCTCATAGTCCTCCAATGAATATACACCAACCCTAAGCAAACATCTGGCACCAGCTTCCTCTCATTTATACCTTTTATAATCATGAGTTAGGTAACAGAGGAATTTTTGTGTAAATACTCTTAAACTCAGTAGAAACTACAACTATTCTGGACTGTTGTTTTAATACTTCCATTTAAGATTTACATTCATCAAATGTGAAGTGGTTATTATCAGCATCACCCTTATCTATTGGTGTAAATGACCCAAGATGTCCTGCATTGCAACCAGTTCTAAAATAAAGAAATAAATCATATTATAATTATTATGTTGACTTCTTAAAATAGTCTTGATGCTCCTCCTAAATTCTTTTAAATTAACTTGAAAACAATACTTTAAGATAATGGATATTGATAATATTATATAAAGTATTATGAATCTCATGGCATAGATACATTTTAATAGATATATATGACCCATGAACACAGGATGATATGAAATCAAGCTGTGTACAAAGCAACAAATGTGCAAATAGAAAGCATGAAGAGCTGATCCTTGACTTGAGATCTACTTGCTTTCTGAGATTTTCTCAGTATTGGTTCTTATTTCAAGTTCCATTTTTCTGTTTTACAAGTGCAAGAGTCACTGTGACATGCCAGAATATCAGGGAGAATATCAACTCATCATCAGAAAAAAAATCACTAACACATGTGATTTGGATATGAAGAACTTAATGATGAGGTGACATCTATTCACTTTAATGTGACATTGTGATGGTGCTTACAGTTGGCTTCCAACAGTCTGTCCAAAGGCTAATTCATTGTATTCGTTGTATTCATTCAGGTTATCTACCGCGAGACATTCCTACCTCCAAGGGACCAAGGTGGACCCCGCTGAGCCTTAGAAGAGGTAAGGCAGTGTTAAGAAGAATTCTACTTGACAGGGTTACAACATTAGAAAAATGTTTCTAATGTTTTAATTTCCCCTTACTTTTCTCCCACTATTCTGACACTAAGAATCAGTCTGGCATTGAACAGGTTTCCAACTACTTCTTAATAAGAGATTAGCTTGAGGCAATGATTTCTGAACTTATCAGTTCATTGGGGATCACCTGAGGATCTTTAAAAAAATGCAGATTCCCAACCTCAGAGAGTCTGATATAGTAGGACTCAAGTTTGGCAAGTTTTCATTCCTCTCTTCTTCCTTTGACACCTTGGTAATCTGAAAAGCTTTCAAGATCCAAAGAAAGGAATCCCTGATTGTAGACATTTAGAGTTTGACAGTCATGTGGTGAAAAATCGTTTTGTATCATTTATCACTATGTATTCAATCTTATGCCTCATTCATGATCTGGCCAATGATATCTGAGTATTTAGGATTTTTCTGGTTCCCTTTTCTCTCATGTGTGTGTGTCGGGGGGGGTATATATTCTCTGTTGAGCTTCTTATATGAGGAAGGTGTACACACAGATGTTAAGTGCATCAGCTCTCATTTAAGACTTCCTGTGTTCAAATACTGATTTGCCACTTGCCATGTCTTTATAAGCCTCAGCTAAAATGGGTAATGGCAGTATCTACCCCCAAAGGATCATTGAGAAGAGTCATTGATGGAATGGATTGCCACAGTATCTGATATATAAGAAGCACTCCATAAATGTAATTATAATGATTTATAGCACTCCATAAATGTAATTATAGTGATTGTATTTTAAAGACTTATTGGAATCTTAAACTTCTGATTTTCCTTTTTGCAAATCTTCACCACCTCTGATTATTGAAATGTAGAAAAGGTGTTTCCCAAGCACCCTAACTTCTTTGAATGTAGTGTCCAATTTCTAATTCATACTTGGAAATCTTTCTTAAGAAGACAAAATAACACTCTCCCTAGATGTCATTAGAATGTTCCCATGTCTTCTCTACCCTCTAGTAACTTTTGTGAGTACTGAGTGAGAATCCCATCCCTAATGACTTCTGGTATTAAGCTTGGCCAAACTGCTCTAGTGAATTGTCCTTTTCTCCCAGGCTCCGGTTTCTCCTGGTTTTAATGCCTGTTAGTGGAGCCACATCAACTTTTCTGATGACATCACTCTAATTCCCACTTCTTTCATACTAACAAATTATCACTGATTATGATACCTGCAAGACAATCGTGAATGATCTGCCACAACTATCAAATGTTTTAGTAAATGATTCACATTTTGTCATCTTCTAGCTTCTGCTGGAAAAAACCTTCCAAGCTCTACCAGTGCTACTCAAAGTATGGTGTACATAATGTCACAGTCCACAAACTGTTAGTGATTCATGAGCAGATAAGAAGCTTGTACCAGAATATAAATCAACTGTCACTAGGCATATAGTTTAGTTGACTTCATTGTTGTTGTTGTTGTTGTTGTTGTTGTTGTTGTTGTTGTTGTTAGAAAACCTCTCTTGATGAAGGAAGCACTATGTTGGTTCACATTTTGGCAAAATTCACAGACCAGCTCCTCTGTGTAGTACCATGTTAGAACATGTGCTAGATCTTAGAGACGCAACACAGGAAAAGACAGAAGAGGTATGTTCGCTAATATGGCTCATGTCCTACCTAAGCTTGGAGTTGAGAAGGAAACACTGACCAAGTTAACACATTAGTACATTTCAAGAGTAACAACTGCTAAGAAGAAAGTAAAATTAATGGGATGGAGAAAATCTAGAAGAAGGCTCCCACAGGGTGTAATATTTGGGCTGAGGATTGAGTGATATCAAGGAGCCAGCCATGCAAAGATAGGGAGAAGGAAGAGCACTCTAGCTGAAAGAAAAAGCTAATACAGAGGCTTAAAGTGGAAAGAACTTGGTGTGGCCCAGAACATCAAAGAACACCAGACGCTGAATCTAAATAAACAAGAAAGAAAGCAATACAAAGTACTATCTGAACAGTAGATAGCAACTAAGTCACATGAGGCTTTGAAAGTTGTGAGGTAATTTACATTTTCATCATCTTATGATGAGAAACCAGTGAAAATCTTAAGCAGAGGAGGCCATGATCTGACTTATAGTTTCCAAAGGTAAGTTTTATCTTCTGCCTAAGAATACCTCACATCCCAGTTACTACGCCTTTGGTCTTATTCTTTCTGCTGATTTGATTCACCCTTCCGTCCCTCTTCTTCTTGTATGTGTCTTTCTTACTCTTCAAAACAAAGCGCAAAGCTCGAGCCCAGCTTTTCTCACTAGTGTTTCCTAATCACTCTAGACACCCTTCCTTTCTTTCTGACTTCTACAATACTTAACAATTTAAAACTTGCATGCTTACATTTAAAAAGAACATTTATGCTAGTCTTCAGGTCAGGCTAATAGCATTTATTTGCTTACCTAACACACCTATCTGAGTGTTTCATTCAGTGAGTGAGAAATGAATTCCTGGTCATCGTCCCTCTCTTTGCTTTTGACATCATTGCCTGAGAAAACCAGTAGTATTCAGAGCAAAGATAGGAAGTGTAGAATAGTAGAATATAAATAAGTGTTGCAGAGAGGGGTATGAGTATTCCCGATGGGAGAGTAAATGAGCAACAGTGAGACCATTTAAAACGTACAGAAAAAAATAAAGAGTGCAATTCTTAGCACTTTACCACTCACTCCACTCATGGACGGTTAGATTCATTGAGGTTTTGACACTTAACTTTCCCATAGTATGAGCCAGGTGGTTTCCAAAGCTGCTGTTTTTACACTTTTCTCCAAACCACTGCAATTTTCCCATTGTTCTTTCTTATATAAAAGGAACAAGCATGCAATTATGAAATACTTCAGCCCCTTCTCTGATCCAAGTATCTTAATTTTTTATTCTGGATTATAATGTTCTAATTTTTTTCCTCATCGGATCCCTTGAATTTGCAACACAAAATACACTTGGGGCCACTGTATTTTGAATGCCTTCTCACATTTATTATCTAAGATTCTCTTTGCATTTCTAATGCCTTCCTTTATCTGTTCTACCATGTTCTTGTAATCTACCTACTTCTCAGTTCTTAATTAAAAATAGTTACTCTTGTGAGGTTGAATGGCTGCTTTTGAAATCCAATCAGTAAGATTCTTTTCAGATTTCAGTACTTATCCCGATGAGTGCTTACTTAGTAGATGATTCAAGAATTGATGAGGTTAAAGAGCCGCTTTAATTTCAGGGAAAACTGCTTGGGAGGGGAAAAAAGAGAAGCTATTGATGTTGATACAGCCTTGTGAGTTTTTCTCCTTCATTTATTTTCATTAAAAAAGATAATTGCATGAAAACAAGATTGTTTTTTTCCTTGAGGGCACACCTGCTCTTTCTGTGACACATGACTTAAAGAGTTTCTTCTTGTCTGTGACATCTGTTATTTCCAGAAGAGTCTGGATAAGGTTTTTTTACAATTAAAAAAAAGAAAGCAAGATAGATAACACTCTTCTAAGCTAAAAGGAACAATAACCCTAAAACCTGAGTTTTAAGTTGTTCTGATGGTCAAAAATATTGCATTCATTTGCAAAAAGGATACTTTTTAGGAAAACGGCTACTAAATGGAGTGAAATCAGTTATCGCTACCACTAATGTAAATATAAAAATGGTGTGATTAGGATTCAGGTAGTTCAGAGAGCAGATTGGCTAAGATGACCAGAATTTTGTCTTTATAAATACTTGAAGCTACCTGGTTTTTCTTATCATTTTTCTTCTACATAATGGGTGGGATATTAAAATACTCCAGTTGATGGGGCTCCTGGGTGGCTCAGTCGGTTAAGCATCTGCCTTCAGCTCAGATCATGATCCTAGGGTCCGGGTATCAAGCCCCACATCAGGATCCCTGCTCAGTGAAGAGCCTGCTTCTCCCTCTTCCTCCGCCTCTCTCCCCTTACTCATGTTCTTGCTTGCTCTGCTCTCTCTCTCAAATAAATAAATAAATAAATAAATAAATAAATAAATAAATCTATTAAAAAAAATACTCCAGTTGATATTTGTTATACATTGAGAACTAAAAATCTCTTCCTCCAGTTTTCAATTTCATTTTTAAATGAAGACAACCATGTTGCTTAAATGAAAGGAAAAAGTAATCTGGTTTGCAAAACAGCAACATCCACATTGTCACTAAGCAATTGTTCTAGTTGTGTGGGGGTCAAAATTCATTTTAGATTTCCTCTGTCCTGGATAGAGGACTCTTATTTCTATCTTTTTCTTGATCAACTTTTTCTCTTATTTCTTTAAGCAAAATAGAAAAAAAAAAAAATGGAGCTCATTTTCTATAGTCTCAATCACTTATTTCTATGATTTGAGGGTGTTATTCACCATTTCTATTTAATAACTAACTTTTACACATAACTGTAGGTTCAGAAGTAGGCTGTAAAGACAACAAGGAGAAAAAGGAAACCCAAATCCCTTATTATTCTACATGGTAGGGTAACAGAGAAAACTTTCGGATAACCTAGGGTCTATAATTACCTACCTATGATTTATCTGATCCACTGTGCCTCAGCTGGGGACATCAAATTTAATTACAAATTTCCAAATCATGGCCTCAGTCTCCCTTAGAGGCATCTGAAATTTTGGCAGTTTGCTCATCTTAGGGATTGTCATCATCGATATTATTTACTCTAAAATATCTGATGTTGTACCAGACACTATATCCATATCCATGCATGGATGTCATTTAATTATGTATACTTCACACAAATCATCTCAATCAACTCTCTGTTTGGTAGTGATTGTGAGGAAGGAGAGTATTTGGACTAGGTCATTAGTTCAAAGTAACATTTCATACAACAGTCTACTATATCAAAGATCCATGGTATATATATATATTTCAAAATACATAAATGAGGAGGAGGAGCAAGATGGTGGAGAAGTAGGAGATCTAAATTTCATCTTGTCCCAGGTATTCAGCCAGATAGGGATCAAACCATTCTGAACACCTACGAACTCAACAGGAGATCAAAGAAAAGAATAGCAGCAACTCTCTAAAGAGAAGAGCGACCACTTTCTGGAAGGTAGGACATGTGGAGAAGTGAATCCGAGGCAATATTTGGGAGGATAGACAGCGGGGGAGGGGGCCTCCATCAGCGGCTACCGGCAAGTGATAGAGGCACGGAGCACAAAATCGGAGCTTTTAGAAGTAATCTATTCTCCTCTGGACAAAATGGCAAAACAGAAAAAATCACCTCAAAAAAAAAGAACAAGAGGCAGTACCAACTTCCAGGGACCTAATCAATATGGACATTAGTAAGATGACGGAACTAGAGTTCAGAATGATGATTATAAAAATAACTAAGTGGGCTTGAAAAAAGCATGGAAGATATTAGAGAAACCCTTTTGGAGAAATAAAAGAACTAAAATCTAACCAAGTCGAAATCAAAAAGGCTATTAATGAGGTGCAATCAAAAATGCAGACTCTAACTGCTAGGATAAATGAGGCAGAAGAGAGACTTAGTGATAAAGAAGACCAAATGTTGGAAAATAAAGAAGCCGAGAAAAAGAGAGATAAACAACTACTGGATCATGAGGGCAGAATTCGAGAGATAAGTGATACCATAAGATGAAACAATATTAGAATAATTGGGATATCAGAAGAAGAAAGAGAGAGAAGGGCAGAAGGTATACTGGAGCAAATTATAGCGGAGAACTTACCTAATTTGGGGAAGGAAACAGGCATCAAAATCCAAGAGGCACAGAGAACCCCCCTCAAAATCAATAGAAATAGGTCAACACCCCAACAGCTAATAGTAAAACTTACGAGTCTCAGAGACAAAGAGAAAATCCTGAAAGCAGCTCGGGACAATAGATCTGTAACCTACAATGGTAGAAACATGAGGTTGGCAACAGACCTATCCACAGAGACCTGACAGGCCAGAAAGGACTGGCATGATATATTCAGAGCACTAAACGAGAAAAATATGCAGCCAAGAATACTATATCTAGCTAGGATGTCACTGAAAATAGAAGGAGAGATAAAAAGCTCCCAGGACAAACAAAAACTAAAGGAATTTGCAAACACAAAACCAGCCCTACAAGAAGTATGGAAAGGGTCCTCTAAGCGAAGAGAGAGCCTAAAAGTAACATAGACCAGAAAGGAACACAGACAATATAGAGTAACAGTCACCTTACAGGCAATACAATGACACTAAATTCATATCTTTCAATTGTTACCCTGAATGTAAATGGGCTAAATGCCCCAGTCAAAAGACACAGGCTATCAGATTGGATTAAAAAACAAGACCCATCAATATGCTGTTTGCAAGAGACTCATTTGAGACCCAAAGAGACCTCCAGATTAAAAGTGAGGGGGTGGAAAACCATTTACCATGCTAATGGACACCAAAAGAAAGCTGGGGTGGCACTCCTTATATCAGACAAATTGGATTTTAAACCAAAGACTATAATAAGAGATGAGGAAGGACACTATATCCTACTTAAAGGGTCTATCCAACAAGAAGATCTAACAATTGTAAATATCTATGCCCCTAATATGGGAGCAGCAAATTATATAAGCCAATTAATAACAAAAGCAAAGAAACACATGACAACAATACAATAATAGTGCGGGACTTTAACACCCCCCTCACGGAAATGGACAGATCATCTAAGCAAAAGATCAACAAGGAAATAAAGATTCTAAATGACACACATGGACCAAATGGACTTCACTGATATATTCAGAACATTCCATCCCAAAGCAACGGAATACACATTCTTCTCTAGTGCCCATGGAACATTCTCCAGAATAGATTACATCCTAGGTCACAAATCAGGTCTCAACCGGTACCAAAAGATTGGGATCATTCCCTGCATATTTTCAGACCACAATGCTTTGAAACTAGAACTCAATCACAAGAGGAAAGTCGGAAAGAACTCAAATACATGGAGGCTAAAGAGCATCCTTCTAAAGAATGAATGGGTCACGGGCGCCTGGGTGGCTCAGTTGGTTAAGCGACTGCCTTCGGCTCAGGTCATGATCCTGGAGTCCCGGGATCGAGTCCCACATCAGGCTCCCTGCTCAGCGGGGAGTCTGCTTCTCCCTCTGACCCTCTTCCCTCTCGTGCTCTCTCTCATTCTCTCTCTCTCAAATAAATAAATAAAATCTTTAAAAAAAAAAAAAAAAAAAAAAAAAGAATGAATGGGTCAGGAGGCGGAGCAAGATGGCGGAGGAGTAGGAGACCTGGATTTCCTCTGGTCTCAGGAATTCAGCTGGATAGGGATCAAACCATTCTGAACACCTACAAACTCGACAGGGGATCGAAAAAAAGAATAGCAACAACTGTCTGAACAGAAAAGCGACCACTTTCTGGAAGGTAGGACGTGCTGAGAAGTGAATCCGAGGCGATATTTGGGAGGATAGATGGCGGGGGAGGGGGCCTCCATCAGCCGCTACTGACAAGTGATAGAGGCAGGGAGCACAAAATCGGAACTTTTAGAAGTCGGCTCCGCTGAGGGACGTTGCTCCAGTGGCTAAGTGGGGGGTGGAACCCTCATGGGACAGTGTGGTCTCAGGACCCTCGGGGACACAGAAAGACCGGGGGTGCCTGAGTGTGGCAGAGCTCCCAGGTATCGGAGCGGGGAAGCTGGCTGCAGAGATGGGGCAGAGGCGTGGGCTCTCAGCTCGGGGTTGCCATAAAAGGTGATCTATGGCACAGTCGGGCCACTGCTCCTCCAGCAGGGACCCAACAAGTGGCAGATCCGGGGAGATTCACCTTCCTACCCCAGGAGGAGGGGCGCGGGAGCGCACTGCAGGGATCTGCTGGGTTTGGAGACTCCACACTGAGTCGGGTGCCAGAGATAGAGGTGCTCAGTCACAGGCCGGGGGAGCATGTAGTGCAGCCGGACACCGGGGAGATGGGAGTGATTGACTGCTTTTCTCTGGGGCCACACTGAGGAGTGGGGCCCCGAGTTCTCGGCTCCTCTGGGGTGGAGACTGGGAGGCCGCCATTTTCACTCTCATCCTCCAAAGCTATACGGAAAGATTGCAGGGAACAAAAGCTCCTGAGAGCAAACCCGAGCAGATTGCTTAGCCTGGACCCAGCAAGGGTGGGGCAATTCTGCCTCTGGCAAAGACATTTGGGAACCACGGCAACAGGCCCCTGCCCCAGAAGATCAGCAAGAACAGCCAGCCAAGACCAAGTTTACCGATCAATGAGAACGGCTGAACTCCAGCACTAGGGGAATACTGCACATAGAATCCATGGCTTTTTTCCCATGATTCTTTAGTCTTTCAAAGTTATTTTTTTTTCCTTAACTGTCTTTTTTTTTTTTTTTGGAATTTTTCTTTTTCCCTTTTTCAACCAACATCTTATCAATCCCTTTTTAAAAAACGTTTTTATTTTTCATTTTTAGAGTCATATTCTATCCCTTCATAGTAGCTACCCTTATTTTTGGCATATATATATATATATATATATATATATATATATTTATAAGTTGTTCTCTCTTCAAAATTTTAAGATACGGTTTCTTCTAACAGATCAAAATATACCCTAAATCTCTACTGTATGGCTTTGTTCTAGTCTCCTGCCTGATCACATTCTCTCCCTTTTTTTCTTTTTTAAATGCTCTTCTTTCTTTTTTCAGACAACTTCTTATCAATTCCTTTTATAAAATATTTTATAATTTTCATCTTTACAGTCATATTCCATCCCTTCATATCAACCTTTCTTTTTATACATATATGTTTTTCTTTCTTTAACATTTTGGGAGGCACTTTCTTCTAACAGGCCAAAATACACCCAAAATCTAGTGTATGGCACTGATTTATGCACCAGCCTGATCATATTTGATCATATTCTGTTTTTTTGTTTTGTTCTGTTTTTGTTTGATTTATCTTTTCCTTTTTCTTTTTTCTTTTTCTTTTTTCTTTCTTTCCCTTTCTTTTTCCCCAGCTTCAGGTCTTTTCTGATTTGTTTAGAGTATATTTTCTGGGGACGTTGTTACCCTGTTAGCATATTGTTCTCTCATTCATGTCTTCTCCTCTGGACAAAATGACAAGATGGAAAAAATCACCTCAACAAAAAGAACAAGAGGTAGGTACCCACTGCCAGAGACCTACTCAATACGGATATTTGTACGATGTTGGACCTAGAGTTCAGAATCATGATTTTAAAGATACTAGCTGAGCTTGAAGAAGCATGGAAGTTATTAGAGAAACCCTTTCTGGAGAAATAAAGGAACTATAATCTAACCACGTCGAAATCAAAAAGGCTATTCATGAGGTGCAATAAAAAGTGGGGGCGCTAACTACTAGGATAAAGGAGGAAGAAGAGAGAAACAGTGATATAGAAGACCAAATGATGGAAAATAAAGAAGCTGAGAACAGAGAGATAAACAACTACTGGATCACAAGGGCAAAATTCGAGAGAGAAGCGATACCATAAGACAAAACAACATTAGAATAATTGGGATCCCAGAAGAAGAAGAAAGAGTGAGAGGGGCAGAAGGTATATTGGAGCAAATTATAGCAGAGAACTTCCCTAATTTGTGGAAGGAAACAGGCATCAAAATCCAGGAGACAAAGAGAACCCCCTCAAAATCAATAGAAATAGGTCAACACCCCAACAGCTAATAGTAAAACTTACAAGTCTCAGAGACAAAGAGAAAATCCTGAAAGTAGCTCCGGACAACAGATCTGTAACCTACAATGGTAGAAACATGAGGTTGGCAACAGACCTATCCACAGAGACCTGGCAGGCCAGAAAGGACTGACATGATATATTGAGAGCACTAAACGAGAAAAATATGCAGCCAAGAATACTATATCCAGCTAGGCTGTCACTGAAAATAGAAGGAGAGATAAAAAGCTTCTAGACCAAACAAAAACTAAAGGAATTTGCAAACACAAAACTAGCCCTCCAAGAAATATTGAAAGGGGTCCTCTAAGCAAAGAGAGAGCCTAAAAGTAACATAGACCAGAAAGGAACACAGACAAAATACAGTAACAGTCACCTTACAGGCAACACAATGGCACTAAATTCATATCTTTCAATAGTTACCCTGAATGTAAATGGGCTAAATGCCCCAATCAAAAGACACAGGCTATCAGACTGGATTAAAAAACAAGACCCATCGATATGCTGTCTGCAAGAGACTCATTTTAGACCCAAAGACACCCCCAGATTGAAAGTGAGGGGGTGGAAAACCATTTACCATGCTAATGGACACTGAAAGAGAGCTGGGGTGGCAATCCTTATATTAGACAAATTAGATTTTAAACCAAAGACTGTAATAAGAGATGAGGAAGGACACTATATCCTATTTAAAGGTGCTATCCAACAAGATCTAACAACTGTAAATATCTATGCCCCTGGAGCAGCCAATTACATAAGCCAATTAATAACAAAAGCAAAGAAACACATGACAACAATACAATAATAGTGGAGGACTTTAACACTCCCCTCACTGAAATGGACAGACCATCTAAGCAAAAGATCAACAAGGAAATAAAGACTTTAAATGACACACTGGACCAAATGGACTTCACAGACATATTCAGAACATTCCATCCCAAAGCAACGGAATACACATTCTTCTCTAGTGCCCATGGAACATTCTCCAGAATAGATCACATCCTAGGTCACAAATCAGGTCTCAACCAGGACCAAAAGACTGGGATCATTCCCTGCATATTTTCAGACCACAGTGCCTTAAAACTAGAACTCAGTCACAAGAGGAAAGTCGGAAAGAACTCAAATACATGGAGGCTAAAGAGCATCCTACTAAAGAATGAATGGGTCAGCCAGGAAATTAAAGAAGAATTTAAAAAATTCATGGAAACAAATGAAAAAGAAAACACAACTGTTCAAAATCTTTGGGGTGCAGCAAAGGCAGTCCTAAGAGGAATATATATAGCAATACAAGCCTTTCTCAAGAAACAAGAAAGGTCTCAAATACACAACCTAACCCTACTCCTAAAGGAGCTGGAGAAAGAAGAGCAAATAAAGCCTAAACCCAGCAGGAGAAGAGAAATAATAAAGATCAGAGCAGAAATCAATGAAAGAGAAACCAAAAAACAGTAGAACTGATCAACAAAACTAGGAGCTGGCTCTTTGAAAGAATTAATAAGATTGATAAACCCCTGGCCAGACTTATCAATAAGAAAAGAGAAATGACCCAAATAAATAAAATCATGAATGAAAAAGGAGAGATCACAACCAACACCAAAGAAATACAAACAATTATAAGAACATATTATGAGCAAATACATGCCAGCAAATTACATAATCTGGAAGAAATGGATGCATTCTTAGAGATGTATCAACCACCAAAACTGAATCAGGAGGAAATAGAAAACCTGAATAGACGTATAACCACTAAGGAAATTGAAGCAGTCATCAAAAATCTCCCAACAAACAAGAGCCCAGGACCAGATGGCTTCCCAGGGGAATTCTACCAAACCTTTAAAGACTTAATACCTATTCTTACAAAACTGTTCCAAAAAATAGAAATGGAAGGAAAACATCCAAACTCGTTTTATGAGGCCACCATTACCTTGATCCCCCAAATCCCCAAAGACCCCATCAAAAAGGAGAATTACAGACCAATATCGTTGATGAACATGGATGCAAAAATTCTCACTAAAATACTAGCCAATAGGATCCAACAGTACATTAAAAGGATTATTCACCACGACCGAGTGGGATTTATCCCTGGGCTGCAAGGTTGGTTCAATATCTGCAAATCAATCAATGTGATACAATACATTAATAAAAGAATAAGAACCATATGATCCTCTCAATAGATGCAGAGAAAGCATTTGACAAAGTACAGCATGCTTTCTTGATCAAAACTCTTCAGAGTATAGGGATAGAGGGTACATACCTCAATATCATAAAAGCCATCTATGAAAAACCTACAGCAAATATCATTCTCAATGGGGCAAAACTGAGAGACTTCCCCTTAAGGTCAGGAACACGGCAGGGATGTCCATTATCACCACTGCTATTCAACATACTACTAGAAGTCCTAGCCATAGCAATCAGACAATAAAAAAAATAAAAGGCAACTGAATCGTCAAAGAAGTCAAACTCTCACTCTTTGCAGATGGTATGATACTTTATGTGGAAAACCCAAAAGACTCCACCCCAAAACTGCTAGAACTCATACAGGAATTCAGTAAAGTGGCAGGATATAAAATCAATGCACAGAAATCAGTGGCATTCCTATACACCAACAAGACAGAAGAGAGAGAAATTAAGGAGTCGATCCCATTTACAATGGCCCCCAAAACCATAAGATACCTAGGAATAAATCTAACCAAGGAGGCAAAGGATCTGTACTCAGAAAACTATAAAATACTCATGAAAGTAATGGAGGAAGACACAAAGAAATGGAAAAATGTTCCATGCTCATAGATTGGAAGAACAAATACTGTAAAGATGTCAATGCTACCTAGAGCAATCTACACATTCAATGCAATCCCCATCAAAATACCATCCACTTTTTTCAAAGAAATGGAACAAATCATCCTAAAATTTATATGGAACCAGAAAAGACCCCGAATAGCCAGAGGAATGTTGAAAAAGAAAAGCAAAGCTGGCGGCATCACTATTCCGGACTTCAAGCTCTATTACAAAGCTGTCATCATCAAGACAATATGGTACTGGCACAAAAACAGACACATAGATCAATGGAACAGAATCGAGAGCCCAGAAATGGACCCTCAACTCTATGGCCAACTCATCTTCGACAAAGCAGGAAAGAACGTCCAGTGGAAAAAAGACAGTCTCTTCAACAAATGGTGTTGGACAGCCACATGCAGAAGAATGAAATTGGACCATTTCCTGACACCACACACAAAAATAGACTCAAAATGGTTGAAAGACCTAAATGTGAGAGAGGAGTCTATCAAAACCCTAAAGGAGAACACAGGCAGCAACCTCTTCAACTTCAGCCACAGCAACTTCTTCCTAGAAACATCGCCAGGGCAAGGGCAAAAATGAACTATTGGGACTTCATCAAGATAAAAAGCTTTTGCACAGCAAAAGAAACAGTCCATAAAACCAAAAGACAACCGACAGAATGGGAAAAGATATTTGCAAATGACATATCAGATAAAGGGCTAGTATCCAAAATCTATAAAGAACTTATCAAACTCAACACCCAAAGAATAATCCAATCAAGAAATGGGCAGAAGACACGAACAGACATTTTTCCAAAGAAGACATCCAAATGGCCGACACATGAAAAAGTGCTCAACATCGCTCGGCATCAGGGAAATCCAAATCAAAACCTCAATGAAATCCCACCTCACACCAGTCAGAATGGCTAAAATGAACAAGTCAGGAAACGACAGATGTTGGCGGGGATGCGGAGAAAGGGGAACCCTCCTACACTGTTGTAGGGAACGCAAGCTGGTGCAGCCACTCAGGAAAACAGTATGGAGGTTCCTCAAAAAGTTGAAAATAGAGCTACCCTACGACCCAACAATTGCACTACTGGGTATTAACCCCATAGATGCAAATGTAGTGAACCGAAGGGCTACATGCACCCTAATGTTTATCGCAGCAATGTGCACAACAGCCAAACTGTGGAAACAGCCAAGATGTTCATCAATAGACGAATGGATAAAGAAGATGTGGTATAAATACATAATGGAATATTATGCAGGCATCAAAAGGAATGAAATCTTGCCATTTGCAATGACGTGGATAGAACTAGAGGGTATTATGCTGAGGGAAATAAGTCAATCAGAGAAAGACATATATCATATGATCTCACTGATATGAGGAATTCTTAATCTCAGGAAACAAACAGGGTTGCTGGAGTGGTGGGTGGTGGGAGGGATGGGGTGGCTGGGTGATAGACATTGGGGAGGTTATGTGCCATGGTGAGTGCTTTGAATTGTGTAAGACTGTTGAATCACAGACCTGTACTCTGAAACAAATAATACATTGTATGTTTTTTTAAAAAAAGAAGAAGATAGTACGAAGGATAAAATGAAGGGGGGGGATATCGGAGGGCGAGACAAATCATGAGAGACTATGGACTCTGAGAAACAAACTGAAGGTTCTAGAGGGGAGGGGGTGGGGGATGGGTTAGCCTGGTGATGGGTATTAAAGAGGGCACGTATTGAATGGAGTACTAGTTGTTATACGCAAACAGTGAATCATGGAACACTACATCAAAAACTGATATAATGTATGGTGATTAACATAATAAAATTTTTAAAAAATACATAAATGATTCGATGCACTTTTGACAGTCCTTTTTTGTACCATTTAAAATGAATTCTACTTCCCATGGGAAATATGGAGTTATATGAATTCCTGCTTTTCCCTACTAAAGCTTGTCTCATGATAGGTATGATACAATTTGAAGGTGGGAGAAAGGACTCTTCTCTTGATATCTCAAATTTCACTTTTAGAGATTAATTTCTTTTGGTCTTGAAGGCTTTTTTGTGACAAGAGTTCTCTATTAAAATGCAAATGCCCCTGGGAGTGGAAACATCTTAAACCAGTAATGAACATGAGGCTCCATGTAGCTCTAAGCTATGGCCAAGATCTAATTCTGCATTAAAAAGATGAAAAATGCCTTCTTGTTGCTATTTTCAAATACACCCAGATATTAACATTTTAATGGATAGAAAGAGGTATTTTTTCATTTACATTTTTCTAGTCAATAAAGTAAATAAAAGAAATTGCCAGGATGTGCATTTTAAGAATAGATCAAGATGAAGACTGGGTTTAAAAAAAAAAAAAAGTTACCTACGTAGTTACATCTGATTTTAAAAGTGTGAATTTGAGTTAACTTTTGATATGGAATCTTTATGCCTTTATCAAGATTTTATTTCACCAAAAATAGGCTATATATACAAAAAAAAATTATTAGCATTTAGTTCAATTTAACAATTAGTTCATTATGAAAGGTTGATAGTCAAAATAACCATATGCTTTTAAATATGCCTGATTTGATAGGCATCTGACTCAAATTTGATTTTGAGTTTTTATATATGCTAAACAATTAGAACTATATTCAGTAACTTCAGTTCAATAACAACAACAACAAAAAGAATGGGTTCATAACAGATGAAAAAAAAAATCTAAGCTACTGTAAAAATGTCCTGAAACACAAAAAGCAGATGGATTGGGCCTAATAGAACTTGGTAAACCACAGCATAAAGTGTGAGCAGGTGAAAGTCATCCTGTAGATAAACAGAAAGAAATACCAAGCTAAAAGTAAACACATACAACAAAACAAAATGGGTTCCTAGAGCAATCCATCAGAGCTCTTTATGAAAGAACTGTAAAGTAATTGTGCTATTTGGTCTCTACACACACACACACACACACACAAAACACACACACCATACACACACACAAAGACACATACTGAGCAGTGGGGCTGCAGAAGTTTTTTACTCTGGGCTAAAATCCAAAAAGTAAAGAAATTATGCTGACCACCTGGGGAGGGCTGACTTGATCTGAGGGCTTATTCCAAGTTCCTAGGAAAGAGAGAAGACAAAGAGAGAAGAAAAAAGAGGTAGCAGAAGACAGCTCTACTGAGGATAGAAACATAAAGTTCTCTGCTACCAGAATAAATCTCTTCTTACTTGGCAATGAGGAGATCAAAGCTGAGGAAACTCCATGACCATGCTCCTAAAAAGTAGCTTGTAACTACTATTTTTCTAAGTAGTTGAAACAAGAGGACTATACACCTAGAACCTAACTTGGTCCCTCCATTCAGGATAGAAGGCTGTGAAAGAAAAGAATGGAAGAACTGCAGGGAAATCCCATGGCGCCTCACTCCATTAAGCCACTTAATGAACAGACCACTCATTTGAGTAAAACACCATGAAAAACTTAGAACAGAGTGAACACACAGAAAGAATCGTCCTGGAGGAAATAGACATAACTGAGATGTTAGAGGAAGACCTAGAGACAATTCTACGAATCCTCGATGAGTTTAGAGAAGGTAATATATACATAATATAAACTCAGCACTCTTTGATAAAATAACAGAAAACACAAAAGAAGTCTTTGGAGAGAAAATATAAATACATCTTTGTATGGAACCAACTCATTAGAATGATCACTGTTGAAGACAAAATGTATAATCTAGAAGCAAATGTGGAGTCAAACACAGAAGATATGAAACATAAGAAAGAGAAATTCAGAAACTAGGAGCATGTATTCAAGAATTATATAATGTGTCTAATAGGAGTTCCAGATAGAGAGAACAGAGGCAATGATGATAAAGAAACTATGAAAGCAACAATAGACCAAAATATTTTCAAACTGAAGTCAGGGATGCAATTTCAGTTTTAAAAGGGCCATCAGACCTTGAGCAAGATAAAGAAGAGTGTACATGTGTATTTGAACACGAATACACACACACACACTCCCACAGCAAATCCTTAAAAGAAATCATAAGCAAAGACATTGTGGAAGGAGTGAGAGTTTCAGGCAGACTTGAAGAATGGCTATGATACAAGAAGGTAGAATAAAACGAAGAGAGAAGTAGCTGGAGATGCAGGTGGGGTGGTGCAGAGAAAATCTGAAGGAGAACTTAGATGCTAATATTCTTCTATTACCAAAGTTTACATTTAAAAAATTAAGGAAATGAGAAATGCAAGTCAGTTAAATGCCCCAAATGTTTATAATGACTAGTCCTTGCTCACTTGAATTGGGAAAGAAATGAGTTCTTTTTTTTTTTCCCCCTGACCTTATCACATACTTAGCACACTTCTATTTTTGGATGGACACAGCCAGTTTTGAAAAATACATGAAAGGCCGCTTTGGGGATTGGAGTCCTAATGTTGGCCCAGTATATTCATCTTGTTTTGAATCATAGTATAATGAATAATTCTGGTGGTAATGACTGAACCTCCGTATTTATAGAAAACTGACATTTCTTAAACATGAAATTGTTCCTGTTTCTATGTAAATGAAGCTCTGCATTTAGGTGCAGTGGCTTCTGTTCATTTTACTTGCTCTGTCTTATTTAAATCAAAAGATTGTATCACCAATCTTCACCCTGTGCCACCCCCACCCTCCAAACTGCCATACATTCTCTGTAGGGTCTTTGCTCCTGCTCCAAGAATATTTTCCTTCCCTTATGTCTCTCACCCAACATGCTTATTTTGTACTTTCTGGATTACAAAATTATAAATATCTTATAATCAAGTAAAGTTGGTATATCAAACTAAAATAAAGTGGGGTATATGTGTGTATTTTATCTTCCTTCTCTCCTACTCATACACAACACATGCATTTGGAACATTTCCCTTCTTGACATGGGTCTTGCCAGTGTTTTCTTTTTCTGGCAAGATACAAAATCTGACAGGCAAGAGGCCACCTCTCCTTTTAGGATAATTTCTGTCTGAATCAGCTTAGGCTAAACATAACGAAGTACCATACTCTGGGTGGCTTAAACAACAGAAATTTATTTTCTCACAGTTCCGGAGGCTGGAAAGTCCAAGGATCATGGTGTGGGCTGATTCGGTTTCTGGTGAGAGCTCTCTTCCTGGCTGGTAGGCCAAGGAAGAGAGCTCTTACCATATTCCCATGACTGTATTCACGTGGCTTTCCCTTGGTGCATGCATATGGGGAAAGAGAGCTTTCTCTCTCTTATTCTTCTTCTCATAAGGCTATCAATCCTACCAGTTTAGGACCCCCACCCTTATCATCTCATTTAACCTTAATTACCTTCTGAAAGCTCTGTCTCTAAATATAGTCACAGTGGGGGTTAGGGCTTCAACAGATACATTTTGGGGGAGGGGATAACAATTCAGTCCATAGCAACTTCTACCTGTAGAACATGGCATGATGCCTCATAAATACGGAAATTTTTTTCAAATAATTATTTTGAGCATTTTTATCTTATACAGGTGTATTGAAAAAGCAGATGTATGTGGAAAGGAGGGAACAATTCAATCCAAATCCCTTCCAAGATTCTAAAAATTTCCCTCTGAACTTTTTTAATTTTAATATTTTGTTAGTGTTTTGACTATGTCCTCCCTTTGTGACTCTAGCTTCTGGAGCACATATTACCTGTATTCCTTCATTGAAAAGTTAATCGTGCACTGTCTTATGACTATTGTACTATAAAGTAAACTGCTTTTTAATCTTTTATTCTGATTATTTTTTTCGTGTGTTTCTTGCTTTTCAATAGGGTTCTAAGTCACATATCATCAACATGGAATCCTGTATTGCCACAAGCTCCTTTATGGTTTTCAGGTATAGTAATGCTCGGCATGAAGGTGTTTACTGTTTTCTTTCTTCCTTCCTTTTTTTCTGCTTGTTTTAATCTACATGTACTTAATTAATGATTACATACCTAATGAAGAGAACATTAAATGAAAAGGTTTAAGATAGAAAGATGGTGGTAATTATTTTTAAGATACTTATTATTTCTAAAGGACTAGTGAGAAGGATGTAATTCATTCTTATAATCTTCTCATATAACTTTTCCCAAATTAGTATTTTATGGAATATTTTTTTGTCACTGGTAGGGTTTCCTAAAGCTGATGCTTAGGATGTAGTTTGGAGTTCAGGGTCTGTATTAAGGATCAATATCTGTAAAAGGAAGTGGAAGAATTGGAATGGGCAGAGGAAGAAGGTGAAGTGTGAGTCACATTCAGCAGAGCCTCATTCTACACCTGGAGGAGATCTAAGTTAATGCATCTCATCAGAGTTGTCCTGCATGCATCTGAATCAGCCAAAACTTTATGTTTCTATCACTCACTGCATATAAGCTGCCCTGGGAAGGATAAGCCTTTGGGAGAGGTAGCATTTTGTGATTGAGGCAAACTCTTTTGAAGGAGTTAACAGCTCAGGAAAGAAGTCCTTTCTTGGAAGGGGATTGGAGCAGCACATTCCTGTGCCTCAGTCTACTCCTTTGAGCTTCTCAGATCCACTCCATATTTGTTCTGGAAGTAGCAATTTCTACTATTCCAGTGGGCCTCTCATTCTGGGTGAAACTTTGGAGAAGAAAGTTAGTGAAGCCAACTACAGTCCCTGCCACTGAAAATATTCTCAATTCTTCAACTGATACTTTTCTTTTCTCTACTATCCACTCTAAATCCTCCTCACTCTCAGCTACCATGGCTGCTGAGCTTCAGAGGTCATTCCAATTCGTTATTAGAACAGCAACTTCTGGTTGGTATAACATGTGATTCTACCAGTGAATTCCATGCTTATGGGCCCATTCCCACATTTACTTTGCTGAAAGAGGACTCCTATGGTTGACAGTGTTATATGGGACCCCGTGTAGATAGATCTAACACTCTAAGCCACTGGCAAAGTAGTGCTGGCTTGTGCCACAGTCAGAAAAGCAAAGTGATAACCGGAATGTGTATTTATTACTATTAGAACAAACATCTAGTCCTTACAGTTGAAAGTGTTTCAAGTATGGTTAACTTGGCCTCAAGTGGCTGTATTGTCTCCTTGAGGAATACTGCCACATCAGGCGCTCAAGTGTTCATCTCTGTCTCTGGAAGGCGGATAATCAGAAGCCGTAGTAGCCAAATCAGCCTTTGTAAACAGAAGACTGTCCTGTTAGGCCCACGTTTAACTTCCATCCCTCCAACTATGACCATTCCATTCATATGCTTATTGTGTCAACCCTGAGGTGGCCAATGACTGAGGCTGATGGATAACAGTGTTTAAGTCATTCTGTCTACTTAGGTGTTTAGTGTCTTGTCCCTGCTGTGTAGCCTCTTGTAGGGTATTAATATGTGACACAAAGATTCTACTTCATGCTCATTCCCAAATGTTCCTCCACATATCTAGCTCAGACCTCCTTCCCAAATTCCAAGCTCCTGGCCAGCTAAGCCAGGCTTTTTACCACTGCCCAAGAGTTTGTATATAATCTCAAGCCACTTCTTCTTCCATACAATTTGAGAACCTGGTGCCCTACTCCACCCTTCGAGATGATTTTTCCATAGCACTGTTTTTCCAGCCCCTCCGACCTGAGGCTGCTGTGTAGCTGCCATTCTTTCTTGGCTTGTCTTTATATACGAAGCTGACACATCTAAAACCAAACTGGCTTTTTGATCCAGCTCTTAAGGAACTGCTCATATGACCATAGGTGTGAGCTGAGGAAGGAGCTCTGGAGCACCACTAGGGATGGCATGGGAGTCTGGGTTACCAGTTTGATTGTGCCCCACTCATGAAAAAACTGCATCCTCCCAGACATACCAAATGCCACTTGCATCTTATGATGGAATGCTAGGCCTGCCCCATGTTGTGACTCGGTGAAGCTGACAGAACCTCACTCATGGTGGGAAGTTCCAGATGCATGGTCTCATGTAGTGTCTCATAGCTTGTCTTTTATTTGTATTAGATGTCCCCAAACACCTCTGAATGCTAAACAACTAAAAATGTCACTGACATGACAGGTCTCTGAACCTTCATAAGGTTTATCTTCTATCTTCTGAATCTCATGGGTCTTACCAAAGCCTCCAGTGTGCTAGCCACTTCTTGTTCACCCGATTCAATTAGCGTAGTGGAGTGATTTCAATCACTCATGTATTTCCCAACCTGCGTCCTAACCTTGGAGTAACAGAGTTGCATTGGTTGACCATTTAACCTCCTCTGGAGCTAAGCCACTGTGACTATTAAGTCCTAGGTCTTATCTTCAACTTTCTCTTCTCTCCCAGGTCAGAAGATGAGGACATCTTTGTAAGCTACCAGAAAACCACTCTGACTTTTAAAATTGACTTTCAGTTTGCATGGTAACCAATCAAAACTTTTTGTTATCCTTTTTAGGAATACCAGTGGTACTTAGCAATAGTCATACTATCCCATCACCCATATAGATACTATTTGTTCTAGATTTCTCAAACACTGAAAAATCACACCAGCTATTGCATTCTTTTACATTAGTACAACATTCCAATTTACATTGGTGATAATTTAATCAATTCGACTGCCACAAAAAAAGCCCTCTGTGCTTCCCATACAACCAGTAACGGAGTCTCCGTTGCCTGTTGGGTAGTGAACTATCTTGCTTAAAAATCTCACCTCATGGCCTGTTTTCTTGGACCACTCCCGTTAACAAACTCACAAATGAGTTTCTCTAGAAATAGTTATGAGATGGAGCTTGGTGTTCTAGTTACTTATTGAAATTAATCATGTGAAAGAAAGGAAGAGAAAGCATGGGGAAGCAGAGGGAAAGTGAAACTGCTATTCAGGCTCAACAAATACCTCATCCCACCCCAGGGGGGAGCTCTGGAGCTAGTCAAAGCTATCTTACATTTGGCCAAAATGGTTAGGCCTTTATACTCCCACCTCAATAAGCCACTGGATGTGGGCTCATCTCCCTCTTGACCACTGGTAGTATAAACCCTTGGGTGAAGCTCTCTGTGACTGAGGAAAACTCTAAAGGAGCTGATGGCTAGGACAAGAAGTCCTTCCTTGAAGAAGTATCTAGATAGCATTATCTCTGAGTCTACTATAATTGTTCTGCAGTATGCTAATAGAAGTGCTGGAAAATACTGCCGCACTCTCAAGTTGTAACTGCTCAGTTAAAGAAATTTAAACAGGTTTCTTTACTGCAGAACTTCTCAGAACCTTTAAAAAGCTAATGTATAATTGTGATTCCCTAGAGAGGAACCAAAAAAAGTTCCAAGATGGCTTTATTTAGTTTATGCCAGTTGGAAAAAACATTGATCCATTCCGATAAGTAATTTCTTACAATGATAGAGTTCCAGATAAAGTCGTAGTCCTGGGGAAAATATATTTACACATCAGTATAACAGAATGCACCACTTCCCAACAACACAAAAATGGTTTCAGAGTCACAACAAGAAGCAAGGTGTGGAGGGAGCTGTCACTCTTAGGATGGTTTTTGAGATGTGATTTTTCTACTAATAAGCAATTTCAACTGAGTGTTTTAAGGCTGTCTACTTTTAAAGGACTTAAAGTACTAGTTTACCAAATCCACCAGTCGTGTCTACCCAATGAATTGATACTGTCTGAAGAAACGGGGATTGAGAGGTGAACTGTGCTATGTTTTTGGGCAGTTATCAAAAATATCTGAAAGGGAAGCAACCAATGTCTGGACTGACTATCTTACGGTCAGCATTATTCTACAAAAATGAGGTTTCCCCTGTGGTGTTGTATTTTAAGTGCTCAGATCTTTTGGTTATACCTTGGTCTCTGACTGTGGAAGAAGAAGAAAAGGTCTTTTGCTCTTATGAAAAATATTTAGGAAGGAATGTATTTTTGTTTTCTTCCACTAAGATAGTCAAAAGTTTGATTTGTGATGAAAGCTGGAAACAACTGAGTTGATCTGATTTCACTTCACTGTTTATAGGTTTGGTTGCACATAATACCTGCATATAGCTTAGACTTCGTAGGTTCTTCTTAAAAGAAAAGGTGAAGGCAGGTCACAGTGGATTTTCACCTATTGTTTACACTAAAATGTTATACCTTAGTAAAAACAATGTCCTGTACTGGAAATAATATGAGCGTTCTGATGGAACTTGATTTCTTGATGCCTCTAACTTGACCCTGCACAGTTTACGTAAGGAACTGGCTGAGTTTCAGCTTCCTCTGAAGTAAAATGGAGATCCTTTGTGAGAATTAGAGTTATTTGTGAGAATTGGAGGCATTGTGTGTTCAAGCCAGTTCTCTACCCTGCAACCAGTAGGCATTCAATAAACGGTAAAAGTTATTACTGTTGTCAATACTAACACTGAGGTTACTATTTTCCCTTCTTTTTTCTGAAATTTCTATTTGATTTTAAAACAAGACAATTTAAGTATATAGGGATTCCCTAACTACTAGCTTCATTATGTATATTTAAATAATGTGAAGTGCTACAATGACGAACACAATTTCCTTTGGCAAAGATCTACGGCTTTTTGCTGAAATGACAAATAGCTATTGCATACATGACGTCAGTGAAGCTTTTAAACAAATTGCCCTCCTGTACTCACAAAGAGAACACCATCCCTAATGCTATGAGTATTTTTTTGTAATTATTTGTAATGGAAACAGTGTAATAGAAGTTCTTATGGTAGCTTCCATAAGTGCTAATTAAATTATATGGTGAATACATGTGCAATTGATTTAAGTGCCTTAAATTCTTTTCAGCATTGTTATGAATAAATGCACGTATGCTTACAGATCCTAATGTGGTACTTTATTCCATTATCTTGAGTGGTTTGCTTTCTATGTCTGTGATGAAAGACATACAAGGGAAAATGTGTGGCTGTCAAATGCCCAGTGCAATGAGAAATCAATTATTCCAGGAAGTGTCATAATAAGGTTACTAGCTTCTGGGAATATGAATATTATAGTCTCATTTGTCCCTATTTCTTCTGAAGATGGCATAGCTGCTTAGACTGAAGAGAGGAGGAGGCAAGGAGAAAGTGGGTTTGGGAGAGGTCTCAGAAGACTGATGTCCCCAGAGACATCCATATAAATAGTCTCCAGTAGACATCCATATAAATAGTCTCCAGTAGACATCCATATAAATAGTCTCAGGTGTGCAGATCCCACTGGTTTTGACAATGTTTTGACTTTATTAGGACATGAAAAAGATTTGAGGTATGTTTTTTCTTAATGCTATTAAGAAAAGTTTGATCGTCTCTTTCAAAATTTGGAAGGCTAGGTGTTAAAATGATCTTTACAAAATGAGAATAAGAGTACATAGAAGTTTTCCATTTTGTTTCATATTACTGTCCTTACTTGGTCAAATAAAGCACTGACGACACTTTATCAATTACCCAGGTTAGTCAAAATGTTAAAGGTCCCCTCGAAAAGAAAAGTTAGGACTGCCAAATTATAGAACACGTGGTCGTGGTCCTGGCCCTGGCTCCTTTCCTTCACCAGCCATCCATTCTTCTAAATCCCTTGGAGGTAAAGCCTGAAACACACCGAAACCTGATTCACCGTTATTATTACTAAATCATTTAAGAAATATTTATTTTATTTAACTTGCTACGTGTATGCTATGGAGGCTTCTTATGTCAAAGTAATATGTAAATGTTGAGTGAGATGAACTTGCTTCCCCAGTCCACCCACCAGGAGTCAGTAGTCATAGAGTTTGAAGTCTCTGGATGTGACAGTGTTATAAGGAGAAGCAAGCTCCATTTTGTCAGATTATTTCATGAGAAATTAATGAGAGTGCTACTGGAGATAATTAACACTTACGTAGAACTCTAAAGCTTAGAGTCCTCTATGCCTCTTTTCAAAAGAACAAACCTCCAGCTAGTAAGTGCCTTGAATGCAGATTTTCTACCCAAATTCTAGCACTCTTCCCTAGAGCACAGGTATGGTCGATTCTGCAGTGAAGTGACTCCTGTACCGAGGCTGTGAGTTTAAAGAGAGTGGTTCTCTTCCCTATTCCCCTTAAGGGTGATATGCTTTAGAAACTTGCTTCTAGTCCCAGCTTGAATCGTCCTTCATGTCTGGCATCACCTGTGCTGCCCTGTCCTTTCCTCCCAGCCACAGTGCCCTGGGCTCACCAGCTCCCAGAGAGTTCTCCTTTGTGCCTGGGGTTTGATCTGTGACCCCGAGATGCCACAACCCTGGGGCTCCTTCCACCTCAACTGTCCCATTATCACTCGAGGACAGCATAGCAGTTACCTACTGAGTACTTTGGTGAAGACAACTGGATCACAAAGCTACTCAGGGAATGCATCTGTCAAGTTTCTGGAGCGATGGTAGGGCAGCAGCACTGGCTAGCTCCCCACAGGCTCATCATCCTAGCTGCCCCAACCATTTCCTCCCCTGGCTCACGTTGGCTTGGTTCCCTCAAAACTGGGTATGATAACGTGGGGGACACAGCAGCAACTAGATGACAAGACCCATGACCCCAAATTCCCTTTTCTGGTTCCCATACATGTGGACACATACACAAATCACTTCAAAGAGCAGTCCTGGGCATTCCAAAGCTTCCCAAGATAAACATACAAAATAAAATACTGTCCTTGGATTTTATTCTTAAGAGACGATCAACATCAGGCCAACTCGAATGTGCAGGACTTCAAAAGAGATGGGGAAGTTGAATGATTAAAGTGTCATTTTCACTGTTTTGTTTTGTGTTGTGTTTTTAAGTGCCAGAGCTCAGATGTTTCTGCAAGCATGTTTTTGCCTTTTTGCACAGTCCTAAGCAGCTCAAAACTGAATTAGAGCAGATTTTTGTAAACTATCATGAAGAATATGTATTTACCAATTTTAAAAGCTTCCTGAAAGATTTAAGAGGGCAAGAATATTTCAGTCACAATCCATTAACCCTATTTATCATCCATTGAAAATGTCTAAGTGTGAAACCGTTTTCAATCTCCACTAATGTGCCTAGAACTGATATAATGTATCGTACTTAATTTCCACACTGCATTATGTAGTTGCGTGTTGTATTTGTGCACCCAAAGGTGACAGATCTCACAAATTCAGGATTTCATCCCTGCACAGCCAGCCAGCATGACTGAGGCTTGAGCTTTCCATCCTTTAACAGAGCAGAAATCAGAGGTATGTGAGTTGGTTTCTCTTCGTTCCCTGCTCAGTATACCATATAGTCTCCCTATCCCTGAAAACGTGAAGTGGAGCACAGAATACGTAATGAGTTTGATTTAGAAATAGAACTTCAGCTCCCAAAGGTATTTCGGTGTGAGGTCTTATTTTGACTCCTCTGGCTATTTTCCCTGTTGACTTTGCACAATGTTTATTGAACATCTATTATATGTGACTGGATGGCAACTGGTACAAAAAAATAACATTTATTGAAAATTTACTGTTTTAGTCACTGTGCTAAATGGCTGGTGTGCACTGTTTCATGAACTACTCATACCAGCTCGGTGACTTAAGCAGTGCAGGTTTTATCTTTGTAACAATCTCACATATAAGGGAACGAAGATGCCAAAAGTTTAAGTAACTTGCCCAAGGACATACAGTTATTAAATGTGATACAAGCCCAGTCCTGTCTGACTGTAAAATCCAGCTCTTATTCTATAAAGCATGAGAAGTGCCAGAGCAAAGACCTGAGGAATAAACACCCATAAGCAACTATCATGTAGATTAGCAAAATGTCGGTCATTTCCTAGAGTATATGAAAGCAGAAAAGTCAAGTCAAACCTTAAGGCCAGTCCAGGAGGGAACAAGAAAGAGGTGAGTCCAGTATGTGGGATGCAAATAAGAAAAGTAGTTTGGAGGCCAGGAAGTCTGCAGGGGAAAGCAGAGCAAAAATATGTGGGAAAGAGTATAGGGGAAGCAGGAATGAAGCAAAGAACAGGGCAAAAGGAGGGGCCAGAATTCGGATGAGGCATGGAGCAACAGAGGGTCGGACCTTCCATCAAGATGGGACATCTGCAAGTCAGCATCAGATGTTTGGCAACTTTCCTAGGAAGGCACATGCCAATTATCAAGGGTGAGTATGGACCAAGTGAACGCATTTCTCAGGAGTGGAGGTTAAAGAGCGCTAACAACTGTGGGTAACTGAAAAGTCATACCACTGAAATTGTTCCAATTTGGGCAGGAGGTTTATAGAGAGGGTTGCACTGAACAACTGCGTGGTGCATAGGACTGGAGAATGGTGCTCTATTGCCGGGTGCACGCTATGTGGCCGGACCACCCACCAAAAATGAATGAGCCATTTCTTACTTCCATTCCCAATTGGCTTCGGGCAAAATCAGTCATGCCCTCTTCTGTGATCCGAAAGCACTGGGTAAATACCTCTGCGTGGCAATGACTATGTTAGGGTACTGTGTGTCTCATTCACCAGCTGTGAATACTCTGGGAGCATGTGCATTGAATTACTGTTATGTAAAACAATACTTATAAATAAGTCTACCTTTAATAAGTACACTCAACAGTCTTCCCCTTAGTGACACTTTTCAAACTTTTCACGGCTATTTTGGCTTTTCCTTTCTTTCTGGTATTTCCCATGTAGTATTTGTTGGGGGATGAAGAAGGAGGTGACCAGGGCAAATGACAGGAGAGAAAGGAAGTGATACTAAGGAAGGGAAGGTGCCAACAGTGCATCTTAGGAACACAAGAGCCCACACCACCTGGAGATGGCTTAGCATCCATATGTGTGGGTGGACTGTCTCCTGTATGTTGTGGTAAGTACCAGCTCAACTCAGTTTACCTGCTCAGAGCCGTCTGGAAGCAGAACTACCCTCTTGGCTCTCTGAGGGAAAGGACAAATCCTTAGCCAGAACACTATTCTTTACTCTTGGGCTTTCATCCCCTGAACCACACAGAAGGATCCTGCTGCGCTGATCGAGCTTCCGAGAAAGTAATGGTAGTGGAAGCCTCTCTTGCTGATGGCTTAGGGGAGAGCTTGCCTTAGCAGCTCTGTTAGGCAGGCAGGTTAGGAAGCAACCCAGCATTCCTCCGTGTGCCCCTGTGCTTTGTTTTTGGTTTCGTTTTTGTTTTCTTGTCTCTGTGCTTTACCATGCAACCTGAGCCTGCCTTCTCATTCTGATTTCAATCACATATGAGAACGGATAACGTACTTCACTTCACTGGACTCACAGACACGCAAGTAGATTATTAGTTGCAATCTTCAAACTACTAGATTCGCCCAGGTCAGCTGAGATTATGAACTTTGCTTGCAGAGAAAGTGATAAGCCCTGAACAGTTACATTCCCAGAGGATGTTCTCTATGTAAGAAGTTAATGTGAATGTGCTGATTTTCTAGGTCCAGACATGGTAAAGAAAAGTTCTGCTATTCCCCTGAGTGACAAGTGGAAGGAGAGGACACAAATTAGAGGAGGACATTTTGTGTCCCTTACTGGTGTGGCTTCTTTAGCTTGGACTTCTCCCTCTCCACATCTGCTCTCCATTGAGGAGAAACTTAGTTTTGTGCTTGAGAGTGTGAGCTCTGGAATCATGCAAACATGAGCTTGAATGCCAGCACTTCTCCATGTTATATATGCTACTTAACTTTTTAAAGACACAAGTTTCCTTATCAAAAATGTAAGTAGTTCTTGAAGGTAATGCCTAACACAGAAGGTAACGAATGGATTTCCATAATCATGAGCTTAGGCGTTCAAAACCATACCCAATTCTATCCCCCATTGGCTATTTTCTTTGTAGAACTACCATGTCTTAAAGTCTATACCAGAGCATGTAAAGATGGAATATGACCCTTGGATCCTCAGACATGTTATTTTTCCCATTTTCATGCTTAGAAAATGGATTGAATTGTTTCAAAAATTAACAGAAGCTTTCATATAAATATCCTAATTTCTAGCTTCTTTTGAAAATTCCGACGCTCTAGCAATGCTGGCCATCACCATTCCCACATAGCAACAATTACCACTAGCTCAATAGCTAGTGCCCTCCTGGGACAAGTGGACTTTCCAGTTTGACAGACTCCATCATCACTATGTTGTCTCCCAGAAAACAATAACTACTGCCATTTGTTATTTTTCACTGGACTCTTACTGTGTCTGTATGTCTATCTTTTTTAAAGAACAGAAGACTTCGGGCACCTGGGTGGCTCAGTTGGTTAAGCGACTGCCTTCAGATCAGGTCATAATCCTGGAGTCCCAGGATCAAGTCCCACATCGGATTCCCCGCTCAGTGGGGAGTCTGCTTCTCCCTCTGACCCTCTCCCCTCTCATGCTCTCCCTCACTCTCTCTCTCTCAAATAAATAAATAAAATCTTTTAATTAAAAAAAGAAGACTTCTATTTATTTCCTTATTTATGCAGATTAACTTATTTTTTAAAAAATCAGGTCCCATTTTTTAAAAAAGCCTACTTGGATATTGACTGGAACTGCATTGAATAGATAGGTGCATTTGAGAATAATTGATAACAATATTGAGTTTTCTAATCCACAATTATGGCATATTTCTCTACTTTTCAGACTGTCTTTACATTGAGCAGTATTTTATGGTTTTTCAGTGTAGAGGTTTTACACATATCTTTAAAAATATTTGTTAAGTATCTGATATTTTGGATGCTATTATAAATAGAATTTTATTTTTAACTTAATTTTCCAATTGTTTGATCATTTTTGTACATTCTCTTTATCCTGTGACATCAAATTCACTTATTAATTTTAGTAGTTTTGGTAGATTCTTTAGCATTTTCTATATGAAAAAAATCATGCTCCCCCCAATTTTTACAACTCTTCTTGTCTATTATAATTGATGGGAACTTCAAAACCAATACTGAAAAAAATAAGAGTGGCTATCATTGCCTTTTTCCCATCCCAACGAGAAAGCATTCACTCTGTCCTTCGGTGCCTTTTATTAAATGGACAAAGTTATCTTTTATTCTTAATTTAATTAATTTGTTGAGAATTTTTATCATGAGTGAGTTTTCTCAAATGTTTTTTTCTGCTCCTACTAAGACAATTCTATAATTGTTTCTCCTCTATTCTATTAATGTAGTTCATTACTTTGAATGGTTTACAAAAAAAAAATTCTTATGTTACCAGAAAACCCCACTTGATTCATCATGACATATTATCTGTTTATATATTGTTGGATTCATTTTTTAATTTTTTAAAATGTGTTTTATTATGTTTATGAGAAATATTAGTTCCTTCTATTGTAATGTTTTTGCCCCTTTTTGGTATAATAAAAAATATGGGCAAGTATTCCTCCTTTATCCGAAAGAATTTGTGTAAGATTTCTATGATTTCTTCTTTATATTACTGGTGAAATTTACTAACAAAATCATGGGTCTAAAAGTTATATGTATGAGAAAATGTTTAATTATGGATTTAATTTTATTCCTAAATATAATATTCAGATCATTTCATCTTTATACGTTTTGGCAAGAAATGTTTTCAAGTAATTTTTCCATTCCATCTCATGTTATTGAATTTATTGACATAAAGCTATTCATAATATTTTTATTAGCCATTTTATTACACATTAGGGTTTATGGCCCTAAAATCTGCAATGACATTCTTTCCTTCATCTAAGTAATTTGTATTTTTACTCTTTTCTTCCTGCTCTGGCTTGCTTGAGATTTATCAGTGTCATTAATTTTTTCAAAGCACAAAATTTCATCTTTGTTCATTTTGACTGTTTATTTTTCTACTTGATAGTTTATTTTGACTACATTTATTTATTTAAGATTTTTTTTAATTTATTCATTCGAGACACAGAGATAGAGAGAGAGAGCATAAGCAGGGGGAGAAGCAGAGGGAGGGGGAGAAGCAGACTCCCCGCTGAGCAGGGAGCCCGATGTGGGGCTCCATCCCAGGACCCTGGGATCATGACCTGAGCCGAAGGCAGATGCTTAAGCATCTGAGCCACCCAGGCACCCCTTGAGTACATTTATTTTGATTTTATTTTGATTACATTGATTTGAATTTCCTTTTTTATTATGTTATGTTAATCACCATACATTACATCATTAGTGTTTGATGTAGTGTTCCATGATTCATTGTTTGCATATAACACCCAGTGCTCCATGCAGAACGTGCCCTCTTTAATACCCATCAAGAGGCTAACCCATCCCCCCACCCCCCTCCCCTCTAGAACCTTCAGTTTGTTTCTCAGAGTCCACAGTCTCTCATGGTGCTCCTTTTCTTTTTAAGCTTCCTGATGTAAAAACCTAGATTCTTGATTTTAACTTTATTTTCTTCAAAATATGCATTTCTAACTATAAATATAGCTCTAAGAACTGCTTCAGCAGCATCCTCCAAATTGTGATAGGTTATGTTTGCATTATTTATTCAGTTTGAAATTTTTTCTAAGTTTCCAAGTGTTTTTTTGTTTGACCCATGAATTATTAGAAGTGAATTATGAATAAACATGTTATCGTTTCTAATTATTTGAGAATTTTACAAGTCTCTTACTGCCATTAATTTTTAATTTAGTTAGGGTTAGGGTTAAAGAACAGATTTTATAAGAGTTAAGTATCTTCAGCTGAATTGAGACTGACTTTAAAAAAATTTTTTTATTAATTGTTGGGTTTAGTATTCTGTAAATATAAATTAGACCCACTGGGTGGACTGTGTTATTCAGATCCTTTATGTCCTTGTGTATGCTTTTGTCAACTTTGTCTAACAATGTCCGAGAACAAAATACTAAAATCTCCAACTTTGATTATGGATTTCTTTCTTTAGTTCTGTCAATTTTTGCTTTATAAATTTTGAAGCTCTATTTTTAGTTATATTTAAATAATCTGTATTTAGTTATATTTATATTTAGTTATATTATTTAGTTTGTTTACAAACTTAGAATTGTCTTTCCATTGAGTAGACCCCTTTATCATTATCAAATGACCATCTTTTTGTGAAACACTCCTTTTCTTTCTTATGCTATTAACATGGCATATCATTCCCCAAACTCTTTTTTTCAAACCATCTGTGTCTTTGTATTTAAGGCGCTTCACTTTTATATGTTTGGGCCCTGCTCTTTTATCTAGTCTGACAATATCTAACTTAATTGAAGTGTTTAGTTTATTACATTTATGTACCAATTTGCTGTTGTTTTTCTATGCATTCCATATGTTTTTATTTTTATTTTTTTTACAGTTTTCCCCCTCTTTTCCTGCTATGTTTAGGTTAATTAAACACATTTTTTATTCCATTTTATTCTCTGTATAGGCTTTTTACCTATACCACTTATTATTTTTAGTGATTGCACCTTCAATTTATCACAGTCTAGATAAAATCAATATTGAACCAGATATTTCATTCCTTTCGACTCATCTCCACATTCAACAAATGGAAGCATCTCACAATACGAGAATTCCATTTACACCTACTCCCAGCTTTTGTGCTATTGTTGTATATATTGTTATTTTACTTGAAGTACAAATCTCAACTTACAAGGACGCTACTACTGCTTTACACACTTCCCTTTTAAGATACATTTTCATGCTTCTTCACATATCTGGAATTTTTTATTTTCTACTGGATATTGTGCACAATACATTGTCAGGAGGCTAGATTATGTTCTCTTTAAACAGTATTGAGTTTGTTTGTTTTGGCAGAAAGTTAATATTTTGATAATTCTCCATGAACCTGGGGATGTTTGATTTTAGGCTTCATTATAATTGCCCTTACGGTAGGGTGTTGTCTTTAAGGCAAAGTGTTGGTCTTAGATAAAAGCCTGGGTGTTCACAGGATCCCTCTATTTCTGGCTTGGGCTGGAGCACCTCTTTCTCCCATCACCTTGGGACTCCTCGTGTCCTTTTTTTGTACCTCCACTCCATGGCAGATGTTCTCTTCTAGGACGCCAGGGGTCTCACCCTGTACAGCCCAGGCCTCCGTAAGGTCGCCAGAAAACTGCACACAGATTTCTACACCCTCCCCCCACAAGCGATATATAGAAGTCCCTACTTTCCTGTAACCTGCCCTACAAGTTCTTTGGGCTTCAGAAGCCCCAAATCCAGTCTTTGCCTTCTAACCTCAGCAATATCACAATGCCTTTGCTTAGACTCCACCTCTATGTCAGTCAGAAAACTGTCATAGATCCAAGATGAATGAGAGGCACACCCTCAGAGACCGCAGGCCTGCTCATGGACAACACCTGAAAACCACCGCCTAACACATTTTGTCTGGTTTCAGGGTTCACAGCAAGATGTCACCTCTAGAACCAATTAATTGCATGATGGCCGGAAACACCATACATTTTTTTTTCTTTTTTGATGCATATCAGGGCACAAACTTGTAGCAATGTTGGAAACAGTAATTATAACTGTGAACTCACACGTTTTATGTATCACAAACAACTAATGCTACTACTAACTGTATAAAAGAAAAAAACCGAATTGTCTCTTTATTCTAATTCAGAGTAATATAAATTCATTATCAAATGAAGAGACAAAAAGTAGGTAGCCAAGATATGTAGGGAAAATATAAAGACTTTGTAGGGGTATTTTAGGCAGTTAATGAAAAAAATATTTTGTTATTTTTCTGGAATTTGTGAGTTTTGTGCTATCAGTGTGAAAGTGTTGTATTCTTTTCTTTAACAAGAGTTCACAAGATTGTATAGGTTTCATGCCCCCCAAAAATGTGTATTTTAGAAGTTTGAAATATCCTATAATGGTATTTAAGTAAATCAATGGAGATAAAAAAAAAAAACTATTAATAGAGTATGGAAGTTTCACTTGCTCAAAGAAGCATGAAATGATTTTTCAGAGGAGGGATGGAGGGGCATGGGTAGGTGATAAGAGATCAAACCGAGCTATTCTATCATCTGCATCTCCTTTTCCTTGGAGAAGATAAGTGCTAGGAAGATGATTTTCTTTGAAAGCTCAACCGGAATCACTGGATATACCATGTGCTATTAAAAGGGGTGGGGGGGCGGATCTACCAAAAGACTACAAGGAAAAGCAAATATCTGAAGTTCAAATTCCCAGAGAAATAGGATACACATGTGTGTACAAAGATAGCTATTTTCACCTCCCATTTTTAAACAATGTAAATAAATAAGTACATTTGGAGTATCAGAACAGACACACAGATTTCCAGTAGCAAAGATGATTCCTTCCCATCTTCCTCAAGTCCCAGCTTGTTTGGAGAAGGGGGGTGAGGGGAGCAACAATGCTTCCATTATCTGTTAGGCTCAATTAAGAGAACAGCTGTGTTCCAAAATAAACAAGAGAAGAGGCTATTTTGCATTAGAATGCATTAGGGGAGCAGCACTGGGGGAAGCACAGATGGCTCTAATTAGGGACATTGGGAAATTACCATTCTCTTCACTTTTCCAATGGCTGTGTGACTTTCAGGTCTCAAGAACCATATCCTTACTCCCTATCATAGCCAATTAGGAATAGGAATTTTTAACACTGGCTGTGATGACTGCATTTTTTCCGAGCTAATCTTATAAAGATGGGTGCCCATTTCTCTTTTGGCAATTTATAGCATGCATGCTTGTTATGTATTGGGAAAAGGGGGAAAAAATTGGAGCCAGGTTCTAAAAAGATAGCTGGCAACATAGGTGTCTATGAATAAAGCTCTCTGGGCATTTAAAATGGAAATGTAAATGACACTATATGGTGTGTTAAGGCCCAAAGCTAACTGGCAAAATGAGAATCAGAAATCCCTGGTTCCATTCCTGTTCGACTATTAACTCATTTTATAAACTCTGTCCTCTTTTTCTCTATTTTTAAAATGTCCCTAATCAAAATTGTCCACTACTCAATACCTCTTATTTCTTTATCAACTTTCTGATGAGAGGATAAGATTCTCTAAGCTCCCCAAAAATAGAACTGAGCACATTCCAAGGAATAAAAATGAATTAGAGACAAATACAGAAGTAACATAAAAAGTGTGCTTGTCTGGGTGCTAACACTTGACTTGAAATCCGCCTGCCTGGTTGAGTTGGTAAAAGCTCTTGAAGCTCTGACTATTGTGTGTGGCTGTTGGGAGCTGTTGGACACTTACTAAATTTTATCCATGTAGAAGACTCACTGCACTCAAGATGAAGCACAGTCTTGCAAGTAGTACATTTTTATAGCACTATCGTGTGCACTGAAAATCCCCATTCAGATAAAATATTTGCTCTTTGTTAAGTGGATCTTTGGTGAAGTCTCTGGATGCACAATGGGATATTCAACATACAATGTTCAGGGGAAATGTAATCATGGTTATTTTTAATATTTAAAAAAAATAGTTAAATCTCTAATATCCCAGCCAGAAACTACCTGCTTCCTAATTATAATCTAAAAAGAAATATGCTTTATTCGTTTTAAAACCCCAATTTGAAAACATCAGAAGTAAATGTAGACAAGTTTTGAGATATTTCATTTTCAAAAATTTACTGTCTTGTTTTCAATATTTAAATTTTAAGTATTCAAGAAATTTTATAAGAAAATCAATTATTATTTTTGGTAATGCTTAACCTACCAGTGTCTGTAGTGGATCTTCTACCCAAATCCAACAGAAATCTCCCCAAGCCCCAAGCTCACCCCAAGCACTGGCCAAGATGCCTGGTTTTAATTGAACACCCTCCACCCTTGAGGACCCTACTTTTAATACAGCTTTCTCAAATTGTGACCTTAGGGACCACAGGTGAGGTTGATGTCCTCCTTACTCTCGACCGCTACTTCTCACCATCTCAAGAAAATTTCTGCTGCTTTGATTTCTAGGCCTTACAGCAATTACCACCCTCCTCCTTCCTCATTGCTGTCATCTATCACATTTTGATTATGCCCTCTTATTATCTATAGACTTTGGCACTTAGTCCATAACCCCTTTCTCCATTCCAAGTCCTGGTGTAAATCTGGGCACTTCATCATCTCCATGAATTCCCTATGCAACATCCTGGCTATTATTAATTTCTTTGAACACCTCCTCCTCCAGGGACCTCCACTACCACTCCATCTTTTGTGCACATTCCCTAGTGTAACTTGCTATACCCTCTATACTACTTTCAAAATTTATCTCTCGCAACACACTATTACCATCCTTATTATCCTATTTACTTTTAAACATGATCAAGTATCTCTCACAAAAAGAACAAATAAACAAAAACCTCTCTTGACCTGCCATTTTCCCTCCTGGTTCATCCAATATCCTGTCTCTCTATTCCTCTTCAAAGTCAAACTTTTTTTTTTTAAGATTTTATTTATTTATTTGATAGAGAATGAGCGAGCGAGAGCAGGAGCACAAGCAGGGGAGTAGGAGATGGAGAAGCAGGCTTCCCACCGAGCAGGGAGCCCGATGCGGGGCTCGATCCCAGGACCCTGGGATCATGACCTGACCCAAAGGCAGATGCCTAAAGACTGAGCCACCCAGGCGCCCCCAAAGTCAAACTTTAAGAGGACTTACATGTATCCACTATCCACACTCCATTCTAATGTGGTTTCTTCTCTTCATTGTTATCAAATGCCTCTGTCACTGAATTCAGTGGGTATTTCTAAATTCTTATTCTACTTGATGCTGCTGACCACTTCCCCCTTCTTACAACACTATGTTCTTTTGCTTCTGAGACATATCACTGTTCTGCTTCTCCTCCACCTCCATATCCCCTATCTTGTCTTCTCAGACATCTCACCCTCCATCCTCCAGGCATTAAATTCTGTAGTGAGTGCTTTCTAAGACTCTATACTTTACTCCCTCAGTGTTCTCTCCCTACCAGAATTTATCCATGCCCTCACCTTTAATTGCCACTAGTGCAATTTACACACCAATGTTTATCTCCAGGCAGACTTTGCTCTGCAGTCTAGATCAATGTATCTACCTGCTTAGTTGCATCTCCACTTTGATGTCTCAGTGATACTTCACTCTTAAAATGGCAAAAACCAAATTAATGATTTTCCAGTACCAGCTCCCTTTACCTTGCACCCCAAATAACTACATAGGAGAAACTGGTTCTCTTCCAGAATTTGGTCAATTCCCAAGTTGATTCTTACAAACTCCATCTTCATCATTCTGTATTCATTTCCAAGTTCTAGCTAGGCTACCTTCTAATCATCTCTCAAATATATCTTCTCATGTTCATAGCCACCATCCTCACCCTAATCCAACCTAGCAGTATGTCTTACCTGGACAGCTCCACTGCAATAGCCTCCTAACCGATCACCTTTATAAGCCCTTGCCTCCTTTCAATCAGTTACCCAAGTGATCACTTCCAAAACTAAACTTACCATGTTACCCTAATGCTTGAGATACTTAATGGCTCCCCAGTGTACTGAATATAGAGACCTAATCCCTTCTCCTCCAGTGGCCAGTTAAATTAAACTCCTTCAGGTCTCCTCCACATGTGGCCCTTCTGGAAAACCTTCTCTGGCTTCCTTCATGTCCCTCACCTCCTGCAGCACTTTGTGAACTGGGATTCAGCAAGTTCTGAGTTGAGCTTGCATAAGATTGGTCAGTAAGCAATAAGAGAAGTCAGAAGCCTGACTGATTCTTCGCATAAAATCTGAAAATGCTGCTGGTAGAATTCTCCAGCAGAAAAAAAAAACCCTGTCTCTCTCAAATGCCATCACGCCTCCTCACCAAGAACAATCATTTGTAATTTCAACAGATTGTTTTTTCCATGCTGGTAAACATGGTCTTTTTACCCATTCACAATTTAGCTGAGAGCAATCAGCAAAAACAGAATGAAGAGGTCTTTTTGCCTTCAGAAAAGTGACAGCAAATATTAAATAGCATTTAGTGTTCACCATTTCAATAAGCTCATTAGAGGCTCCTAGTCTAACTTCTATAGAATTATAAGGCTATAATAGAAACATTTACCAAAAGTGCTAAACCATTTTTCAGGATGATTTGGTGTCTCCAATATTAAAGAGAATCGTTCTGGAACACATTTTCACAGATCACCTTAATTCAACTTGAACTAAATTCATTTATGAGAGCTGCTGGCCTGTACATCTCAACTTATCTCTGCCTTGAATTTGCCAATGATGGATATTGCTTGAGCTGCACGGATCATTGAGCAGAGAAGAACATTTCTGCCCTTCCCTGCCCTTCTCGATAATCAAAGGGAACTTGTACCTTGTTATGTGTTTCCATAATGAAGAGTTCAGAAATGGCCATTGCATATGGCCTGGGAAGGGGTGACATAAAATGGTCTTCTGAGTCCTCTGGGACTATTGTTGTTCCTGGTGAGAGCTGTGGAAGATGTGGACAACAGAATGCAAGCAAACTCCGAGAGGCTGTTAGTTGGGGCTGCACGCTAGGTAGGGGCATACTTGCTGAACCAGCCCCTAATCCAGGACTGGATAACATGCTGCTCTCACCTGTGCCCGGCTGCCTTTAACCCACTTATGAACATTAGCTTTTTGAGGGTCCTTCAATGTCCTTTATAAAATGAAATGCCTCTCAGGTCTCTGTCCTAGGATCCCATTCTACCCTCTGTCGTTGCTGCCATCCTTTTCTAGGTGGTAATGATTCCCAAATATCATAGTTCTTGATCAGCTCTCACTTATGGGCACAGATACAAGTGATCTTTCTATCTACTGGACCAAAGCACTTGGGCATCACGTAGGTATGTCAAACCTGACATATCTAAGTCTAAACTAATATATTGACCCCTCCATCTGCTCCTTTTTCTTGATTCCTTATCTTTATAAAAGGCACAACAGTCTTCCAAGTAGCCCAAAACAGCCAGTATCTGTCAGCTACTGCCATAATAAAACAGCTTAACAAACTACCTCAAAACTCTGTGGCTTATAATTACAAATATTTATTCTCATGCCTGTAGCTCTAAGAGCTAACTATCATTGACTGATCTTGTGTGAGCTTGGCTGGGCAGCTCTGCTTCCTGCTGCACATCAACTAGCTTGCCTCTAGTTACAGGTTGGGTCTAGATCTACAGCACATGTATAGATTCTGGGGCCCAGGCTGAAAAGGCAAATAGCTATCCTGAGCATTTCCTTCAGATACCACATTAGTAGAGTGCAAGAGCAAGCCAAAATGGCCCAAGGATGTGTAAGGCTCTTATTCATAAATTGCTCTGCTAATAGTCTACAGCCAAAGTGAATTACATGGCCAAAGCCAACATCAATGGGGATGGAAATAAATATTTACTCTACAATTAACTCCATCTATCAGACCTAGGCATCAGTATTAACTATTCCTTCCTTTTATCAACACCCTACCACCAATTCTACTGCCATCATTCCCAATCAATTACCAAGCCCTATTCATCTTATTTTCTAAAAAGTTCTAGAATCAGTCATATAGATCACCATCATGCCCCTGTCTAGATTTCTGTAACATCTTCCATCTGGCCTTCCTGGTTGCAGCCCTGCCACCAATCCTATCTCAACACCAAGGCTAGAATGACCGCTCTAAAAATCTTTCATTTTTTCATTTAGCAGGTATGTATGTTTTACCTTCTCTATGTGCCAAGCATTGTTCTAAGTGCTGAGGATATCAAAATAAACTCAAATCCCTGCCTTCAAGGAGGTTACATTTTAATAGGGGTGGGTGAGGGACAGGTAAATAGATGATATAAATAGATTAGACAGTATATTGGATATTGACAAATACTGTGAAAGGGGGAGGGAACTGGAGGCAGAGGGTAGAGAACATTAGGAAGGAGAACTGTATAAACATAGGGTGAATAAAGAAGGTCTGATTGAGAAGCTTATCTTTCAACAAAGGCTTAAAAGAAGTGAGGGGATGGGGTTCTTAGGGCAAGACTGATTTAAGTAAAATGCCAGTGCATGGAGACAAGGTGGGAGTGTATCCGGCTGAAGCACAGAGAGTGAGGGGGACGTTGTAGAAGATGAGATCTGAGAGGGTCTAGAACCACAAAAATGCAAAATCTGATATTTTTTATTAGATTTTGATACAAGTACCAATAAAATCTCACTCTTTAATGTGAGTTACGAGGCCTTTGTTGACCTTCATTTACCTTTTTGATTCCAATTCTTACCTTCACATTCTATGCTCAAGATCTTTAGAATACCTTTCAGTTCTCTGAATCTGCATTGCTTTATCTCTACTCAGAATCATCAAATATACCATTCCCTTGATCTGAAACACAAATCTCCTACCTGTCTTCCCACCACAGCTTCTTTCTTCTGCTTCTGTTCCTTGGTTAGATATCCTCTCCTCTGGGAAACCAACCCTGCCCTCCAAAGGCATTGGTAAGTTTTCCTCCAATGTGATGCCAGAGCATGCTATGCTTACCACCTTTCTGAGCCCTCATCATACTGTGCAGTGATCACCTCTGTATTGTCTGAATTCCCTATTTTTCATCAGGCATTGTCTTACCATGTATGTGATCCCTCTTAAACAATGTATAATACAGACTGGGTGCCCAATATATAAAGCATAAATAAATGAACAGAAATAGGATTCTAATAAGAGTACTGCACTCAAATTTGTTATAAGAGAATTGTAAAGATTATCATAATTGTTGACAACATCATTAATAAAAGAGTACAGAAATTTGTCTTTCAAACAGTTCAAGGCTGATATTTAGCAACAATACACTATCTGCAAAGTGTTTATCACCCTTTTCCTGACCTGGTGCCTATCTCCTTCCCACAGGGGCAGATAGCCTAGCATCTGTTGGGTGATCCCCAAAGAATTAGCAGAAAAATTTTAAGAGTTATCCTTCCCATTAGTATTTACATTTAAACAATCAGTTTTTCCCAATAAAATTTTCAAAACTTAAAAGATTCATTCATTAATGTGGGATTTCAAACACTTAGAAAGAGAATAGGATGAAAGATATTTAGAGAAACCAAGACAATGGAAGGTTTCAAATTACAATAGATAAGCGGTCACCTTCTCAATATATGAATAAAACCAATCCCTGAACTTCTTCCTGCTTTATATTTTACATAGCATTCATATACTCTATGAATACTACTTTGAACGTTGCAATGGGAATAATGGACCGATTCTATAGATGAGGCAAGCAAAAGGCTTAGGAACTAGTATAAAAGGAGAAACAATAGGTACAATGAATCCAAAATTCACACTGGAATTCAAAGCCTCTACTTTTTCAAACACACACATACACGGGGGTTGGGGGTGGAAATTTAATAATGCTGATGCTTAATTAACTATCTGGGAGGTGTGAATCTGTAGCCTGCAATTTTATAATTTGGTCTTAGTTCCTGTATACACCTTTTTAAGTGTGAGCATTTTGTTATGTTAAGTGTAATTCCAGTTTTAAAAATGGCAATATTTCCTATACTGTGACTCCTAAGCACAAGCTGACCACTTTGGAAAGTGCTATAAGAGTGATTAAGGGCATAGACTTGAGTGTGACTGCCTGAGTTTAAATGCTGGCCCTGAATCTTACTATTTATAACCTTGGGCAAGTTATTTAACCTCTCTGGGCCTCAAAATCCTTGTCTATAAAATAAAGACACTAATGCATGTGTCTCAGAGGGCTGTTGTAAAGATTAAATGAGTTAATATCTTCAAACTGCCTAAAATAAATAAGTGCCTAAACACTAAGTACCTATGTAAGGATTAACTGTTATTGTCTCTTGCTCAACTGAACAAATAGCTGTGTGTTCCAACATTGAAGAAGAAATTCCTCATATTGGAAATATTGAAAGAAGGTACTCTGATGCCAAATGCAGGACATAATTTATTGTATGCTGTATGTTATGGCTGTGAGGCTTCACCGCTAAAATTCAGGAAATGCACGTGACTTTTTCATATTGTACTTAGGTAAAGAGACATGCCTTTAAAAAAAATCACACCTTATGAATTTTGGTTTGTGTTTGGAGGGTCTTAGAATTGAGGGCCAAATCAAATTTTGAGCATTGAACTTGGGGCTAATGCTCATTCTAGAAATATACTGATTGGCATCTGAATGGTGAAATAATTTGTTTATAATCGTAACATAAGAATAAAGAGACTTTTATAACCAGTAACATTTAATGAATATTTTAGGCCCTCAAACAAAGTGAAAATGAGTCAGTTAAAGAGAGTAGGAAGTCCCCAAATGCCAAAGACCAGTTCAGAAATGGAAAGCCTTACTTCTAAGAACTCAAGAGTTAATTTAGGCTTCATTTTCCGAGGAACAGAAGGTTCTTAATAAAGTTGCCTAGACAACAGCAGCTCAGTCCCAGGGCAACCGCCCCTTTGATTTCTCATCATCCTGTACCAGCTCACACCAACCCCATAAACAACTTCAAGGCCATTCAGGGCCCCTCGAAATGGCTGTTGGCTGCTTTTAGTAGACCCATGTGGCTGCAAACAGAAGGACCAACATATCTAATTCATCTGATCCAAGGTGTGGGCAGGATGTAGGTCACAATGTAGCAGCTGGTGCTTATGGGGAATCTCATATGCAGGGTCAGCTACAGATTCAGTTCCCCCCACTAAAGAAAAGGAAGGAATGCCTCCATGGATAAAGGAGATTCAAAATGGCGCAAGGTCATCTCAAGTAATTTTTTCCTTTCTTTTTTCCCCAAACCTTTTTGACTTTTTCGTTTGTTTTACTACAATGAGCATTTTGTTCTTCTATATGTCTACAATTATAAATGTAAATATGTTTTATAGTCAGGAATCAATTAAGATTTTCCTGTATACAGAGATGCCAATGGAGACTCTAAGATATTTTGAAACAAAATTTTGAATCCTACATGTCTCCTTCATGGTGTTTCATCACAACTGTATTCAATTTAATGTCTCTTTTCCCTTCTGGACTGCAAGCAAATCCATGAAGGTGAAGACTACATTTATCTCTTACACTAGTATAGCTTCTGTCCCTGGCTTCATGTCTTGCACAGAGGTGGTGCTCAAAAAGTGGTTATTGAACAAATGAACTGCCATTTTTAAAATTATAAGCAGTTTAAGACTATAGGCTTTTATGATAAATGTAATTTATTTTGAAGAAAGTCCTTCTCTTAGTTATGGAGGGAATCATTTTCACAGGCCCTTTAGGGGTGATAAAAGGCAGATAAAAGGCAATCATAAGAAAAAAGTAAACAGAAATAATACAAAGGATAATGTTTCAGATTTAGATTGTAAGTATTCTGTTTAAAATAAGACAGTGGGTCGCCTGGGTGGCTGTCTTTCAGCAAATGCCTTGGCTCAGGTCATGATCCCAGGACCCTGGGATCGAGCCCCATATCAGGCTCCCTGCTCAGCGGGAAGCCTGCTTCTCCCTCTCCCGCTCCCCCTGCTTGAGTTCCCTCTCTCGCTGTCTCTCTTGCTGTCAGATAAATAAAATCTCTAAAAATAATAATAAATAAAAATAAAACAAGACAGTGGGTTTATCTTTCAGGGGATCTAAGGCCATGCAGATTATGTTCTAATATAGAACAAATAATATTTATGTTTATATGGATATATTTATATATGTAATCTATCATTGCATAACAAATTACCCCAAAACTTAGCAGCTCAAAACAACAAACAATTTTTATCTTATAGCGTCTGTTGGTCAAAAATCTGGGGATACCTTAGCTGGGTGGTTCTAGCTGAAGGTGTCTCACAAGGTTGAAGTCAAGCAATGGCTAGGGCTACAGTCATCACAAGGCTTCTTGACTGGAGCTGAAATATCCACTTTCAAATTTATTTAATCATGTAATCCACCACCCCCAATCAAAATACAGTGTATTTCCATCACCGCTCCAAATTCCTCCATGTCCTTTTGAAATCAGTTCCTTCCCCAATTCCCAGCCACTGACAACCACTGACATGTTCACCGTTCTGTCTCTATAGTTTTGACTTTTCTAGAAGGTCATACAAATGGAATCTTACAGTATCACACAGTCTTTGCCTCAGGCTTCTTTTACTTTTGTTTGTTTGTTTGTTTTTTGTTTTTTGTTTTTTTTTATTGCTGGGCAGTATCCCACTACAGGGATATATACCCCAATTTTTTTATCCATTCACAAGTTGATGGGCACTTGGCAATTATGACTAAAGCTACTATAGGCATTCATGTTCAGGTTTTTGTGTAAAACATCAATTCTCTCAGGTAAATACTTAGGAATAGGATTGCTGCTGTGTCACACGGTAAGTGTAGATTTCACTTTACAAGAAACTGTCAAGCCATTTTCCAAAGTGTACTATTTTCATTCCCACTAGTCATGTATTAGAGATCCAGTGTTCCACAACCTGGCCAGCACTTGATATTGTCTGTTGATGCTACTGTAGGTTTTTGCATCTTACCCATTCTAGCAGATATGCAATAATATTCCTTGTGGTTTTCATTTGCTCTTCTTTAGTGACCAAAGTTTTGTCCTCCTTTGCCATCCTTATCTTTGATAAAGTGGTGCTTTTGCTAATTTTGTTGTTGTTGTTGTTATTTGTCTTGATCAGAGGCAAAGAAGAAACTAGAGCAAGAAAAAAGTGAAAGGTTGATCCTCTCCTTGACTCTCCAGGGTAAAGATTCAGAAAGAACTCAATACACCTGGCCAATCACAATGTAGACTGCCTCACTCAGGTTCCACACAGATTATTAGGTATATCTGAGTGGCTTAACCTGGGAAACACAAACTCCCCAAAGTCACCTGAATCTCAAAGAGATATCTGCACTCCCATGCTCACTGCATCATTATTCACATTGACCAAGATATGAAACAACCGAAGTATCCACTGACAGACAAATGGGTAAAGAAAACGTAGTATATACATACAATGGAATAGTATTCAGCTGTATAAAAAAAAGAAAATCCCACTATTTGTGATAATATGGCTGGATCTGGAAGACATTATGCTAAGAGAAATAAGCCAGTCACAGGACAAATACTGCAGGATCTCACTTAGGTGAAAAATCTAAAGTAGTCAAATTCATTAGAAGCAGAGAGAATGGTGGTTGCTGTGGGCTAGGAGGAGGAGGAAAGGGAAGATATTGATCAAAGGATACAACTTTTCTGTTATTCGAAATAAATAAGTTCTGGAGATCTACTCTACAACATAGAGCCTATGATTAATAATGCTATATTGTATATTTAAAGTTTTCCTAAGAGGGTAGATCTTATGTTAAGTGGTCTTACTACAAAAAGAAAACAAAAATAAAAGCATTGCAGTGGGAGGAAACTTTCGGAGGTAATGGATAAGTTTATGGCATTGACTGTAGTGATGGTTTCACACATGTATCCTTATCTCCAAGCACGTGAAGTTGTATATATTAAATATCTATAGGTTTTTTGTCAATTATACCTCAGTAAAATAGTTTTTTTTTTTAAGTGACGAAAAAATGATACGAAAGCTAAGGTGTCCTAGAAGGACAGTATAAAGAAAATGGAGGATAGGAAATCAACAAATAAGTAAAAAAAAAAAAAAAAATTAGCAGAATCAAAAGTCATAAATCTCCAGATTAAAAAAGGCCACTGACAACCAGTTAGTTTACTTTTTGGCTCAGCAGTGAAAAGTTACCTGCTGAATGACAATAAGGTAAACAGTGAAATTTAAAGTGAAATTAACTGTTGGGTAAATGGGGAGGGAGAAAGAATGGGTCTTGGTAAGTGTGCTAAATTCTCATCTTTACAACTGGCAACGTGGGGAGAATGGCTCTGCATGACCATGTCCTAGGGTTAACCTAGATCACCTAGTAAAAACAGGAAGGATTTAAAATAATGTGCAATTAGTAATATATACCTTGTTATTTCTGAAGGACTATTTTCCCCTAATCTGTTGTGGATTAATATGTGGTCCTATTGTACATGACTAGTATGCAGATCACACCACCCACGGATGTGCTGGAGCTCTTGTGTTGGCTCAAGAGAGCTAACTGTTAAATTTTCTATATTTAACATTACATTGGTAGCTTGAAATCAGGCATGGTGAGAGTCTTTACACCAGAAATCAGCAAACACTACAAATAAAGGGTTTTTTATTGTTGTTACCTTGTTTTTTCTTGAAAGCCAGTTTACCTGTGCACCACCACAAACAATTCATCAAGTAAGTCTAAAACACAAAATTATCTATACCTTGTTCAATGAGATGAGGCCACCGATGAATCATTAAATGCTGCTGCAATATCAAATACCTATAAGAGTTCCTAAACTCTTTCTCGCAATTTTTTTTTACCTCCCTAGTCTCAGACAGGTAATAGCTTACAGACTGACATTTATCCCTAGACTGCACATTGAGCAGCATTGCTGTAGAGCCTATAAATTCTATTCTCCAACCTTAACTCTGTGTCAGTGATCTTTTTTTTTTTTAAAGATTTTATTTATTTATTCATGAGAGACAGAGGAAGAGAGAGAGAGAGAAGCAGAGGGAGAAGCAGGATCCCAAGGAGCAGGGAGCCCGATGCGGGACTCGATCCCAGGACCCTGGGATCATGACCTGAGCCGAAGGCAGACGCTTAACCATCTGAGCCACCCAGGCGCCCCTGTGTCAGTGATCTTAAAATTTATCTTTATTTGTTCTCATGTTATCAAGCTTAATAAAACTTTAACATGTGCCCAAGGTCAATTTGCCTAACAAGTTTTACTTTTAAAATATTTCATAAAATCAAGAAAATTAAGTGAAATAACAAAGCTGAAATGCTTAAGGGAAGTCCTTACCACACACAGTGTAAGTATTTAACAAATACTAGGAGTAAACCCCATTACTCGATTATGAGTTTTTTGAGGCAGGGACCATGGTTTTTGTTTGGTTTTCTGTGAGTGTGTTTTTTATATGAGCATTTCCTCTGATCCAAGCAAATTGCCTATTTCCTGAATTTAGCCTTATGATTTGACTAACGTGAGCAATGTGAGAATCTGTACTAAACTCAAATCTGAGCTGGTAAGTAATCTTATTTAGTCCTTTGGTTATTCCCAAAGGAGGATGAGGTACTCAGTGGAAAGTAACTTGGGCCTCAGTCATCTTAACTGCCAAGTGAGAGGATGGGAGATTTTCCTTGCATCTCTTAGCTCTACCATTTTGCATAGTTAACTAAGTGATTGTGCAGAGGACTTTCTTGCCCAAGAATAAAAATTAACTATGCTCTGTGCAGTGAAGAAGTAGAAAACATCAGAGTTTCTATGATTTAAGGAAACAGATTAGATTTGCTGTTTTCTAAGTGTTGTCAGGAAAGACTTCATGGAGATAGGGCTTGTTTGAGTTAAAGTTTGTGTGTACCTGAGACTCTGGTATTGTTCCCTCTTCTGCCTTCTCTGCCTGCCATCTATGGTCATCAGGAAACAAGGTGCCAACTACCACGAGATACAAAAAGTAGGACATAGTTGTAGGAAGTGTTTAGGACCAGACATTTCAATGGCAACTGATGAACCATGTAATATCTGTATCTCCCTGTGAAGGTTTTGTTGTATCTGACACACAGTATCCTAATGGAGCATCTTAGGAAGAGTGTCATTTATCAGATTCAGGAGAGCCAAGAGTGGCTACAATTCATATTTTAAAGCCACAATTCTTAATCTCTTTGATGAAAGTTGTGCACTCTTCACACAGAGGGCACTTAGGCACAAACTTCTGCATAAAATTTGAGAAGGTTTATAACTCCTAAAACTAAATAAGTAATCCAGGTTGAGAACCACATATTTGGTTGAGAAAGGAGAGTCTGGGATGATATCTATGTAAGTGTCCCCTGCTTGGATGAGGAGTTTGCCTGAGTTAAGGCAGGAGGGGCTTCTGGCATGCACAAAGAGTGGGGTGGGATGGAAAATAAGCATAGTCTCCTGCAGAGTTGGAAGAGTCAGCCTCAGAGACAGCGTGGTTTGTGAAAGACAACCTGTCTGGAAGAGAGTTAAGAACCCTGGAATATAGTTCTGCTCTGCCTCCAAATATCTGGGGGATATATTATTTTCTTTGTGCCTTAGTTGTCTCGTCTAAGCAAGGATAGACATGAATTAGATTATTCTTTTAATCTTAAAATTGTATCATTCGGAGATACAAGATATGCACAGAGTATAGGAAAGACTTGTGTAATGGAGAGAAATTTTATGCCAAGGAGATGAACCTTTGCAAAAGTTTGCCTGAGGGCTAAAATTCATATTCAAAACCACTGTGCTACTGGGTTATAATGAATCCTCAAAACTTCCTCCTTTTTTCTCCTAGAAGAATATCACTTCTATCTCTCCCAGCAATCATTAGAATCTCAATTTGGGGGAAGGAAGCAGTAGTAACCTAAAAAGGTACACCTAGAATTCAAACTGCCTTGGATGAGACTGAGGAGGAAAAAAGGAATATAAAGTTACCAGTTTTCTAAGAAGCATGCATTAAGTCCATAGCCACCACACTCAGCAGCTTATTCAGAGGCAACGTGGCTTGTTTGAAATGCAGCGCATATAAGGATGACCACTAATTTGTGCTTTTCTAACCTGACTCTTTGATTTAAAATTCCAGATTTAGAACTAGGTCTGCTTTTCTGCCTTCTGGCTTTCAGCTCCAGCCTCAACCTCCAAATCAAAAGTTCTCATCGATTTTCCAGCGGTATGATGTGAAGGAAAACTGTTGGGTAGGTTTCAACCAATCAGAAAGAAAACTTTATACTAGTTCCTCTAGCAGAATAAAAAATTGTTTTTGACCTTTCCCACAGCTACATGAGAAATCAGGCAAACAACAACTTGGATTGCACAAAAGAACCAGGGTTAAAAACAAGAAGGTACTAATGTTAGTGACTTCAGATTCTATCCAGTTGTGGGTTTGTATAGACCTCATTGCTCTAAACAGGCTTGGATTGACATTGCTTTTTCTTCTGAGAAACTCAAACCCTCTCTTCCCTCATGTATTAGCTTTGGGACTTTAGTGAACTCTGTGGTTCAGAAAAGAGTTTAAATAAACATGCCTCAAGTCCATGGAAATAAGTGTATCAGTTAAACTTATCTATCAGGCAACCAGACTCATGATCCATCCTGAGCTTTAACCTTCCTCAGCCACTCTGGGACATGGCGACTCAAACCAGCCTCTCCCTACTTCGTTACTAAATGCCCAGTGTAACCCTTTCCCAAGGGTATTTTCTTTGGCATAGATCCATCTTTGAAAACCAGAATACCGGTGGGGAGGAAGTTACTGTTCAGCTACTATTTATCAAGCACTGTCACACATTACCTCATTTCCTCTTCACAGCCTCCCTAAAAGTAGTATTCTATAGAAAACTAAGTCCCACAGAGACTAAGTTACTTGTCCAAATTCCCTTATTTATTTATTTTTTAGATTTTATTTATTTATTTGACAGACAGTGAGAGAGCAAGCACAGCAGGGGGAATGGGAAGAGGGAGAAGCAGGCCTCCCACTGAGCAGGGAACGTGATGATGCGGGGCTCGATCCCAGGACCCCGGGATCACGACCTGAGCCAAAGGCAGATGCTTAATGACCGAGCCACCCAGGCGCCCCTAAATTCCCTTATTTATTAAATAAGAACGAACCAGGATCCAAACCCACATATTCTAACTCCAAGTATACACTTCTTTCTTCTGGATCCAAATGTTCTCTGTATTATTGGGTCTTTCATTTGCAAGGAAAAGAGACCCAAGACATCTTTAAAATATGAGATTTTAATTAAGGAATTAGAATTTTGAATCCCAAACAGCTTTGGATATTTGTGGCTCGCTCTCACAGAAACCATGTTTTCCCTCACTTCATATCTTCTTCTCCATGATGCTTCCTGCTAACTAAAAATCTTCTAAAATTTTCCTATCGAAATTCCATAGACACCTGACCTAATTAGGTAGCTAATAACATGAACTATCATTCTTAAAATTCTTTTAATGACTATTGCAACAGAACACCTATTGACCTACTGATTAGCCTAGGAATGGAGCCACCTTTTGGGAAAGTATCCACTCTTCCAGTCAGTGACAGCCCCTGAGTCAAGTTTCCTTTCTTGAACAGGGGCTGTGGGTGACATTTTTTTTTTTTTTTTTTTTTTTTTTTTAGCTAAAAACACATACTGGACACAGACAGCAATGACTGTCATGCCTGTATACACTTAAGCTCTATCAGAGACACAAGATATTACCTGGAGGAAAACATGGTGTCTAAGAACCCTGTGTCCCCTGACATCATATATGTACACAGCTGAACATCTCTGTGAATGCTTCCAGGCAGCCTGTTTACGTAAGTAAGTTAGTGGATGACTTCACACCCTTTGCCTTTGCTACACTGTGTGTTTTCCTCACCCTGGAGCCCTCTAAATCATCTACGCACTTAAAGCACACTAACCGTATACATAACATAAAGGTATGACTTGTATATCAGTTAATTAAGCATAATACATAAGAGTTAATCCTTAAAAATACTTTCATTGATTTCTCGGTTACCATAGGGTGTCATCGTTGTTTTAAACTAATATACTTGCACAGTCTTTGCCCGAATGCAGTCTTTGATTCATTCTGCTCTAAGAAGTAAACCCCTCTTATAATCTAATGAATATCATAAATCTAAAATACTAATGATTGGATTTTTGTCTTGATAAACTATAATATTTTGAAAGATTTGGACAGTTGATCTTTCCAAATGCTTACAAATGACTCGTTTCTCTCTGAAATGATGCTATTCTGACTTCAAAAGAAAATCTTCCCTCTTTAAAAGTAGCATTCCAACATATCATGTGTGTATGGTATTCTAACATATCCCATGGTGTGTGGGCAAGTAGGTGTGCTCATGTAAGTGTCACATGGCCACTGTAAACCCCCACATCTTTCTCCCTATCATATACCAGATGCAGTTGGAATCCTCCATGGTTCTTTTTGGTCTTTTCTACCCCTTTGAATTTGGTATCTGCTATGATTCACTCCATATTCCAGCTACCCCATATAAACACAAACATATATTCTGTACCATACTTCCCTCTATACACACACCTCTCCCATAAAGAAGGAGCATTGAGTACCACGCCTGTCTTTACTCATGAGAGCTCACGAGTGGCCTCCTGGAGAAAGGGTTTGTTGTAATGCCGTGGTTGGCAAACTGTGATATTGGACTCTAAGTTCTACAGCACTGCACCAAAGTCTTAAATGGGGAGAATCCCTAGCAGAAAGAATTCCATTTCTCACCTGTCCCCATTTCATATGAGGGTCAAAACTTTTTAATAGGAATTTACCTTAGGATGGTTTCCCAGAACTAGACTTTGAAATGGAGGTTCATGTAAAGAAAGAAAGTGGTCTGCAGGTACATGCAAAGTGGCTCCAGATTAATGCAAGGCCTTCAAAGAGAGCACAGGTATGGGTTGTTAGAAAAAGAGCCCTCTGGCAAGGGAGGGGTGCATCATGGCAAAAGGGACCCAAGGAGTCCAGGCACAGCAGCAATGATGTCCGCTATTGGCTTCCATTCTGCTAAAGCCCCAGATATGTCCAGTTCTCATTTCACTTTATTTCTCAGAGATATTCCCACTAGCTACTCCCTCCTTGAATCAGTCTTTTATTTTCGCTTCTGTGACATTCCTGTTTCTTCATCATTTTAGTTGGTCTTGCTCAACCTTCTGCAAGCTCACCTAACTCTACTCTGACAATACACTTTAGAGTTTGTTCTAGGCTCTTTCTTCTCTATACATGTTCTCTACTTGACCTCATCCCATGGATTTAGTTATCACTCATAGGCAGATGTTTTAAATGTTGATATCTCCAAACCAGTCCTTCACTCTCATTTCCAGATATGTAGTGAATACCACTGTCTTCTTTTAGTATGACACCACAAACCAAATACGTCCCCAAACCATGGTCATCCCCTGAGAATATGCCCTTCCTATCTTCTTAGTACCACCACCATTTATTAGTCTGTGCAAGTCTGAACCAATGCTATTTCTAAACATTCAACAAATCTGCTCACTTACCTCCCAAATAAATCTAAAACTGTCCTCTTCAGCCTCTATAATACTACCACTCTCGTCCAAACTTCTGTTATCTCTTGCAGTATTATTTTTTAAAGCTAGTATTATTTTTTATATGTTATTATGTTATGTTAATCACCATACATTACATCATTAATTTTTGATGTAGTGTTGCGTGATTCACTGTTTCATATAACACCCAATGCTCCATTCAATACGTGTCCTCCTTAATACCCATCACGAGGCGAACCCATACCCCCCTAGAACCCTGTTTGTTTCTCAGAGTCCACAGTCTCTCATAGTTCATCTCCCCCTCCGATTTAACAGCCTACTAATTGGTCTAACCACTTCTACTGCCCCTCACCAATTCAGTTTATCTTTCCCACTAGTCTACAAGCTCTATGAAGCCAGTCACCATGGTTAAGTTGTTTTCTTATAAAAAAAAAAACCTCTATATTTTATGACAGTCTTAGATTTACAGAAAGTTGCAAAGATAGGACAAAGAGCTTCCATAAACTGCACCCAATTTCCACTATTATTAACCTGCTACATTAAAATGGCACATTTGTTACAATTAATGAACCAATACTGATACATTATTAACTAAAGTTTATTCTTATTTCCTTTCTTTTTATTAACACTTTTTTCCATTCCAGTATGTCTTCCAGGATATTATTTATTATTTAATTAATTTATTATTCATTATTATTCTTTATTATTATTATATTTACTTATCATGTCACCTTAGACTCTGGCTGTGACAATTTCCCACACTTTCCTTATTTTTAATGAGTTGTGAGGAGTACCAGTCAGGTATTTTGTAAAATATCCTTTCATTGAGATTTGTCTGATGTTTCTAACATGACTTCACTTGGTTTCTAGGTTTTGGAGAGGAGAAAAACCACAAAGCTGGAGCCATTTTCATTCCATCAAATCAAGGGTACACACTATCACCATGATTTATTACAGTTGATGTTGACCTTGATTACATTGACTGAGGAGTCTGTCAAATTTCTGAACTCTAAAGCTATTCTTTTTTCTTGTTTCCACGTTGAACTCTTTGGAAAGCAGCCGCAGTTTATAGCCCACTTGAGTAAAAAGTAAACCATCTCTTTGAGGGTGGAGTATCTACATAAATGATTTGGAATCCTTCTGCTCAAGAGATAGGTCGCTTCTCTCTCATTTATTTACTTATTTATATTTGTATGGACCCATAGGTATTTATTTTATGCTTTGGGTCACAGCCCAATGCTACTTTACTGCTGTTCAAATGTTTCTATCTTGGGCCCTTGGGAGCTCTTTCAAGTTGGCTCCTGTGTCTCTTTGACTTATCCTACTATTGTGGAGTTTTTCTTTGAACACTTCTGCATTTTCTGGCACTATAAAACATAGGATTATTTTGTATCTTTTATGCCCTTGTCTTAGAAGCAGCCATTTCTCCAAGGAGCCCTGGTTTCTTTCACTGGAGAACAGTATTAGAAACCAAGATCTGGGAGTTAGTTGTGCTTATTGTGACTGGAATGTCCTTATTTCTCAGTTTTTGCCACTGGCAGAGCAAGAAATACATGCATGTATACTAACTTATGTATATTTATAAATATTTCTCTATATAACCATCTCTACCTGTATTAAGCTAAACATGAGTATGTACTGATGGCTTCAACTCTCCTCTATTATCACATGGATCATTACAGTGTCCCCTTCTTGCTTATCTGCAACAGTGAAAAACCTGGCTCCCACCACCTATCATGCATGTCTTAATTATTCATTTCTAGTATACTTGTACAGAATTTTCAGAATTGTTAACCCGTAGACTCATGGCGTACAATTTTATCAACTAGAGTACAGGGCTTATGTAGTTTCCTTTGCCTTTAGTTTTACACACTCATTTCCGAAGTTACTTAGGTCAGCACCTTCCATGATTAAGTTTTTATCATTATTCTCTCTATAGACTAATACCATCCCTGACATAGAGTAAGCGGCCAACAGGTGATTGTTGTACCATTAAAAGAATTCAAGTATTTAATTTGAAAACTTTCAATTGCTTAAGAGAGAAGAAGAAAGAAAAGGAGAAGTAGAGGCAGGAGAAAGAGGAAGAAGACAGAGCTTGAATTCATGTTCTACTACTAATTATGATTTGTGCCAAGTTATTTAACTTCTCTGAAACTCAGTTTCGACAACTGTAACATAGAGATATTGATAACCAAAAGGGACTACTGTGAGGAAAATATAAGAAAATATTCATAAATTGCTTGGGAAAACATCAACAACAGAGTAAGTATATTCTAAACATTAGTTCTTTTCCATTCTTAGAGATTTCTAGACTCAGCAAAGTTCATTTCAGGGATTCCAAGAAGTACCTGATCACCAAAATTACTTCCCTACCCAGCTGATGAGCCCTGAACTTCATTCTAGAGAGTCTAAGCTTTGTATTAATGGCAACAATTTAGGCCTAAATACACACATTTGGGGAGGATGGCACTGATACATTTATGGAAGTAATTAACAGCAATAATATTAACAGCTAACAGATTGCTATGCTTCAGGCACTGTACTGAGGCCTTTAAATGCAAGCCTCACAATGATCTTCCTTGGAAGACACCATTTTTAACCCTCATTCACAAATGAAGAAACTCACCCATATTTCAGTCACTGTCATAATATTATAAACCAAAGAGGCTAGCCTGCTACATAGTGGCAGATCAGCAAGCTTAAAAATTGGGAGTATGAAACATAAATGTGGATATTTTCAGTAACTACTCTTGCCATAATTATTTTTCACTATTTGGATTATTTTTAACATCTGAGCAACATAACAAATTCAGCTCATCCTAAGTCTGCCACTCTGTGACATCAGGCAAGTTATTTAACCATTCTCAACTTGGTTTTTGGGTTCCCTTAAGGTTTAAAATCCAATGTTCTGAGTAGGCTTTGAGAATGTCTTCCTGAGAGGGATTTGACTGTCTGCTACTTATTTGCTAATGCATAACCCAACTGTCTCTCCCACCCCCTGCCCCTAAATTTGCAGAAACTTAGTTTGCTTTCCCTACCTTGAAAATGATCTCAAATCATACCTTCCCTACTGATTCCTCTTGTTGCATATTCCTTTCATGTACAGTCAACTCTGGTTTGGAATGCCAACGCAACAAATCTGAAAGCCAAGTGTGAGTTCTCATTCTGTGCCAGGCACTGTGCTGAGAGCTTTAAAGGCACTATACTATCTTAATCTATTAACCCTGTGATAGAGTTATGGATATTATTCTCCTTTTTCAGACAAAAACAAAAAACAAAACCCACACAAACATGCATATATACACATATATACAAACCAGCTTCAGAGGTCTTAAGCAAAATGCCCAGCACTTGAGAGTGCAGAATTCTGAATACCTGACTGCAAAGTCCATGCTTTCAGCCGCTAAATCTTGTCCCTTGAGATAAGTGATGACTTACATCAAAAGTGTTAATAACTAAGAGGAAGAGAGAACCAAGGTTATAGACCTGGTGTATGATAAGGCAAAAGTGTACAGTAACTACACAGTACGTATTGGACACTATGACGTTACATACAATAAGAGAAGTTACTATTAGTCCTTCTATTTTTCAAAGGAGGAAGATGAGATTTATAAGTATAATAAAATTGTCAAACATAGCTCTGACTCCTACCCAGGTAGCTTCCTATTGCTAAGATGCCAACTTCAGAATTATCTAGAGAAATTTATTTAAAATAAAAAAACAAAAAGCCAATTGTAAATTCAGTAGGCCTAAATCACCATGGACCTGGGGACCTGTATTTTTAAAAAGTCCCCAAGTGATTGTGATGCATTCCCAAGTATACAAGCATCATACAAACATAGATTTGCCTGACAGAACGGGTCAGCCTCATTTATAATAGTAAAATACAAAGTCACTGCTGTTTCCTCAACTTAATAGCCTATTAAAAATACTATCTTTGAGATATATCTCTACCACCACCCCCTCTGCAAGCATGAACACATTCTGAAACCCATTTGTACCTTGGGTGACAGGAATACTCTCTTTCCAAATGAGATCCTAGCACCTTATTTACTCTGAAGCTGTTGGAGAGGCAGGGGATACTCTGGGCCTGGTCCTTAGACTCCTGGTATCAAGGTCATGTCTGTAGGACACTTATAGACAAACTTTTTTTTCTTTTTAAATCTGGGGAACTTATAAAGGTGACAAGGCTTGATTTGGTCATGATTTCCTTACCCCACTTTTTTAAGCTACCCACCTGCCATGCTTTCTTCATTTCATCAGTCCTGCCCTCAGGAAAGCCACTTGAAGTAGTCATTTTTCTCTTTAGTCAAAATACTCCTTATCTTAATGTTAAGAAAAAAGAAAAAGAAGAAGAAGATAGCGGGAGGGGAAGAATGAAGGGGAGAAAGTCGGAGGGGGAGACGAACCATGAGAGACGATGGACTCTGAGAAACAAACTGAGGGTTCTGGAGGGGAGGGGGGTGGGGGGATGGGTTAGCCTGGTGATGCGTATTAAGGAGGGCACGTTCTGCGTGGAACACTGGGCGTTAGGCACAAACAATGAATCATGGAACACTACATCAAGAACTAATGATGTCATGTATGGGGATTAACATAACAATTAAAAAATACTCCTTATCTTAAAGGTATTTACATCCTACCTTTTCCTTACTCTCATCTTTCTACTATCCATTTAGTCAGTAAATTAATTCAAAAAATGTACTTTGAGTACCTGTTATATTTCAGGTGCCATTTTAGGCACTGAGGAGATAAACAAAATCCTATAGTGTTATGGTACTTATGCATTCTGTCCCTATCTCTGTCTCTGTCTCTCTCTCTCTCTCTCTCTCTCTCACACACACACACACACACACACACACACACACACACACACACACACACACACGCTTTGGCCATAGCTTCCCAGTAGGAAGTCCTATGTCAGTAGAGTCCCTTCTTCTGGGCCTTTCCCAAATTCTCCCTTTCCCCCTGTATCTGAACTAATACATGATGGTCTTATCTTCCCATCAGGTGAATTAGTCCTAGCTAGGGCATCAGTTACTCATTATGAGATTTTAAGTCACTACTCCCAGATAACCTACACTTGATCATTAATTCCTTCTATCCAAATTCTCTGCCCTATAAAAAATATGGGATGCCCTTGGCATCCAGGGGGGGACTTCAACTTCCCTCAAACTACCATAACATGAAGCTAGCACCTTCATTCCCCAAATCCATGAAAAATACCCACAAGGACCCTATTCTTCTCGACCCAGAAATCACAAAATTGATTGCTCTGACTCACTATGTATAGTTTCTACTATTATACTTCTGCCTAAATTTGGAGATATTTTAATGTGCCTTTTCTGCAACTTTTCCCTTAGTTTTCCCCTGTCCTTCTGCTTAGGTAACTAATCTATGCACGCAAGTGTGCATATGTAAAATAAAAATTTCAAAAGGGTTTTGTTCTTCCTGACCCTGTAAGAACATATAAAAGCAGGGCACTGACCTAACTAATTTAGGGATAAACCCAAACAGGAAAGTTTTTTAAAGCAATGCCCACCCCCAACGTTCCAGAGATAACAGTCCTCTACCTCACTGTATGTTTTTCAGATCTATTCCTGAGAACAGGACCCCATAGGAAACCAAAAGTTCAAAGTGCAGGCCATCTGAGAGGAAATGGGAAAGGGAATGCTACCAATAAGGGAGGAGAGAGGAGCAAGCGGCTAGCAAGCAATCCAGGCTGACTGTAGTAGGCCGTTACTGCACTCTGCAGAGGGAAAGCCAGCATGGCCAATAAGTCTGCATGCAATTTGCCCACCCCTCCAGTTACTCTCTGTCCCCATCTCTACCGAGCTCCCCCTCGCCCACTCAGCTGCTGCCAGAGTCCACCTCCCTGTTCATCCAGTGGAGCAGGCATGCACTTGGCTCATGTTGCTCTTGCTGCCTGATGTGTTCTTTAGCAATTCCAACTTTGTTCCAGCCCAGCACTCTCTCTCTCCCCATCCATGCTTTCTTAGTTCCTGTTACATGGGTCTCCTTCTAACTTACTGTGTACTTATAGCTTATTTGTGTGTTTTTTGTCTAAACCCATAGACTGTGATTCCATGAGGGAAGGGATTTTTCTATTTTGTTACCCCTTTCTCACCAGCAGTTAGAAAAGAGCCCAGCATTAAGTTACTTGCTCAATGAGAACTTGTTGACTAAACAAACAGGCTTGCAATGAGCTGGCCCTGCAACATGATTAGATCAAACAAAAAGAAAAAGAAAAAAAAAACATATAACCTAGTATTTTTCTGTTCTGGTGCCAGCAGAGAGTGAACTTTTGAGTGTTACATGAACAGGGCATTGGCCAACATTGAACCATTGTATGAAATCTATTCACTTTCTGTTTCTTCTGATTATATCAAGACCAAAAATCTCCAGGCTAAAATATCATCAACACTTACTAATTTTCTTTTTGACAAGATGAAGAGGAGGAGGAGGAGGAGGAGGAGGAGGAAGAGGAGGAGCCTAAGGACAAGAAGAAGGAGAAGATGATGGTGACAATGAAGGAAATGAAGGACAGGGGGGTGGAGGAGGAGGAGAAGAATAAGAAGGTGGGTCAAGTCTCAGGCTGTCCTTGGTTGGCAACTAACATTTTTTGTTTTCATTTTTCTAATTTAATTTTCACTGTCAAGTAATGTAGTGACATAAAATTTATTTAAAATTCCATTTATAAAAAGAAAAGAAAAAAGAGAAAAAAATGGAAGAAAGGAAGGGAGAGAGAAAGAACAAGAGGGTAGAAAGGAAAGAGAAAGAAAGAAAGAAAGATTAAAGAAATTGGTTCAGATGGCACACAGACTTTGCAAACAAGGGTAAAGATGTTGTAGCAATGATATGGTAATGATTAACACTTTGGAAGCAACTACCCAGTGAATACACAGATCTCTATCCTTAGGAGAACACAGGAGGCATATCCTTTGGATACTAATCTCTGCAAGTGGGAGCAGCCCAGGATCCCAGTTGGACAGAAAGTGTGGGGTGCACTCTCTCCAACATGTGTGCTGTAGGAAAGCCCATGAGTGCCAACCAGGTGCTGGGAAGATTACATGAAAAGAGAAGAAATTTTTAAAGAAGACACAATTCTTAACCCTTACCAGTCTCTTGTTAGGTTGAGATCCATGCTTAAAAATGGTGAAAATAGAGAGGACTTGTGTGCATTCTGGAAACTGTTTCCAAGAGAGCCCCAAAGGATGATGTGTCATTTCCTCATGACAGTGACACCGTACAGTTCAACCCAGCCAAGTTGCAGGCTCTATCCCCTATAAAATCTGTACAAGAACACTAACTAATGTGCCCTTGCCCCTTCTTGATCTCATCCTATCCTCGGAATGCAGCTCAGCAACTTACTGGCAACGAGCCCTCTGGGGGGCATAGACTGACTGCATCTTAGACCATAAGCACTTGTCATTCCGAAAAAAGGGCCACAGACATATTTGAACTATAAAAAACAACAAAAACAAACCACATCCTTCTTAAGTCTTTCACTGTGCACTTGAATGCAATTTATTTTCATTTTTACATTTTAAGGGGAAACAGTTGGAGACTTGATGGTTAGAATAGAAATGAAGTATAGAGCATATTGCTTTTTTTTTTTCTTTTCCTTTCCCACAGAGCTGGTGGGATGGATGTCTTTGCCTTCAGCTCTGAAATTTGTATTCTCTACTATCTAGGAAGAAAATATAGGATAATGTCCATTCTGCTGCCTTTACACCATTTTGTTTATTCTCACAAGGTAGAATTTTAAAGAAAAATGAAACACATTAATCTTTATCTAGTAATTTATTTCTCCCCCACTAAATCCTTTAAAAGGCGTATCATTTTAAGTGACCTTGTATTTCTTTCAAAAATCTGCATCCTTGGTCCTTTCAAAGCTGAATAGGTTACTGAGCTTAATTCAGTCTCATGAGATTGAGTCTCATTCTTCTTTCCAGCTGCACTCCGAAGAACACCTCTGCATCCCTTGGAGAATCTCCATGCAGGGAGGGCGCAATGAGTCTGAAAGCCATAGATCAGCCTAAGACTTCGCTTTCCCACGGGATCTCTTGATGAGGGCTTCTCATACAACCTGCAGCAATTCCTTCCATCACCTAATTTTCAGGATGAAGCTACGTTTATTTGGGAGTCTGTGGTTTTCCTTACAACCACCATCTCAACTTCAAATTAAACCAGTTATATCCCATGTCAGTTTTGAAAATCCAAGGATATTAGCAGTGACTTAGAATTAAGTTTTAAAAGGAAAAGAAGGCCACTGAGTAAAAGCTAGAAGAAGGCAAGAAGCAACGTATGATAAGAGTGAGGGGAGATGACTGATATGGCCTTTGACCACCCCTTCAGTGTCTTCTGACACCTTGACTCTGTGTCCAACCTTAACTCTAACCCAACAAACTTCTAACAGTCCCCTTAATAAATGAATACTGCTTCAGGGCTCAAGAGACATATACATATATGTATACATATGTATCCATATACATATTTTTTTAGATTTAATGATATGTGTTATCAAAATGCTGTTGTAAACTGTATTTTTATTGAATTTGATATTTGTTATGTAGAAAAATGCAATTAATTTTTATATACTGACTCTGTGTCTAGCAAACTTACAGAAGGATAATTCACCAAATTTACATAATTAGTAAATTGCAAGGTTGGGAATCAAACCAATGTTTGATTCTAGACACTGTGCCCTCAACCATCCCCAAAAAGCCTTCTTTTTTTTTTAATTTTATTATGTTATGTTAGTCACCATACAATACATCATTAGTTTTTGATGTGGTGATCCACGATCCATTATTTTCATATAACACCCAGTGCTCCATGCAGTACGTGCCCTCCTTAATACCCATCACCAGGCTAACCAATCCCCCCTCCCCCTCCCCTCTAAAACCCTGTTTGTTTCTCAGAGTCCATCGTCTCTCATGGTTCTTCTCCCCCTCCGATTCCCCCCCTTCATTTTTCCCTTCCTTCTCCTAATGTCCTCCATGCTGTTCCTTATGTTCCACAAATAAGTGAAACCATATGATAATTGACTTTCTCTGCTTGACTTAGTTCACTTAGCATAATCCCCTCCAGTTCCGTCCATGTCGATGCAAAAGTTGGGTATTCATCCTTTCTGATGGCTGAGTAATATTCCATTGTATATATGGACCACATCTTCTTTATCCATTCGTCTGTTGAAGGGCATCTCGGCTCCTTCCATGGTTTGGCTATTGCGGACATTGCTGCTATGAACATTGGGGTGCATATGGCCCTTCTTTTCACTACATCTGTGTCTTTGGGGTAAATACCTAGGAGTGCAATTGCTGGGTCATAGGGTAGCTCTATTTTTAATTTTTTGAGGAACCTCCACACTGTTTTCCAAAGTGGCTGTACCAACTTGCATTCCCACCAAGAAGTCAAACTCTCTTTTCACAGACGACATGATACTTTATGTGAAAAACCCAAAAGACTCCACCCCCAAATTACTAGAACTCATACAGCAAGTCAGTAATGTGGCAGGATACAAAATCAATGCCCAAAAAGCCTTCCTAAGCCATTCTCAAAAATACTCATTCATCTACTCATATTCTCAAAAATACTCTTTTATCTACTCATATCCTCCACCAGGTGGAGTAATACCTTAATTGCTCTATTATATTTTTTCCCTTATTTGCTGTGCAATAACATTCTTTTTAGAAATAATTATTTATATGTTTCCTTCTTCTTTCTTACTATATGGCAGTTCTATCTAAATTCTTCAGCAATCTATCCCTCCCACACAGAGCCCACATACCACAGAGCAGGAGTATTGACATTTTGAACTGGGTGACCTGGTTGCAGGAGGCCACCCAGTGCATTGTAATGTCTTTAGCAGCATCTCTGGCCTCTACCCACTAGATGCTAGTAGCAACTGATCCCTGTTGTGATAATTAAAAAAAAAAAAAAGTATCCAGACATTGACAATTGTCCCTTTGGGGGCAACACTGCCTTCAGTTATTAACCACTGTCTTATGTAAAACCAACCCCGCTTTTACACCATTGGCAGGACTAATTTTCCAAGAATAATCCCATCACTTTGCAAGTGATTGTTTCAGGAAAGAACATTTGACCAAATTTTGGCCCATGAGACTAGAGTTGAGGTCCCCCCAGATTTTTCTGAAGAAGTTCTTTCTTCTAAAACTAGACTGGAGCTACTGCAGCCATCTTGCTACCAGCCTGAGGATGAATATAATGTACAGATGGAATATAAGCAGCAGATCACCCCCAAGAAACTCCTGGAGAAAAGCAGACAAAACTACTGGATTAAGTCTTCTAGGTATGTGAGACAAGAAATTTCCTAATGGTTTTAAATTAGCCTGTGATGGCATTTCTTCTCTTCCTTCCTTCCTTCTTCCCTCCTTTCCTCTTTCTACTTAAGAACTTAAGTTTATAAAACCGAATTGATTATGCTCTCAAAATAAAAATATTTTCTTCCAGCTCCCTCCCCACCCCGACGTTCAAATACAGCAACCTCTCATTTCCTATCATTTGTCTCATTCTCCCTGCTTAGGTACTCATTCCAGTGTTTTAAATATGTATCTGTCAAAACCATCTTTACAGATTTATGCAGATATACACATGAACTTAAAATTGGTGTTATGTGTGTGTGTTTTGGTTTCCCTGAAGGGTATTGTGCTAGAAATTTCCTTTTATTTTCAGCTGCTTTCATGATGGGGTGTGTGTGTGTGTGTGTGTGTGTGTGTGTGTGTGTGTGTGTGTCTGTGTGTCTGTGTGTGTCTGTGTATTTCTTTAACTATATGGTATTCCACCACATGCAATATTACATATTTCTTATTCTGTTTTATATTAAGGATTGCTTAAATTCTATCACCCTAATTTTTACCTTAAACCATTCCAAAATGGGCATTATTATTTATGTCTCACTGTGGACCTGGGATATAAGTGGAGGGGTTGTTAAGGTATTCACATACTTGCCTTTTCTGAATATTGAACTATTTTTTTCCAGAATAGATCTCTCAACCGAAACTCCCACAGCAATACATGAGCATCCCTATTTCCTCATATGCCTAACAACACTTGATGTTTTTAAAGTTTCTTATATTTTCTAATATGACCCTTATAAAATGGTATCTACTTTGTTTGATTTGTATTTCTGAGATGATTAATAAAGATGGACACTTGTTGGGCCACCTGGGTGGCTCAACAGGTTAAGCGTCTGCCTTCGGCTCAGGTCATGGTCCCAGCGTACTGGGATCGAGCCCCGCGTGGGGCTCCATGCTCAGCGGGGAGCCTGCTTCTCCCTCTCCCTCTGCCTGCCTGTCTGCCTGCCTACTCGTGATCTCTCTCTCTGTCAAATAAATAAATAAAATCTTAAAAAAAAAGGGTGGATACTTGTTACATATTTAAATACCTGCTTCAGAGGATTGTCATGACTGTTTTAAAAGTTAATATATGTAACAATTCTTGGGAGCAGAGCATTGTATTAACTATTTCTAATATTACTATTATCAATATTTTTATCATTACTATTATATATTGCCTATTTGATCTCTCCGTGAATTGGTTGTGTGTTTTCCCCCAGATTTCTCTTTCTCATTTACTTATTTCCAGTAATTCTTTTATATTATAGATAGCAATCCCTTGTCTGAATAAATGATGCAAATATTGCCTTCAAATCTTGTCACAAAGCTGGTAACTTCATCTATGGAGTAATTTAGTGACATGGACTGTACAATTTGGACAGGGGCATATTCATCAATTTTTCTTCTTATAATTATTTTTCTTTTGGGGTGTTGCTTAAGAATCCCTTCATCATCCCAAATGCCAAGTATTTTTCTACGCTTTTCTTATATTGGCTTTACAGTTGTACATTTGGGCCTCTAATCTGTTTGGAGTTCAGGAGGGAGATAGTAAAGTTTCATTTTTATGGTTTACAATGTAGTGAACCTATTTTTCCAATACCACTTCTTCAAAAATCCATGCTTTGCCCTTCTAAAGTGTGATGCCTCCTATTCATAGATGGCTCCGATTCTAGGCTTTCTATTTTATTCCATTGCCTATTGATTGGTTCTTGACTTAGTGGCACACAGTTTCTTTAACTATGCCTTTATAATAGATTTTTATACCTCATTTCTTCAAAACTGACTTTTTTCTCTCTCACTCACTCCTAAAAGTGGGACTGCTCAAATTTCTGTTGAGATTTTCTGACTTTTAGTGGCTACTTTTTAATGCTTTGCTTCTTAGCTTCACAGCTGTACTTATAAAAAAAAAAAATTGCAAAATGCATCAAAGGAAAAGTTGTCTTTTCCTGGACCCTCAAGTGCTATCTTTTTTGGTAATTCTTTCAAACATATGTTCTCCATATTTTATTTTATTTTATTTTATTTTATTTTATGTTAATCAGCATACATTACATCATTAGTTTTTGATGTAGTGTTCCATGATTCATTGTTTGCATATAACACCCAGTGCTCCATGCAGTACGTGCCCTCTTTAATACCCATCACCGGGCTAACCCATCCCCCGATCCCCCTCCATATTTTATCCAGACTTTTTACTTCTTAGTGGTGAGAAACTTGATCTGTAAATTGTTAGTCTAGCATAGACAAAAAATTTATTTTTTAAAAAAAATGGAACTTCTGATCAACAACTTTTTTGAACTCTTATTAATTTCAGTATGTTTTCTGTATCAGTGGTATCTTTAAGATTTTATTTATTTATTTATTTGAGAAAGAAGAGCAGAGAGAGGAGAGGGGAGGGAAAGAATCTCAAACAGACTCCGTCCTGAGCATGGAGCCCAGTGTGGGGCTTGATTTCACCTCCCTGAGACCATGACCTGAGCCAAAACTAAGAGTCAAACACTTAACTGACTGAGCCACCCAGGCACCCCTCAGTGATATCTGTTTCCTTGTGTCACAGTTTGGGTTTACCTGCAGGTAGTCGGGGTAGATGTTGAAGGTGTTTACTAGGGAATTAGTACTTACAAAAGGCAAGGGGAGGAAACAGCACAGATGAGAGAAAGAAGTTGAGCTGCTATGCAGACCAGACAAAGACTCAGCTGTGACAGTAGGGAGCTCTGGAATCAGTACTGACTGATGAGACTTGTCCCATATTGGGTCATACTGAGTCATAACAGCCAAGCCTTCATGCACCACCTTGTCACCAGATAACAGATGTTCCAGGAAGGCATGACTCTCAGAAAGGGCAGAAGGTTCTCTGCAACTGAGCCTGAAGGAGCAGACCACTGAAGGCTCAACTGACTGTATTCCTTAAGCTGGTTTAAGTCCTTGTTTGAAGGGAAATATTAACAATATATGTCTATGTTTACCACACCTTCTAAGTTATATATAACCCTTCACTCCTTTGGGAGACGCTCTCGATCTGTAAGATCCCTCCCTATTGTGTGTTGCATGCAGGAATTGAGGATTTTGACCAGACGATGTCTGCTTCTCCTACCCATCTGGATTTGATCCCATTATCTCTTGTTGTGGAGGGAAAGATCTGTTCAGCTAATTTTCAGTTCTTTTTCAACAGGAATTATTCCAGGTGCAGCTATAGATTTGGTGTGTCCATGGGAGGAGGTGAGTTCAGAGTTTCTATGCTATCATCTTGGACTACATACAGCTCTATTTTGCTTTCATTTGTAAAAGATTCTTGCTGAATACGAGATTGTTGGTTCTTAGTTCTTTTCTTTCAGTACCTGAATATGTCATCCACTACATATTGGTCCCTATTGCTTCTGAAGAGAAGTTGGCTCTTAAGCTAATTGAGGTTTCCTTGTTTGTAAGGAATCATTTTCCTCTTGTTGCTTTTAAATTTTTCTCTTTGTCCTTTACTTTCAGTATGTTTACAATCATATGTCTAGGTATGAATCTCTGTTTTTATCTTACTTGGAGTTCATTTTGTTTTATCCCACTCTGAAATTATCTCTGAGCCACAGCTCTGGAACTGAGGGTGGGTACAGTGGCTTGCTTTTCTTGAGTGGCCTTCCTGCTTTACTAGGGGTAGGGGCACCAGCCTCTGATCTCTTCAGTTTACCTCTCTCAGTGTGGAGCCTCTGCCCTACAAGCAAGCCTGGGCAAGGTTAAATGGGATCCCAGCATTCTCGGCCTGCCACACCAGGCATACACGTAGAAACGGAGCGGAGGAAGGGAGCTCCTGACCTTTCAGCTACATGTGTCAGGAATTCACTTTCTGCAATTCAGAGCTAGGGGTAATGAGACATGCTCAGGGCCTACCCCTCCCACTGAGACACTAAACCCTTGACTAGGAGCTGAGGAGAGAGGGAGCCCCGCCTTCTAGGCCACACCTAACCTGAGTAGAGCTTCTATCCGGCTAAGCAAGGGAGGCTGGGGTGTGGTTAGAGAAGGAGTGGGTTGTGACTCCAGTGCCATACTCTGGCTATCCTTACTGAGATTTAGCAGATTTCTTGAATGAATGTTTCTTCATTTGCTGTCCGTGGTTAGAACAATTTCCAGAGATGGTAAGTGGTTTCGATGGATGGATGGATGGATGGATGAATAGACAGATGTATAGATATATAGATAACTATCTCTGTATATATGTATATAATATATAAATACTACTATTTACATATTACATAAAATATTTGCCAGTTATGGTCATTTCTCTGAGATACACGTTCTCAGAGATCTCAGAGGCCCTATACTGGTAGTGGTTTCTGATCTATCTTGTCTTGATGTCCTCTGAGATAGTTTCTCAACCCTATCTTCCGGTACATTAACTCAGATTATATTTGAACTTTTCTTTTTTATGTCTCTCTCACCTTCCCCATAGGCATCTCCTAACTTCAGAGACTCTCTTAATACCTCAATCCCAAGTAATACTCTTTTCTGGGATCCCCTGGTTGTAGATAGAAGGGCGAGGAAGCCAAGAGAAGGATGCTCGGGGACAGATAAGCATGTCTGTGGTTCTTGATGTAGCATCTCTCCATGTCCATTTAATTTCCATGGTGATGAACTTACTGCCTACGTCTACTACCTATGTTTGGTACTGGACTCAACTGGGCTAGTACTTGACTGCTACTTCTCTCTCCCATGATAGCTATTGTACATGACATGATTTATTCAAAGCAATAGAAAGGAAAGGACATGTTTAGAAAACTATTTCTAGCAACCCCCAATGTTTCCTTAGCCCTCTCATGTTGCAGTCTACTTTTTATTTCCTTGTCCTTCTTGGTCTTCAGCCACATCCCAACCTCCCCACCAACAAACACGTGTCCAGAGACCAAATAACCCTATTCACCCAAATCACCATAAACCAAAATGTTTCACAATGCTTTTACTTTATTTGGTAAACTTGTTCTGAAACCTATTTATCTCCTATATTTTTTTCTAGAAATTCTAAGATTCTAATTAAGGAAGTAAGTCTTTACTTATTCTCCATTAGGTCTAGAACCAGATGCCAACTTTCTATTACTTGTATTTTAAGGCATCTTTATTTATTAACTAATCACATCTCCCTTTCCCCATAGTATGTGAGGTCAGATATCATTTTTTCTTCCTCTTTGTGTCCCCAGTGCCTGGACAGTATTGGACAGGCATACTGGGGACCTGATATGAGTTCAGTGTTATGGCTCTTTTCAACTAATAACCTGGAATCCCAGTGGTCATAGGGTGAAGAAGGAGAGATACCTGGATTGGTCGTTTTAATGTATTTTCAATGCTGCAGTTAAATGAACCCAAATTATAAGGGTTAAACATGTCAATGTGTATAATACACATTGTTTCAGAATGCCAGTAAATGGAAGAATGATCTGTTACTTTCCAACAATGTTGCATTGATAACTAATGCAAAGCTAGCTTTTCAGCTGTGTATAAACCCTTTTCTTCTGCCAGGTATTACTGTACTTAAGTGCCTCCCCAAGCAATTGCATTTTTGTTTCTGCTTTTAATACCAGACCATTAATCCCAATGTTCTGTTTGGAGTAATGTGATATGTGTGAACCCAGACTTAGGAATTATGATAGTTAAAAGCCACATTTAAAGAGGCTGATGCAAAATGGGATTTCATTTCTTTCTGGTATTAGGCTTTTAAGTGCCAGAAAAATAACAATCTACAGAGAGGAATTTTTCAGTAAGAGCTGCAGCTCTGATATTTTAGTCACAATTCTCTCCAAATCAGCTGCAGATATGAATTTTGTTGGAGCTCAAGAAAGTGATTGTGTAAAATTGATTTAAATCCCTTGACAGTATGTCTACATTCTATAGTCAATAAAAAAAGAGTTTCATGGGCCAAGGAAGTGACTGCTACAAAGCAGATACGCCTCTTCCTCAAAAATCATAATGCAGGACCTTATTCTTTAATGTTTTGACTGCTCCTTCCCCAGCAAGCTTTGCAGCCCACTTGAATCAGGCCCATTTACTTGATATGTATGACAGAAAAAGTAAAGGTGATTGAGAAGCATGCACTTGGGACTGATTGTCATTGAAATGATAATATTTTTGCATTTATATGGAGAATGAGAACTTTTCTACCAGAGGGTCTCAGATTTTTTATGTGTTCTAGGATTAGGAAGGACTTCCACGTGGTAACACAGCCCAAAGTCTCTTTTCTTGAGACAGGTAAATGTGACATTAAATTTCTCTGTGGCCTAGACCCTACAGATGACCTACACATTAATTCTCTTAACAAAGGAGGGAGGCATCATCTTTGTTATAGGCAAGGGCATAAGGCTCAAGGAAGCAAAGTCACAGAGAGTATCAGTGTCACAGCTGAGATCTGCCCCCAGACCATGCTTTTTCTACTCAATGCTGACTCCTAAGTAATTCATGATTGAGGGGAACTCTCTACTTTCAGCAAATCAATATAGTAAAATCCACAGCCACTAAATAACAAATCAGAAGGTGATTCTTCATAGTGTCAAAGGATTTCCTAGCAGGTCCATTTAAATAGCCAGCACTTTGAAAATACTAACATTTAATATATGAGTATTAAAAATATTATTCACATTAATTTGTATTCACCATTCAAATAATAGTTTCCATTTATAAAACATTTATGTATTATATATATTTAATGTATTTTATATATGTACACACATACATATGTATATATGTGTATGTATGCAGATATGTACTTTTACATGTATACATAATATATATTTATATTTAATTATACCTTAATTCTGTACAATTCCCCTGAAAGGTTCTATTTTAGCCCCATTTTAAAATTGAGGGAATTGGAGTACAGAGAATAAATAAGGTCATATACCTAGAAGGCAGTGAAGGCAGGATTTGAATCCCAGTTGTATGAATCCCAAGCTCATGTTCCAAAGGCAATACACCATGTTTGCGTTGGGTACAACATTTCCTCAACTTGTGGCATGTTATCATGACACTCAGGAACTTCTTTCTTTTGACAAATCATTTTAATGATGGGTCATGGTGAATTTAATTTCAGACAAGTATTGATTAGAAGTTGTTATTTCCCTTTCACTTTACTGGGTGAGGATGTGGAGAAAAATGGAAAATATGTCGTCATTGTCCTCAGGGAAATTTTAATCTATTTGAGGAAATCTCTTGAATTCTATCAGTGTATCCTAAATATGAACACCTGTCTATTGAGTTTCCAGTGTTTTTGTTGTTGCTTTTTTACTATTTTTTAAAACCACTTTATTTGAGGGCGCCTGGGTGGCTCAGTTGGTTGAGCGACTGCCTTCGGCTCAGGTCATGATCCTAGAGTCCCGGGATCGAGTCCCGCATCGGGCTCCCTGCTCAGCAGGGAGTCTGCTTCTCCCTCTGACCCTCTTGGATCTCGTGCTCTCTCTCTCTCTCTCTCTCATTCTCTCTCTCAAATAAATAAATAAATAATCTTTAAAAAAAAACTACTTTATTTGAAATATTATCTTGCAGTAGTTTATACGTTCTTCTAAGCTATCTTAGGCTAGAAATCTGTTTTTGCAGCCATATCTTTAAATAGCTTGGTTTTTGTTCAGTTTTGTTTCCTTCATGTTTTAACATTTGGGAGGTCCACTTTACTCCTGTTCAATTTCTCACCTTTTCAGAACTTTTGAGGGACGATAATCTCAATTGTATGAGAATTCCAAATTAACGTTAAAGTCATGTGGCATTCCCCCCAAATACTCAGAATTAACTAAGTTGAATTGGGAAGAAATGGCACCTGTAATACTTGTTTAATCTTTCTATCTAGATATATCCTTCTGTGTCCATTCATTCAAGTTTATTTATTTTTTTTCCAAAGATTTTATTTATTTATTTGACAGAGGGAGACACAGCAAGAGAGGGAACACAAGCAGGGGGGTGGGAGAGGAAGAAACAGGCTTCTGGCTGAGCAGGGAGCCCGATGTGGGGCTCGATCCCAGGGCCCTGGGATCATGACCTGAGCCTAAGGCAGATGCTTAAGGACTGAGCCAGCCAGGCGCCTCAAGTTTATTTTTAAACTTAACCAATAATACAATAATACTTGAAGTTTTCTCCCATAAAGTTTCTCATTAAATATTACTGATGAATTAATTTAAGTTTGAGAATGGAAATATTTATTAATTAGAATATTTGCTGTTTTTGAAATAATTGCTAGATTTATATTAGGCAAATTTTCTCAATTTTTATTAATCTCTCCCTTTAAGCTTCCGTTTCCTTTTTTCTTATAAATTCTTTTTACATGTGTTTATAAACACTCCTTTAAATGCATTTACAGTGTTGCTTTTTTAAAAAAGATTTTATTGATTTATTTGTTAGAGAGAGCCCACGCAGGGAGAGCTGCAGAGGGAGAAGGAGAAGCAGACTCCCCGCAGAGCAGGGAGCCCGCCTTGGGACTTGATCCCAGGACCCTGGGATCCTGACCTGAGCTCAAGGCAGACACTTAACTGACTGAGCCACTCAGGTGTCCCTACAGTGTTGCTTTTAAACCACAAAGGAAGTGGCCCTCCATGCAGCTCAGCCATGCTAATAGCTTTCCTGAAAGCCCAGCCTAGTTCAGTGAGCTAAGAAAGGGCCATCAGAATGGAGAGTATAATACATTTATTTCCCCTTTCCTCTCATTATTTCACTAGAAAAAAAAAAAAAAGAAAGAAAAATATTTGTTAAAATATATATATATATATATATATTTTTTTTTTTTACTGTATTTGGCTTTAATTTGAAATTTACAGAGAGAATGGAGTATGAGAGAGAAAGTATTGCCTCAAAGGCTTCTGGAGGCTTAGAACTCTCTGCCAGTCTTCTCTCTACAGGCCTGCAGTATGGTCCCAGCAGATTTGCACCACATGCTTGGTCCTGGGCTGGTACACTACTCTTCCTAACCATCAGGCCGTAGAGCGTTCCCAGCCAAGCTTCCCATGCTGCAGACTGCTTTAGATTACAGATTGCCTGTGGCCGCTCCTCTCTCCAGGAAAGCCCATGAGTGGGTGCAGGGAGTTCTGCTTCATTTTCCTAAAAGAACTATCTCTGAGAACTCGGTATTCAAATAAAACATGCAACATGATGTTGAAATGCTGATCTAAAATTCAAAGTACTTTGAGGTTTCAGGGCATTAAGAATACCTGCAGGTCCTGAGTGCTCCCTAGTCCTGCTGCCACCAATTTTCATCATTTCATGCTTGGATTACTGGGATAGGATTTGTGTTGTTCTTCCTTTTCCCCACAATGCCTTCCCCCAATTCTTCTTGGGGATTTCAATCCGATAGATTACCTTCAAACTACAATTTTCAACCTGACATTCTTTAGCACAAATGTTTCCAGTGGTTCCCTATTATAGGTAGAATAAAATCCAAACTCCTTGTCATGGCATGCAATTCGCTTGAGTTCCCTCTGTGAACTTTTACTCCAACACAGTGGTTTTTAACTGGGGGAAATTTTACCCCCCAGGGCACATTTGGTTGGCATAACTCCAAGAGAAAGGGACTTACTGGTATCTAGTTGGTAGAGACTAGGGATGCTACTAAACATCCTACAATACCCAAGACAGCCTTCACAACAAAGAATTCCATAGTCTAAAATGTCAAGAGTTCTGAAATTTGGAAACCCCGCCCCAGGCAAATGGGGCTGGGAGTTGTTCCTGCAATGTTCCATGCACATACCACCTACAATGCATTCTTCAGCTTTCCACCTCTGATTCCTAAGTGTAATTCCCATCTTGAAACCTGCCAACTCTGCAAAGCCTTGCTGCATGAAATGCTCTCTCCTTCTGGATTTTTATTCCATGTATTGGTCTCATTCCTGTGTTATTTTCTTAAATGTTTCATTTCCCCAATTGTATTATATATTTTTAAAGTATAAGGAATCTATCCTCTCTCTCTCATACCCCTCACAGTACTTATTATAGGGCTGCACATATAATAGGTGCTAAAAAATATTTGTTGTTCAACTGGACACACGAAAAACAGTTCATTTTGATGGTGGCCTCCCTTTATAGCCAATGTGGCTCCACTTACAGTATAATTTGATGACTGCAACTGCAGTCGTTGAATTCCTAATATGTGGACTCAAGCACAGTTCCTTTGTTTTAAGACACTGACAGTTTTACCAGGCCCACAGCTCAAAGAAGCATAATGGAATATCAGCGATCAGGTATGGCCTGTCTCCCATTGTCACGCCTCTTGGCCTGCTATTATCCTAAATGAGTGGCCATGTGGAACAAATCACTAATGTGAAGGACAAGACAAAATTGCCAGGAAAGAAAGCATGAAATGGTAAATGTTTTATTAAATCTAGAATGATATGGAAATGTTTCATCTGATGCCAGCCTGCTGTTTTAAACAACCTCAGCTTCATTATTCAGAACCGCTAATGTTAATGTATCTTTGCAGTCGAAAGCTAGCTAAGTAGGCTAAAAGAACACATTAGCGGCACCATGTCTGTCCTGGTCCCTGCTTCTCATACAGATAAATGGTTCAATCTAATTTAACTTACCAAACAGATGGAGCATCTACTACATAAAATGTACAAACATACAGTACCTGGCATTAGGTATGGTATAAAAAATGCCCTCAGAGAACTTGCACTCTGGTAGGGAAATAAGACAAAATAAGATGAATGAAAATAAGACAAAATAAGAAGACAAAATAAGACAAAATAAGTAAAATGGAGCTCTCTGGGTGCTCCAGGGATAGAGTAACTAGGTTTAGGGGAAGCAAGTGGGTGTCACTTATAAGACCTTTCAACAAGGAGAAATAGGAGTGCTTTGTTTTTCATTTCCTTTTCTCTGAGGTATATTAGTTGTGTATTGCTGCCGTTACAAATTATGTGGCTGCAAACAACACAAACGTATCATTTTACAGTTCCGTAGGTTGGAAATCTGACTGGGCTAAATTAAGGTGTCACCCAGATTATGTTCCTTTCTTGAAGTCCTAGGGCAGAATCTGTTCCAGATTCTAAGCTGCTCACACTCCTTTGCTCCTGGCTTCTTTCCTCTATTTTCAAAACTAGCAATAATGGGTTGAGTCCTTCTTCTGCCTCATCTCCCTAACTGACCCTTCGTCCATCCTCTTCTACTTTTAAGGACTCATGTGATTAGATCAGGTCATCTCAGATAGTCCATGATAATCTCCTGGTCTCAATATCCTTAATCTGAATTAACTCTGAAAAATCTTAATTACCTTTACCAAGGAAGGTAATATATTTGCAGGTTCCAGGGATTGGGTTGTGGACATCTTGGGGGACGGTGAGGTTATTATCCTCCTTACCACATAATATAAAACTTGCAGGAAATTGTTCAAATGTTAAGTATACAACTTGATGAATATTTGTGTGTATACATTCATATAATCACCACTAAGAAAAGATGTAGAACATTTCCAACACTCCCATTTTCTGGAACGCTTGGTAACCTACTTTGTTCATATGTTTATCCAAAGATAACCACTCTTTGACCTCTATCACCATTGATCAGTTTTGCCTTTTTTAAAAACTTCAAATAAATGGAATCCAACAATATGTGTTACTCTCTACGTTAAGCCTCTTTTTCTCAATTCTTCATCTGTGAGATTAAACCATGCTCATACAACTATAGGAATAGTTCATCATTTGCTTTGCTGTGTATTATTCCACAAAGTGCATATATCACAATTTATTTACCCATTCTATGGATAGCCATTTAGATTGTTTACAATTTGGGGCTATTGTGAATAAAGCCATCACAAACTTTCTTTTGTACCTCTACTGGTTCTTATGTATACACGTGTTCGGTTTAATAGATAGTATTGAAGAGTTTTCAAAGCAGTTATACTCATTTACACTCCCAACAGCAGTAATAAGAGGCTCAGTGGCTCTGCAGCCTGACCAAGACTTTATATTATCAGTTCTCTTGATTTGGGCTTTAAGTGGGGTTATAAGTGGTATTTCACTGCGGTTTTAATTAGCATTTTCCTTATGACTAATGATATTGAGCATCTTTTCTTATGCTTATTGGCTATTTGCATATCTTCTTCAATTTTTTTGCCCATTTTACTTTTAGTTACCTTTTTAAAAATGATTTGTAGGTGTTCTATATATATATATAAGATTTAAATATATATACACATATATATTTAATATTTATTTATTTATTTTAGAGAGAGAAAGTGAGCTTGAGTCGGGAGAGAGGCAGAGGGAGAGGGAGAGAATCTCAGACTCCCTGCCAAGCATGGAACCCATCGCAGGGCTTAAACCCATGATCCTGGAGATTATTACCTGAGATGAAACCAAGAGTCAGACGCTCTACTGACTGAGCCACCCAGGTGCCAAAATGTTCTATATATTTTGGAAAGAGTTCTCTGTCAGATACATGCAATGCAACATTTTCCCACCTGTGACTACTTTTCCTTTTGTTAATGATCACTTTTGTTGGACAAAGTTAATTTTAATAAAGACCATTTTAGCAATCTCTTTATGGTTAATGTTTTTGAGTTCTATTTTAAAAATTGTTCCCTACCACAAGAATGTGAAGATACTCTCTCGTGTCATCTTCTAGATGATATACTGCTTTGCCTTTCACACTTAGATCTATAGTTCATCTCAAATTACTTCTGTGTATGGTATAAGGTAGGGGTCAGATTACATTTCTATCTGATATGAATATCCATGTAATTCAGCACCATTTATTGTATATACCATTCTAGTGACTCCACAGGGAAGATGGTAGAATAGGAGGATCCTGAGCTCACCTCCTCCCATGGACACACCAAGGCAACAAATACACATACTGCAGCTAACACTGAAAACAACCTGAAGATTGGCAAGACAGATCTTCCATTAGCTGTAGAGAGGAGGCCACATCAAAAAGAGTAGGAGGGGTGGAGACACAGTTGGGAACAACATGCCCCTGAGGAACTAACCCCAATGAGAAAAACATCACAAGCATGGAGGAGGGAGGGAATCAGACCCCACACTGGGCAACCCCAGCCCTGAGGATTGCATTAGTGAGATAATTTCCCATAATGTCTGGCTTTGAAAATCAGCAGGGCATAACTCCAGGAAGCTTTAAAAATTGGTCAGGGGATAATTCCAGGAAAGCCAGAGGGCTTTAGGAAAACAAGTCCCCACCCTTAAAGAACCAGCACACTGGGGGCGCCTGGGTGGCTCAGTTGTTAAGCGTCTGCCTTCGGCTCAGGTCATGATCCCCGGGTCCTGGGATCGAGCCCCACATCGGGCTCCCTGCTCCGCAGAAAGCCTGCTTCTCCCTCTCCCACTCCCCCTGCTTGTGTTCCCTCTCTCATTGTCTCTCTCTCTCTCTCTCTGTCAAATAAATAAATAAAATCTTAAAAAAAAAAAAAAAAGAACCAACACACTGAATAGTATGACCTAAGACACAGCACATAAGCATCACTTTGAAAAGTACCTGGAGTACACGTGAAGGTGATTTCTTGACTAATTTTAGGATGTGCGCCAGAGAGACAGGAATCTGTAGATTTCTCCAAGAAACAAAAGTATTGGTGGGTACCATTTTTTTTGCCACTCCCCCTCCCCCACAAGCTTTGACAACCAAATGCTTGTGGGAGCCCCCTCTAGCAATCTTTGTCTATCTTGCTAGCACCACAAGCCCTGCCCTAGTGTTCCCTGGGGGGCCTATCTGCCCCACCCAACCAGCCTGCTTTAGCAGGCACCCCTTCAAAGTGGCTCCTGCCACACCCCACCCAGTAGGTAGCCCTGACCAGGACCAGCACCCTTCTGAAATGACTTCTGCCCTTGGCGGGGGCGGGCAGCAGAGGAGGCAGGAGAGATAATTTCATACACCAGCACACTTGCAGTTCCTGCAGCTGGGCCTCTTAGCTGGCTGTGAAGGAAGCAAGCCCTGCCTTTTAGTGTGCTTGCAGCTGTCATAGTAGCTAATTGCAAACAGCAAGACTGAGGACAGACCCTGCCCACCAGCAAGCTCATTGGTGGCTGCAGCTGGACCTCTCAACAGCACCAGGAACAAATCCTGCCTCGTGTGCCTGCAGCAGAAAAAGCAGGTCTTTGCCGCCAGCTGGGCTGAAGACCGGCCCTACCCACCAACATGCACATAGCCTTTGTGACCACAAAGGGGGGGTGTGCATGCAGCCTACATGGGAAACAACCTTAGAGTGCCTGGTTCTGGTGACCAGGGGGGATTGCACTACGGGGCACCACAGAAGCTCTCTAAAACAAGGCCACCACTTTCAAGGCCAGGAGACCTAGCTGACCTACCTAATACAATAAACAAATACAAAGAATTAGACATAATGAGAAGACATTGGAATAAGTCGGCTAGGCACATGCTGGTGGGTAGGGCTGGGCCTTAGCCCAGCTGGCTGCAGAGACCTGCTTTGTCTGCTGGAGGCACACTAGGCAGGATTTGCTCCTGGTGCTGTTGAGAACAAGAAAAAAAAATCACAGAAAAAGAGCTAAACAAAACAGATAAGTGATATCCCGATAAATAGTTAAAAGTAAGGGTCATAAAGATACTCACTGGACTTAAGAGTGGATGAACCCAGTGAGAACATCAACAAAGAGACAAAAAATACAACCAGTCAGAGCAGCAGAATACAATAACTGAAATTAAAAATAAACTACAGGGAATCAATAGGAGATTAGACTGTACAGAGATCAATGAACTGTAAAACAGAATAATGGAAAATGACCAAACTAAACAGCAAAAAAGAAAAGAAGAATAATAAAAATGAGGACAGGTTCAAGTAACCTCAGTGACATCATCAAGAACAGTAACATTCACATTATAGCGGTTCCAGAAGAGTAGAGAGAGAAGGGGGCAGAAAACCTCTTTGAAGAAATAATAGCTGAAAACTACCCTAATCTGGTGAAGGCAACAGACATCCATGTTCACAAATGGCAGAGAGCCCCAAAAATGATGACTCCAAGGAGGTCCACATTGTAACACAAAATAATTAAAATGGCAAATTTAATGATAAAGAATCTTAAGAGAAGCAAGATAAAAGTAAACAGTTATAAAAAAGGAAAAGCCCATAAGGTCATTAGCTGATTTTAAGCAGAAACTTTGCAGGCCTGAAGAGAGTGGCATGATATATTCAAAAGACAAAAAAAAAAAAAAAAAAAAAAACCCACCTACAACAAAGAGTATTCTACCCAACAAGATTATCATTCAGAATCAAAGGAGAGATAAAAACTTTTCCAGACAAACAAAAGTTAAAAAGACTTCATCACCACTAAGGGAGACTTACAAGAAATGTTAAAGCAAATCCTTTAAGTGGAAAGAAAAGGCTCTAACTAGCAGCATGAATATTATGAAAGGAAAAAAATTTATTGGTAAAAACAAACATATAGTAAACATAGTAGATTAATCACTTACTAAGCCAGTATGGAGGTTAAAACAAAAAGTAGTAAAATCAATTACATCTACAAAAATTAGTCTACAGATACATAAAATAAAAACATGTCAAATATATCATATACATAAAACATGGAGGGGTTATAAAAATTTTATTGCTTTTAGAATGTGTTCACACTTAAGCAGTGTGGACTGCTATACACATACGATATTATCTATGAACACCATGGTAACCACAGATCAGAAACCTACAATAGATACGCAAAAAATAAAAAGAACCCAAGCATTATATTAGACAACATGATCAAACCACAAAAGAAGAAAGGAGCAAAGAATTACAAAAATGACCAGAAAACAATTAACAAAATGTCGTAAGTACATACCTATCAATAACTACTTTAAATCGAAAATAGACTGAATTCTTCAATCAAAAGACATAGGGTGACCAAATGGACTTAAAAAACAACAAGACCATCTATATGCTGCCTATAAGAGACTCACTACAAGATAACTAAAGACACAAACAGACCGAAAGTAAAGGAATGGAAAAAAAAATATTCCATGCAAATGAAGGGGGAAAAAAGCTGCGGTAGAAATACTTATACCAGACAAAATTGACTTTAAAATAAAGACTGTAGCATGAAACAAGAAGATTATGTAATGATAAAGGGATCAAGCCAACAAGAGGATGAAACAATTGTAAATATCCATGCACCCATTAGAGGAGCACCTAATTATATAAAGCAAATATTAACAGACATAAATGGAGAAATTAACAGCAATACAATAATAGTAGGGGACTTTAATGTCCCACTAACAACAATGGATAGATCATTCAGACAGAAAATCAACAAATAAACAGTGGTTTTGAATGACACATTAGACCAAATGGACATAACAGACATGTAGAGAACATCCTATCCAAAAACAACAGAATACACATTTTTTCAAGTGCTCATGGAACATTCCCCAGGATAGGTCACATGTTAGGCCACAAACCAAGTCTCAACAAATTTTAAAATACTGAAATCTTATCAAGCATCTTTTCCAACCACAATGGTAAGAAACTAGAAATCAATTACAAGAAAAAAACTAGAATAAACACTAACACATGGAGGCTAAGGAACATGCTATTAAACAACTAATGGATAAACAAAAAAAAAAATCAAAGCAGAAATAAAAAAATACGTGGAGACAAATGAAAATAGAAACACAGTGGTCCAAAATTTGGGGGATGCAACAAAGCTGTTCTAAGAGGAAGGTTTCTAGGAATAAAGGCCAACTTCAAGACACAAACAAAAAATTCAATCTAACCTTATAACTAAAATAACTGGAAAAAAAAAGAACTGGCATATCTCAAAGTTAGTAGAAGGGAGGAAATAATAAAGATTGGAGCAGAAATAAATGAAATAGGGACTAAAAAAGAAAAAAAGTAGAAAAGATCAATGAAACCAAGAGGAGGTTCTCTGAGAAGATAACCAAAATTGATGAACATTTAGCTGGACTAATCAAGAAAAAAAAGAGAGAGGACTCAAATAAATAAAATCAGAAATGAAGGAGGAGAAATAGCAACTGATACCACAGAAAGACAAAGGATTATAAGAGAATATTATGAAAAGTTATATGACAAAAAACTGGACAATTTAGAAGAAATGGATACATTTCTAGAAACATACAATCTCCCAAGATGGAACCAGGAAGAAACAAATTTTGAACAGACCTATTACTAGTACCGAAGTTGAATCAGTAATCAAGAACTCCCAAAAAACAAAAGTCCAGGACCAAATGGCTTCACAGGTGATTCCTACCAAATAATTGAAGAAGAGTAAATACCTATTTTTCTCAAAGTACTGCAAAAAATAGGATAGGAAGGAAAACTTCCAAATTCATCCTATTTGAGGCCCGCATTACCCCGCTACTAAAGCCAGACAGATACTACTAAAAAGGAAAACTATAGACCAACATCTTCGATGAACATAGATGCAAAAATTCTCAACAAAACATCAGCAAACCAATTTCAACAATACATTAAAAGGATCATTCACCATGATTAAGTGGGATTTATTCCAGAGAAGCAAGGATGGCTCAATATTTGCAAATCAATCAACATGATAGGTCACATTTAAAAAAGGAGGTATAAAAACCATAAATCTCAAGAAATACAGAAAAGGTATTTGACAAAATCTAACATCCATTCAGGATAAAAACTGTCAACAAAGTTGGTTTAGAGAGACTATACCTCAACATAATAAAGGCCTTATCTAACAAACCCACAGCTAACATCATCCTCAATGGTGAAAAACTGAAAGCTTTTCCTCTAAGATCAGCAACAAGACAAAAATATTCACTCTCATTGCTTTTATAAAAGTACTGGAAATCTTAGCTGCAGCAATCACACAAGAAATAAAAGGCATTGAATGAAATTGATAAGGAAGAAATAAAACTGTCACTATTTGCAGATGACATGATACTATATATAGAAAATCCTAGAGACCCTATAAAGAAAAACTATTAGAAGTAATAAAGGGGGCGCCTGGGTGGCTCAGATGGTTAAGCGTCTGCCTTCAGCTCCGGTCATGATCCCAGGGTCCTGGTATCGAGTCCCGCATCGGGCTCCCTGCTCCTTGGGAGCCTGCTTCTCCCTCTGCCTCTCTCTTTCTCTCTCTCTCTTTCACTCTCGCTCTATCTCTCATGAATAAATAAATAAAATCTTTAAAAAAAAAGAAGTAATACTCTATGGTCAACTTATTTTTGACAAAGCAGGAAAGAATGTCCAATGGCAAAAGGACAGTCTCTTCAACAAATGGTGTTGGGAAAATTGGACAGCCACATGCAGAAGAATGAAACTGGACCATTTCCTTACACCACACACAAAAATAGACTCCAAATGGTTGAAAGACCTAAACGTGAGACAGGAGTCCATCCAAATCCTAAAGGAGAACACAGGTAGCAACCTTTTCGACCTTAGCCGCAGCAACTTCTTCCTAGAAACATCGCCAAAGGCACGGGAAGCCAGGGCAAAAATGAACTATTGGGATTTCATCAAGATAAAAAGCTTCTACACAGCAAAAGAAACAGTCCACAAAACCAAAAGACAACCGACAGAATGGGAGAAAATATTTGCAAATGACATATCAGATAAAGGGCTAGTATCCAAAATCTATAAAGAACTTATCAAACTCAACACCCAAAGAACAAATAATCCAATCAAGAAATGGGCAGAAGACATGAACAGACATTTCTCCAAAGAAGACATCCAAATGGCCAACAGGCACATGAAAAAGTGCTCAACATCGCTTGGCATCAGGGAAATCCAAATCAAAACCTCAATGAGATACCACCTCACACCCGTCAGAATGGCTAAAATTAACAAGTCAGGGAACGACAGATGTTGGCGGGGATGTGGAGAAAGGGGAACCCTCCTACACTGTTGGTGGGAATGCAAGCTGGTGCAACCCCTCTGGAAAACAGTATGGAGGTTCCTCAAACAGTTGAAATTAGAGCTACCGTTCGATCCAGCAATTGCACTACTGGGTATTTACCACAAAGATACAAATGTAGGGACCCGAAGGGGTACGTGTACCCCAATGTTTATAGCAGCAATGTCCACCATAGCCAAACTGTGGAAAGAGCCAAGATGCCCATCGACAGATGAATGGATAAAGAAGAGGTGGTATATATACACAATGGAATATTATGCAGCCATCAAAAGGAATGAGATCTTGCCATTTGCAACGACGTGGATGGAACTGGAGGGTGTTATGCTGAGTGAAATAAGTCAATCAGAGAAAGACATGTATCACATGACCTCACTGATATGAGGAATTCTTAATCTCAGGAAAGAAACTGAGTGTTACTGGAGTGGTTGGGGGTGGGAGGGATGGGGTGGCTGGGTGATAGACATTGGGGAGGGTATGTGCTATGGTGAGCGCTGTGAATTGTGCAAGACTGTTGAATCACAGATCTGTACTTCTGAAACAAATAACGCAACATATTTTAAGAAAAAAGAAAAAGAAGAAGATAACAGGAGAGGAAGAAAAGGGGAGTATGTCAGAGGGGGAGACGAACCATGAGAGATGATGGACTCTGAAAAACGAACTGAGGGTTCTAGAGGGGAGGGGGGTAGGGGGATGGGTTAGCCTGGTGATGGGTATTGAGGAGGGCACGTTCTGCATGGAGCACTGGGTGTTATGAACAAACAATGAATCATGGAACACTGCACCAAAAACAAATGATGTAATATATGGTGATTAACATAACAATAAAAAATTAAAAAAAAAAAGAAGTAATAAAGGAATTTAGTAAAGTTGCAGGACACAAAATTAATACACAAAAATTGTAGCATTTCTAAACACTAATAATGAAGTAGCAGAAAGAGAAATTAGGAAAATAATTCCATTTACAACTGCATTAAAAAGAACAAAATACCTAAAAATAAATTCAATTAGGGAGGTGAAAGATCTATACTGAAAGTATAAGACCTTGAAAAAAATGAAGATGAAAAAACAAATGTAGAGTTATACTATGCTCAAGGATTGGAAGAGTTAATATTGTTTAAATGTCCATACTTCCCAAAGGTATCAACAGATTCAATACCTATCAAAATACCAATAGCATTTTTCACATAACTAGACAAATAATCCTAAAATTTGTATAGAACCACAAAATCTCCCAAATAGACCAAGAAACTTGAAAAGGAAGAACAAAGCTGGAGGTACAGAATCCCAGATTTCAAAATATACTACAAAGCTATAGTGATCAAACAGTAGGGTACTGCTATAAAAATAGACACATAGATCAAAGGAACTGGATAGTGCACCCAGAAACAAACCCAAATTTGTATGGTCTAATAAACTAGGACAAAGGAGGCAAGAATATACAATGGGGAAAGACAGTCTTTTCAATAAATGGTGGTGGGAAAACTGGACAGCTACACACAAAAAATGAAGCTGGACCACTTTCTTACACCATTCAGAAAAACAAACTCAAAATGGTTTAAAGACCATGTGACACCTGAAACCATAAAACTCCTTAAAGAAAACATAGGCAATAATCTCTTAGACATTGGCCTTAGCAACATATGTACGGGTATATATCCTAAAACAAGGGAAATGAAAACAAAAATTAACTGTTGGGACTCACCAAAAAAAAAAAAAGCTTTTACACAGCAAAGGAAATTATCAACAAAATGAAAACACAGCCTACTGAAGGGGAGAAGATATTTGCAAATGATATAATAAGGTTATATATAATATCTAAAATATATAAAGAACTTATACAAGTCAACACCAAAACAAACAAATAATCCAATTAAAACTGGGCAGAAGACCTGAAAAGACATTTTTCCAAAGACATACAGACAGCAAACAGACACATGAAAAGATGCTCAACATCACTACTCATCTGGTAAATGTAACTCAAGACCACATAAGGTATTACCTCACACCTATCAGAATGGCTGGTATCAAAAAGATAAGAAATAACAAGTGTTGCCAAGATATGGAGAAAAGGGAACCCACATGCATTGTTGGTGGGAATGTAAATTGGCATAGCTACTGTAGAAAACACTATCAATTTCCTTTAAAAATTAAAAATAGGAATGCCATGTAATCCAGTAATTCCGTGACTCAGTATATATGCAAATAATACAAAAACACTATTTCAAGAAGACATATGCACCCTTATGTTTATTACTTCATGATTTATAATAGCAAAGATATGGAAGAAACCTAAGCATCCATCAACAGATGAATGGATAAAGAAGATGTGCCATATATAAAAATATAAATAATGGAATACTACTCAGCCCTAAAAAAGAATGAGATCTTGCCCTTCACAACAACATGGATGGACCTACAGAATATTTTATATATATATATATATATATATATATATATAAGATATATATATCTGATATATATATCTACATATAAGTGAAATCATATATATATACATCAGACATAGAAAACAAATATATGATTTCACTTATATGTAGAATCTATAAAATGAAACAAAACAAAACAAAAAAACAAACAGACTCATAAATACAGAGAACAAACTGCTGGTTGCCAGAGGGGGAAACAGTGAGCAGATGGATGAAAAAGGTAAAGGTGATTAAGAGGTATAAACTTGCAGTTACACAATAAATAAGTCACAGAGATGAAAAGTATAACAGGAAATATAATCAATAATATTGCATAACACTGTATGGTGACAAATGGTCATGGTGAACAGTAAGTAATGTATAAAATTGTCAAATCACTATGTTGCACACTTGAAACTAATACAATATTGTATGTCAACTATACTTTAATAATAAAATAAGATTTAAAAAATACTATCCTTTTCTCCCTGAATTATACTGACAACTATGCTTTAAATAGTATTTCAACTTTATGGGACTACAGATGACTGTAGATATGTGGAAGTATCTTTGGATTCTCTATCTGTTCCATTGATCTATTTGTCTATCCTCTTGCCAATATATCACACTGACTCTAGCACCAGGGATGGAATAATTACATAGTGAATTCTGACCAATAACACTGATGGTTAGATTAAAAAGGTTTTTATAATAACTATTATAATTGGGGAGCCTGCGTGGCTCAGTCATTAAGCGTCTGCCTTTAACTCAGGTCATGGTCCCAGGGTCCTGGGATCGAGCCCCGCATCAGGCTCCCTACTCAGCGGGAAGACCGCCTCTCCCTCTCCCACTACCCCCTGCTTGTGTTCCCTCTCTTGCTGTGTCTCTCTCTGTCATATAAATAAAATCTTTTTAAAAAAACTATTATAATTATTCTACCCCATGGTAAAGTGATCTTAATACATCAATATTTACATTGTAAGTTCCTTGAAGAAAGCAATTTTACTGCCTGTTTTGTAATTGGCCATCCTATACCTACATAGACTATCAATAATGACTGATTATATCAAACTGAAATTTCTCAACTAATAGGTAAGTAAAAATGATGTTGCTAAAATGTTTAAAAGCCTGGAAATTTTAGGAAAATCCATTAAAAGTTAGACATATTTTAAGTAAACCCAACAGATATTCTCTTATTGGGCTCAAAGACTGAGACTCAGGAAATGGGATATAGACCTGGCATTGTAGGTCAAGTTATTCCACATAATCACTTCACTTTTTGTGTTATGTTGAATTATTATTGTTATTACGTAATAGTATTTCAATTTTATGGGACTACTGTGAGATAAAATAAAAACTTGCTATGAAAAGACAGTTTATCTAAGATGCTATTCTTCAAATATATATATACAATTCAACCTAAGTCTATATTTCTGTTGTGATATTATTATTATTGATATATATGAAGATTATAAGACCCTGTAAGACACTAAGAACACTTTAAACTAGCAACAAGAAAATAAATTAATTTTAAAACAGATAAAGAGTTAAGTTCATTGCATTATAATTTTTAACTTAAAATTGATCAAATTATATTATTCATACATACACAACTCTATTAACTGGAGACCTCTATTAATTTGGCCAGAGAAATAAATCTAATAGTCACAAAGGCCCACTTAAGTTGTTGAATCTTTCTTTGGATTTGACCAGTTAATTGAGTATGCCCAGGAATTCAGCATCAAATTAAAGGTTAGAAAAGATACCATCCAAAAAATATTTATATGACAGAAGACAAAGATAAAAGTTATCTCTTTGACCATCTGTTTCCTGGGAAAAGGAACAACTCTATAAGGAAAAAAAAAGTCAAAATACAGGTATTTTTTTGTCTTTGATTTTTAAATTTAATTTTAGTGTCACTTTTCCTCACCGCACTGTGGTTGTCTAATCCATAGTTGGTGCTCAATAAATGTGTGAATGAATGAAAAACTGCTCCTTTGTCTGTGTTCCCTAAGTCCCATATAGCACGAGTTGCATATCTTATTGTGATCATTTATTTACATGCTGTTTACTCCTGGACTATGAAGTCCTCTAGGGTAGAAGCTCCTGGCTTCTCCAATGCCTAACACATAGTAGGCACTTAGACTATGTCTCTCAGCTACTGTTGATAGGCTTCTCACAATAACTTCATGGTGATCAGGAGGAAATAAAACCTCCTTTAAGTCTTTGACAAAGACAATCCAGAGCCAAATGGGAAATATTAATTAGCACCTTTGCATTGGACAGTGTATATTTGCACACAGGTGAAAGGGGATTGACAGGAAGGAGGAACTCCTCCCCACACAAAGGTAGGAAAACTATGAAGAAATACTGTACAGAAAGACTGCCATGATGGGAACATCATGAACAGTTAACCCCAACACCTCAATGAGTCCTCAACTAAACAAGTATTTATGAAAATACCATAAATATTCTTCTAATATGGGCTGCCTTTGCCATGATGAGTTTCTATCTTTTATGTATCTTGCCCATTAGGATGGATTAAGTAGCCACCTATCTAGCCAATGTGGTCTAGTCATTTGTTCTCTTCTTAACATTAGCCAAATGTTAATGTTGTGCCTGTAGATGAGACCTGCTAGCAATATGACAATGTGGCTTGAAGGATTGTGCTATACAGGTGACCCTGCTTGGTGGGAAAGATGCATCCAAGAATTCTTTCTCCTCTACCCTGTACTATTCGACTTGTGGTAAAGGTAGAAAAATATCAGTAGAAATAAAAAGAAACTGAGAGGGTTGAATCCTTTTTTTGTCATTTTCTTTAGACGTAGCTTTAATTAACAGGCTTTAATTAACAGCAGCTGGACAGGACAAAGTGGGTGAATGTGGATTCCGTGGGATGATTCAGTGTTTTGCATACCCAATGAGTGTCCAACTGAGCCTATAGCATGATATCCAAGAGATGTAGCATGGATGATGTTTCAAGCAAGAGGCTAACACTAGAGGAACTTAATATTCATGTTCTCTGATGATACTGGAGGTACAGAAAATGGAATTATCTCGGTAAACACCAACTCTGTGCTAGGCACTATGTATGTACATTATTTCACGTAACCCTCATAACAAGTCTTCTAAAAGCAACTATTATTATTTCTCTAATACAAATACTGAAACTGTGATTCAAAGCAATTCAGTAATTATCACAAAGGCATAATGTCAGAAAGAGATACAGAAATATTCAAACTGGTTACATCTGACACCCCAGCCCCATGTTTATAGTACTACACTATTCTGAGTCTCAGAGTGAACTGAAGAACAGTAATCATTTTAGAAATCTTGATCACTGCTGCCCATAAAATAACCCCTGGTCACACGTGGTTATCGAGCACTAGAAATATGACTAGTCCAAACTGAAATGTGCTGTAAGTGTAAAATGCACACCAGATGTCAAAGATTTAGTATAAATGTAATAATTTGGATGTATTGGATAAAATAAATTATCAAAATTCATTCTACCTGTTCCTTTTTACTCTGCTAATATATCTAGTAGAGAATTTTACATTACATGTGTGACTCACATTTGAAGCTTATATTATATTTCTACTGGGCACTGAGATCATTGAAGATTTTTTGGTGGTTACTGGCAACCATACTTGGGTACAAGCACAGTATAAGCACACTAGTTCTCAACCAGCAACAATTTTCTCCACCTCTTCTAAGGAAGATCCGACATCAGGAGACATTTCTGCTTGTCAGGACGGGGGGACAAGGTGCTACTGGAATCCAGTAGGAAGAGGCCAGGGGTGCTGCTAAGCATTCTACAATGCCCACCCAGGACAGTTCCCTACAACAAAGAGTTATTAGACCCAAAATGTTAATAGTGCTGAGGTTGAGAAACCCTGGATTTGAGGATGAGGAGAATTAGTATAAGCAGGCAGGGCTCTCTGTTCTGTGAAGAATCAGGAACTAAGCTGGGAGTAAGCAGGGACTTCAACATAGGAGATGAGAAATTCAACACTCAGACCAAGGTACCAAGACTAGATCTCAGAAACAAATAGCATTAGTCTATTCAGGAGCCTTGCAGCACATCTCAGAGGCCCAAGCCCTCACCCCACCCAGCTCATCCAAGTCAGGTAGGAGTTACTTAGATCCGGGGATGAGAGAAGGGCGTGCAGAGACTTGGAGCCAGCCAAGGTCTGACACACCTCACAAATGACCTCAATTACATGATTTTTCCCACAGATTTTTCCATGTAAACTCTAAGTGTCAGCCTCAACACCCGTTTATGTCAGGGCTCAGAGAACAGTCCCTTCAACCAAATAATACAAATTGAATTTATGAAAAAGGGAATTGGCTGTGTGGGTTAAACCAGCATTTTCCAGAAATGCTTTATTGGTTTCAGTAGACCTTTATTATACATTTTAGAACACATTTCAAGACAAAGAGACAGCTAGGTTTTAGTTGAAGACTGAATTTTAACAGCAAAATTTGAAATCTGTGATGTGTGCATATTAAGCCATAGAGACCTTCACTTCAGAGGATGAAATGATTAAATTCTGCCTCCGTTCCTGAGATACCGCAGTGTGAGGGAGGGTGAGTGTACTGTAAACAGTTTATTTTTAGCCTGAGCTTGAGACAGAATATTCTTTTCCAGTGTGCTTGACAACAGATATCTGTCTCTTTAGGTATGTGTCTACATCACACTGGCCTCGCTCTGATTATACATGTTAAGAAATAAGGTCATGGCATAGGACATGGACACAGATGACCTTATCACTGCATCCGTTTGAGCCTTTGCACTGCTCAAGTATCCTTACAGACCCTGCACCCAAGAGTAAACTGGGAAATATACTTACAGCCAGGGCAGTCTGTTACCTTCTCAGGGGAATCTGGTTTTTTGTTTTGTTTTGTTTTGCTTGTTTTTCAAAGAGCAACCAAGAAGAAGGCAGAGGTTAAAGAGAAACAAACAAAAAATGAGAATGGGATTGAGAAGGTCTGAGTTCAGGTCCGGGCCCCCTTGTCACTCTCACAGTTGAGTCATCTTGAGCAAGTGACAGAACCTACCCTGCCTCTATTCCATAATCGTAAAGTAGGAGCTATATGATCACCAACTTCTTGGGCTTATGTGAGATTAACAAAGAATGCCATGTGTTCAGGAACTTGAGTTGTAGCATCCAGACTCAAATCCTGGCTTTGTCACTTACTTACTGTGTAAACCTGTGCCAATTACTTATGTCTGATTCCCCATGAAGTGGGGAAAACAATAGCCCCTGCCTACTAGGACTAACTGGTTATAACAGGTCAAGCACAGATAGCTCTCCAGTCCTATGTGACAGTGTCATTTACCATTGTGCAAGACATAGAAAGCATAGATGGGCTTGGGACAAGGCTCAGAAAGGTGTGGAGGTCACAAATCATGGTGGTATAGGAAAAAGCATCTGGAATTATTTATTTCTTTGCTGCTTTATTTTTGGTTTATTATTGTATGTATATTTTTATTAAATAATTGCTCCTCTCCAGTGTTTCTGCTCATGTCATAGTTGATGGGACTGCCACTCCAGAACCAGATGCCTGCAGCAGCTGTGAAGATCTCACAAGACCAGGCCTATGTAGTCTTTTTACCATATAAAATCTCTAGTGGAGAAACTTTGTGTATTTCAGGGTGAGGAAGGATTCCAAATGAAAATTGAGTTTTAATTTCTTTCCCTCTGTCTAGTGGGATGAGGCTTTGATATGGATTTAATCTGTTTGAAAGGAGATAAAGAAATACAGCAATTCTTGTTCACCCCCAGAGTTAGTGGTTTCATTTCTACCTCAGAAGCATGGAGCAGTGATAGTACTCTCTGTCAAAATGTCATCTCACTGAGATGACATCACTGAGATGAACTTATCCAGGTTCCTAGAGGATAAGAATAATCTGTAACGAATAAGTAAAATAGAGTGACAGCATTAATAGCCCTGAGGAAGATGAAAGGTGGAGGACCGGAGGAAGCTGGGGAAGGCCTCCCTCCAAATCCATGAGAGTCATGCCTTCGGAACAAGGAGGATCAGCTACAGGAAAAGCAGATGGCATCATAACAAAATGGCAGGAGTAGCACTGACACCAGGTGGACTGATGTCATGGCTACTGGATTAACCCTGGAGAAGCTGAGGAGGCTCTGCCTCAGGTCAATAAGAGGCAGGCATGCTGGTGACGGCACTGATAGTTTGAGCATCAGGAAACAAAGTATCCTCCCCTGACCCTCTGACTGGTTTGACCCAGAGACAGTGGTTTACAGGTATATCATCATCTTTTGGGATAACTTTTATCCTGACCATAACCAGAATTAGGATGATGAGTGTCTAGAAGCTTTCTAAATTTAAAGAATGGAAACAGAAGGTCCTGTGAGCTCAGAAGTTTGGATAAAACCTAGTTTTCACCTCTCTTCCTGGATGTAGTGACAAGATTTACCCTGTAATGATAAGGTGGTTTATTTACATGTAGACACTGAATTGAAATAACCTATTGTCAAGAGGGACAGACCTAGAAAAAAAAAATCCTTAAAATAGCAAATAAGTCTTTAGTGCCTCCCCACTTCTGCAATAGTAAAGTTCCCTCTCCACTGACACTTGCCCATGTTTTGCTATCTACTCTTCATCTCAGCAAAATCATTAATATTCTCACTTTGAGCACACCTGGGACACTTCCAGAGTCATGGAGTTACTGAGCATCTAAGAGGGTAGGAACTTTGAGATCACACAGACCAAAGTCCTCATTTCCTAGGAGAATAAACTAAGGCCAAGATACGTTACCCAGAGAGGTGCACCAAACGACAAAGCAAGAGGTGGAACTAGAAACCAGAACGTTTCTATAATAAAAAGAGTATACAATTAACTACCAAAGAGATCTGGGTTAGAGATCTTATGCTAATTAATAGCTGTATAGACCTGGGAAGAACTTCATACTCCCCATACTCTACCTTCTCATGGGCAAAATGAAAATAATAATCCTCACATTGTATGGTTGAAAGGATTTAATTAAATAAAAAGTTAGAGAAAAGCAAGTAGCAAGGCTCTGCAGTGGAAATGTGCTGCATGTTTAAGGAACAACATAGAAGCATTGCAGGTGGAAAAGAGTGGGCAAAGGTGGTAGAGATGAAATCATCGTGAAGATCACATTATTTAGGGCCTTTGAGTCATGCTAAAGACTTTGGCTTTTGATGAGTGAGATAAGATAAACCCATGGGGTGTTTTAAGCAGAAAAAGTGACATGAGTTGATACGTCTTTTCTAATTTTTTTATTATGTTATGTTAATCACCATACATTACATCATTAGTTTGTGATGTAGTGTTCCATGTCTTAAAAAGTATCTATCTGACTGCTAGGAGAAGAACAGACTATAGGAGAGGTAGAAAAGCTGGGCAGGAGGATATTGCGATAATCCTGGCAAGGGATGATGGTGGCTTGGACCAGAGCTTGGTGGTGGAGATAGTGAGAAGTGGTTAGACTCCAGAGATATTTTGAAGTTAGAACTCAAACAGGATTTGCTGATGTAATGGATGTGATATGTAAGGGAAAGAAAAGAGTTAGGATTACTTGAATACTTTTGGTTTGTTTAACTGAAAGAAGAGTATATTTGGTAGAGGGAAAGTATAAATTCAGTTTTGGGGAGAGTAATTTTTGTGTAGAAGTAGAAATGTTGAGGAAACAGTTGGGTATGAGTCTTGCATTCATAGGAGAGGACCTGCCTGGAGATTAAAAAAGAAAAAAATGTGATAGTCATTAGAAGACAGGTTTTAGTGAAAGCCCTGTCTCAAAATGAGATCATCCAGAAAATGAGTATGGACAGGTTGGAGAGGATGTCAGAAGATAAAGCCATGGGACATTTGCAGTCCAGAGCAATGAGAAAGAATGTGCAAGAACATTAAGAAGGAGTAACCAGTGAAGTAGGGATAGAGTAAAGAGAGACGGCTATCTCTGAACAGAGTATTTTGAGGAGGAGGGAATATTCAACTATGTCAAATGTTACTGACCTAGTTAGATGAAGACTGAGAACTGACCATTGGTCTTAGCAACAAAGAGTTCACTGGAAATCTTGATAAAAGCAATCTGGATAAAGTAGTAGAGATGGAAGCTTAATTGGAATAGGTTTATTACAGAAAGTGGGTAGGAAACTGACCAACCTGCCTACATATGAAAATATATTATAAAACTTCAAAAATTAAGACAGGTTTTATTGGCACATGAATAGAAAGACAGGCCAATGTAACAGAACAGAATGTCCAGAAATAGATCCAATATATATGAGAATTTGATATATGATAAAGGTAACATTTCAAGAATAAATGGTGTTGAAATAAACTATGTACCATCTGGAAAAAGATAAAGTTGGATCCAACTTTATCCTTTCAAGTTTTCCAATGAAATGCTTTAATGAAGGAAAAAAATGTTCTGAAAGAAAACATGGGTAAATTCCCTTATAAACTGGGAATGGAGAAAATTTTGCTAATCATGATTCAAATTCCAGAAGCCACATAAAAAGTTAATAAAGTGAACAAAAATTTAGCTAATTGGTATTTCAAAAGATAAATGATAAATTGGAAAAGATATTTGTAATATACATCACAAAGCACTAATTCCCTAATATAATTACAAATCGGAACAAAAATGACAGTAACAGAAAAAATAAAATATAGAAATAGAATTCCACAAAAAAGAGCTATTAATAGCCCTTAAGTGTATGACAAGATACTTACTCATGAAAAGGAAAATAGAAATTACAACTACACTGAAATGTCATTTATCACCTATCAGAAGGGCAGCAACCCAGAAACTTAACAATATCTTCCATTGGTGACTCTAAAGGAGAGCAATCATTGCCATACTTTGTTGGTGAGGGCACACAGTAAATGTCCGTGGAGGATAACCCAGGAATATTTATCAAAATTACAAATGCATTGTATTAGTTTTCTAGGACTTCCATGACAAAGAACCACAAACTGAATAGCTAAAAACAACTTTTTTTTTTTTTTCTTCTTTGCAGGGGGAGGGGGGCAGTGCATAGCTCTGGAGACTAGAAGTCTGAAATCAAGATGTTGGCAGGGCCATGGGGTAGACTCCGGGGAAGAATGCTTCCTTGGCTCTCATTAGCTTCCAGTAGTTGCTGGCAATTTTTGGCACACCTTGATTTTTAGATTTTTAGATGCATCACCAATTTCTGCCTCCGTGCTCACACAGCTTTCTTCCCAGTATGTTTCTGTCTAAAATTCCCTCTCATAAGGACAACAGTCATTGGATTAGTTTGGGCCCTCATTTTAATTTACCCTCAGTTCAACTGAACTATGACTTCATCTTAACATTGTTACATCTGGAAAGATCCTATTTCCAGAGAAGGTCACATTTACAGGTTTGAAAGGTTAGGACTTGAACATATTTTTCTGGGTGACAATATTCAACCCACAACATACATTTTTCTTTTGACCCAGCAACTTTTCTGGGGGAAACTTATCTTACATATTTATATCTATATGAAATCATATGTGTATGAAGTTATTCACTACATTAATGTTTGTAACAACGCATGACTAAAAATAAGTCAGGTGACTACCAATAAGGGTCAGTTAAACAAACGATGATATAGTTGCACAATGGAATATGTGTAACTACGTACGTTTGAGAAAGCTCTATGAACTGATATGTACTGATCTGTAATATCTATTGTTAGGCGGAAAAAAAGCAAAGTGAAAAGAGATGCATTTTTTGACACTTTTTGGATAATAAAAGAATAAAATAAGAATACATGTTTATTTTGGCTCATATTTGTAGGAAGAATCATTGGAAAAATATCTAAGAATTAAAGAAAATAGGTTACCTGTTTCAGGGGGAGAAGAAACAAAAAGAACGGGACAGAGATAGAAGACTTTCCAATGCAAACTTTGAAACTCTTTCATTTTTGAACCATGTAAATATATTACTTATTCAAAATATTTTGTTAAGATTTCTGTGAAAACAATTAGAGAATGGGAGAAGATTGCACAGTGTGAACACAGATACCGTTTCTGCAAGTTTGATGCTGGTGATTTTCTATCAGAAAACATTAATGTAAGCTTTTCAAACCAGAAGCAGGATTTATAATTTTTCTTCAAATGATCCTTAAAGCATTTCTTGACTGAAAATTAGAAGAGTCACTTTTCAGTTGAGTCATACCCCCCAGGAAAGCAACCATGTTTTAACATCACAACTGCCATCTTGATGACAGAGATTGACATTGACTGTAAACTGCATCTTGATTTCAGAGATGTTAAAAGATGGAAAACTGTGAATCTTACTATAGGTTCAATATGATAACATAATTACAGAGCTGCGCCAAGATCTCATTTGAAGATTATGATGGTGGATTCAAAGTAGAACTGGCTAGCATGATTATGTGTCTCTCTCCACCCACGTTCAGTGGCTAAGAGTAGGTGGATGGTTGTATGTGCCCGGAACTGGAGCACTACCAGGAGATAATGGCTGAAAGGAGAAGGAGGTAAAGGAGCTGAAGGGTATGCAGGTAGAGAGGAACATGGTAATGGAATCTAAGCCAGTAAGGAGGGAAGTGAGGGCATGTGACTCTGTCAGGGACAGATTTCCCTTTGCATGTGGCATATTTGCATTTCTGCATGTATTTATTTATTCATTTTCCAAGCATTTATTGAATGCTTCCATATGTGCCATGCACCATTTTAAGCACTGAGAATAAAATATTGAGCAAGATAGGAAGTTCTTTCATTTCATTGAGTTACATTCCAGTCAGGGAAAAACAGACCACAGACAACAAAGGAATGAAAACAAGTAACAAAAACAAGAAAACTGCTCACAGCTATGCAAAGAATTAAAAGTGCGTACTGTGAGAGAGATTAATTGGATAGCTAGTACATTTAGGAATAGTCAAGAAAAGCTCTTCTGTTTTTCAGTTTGTTTTTCAAACTGAGGTTTCTAGAGGGGGGGAGGGTAGGGGGATGGGTTAGCCTGGTGATGGGTATTGAGGAGGGCACATTCTGCATGGAGCACTGGGTGTTATGAACAAACAATGAATCATGGAACACTACACCAAAACAAATTATGTAATATATGGTGATTAACATAACAATAAAAAATTAAAAAAAAAAAAAAAGAAAAGCTCTTCTGATGAGGTGACATATAAGGAGAGATTTCAATGTTAAGAACGACCCAGCCGCATAAACAGCAGAGACAATAAGGGTCCTGGGCATGTGGAAGGCTATACGCAGAGTTCCTAATATGGAAGCCCACTGAGTTTGTTAGAAACACAGAAAAGAGACCAGTGAGGCTGAAGCACGGTGTCTGGGGAGCAAAATGAGGAAAAGAGATGGAAGAGGTAAATGGGGAGCAAATCATATAGAACTTTGTAAGCCAGGGTAAAGTGTTTGGATTTTATTCTATATATACATATCATGATAGGATCTGTTTTGTGTTCATAAATTCTCAATCTAGAAGCTGTAGAATGAATTATAGAACTGGTGACAATAGAATCAGGAAGACCAGTTAGGAAGTTACTGCAATGACAAAGGCAAGAAATCATGGTGGTTTGGTTGTGGAGACTGAGAAAAACAAATGGATTTAAGATGAGTATTCAGTATTTTACACTTTTAGAGTGGTCAGTGCCTTATCCCTAAAAAGGATCATATATTATAGGTCAGAAAAAAAGCATCCAGGGAGATGAGTGCATACTTGACTCCAGCATTGGAATATTGTCCCTTATTATATTCACACTCTGTAGCTCTGGGCCCCAGGGGCAACTTTAGGCATACTCATTTCTAACAAATGGTTCCATTCTACCAGAAGCTTACCAAACGGCCAACAGGAAATTCACGCACTTGTCAAGGAGGGAGAGTGAGGAAAGAAGGAAAGAAAGGAAGGAAGAGAGGGAGGGAGGGAGGGAAGAAGACCAAAAAAGAAGGGACATTGAAAAGATGTCAAGATCCCCATGAATGTAACATTTTAGGGGAAAGGATACAGCGGATATGTAGCTAAGGTGTCATTTGGTAATTAGATTCTGTATTTTTAACATTCACCATGTCCTTCATGTCCTTCTCAGAGGCATATTTGAAAAGGTAGCGTTTGTATTTCTCTGGGAAATGATTAAGCATGTACTTGTCCTGATTTTCTCAACCTGCATGTGATAGTGAGCAAATCTGTCCCTGCTGTCCTCTGTAAACAATGCAGGTATCAGTGCTCATGAAAATCACTGCACTGCCTTTGAGATTGTGGGATTTCTCCATCCACATTAACCTTTAAGATGAGGGATAACATTTTCCTTTGCATGAGGTGGGGGGAAGGGAAAGAAAAAAACCCCAAACATATGAGGAGCACCAGCAAGCTACCAATGACATAAATAGTGACTGTGTCTTCCTCTGGAATGACACTGAAGCAAAAGCTTTTGTCATAATGGACTAAAAAGGGAAAAAAAAAAAAAACAGCTTAAATTGAAAACCACAAGTTTGTTCAGAGGAGTAAAGACACAGATCAGCTCAGGGGATTCCAGAGGAAGTAACAGCAATAGTCTGGGTAGGGGAATATGCCTTTAAACAAGTCTCAGCAGGACAGCCAACTCAGGAACATTGGCCCCAATACCCACCTGCATCATTTCAAAGAGGGGTCTGGGAGGAAACAGAGATGTTTGAACCTGGGGACTAATCTTCACATAATTTAAATGTGCTGTGGACAACCACACCTGTGCAATTAGCAACTGCTGTTCACAGCTCCATTTTTAGTAATTAGAATTAACTCTAACCTCAGCAAGATGTGGCTGGTATACAGCAATTTTATTTCCCAAGCCATTAGCGTGGGTTTGAAAAATTCCTGCATTTTGGCCTCAGTTACTCATAAGTTACAGAAAGAGTGATACTCACACTTTTATAAAAAGTATCAAATTTGAGAAAGGATGCCCTGAAACTTAGATGTTTCTCAGTTGCAAAAAGGATGTTAGGGAAGTTCCTAAGAATGGATCATGGTGGGTTATCACGGACATTTTCTAAAGAGGATATATTTTGATGACAAATTGGAAATACAAGTTAATCATTAAGCAAAATTGAAATACCAGTGAATTAATTAAATCTCTATGCATGAAATTTGTTTTAGAAACTTAACGCCTGTCAAAGTACCCCCAAAACGATGACCAGAGTTGTGATGTTTTACCTAGCACTGAATCATGTGACTCTGTATAAAACGTAGCATTCATTTTAGAGATGGTGATGCCAAGTAGCAAAAAAAACATGAGCTGAGAAATGTTACTGGAACATGCTGTGATGAGATTAAAGCAGGCAGGACTGAGGGGTATTCTAGAACCAAATTAAAAAAGCACTAGTGGAGGCAGGTCTATGCTTGGGGAAAAGCAGAACATTCTTCCTTTTCAGTGCAAGAAAGTACAGAGGGAAGCAAAATCTGGCATGTTTGGGCTAGAACACAGTAAATCTATTTGCCCAAGCAAAGGACAGAGTATGGAAAGAGCAATTTTCAAATGGTTGACCATTACTTTTCTTCTCAATATTCCAGAAGGTCCAGCACAGTGCTGGATACATGGGTACACAGCTAACCCTCCAATGTTGGGTGCCTGATCCAAAAATTATGGTCTCAAGTTTGAGAAAGCAGACACTATACCTATTGTAAATACACTACCACCATTCTGCACTAAGGATAGGGTTTAGCTTGTTGGTTTTCTACACTTTTTTTTTTTTTTTTTAGAAAAGATTTATTTATTTATTTGAGGGGTGGGGGAGAGGGGCAGGAGGAGAGAGAGAATCTTAAGCAGAGCCTGCCTGAATGCAGAGCCCATTGCAGGGCTCAATTGCACAACCTTGAGATCATGACCTGCGCCAAAATCAAGACTTGGATGCCTAACCAACTCAGCCATCCCGACGCCCCTAGACTTTTTTAAATGATGGAGAAAATAGTAATAATGTTCATTAAGTTTCGGTGCATCATTCTGTAGTTGTCACACTATAAATGCACAAAAAGTTGAGGAAATATTTTTCTGGTATTCCAAAACCATTACCTGACTACAAATGTCCTTGTGTCCTTGATGAACAAATAAATTCCTGACATAGGCCTTCATTGTTTTACTATCGTCTTTCTCTCTAATGTAAAGAAAATTTCAACCAGTAATTCATGTTAAAACTACCTTTGTTCCAAAAAAAAAAAAACAACTACCTTTGTTCATCAATTGCAACCCTAGGTTGTCTACAGATAAAATAATTTTTTAACATACTCTGTGAGAATCAATTGGCTTTATGGAGTTTACAGTAAAAAATATTGTTTATGTTACTATAACTTTTAAATTGTGTACGACACATCCTTTTATCAATAAAATTCATAATAACCGTGTGTGGTGCGTGCGCGTGCATGCACACCAGGAGAACCAATTGTTAGACCCTTACCACTGAGGATAGGGCAGATAATACCAAAAACAAAATACCCAAAGACAAAGAAAATGAGGCCTGAAATGACCAAATCTCTGTATTTAAAATGTAAAACTACAGATGGAAATCTGGGTTGCAGGAAATCAAAAAATGAAAGGATTAACAGATGCTGGTCAAAGCAGGAAGAACTGACCAGTCTTCTACATTTTTGAGAACACCTGTAGCCTTTGCTTACACTTTTTTGTCTTCAATAGAACTAGTAACTAAATAACTAATATTAGGTAATTACCATATATCAGATGCTATACTAAACATATTACATAGAACATCCATTTAATGACCACAATAACCCAAGGAGTCAATCTGGTCATTCTCATTTGCTCAGATGAGAAAACAGAGGATCAATGTGATGTGAGGTACTTGCTGGTAGTAGAGGTAGTTGTTCTGGGAAATTTTTTTTAGACTAGAAAGAAGTGCTTATTATTTCCACTGGAAAAATAAATAAATAAAAGCCTCCTTCATTTGGGTAAATCTTCCAGAATTTCAATCTACCTTTCCAGCCCTAAACCACCACAACTGATCCACCATACTAATAGTTCAACAAACTATTTTTCTGTCCACCTCACCTAATCTCTCACATATATATGTTACGTTTTCAACTTGTTTGCCTTTTTTCAAGTACGCTTGTTTTAAATAACTTGTCCTCACAAATCCCAATTCCAAAATCTACCTGCGCTTTAAGGTTCAATGTAAATGCCGTCTCCTCTGGATTCCTTCATTTTCCCAGCTTAAAAAAAAAAAAAAAAATCCTTTATTCTTCTCACTCAAGCCACTTTAACTGTATCTCTCATAATACTTAACCACTTTCCACATTGAATTAGGCAGTCTTTCCCAAGATAGAATCTGGAAAAACTGTACTGAATTGGTTCTACCATGTCCACTATCTATTAGCATATCAAAGACTTTGAGAAGTTCTTGCAGTACAAAAACATTCTTTAATTTTATTTTTCCCAATGTTACCCCATTTATTTTACCCTGGAATCCTCTTTTCCCCAAATACCCATTAATGACACGTGGCTCCAGTGTTCCAAAGGGATCACAATTTAGGGAATACTAAAATATATCATCACTCCTACTAAATGAAGAACAGAGACTTGGATGGCCATGGAAGCAAGGTCATAAAACCAGATTTTATCTCTTTATCACTCAATGTGACTTATCATTGCTTTGCATATAGGAACTAAAAAAAAAAATTGGTTAAATGAATGAGTAAATAAATTGGAATAACTAGTTTTTATACTTGAGTAAAAGGACCTAACAAGTATCTAACTTGGTGGCATCCCTATGACAAAGTTATTTCAAAAAACAGTCTAAATAGCAACTGACAGAGGAAATCACAAGGCATATGGCTGACAATGCCTCAGTTTACTGCACAAGTAGGGAAAAATAGCAGCAAAGATTTGGGAAGTATCAGTATGGCCTGTCATTATCCCAAAAGTGTCTCCCACACTGGCATGCCAGAAGACTGTTTATAGAAGTTCTTTCCTTAGGTTCAGACCTCCTGCCTGTACCTCTCTTAATTGCAATCTTTCTGGTAGGAGTCTCTGATGTATAACTAGCAGTTTCATCCTATGATCCTCTTTTTCCAGACTGGAGAGAGAGGGCCACAGGAGACAATATGTACCTTCCATGGAAAGACTCCTGGGGGGTGGGGGGGGGGAAGGATTTATGGAAAGGCCACCAAAGGACTAACTTACTAATGTAACAAGTTTCCCAATTGTGTATGTAGATATGCGTATTTGTGTGGACCTGTATGTAAACAGGGTTTCCTCCTTTTGAAAGCTATTTTTCCAGCTACTAACAACCATAAAAACATTGAAAAACTAGGACAAAGTTTTTATGAATGTCAAGATTATTTTCCTTTTACCTTTACCCAGAGATGCCAGGAGAAAAGCTCAGTGGAAAAGTATAAAGACTATAGACAGAGTGAACCCAAGTTCAGTACAGTCTAGCAAACATGATGGAAAGATGTGTCTTTATTACCTATTACAAGCTGCCTGCTGTGCTCTCTGAAAAATGATCAAATCTGTTACCTCCTGAAAGCCAGTCACTGATACATGCTCCTCCGCTGTCCACCTACCTGGAGCTGCCTCTCTCCTGCCCAGGGTCCTCACACAATCTTCCACGCCATGATTTATGATTAGAAAGATAAGGATTGCTGGGCGAGTTGTACACTAGAGCGGAAGGGAACCTAGACAAACCAATGAAGAGAAGAAAGCAAGGGGAAGGAGTGGACAGGAGGAAAAAAATAGAATGACTATTAAATAATTCAGGACAACTGCCCAAAGGAAAACACACACTGAATGGGAATGGAGGAAATAAATAGATCAAGGTATACAGCAGAAGGAAAAACTAGAGAGGATATAAAAGAGCTCAGCTAAGGGAGAAAAGCAAGAGGGCATTGCTGGGTCTTGGCAGAAATATTAATAACTGGATAAAGAATTGATAAAAACAGCTCATAATCTCTTGACATCCTCTGAAGAGGCCCGAGGCAGTGGCTTCTGATGATTCACACAGGTTTATAATTCCCTCAGAAAGTCTATTTATCTGGCCTAGCTTTAGAGGCCCTTTGGAGTAAAGTCATATGGGTAGGGGGCAGACAGGGACTTCAGAAGGATGACCTGAGGATAGTGGCTGAGGATGGAAAGAAAGGAATTTTAATTACATCCGAGAACGGAGATACCAGACATTCTGAAATTAACAGTGAGGGCTATCCCACCTGAACACTGTCATCCAGCCAAATGATTTATCCTATGCTATGGACATTATTCCATTAGGCTATTCTGTCTTCCAGCGGTCAGTGACAATATTCCTTGAGTGACAAATGCAATGAATATGGGAGGGGGAAATGCAATTTTCCTTGAGTGGCAAATGCAAGGAATATGTCAGGGGGAAAACTTACCTGACAAAAGTTACCTGACAAAAAGTTACCTATACAGAAAAGATGTCCCGTGGCTGTACCAAAAATGGGAAATTAGGAGAGCAAACACTATTCAGCACTTATTGAGCCCGGGACCTTCACTGGAGGAAAAGGGAGAACTAATTACCATGTGTCAGATTAAGAGACACAAAAAGGGCATCCTGGGATATATACATTTACCCTATATGAAAAGGCAGTAGAATATCTGTGTTTGTTAAACTCATTCCATGCAAATTTTTGCTGTTAATGTTACGCTAAGCTTCCTTAAGGAAACTTAAGACTTTGTGCTTAACAAACCTCCCAGATGAATGTCAAAACCCTGAATCAGACACCTTATTTGACCTCTCAGAGCCTCGCTTTAGTCATTAATAAAATGCCTCTAATAACCTGCCCAATGGAAAACCCATCGTTTAAAGGAGGTGCTTTATTTTTTTTATTTTTATAATTTTTTATTGTTATGTTAATCACCATACATTACATCATTAGTTTTTGATGTAGTGTTCCATGATTCATTGTTTGTGCATAACACCCAGTGCTCCACGCAGAATGTGCCCTCTTTAATACACGTCACCAGGCTAACCCATCCCCCACCCCCCTCCCCTCCAGAACCCTCAGTTTGTTTTTCAGAGTCCATCGTCTCTCATGGTTCGTCTCCCCCTCCGACTTACTCCCCTTCATTCTTCCCCTCCTGCTATCTTCTTCTTCTTCTTTCTTTTTTCTTTTCTTAACATATATTGCATTATTTGTTTCAGAAGTACAGATCTGTGATTCATCAGTCTTGTACAATTCACAGCACTCACCATAGCACATACCCTCCCCCATGTCTATCACCCAGCCACCCAATCCCTCCCAACCCCCACCACTCCAGCAACCCTCAGTTTGTTTCCTGAGATTAAGAATTCCTCATATCAGTGAGGCCATATAATACATGTCTTTCTTTGATTGACTTATTTCACTCAGCATAACACCCTCCAGTTCCATCCACGTCGTCGCAAATGGCAAGATCTCATTCCTTTTGATGGATGCATAATATTCCATTGTATGTATGTATGTATGTATGTATAAATATATATATATGTATATATATATATATACACACACACACACACACCCCACATCTTCTTTATCCATTCATCTGTCGATGGACATCTTGGCTCTTTCCACAGTTTGGCTATTGTGGACATTGCTGCTATAAACATTGGGGTGCACGTACCCCTTCGGATCCCTACATTTGTATCTTTGGGGTAAATACCCAGTAGTGCAATTGCTGGATCGTATGGTAGCTCTATTTTCAACTGTTTGAGGAACCTCCATACTGTTTTCCAGAGGGGTTGCACCAGCTTGCATTCCCACCAACAGTGTAGGAGGGTTCCCTTTTCTCTGCATCCCCACCAACATCTGTCGTTTCCTGACTTGTTAATTTTAGCCAGTCTGACTGGTGTGCGTGGTATCTCATTGAGGTTTTGATTTGGATTTCCCTGATGCCGAGCGATGTGGAGGACTTTTCATGTGCCTGTTGGCCATTTGGATGTCTTCTTTGGAAAAATGTCTGTTCATGTCTTCTGCCCATTTCTTGATTGGATTCTTTGTTCTTTGGGTGTTGAGTTTGATAAGTTCTTTATAAATTTTGGATACTAGCCCTTTATCTGATATGTCATTTGCAAATATTTTCTCCCATTCTGTCGGTTGTCTTTTGGTTTTGTGGACTGTTTCTTTGGCTGTGCAAAAGCTTTTTATCTTGATGAAGTCCCAATAGCTCATTTTTGCCCTTGCTTCCCTTGCCTTTGGCGATGTTTCTAGGAAGAAGTTGCTGCGGCTGAGGTCGAAGAGGTTGCTGCCTGTGTTTTCCTTTAGGATTTTGATGGACTCCTGTCTCACATTTAGGTCTTTCAACCATTTGGAGTCTATTTTTGTGTGTGGTGTAAGGAAATGGTCCAGTTTCATTCTTCTGCATGTGGCTGTCCAATTTTCCCAACACCATTTGTTGAAGAGACTGTCTTCTTTTCATTGGACATTCTTTCCTGCTTTGCCAAAGATGAGTTGACCATAGAGTTGAGGGTCCATTTCTGGGCTCTCAATTCTGTTCCATTGATCTACGTGTCTGTTTTTGTGCCAGTACCATACTGTCTTGATGATGACAGCTTTGTAATAGAGCTGGAAGTCCGGAATTGTGATGCCGCCAGCTTTGCTTTTCTTTTTCAACATTCCTCTGGCTATTCGGGGTCTCTTCTGGTTCCATACAAATTTTAGGATGATTTGTTCCATTTCTTTGAAAAAAGTAGATGTATTTTGATGGGGATTGCATTGAATGTGTAGATTGCTCTAGGTAGCATTGACATCTTCACAATGTTGGTTCTTCCAGTCCATGAGCATGGAACGTTTTTCCATTTCTTTGTGTCTTCCTCCATTTCTTTCATGAGTATTTTATAGTTTTCTGAGTACAGATCCTTTGCCTCTTTGGTTAAATTTATTCCTAGGTATCTTATGGTTTTGAGTGCCATTGTAAATGGGATCGACTCCTTGATTTGTCTCTCTTCTGTCTTGTTGTTGGTGTATAGGAATGCCACTGATTTCTGTGCATTGATTTTATATCCTGCTACTTTACTGAATTCCTGTATGAGTTCTAGCAGTTTTGGGGTGGAGTCTTTTGGGGTTTCCACATACAGTATCATATCATCTGCAAAGAGTGAGAGTTTGACTTCCTCTTTGCCAATTTGGATGCCTTTGATTTCTTTTTGTTCTGATTGCTAAAGGAGGTGCTTTAAAAATGTTTGCTATCTATGTAAGTCTGTAAATCCTTTCAGAGTTACAAATGGCACACTCTAAATATTAAATTATTACATTTTTTAAAGTCCAATAAAGACATAAATGTGGACAGGGTTGACAAATCCCACTCCCAAGCCTAGGGTCATCCTCCACACTGCCCAATGCAACACAGGTGTAATGGAGCTTGGAGAGATATCCACCATATGCACTATTTGTGTGCTAGTAACACCTCCAAGTATTTTAATTGATATGTATCTATATCCTTCATTAGACTGTGAGTTCCTCAAAGGCAGAGAACATGTCACCCAAATTTATTTTTCTATACCCAGCTACATAGTAAGTACTCAGTTTGTCTTTGAATAAATGGTCACATAGGTGAAAAACAGTTACTGAATTGTCTTGACACATCAGAAAATAGAGAGGAGAGCATTGACATGAGATAACTCCTCTTGCCATGTACCAGCCCACAGGATTTGTCACCAGCCCAGAGCAAATTGTTCCAGTTCCTTGCTTAGGTTTCTGCATCTTTTTAAAACAAAGGCATAATGCATGAGGCTAAAGATGGAGTCTCAGCAGTACATCTTTTCTGGATCTTGCTATTTCAAGTTTCCTTCTGCTGGGCGCATAGCTCCATTTCAATGTATATATATATACCTCATCGGAAACAAACTGTTCTGGGTTTGGTCAGTTTGAGAATTATCATCCCTTAGTCGGGTCAGTGGAAAAATGGGAGAGTAAATGGTTTCCTATGACTCACTGGGTAAATTACCCCTCAATTTACAATGAGTACATTGAGGCTCTGAGAATTCATTAGTTGGTCCAAAGCAACATTGTACTTGAGGGTGCACTATAATTTATAAGAGAGAAAGCTTTAATCCCTCTTCTCTCTCTACATTACACTGAAAGTCTGAACACAGGTAGAGCTGTGGTCAACTAAAGAGATTATATGCATTTCCTCTATTTGTTCTGCCTTGTGACAAGAACGTTTATACATCTAGTTTTGACCCACGGAGTTCCTAAGCTGCCCCAAATCTTTCTTCAATATATACATTCTTTACTCTCCTGAAATACCTGCTCTGACCCAGCTTTCAGCTCCTCTTTATTTAATGAGCAATGCTCCCATATGTTCAGGAAATATTTAGTTTCAGTGCTAGCCCCTGCTTGACTCCCTTTTGATTCTATCCATTATGGTACTGGTTGTGGTTCTCCTGCTTTCCTTGGGCTGCTTAATTTCCTACCCACTTACCCCCAGTATTTTTATGGTATGAAGAATTCATAAATCTCTTAGAATCTGCTCCCTACTTGATTTGTCAAAAATCAGACTCCCAGTGGTGCACAAGCCAGTTCATTTTCTGTGTCCCCCCTGTTTCTAGTTAACAATACCTTCCTGAAAACATTTCCTGAGAGCCTGTGTTGTTCAGGATACCGTTCCCAGGCTCTAACTTGCATTAACCAACGTTACTGATAATATTAATACCATCAAATCCAACAACCATTTGTCTCTCATTATTTTCATCGACCTCTTAATAGCATTTGACACAGTTAGCCCCACCTTATCTCCAAAAGTCATGTTTTATTTTCCTATGACCATGCCTTTCTGGTTTTCTTCCTTTCTCACTGTCCTTTACTAACTCTTTCTCCTCTATTTGATGTCTGAATGATGGGGCATTCCAGAGCTCTACTTCTCCCCTCTTCTCCTCTCTCTCAGAGATTGGATTTAGGATTTTAGAGTAGGAACAATTCTAGTCACATCAGGATCTAGATAGATCTGAGTCAGGATGTCACTATGATTGACTAGATTAAGAAACCAAGAATCCAAGGCTTGGGAACAGTTTCCCACATAGAACTTGAAATCATCCCCAAACTGACAAACAGTGGGCTAAGATAGCTATGAGCCAGGTTTCAGATCGTTTGATGAATTGGAAGGCAAGACCAGAGGGATGGATGAGAGAGCCTAAAAGTAGGAACGAAAAAGGGCCTGGAGAGCTGAGAGTATCCTTGAGACCTGAAGAGTATAACAATTTCACTTCTCAGTTTCTAATAATATCAGTCATAACTGATCTTTCCCCTCTAGACCACTCCCAGCAACTTACCAAACATACATTTATGACATTTGATTTTATCTACATTTTTAATAAATATGTATAACAGATATATATTTTTCTCTGTCTTTAACCATATTTTAACTTCTAGACCCTAGGAGAGAAGGAACTGGGTCACATATTCTTGGCCACTGTTCATCCAAACAACCTCACACAAATAATAAAATGGTACCCAGCAAAGATCTAGACAAGAAGGCCTAAGTGTTAATACAACTTGTGGAAACAATGACTAAAATTAACAAGTCAGGAAACGACAGATGTTGGCAGGGATGTGGAGAAAGGGGAACACTCCTACACTGTTGGTGGGAATGCAAGCTGGTGCAGCCACTCTGGAAAACAGCTTGGAGATTCCTCAAAAAGTTGAAAATAGAGCTGCCCTATGACCCAGCAATTGCACTACTGGGTGTTTACCCCAAAGATACAAATGTAGGGATCCAAAGGGGTACATGCACCCCAATGTTTATAGCAGCAATGTCCGCAATAGCCAAACTATGGAAGGATGTCCATCGACAGATGAATGGATAAAGAAGATGTGATACACACACACACACACACACACACACACACACACACACACACACACACACACACACACACACTGGAATATTATGCAGCCATGAAAAATGAAATCTTGACATTTGCAACAACGTGGATGGAACTAGAGGGTATTATGCTAAGCAAAATAAGTCAATCAGAGAAAGACATATATCATATGATCTCACTGATATGAGGAATTCTTAATCTCAGGAAACAAACTGAGGGTTGCTGGAGTGGTGGGGGGTGGGAGGGATGGGTGGCTGGGTGATGGACACTGGGGAGGGTATGTGCTATGGTGAGCGCTGTGAATTATGCAAGACTGTTGAATCACAGACCTGTACTTCTGAAACAAATAATACATTATATGTTAAAAAAAAAAAAAAAAAGAGGATAGTAGCAAGGGAAAAATGAAGGGGGAGGAATCGAGGGGGAGATGAATCATGAGAGACTATGGACTCTGAGAAACAAACTGAGGGTTTTAGAGGGATGGGCATGGGGGGATGGGTTAGCCTGGTAATGGGTATTAAGGAGGGCACGTATTGAATGGAGCACTGGATGTTATACGCAAACAATGAATCATGGAATGGAACGCTACACCAAAAACTAATGATGTAATGTATGGTGACTAACATAACATAATAAAATAAAATTAAAAAAAAAAGAGTCACAGCTAGAAAAGGCCACTAAAATAAATTTAAAAGCAAAACAATTAAAAGCACTTTAGAAGGGCAATGGAGTTTTTCAAGATCTGAAATTCATCAGGACTCAAATAAAGCTCAGGTAGAGAAAACAAAGAGAAAATCCCCTCTTCTTTCTACTTCTAGCTACTTTAGAGAAGAAGGGAAGTTAAATGGTACTCTTCTTTACTCTGGTGATTCATTTGGTCTATGCCTATTTAGTAAATTCATAGAGGAAAAGTCACAGCAGCCCATACCAGGCATTAAAAGACCTCCTCAGTTCAACAAATACATGTTATGGGCCTCCTTTGTTCCAGGCACAGTTCTAGACACTGTAGATACAGAGGCAAACAAGACATGTTGTGAGCCTCTGGGTAGGATGACTTCTCTTTGAAGTTCACAGTCACCGTCATAGCCACCGTCACTGAGGAGAGCTGCCCGAGACTATAGACTGGGAAGACATCAACAGCCAGGTTATCATAGTCATAGCAAAGGTAGGTATACTCCCTGGGCACTCTGAGCACTGGAGCTCACCTAATAATTGTTGTAAACCCAAGAAACTGAATGGAGTTAGTCCTAAAATTCCCTGACATTTGTGCACTTCAGTAAATACCTGTTATATTGTTTTCTCTTTTCACTGGAAAACGTGGATGCTGCTAAGTCTAAGTGACATGAACAAATCTCCCTTCACCCCCAGCCCCCATCCAGCACCTTTGCGCATTTTGAATTTATGGCTTTATTTCTATTAGTTCCCAAGAGTATTCACTTAGATTAAAGCTGCATCAGAAATGGATTTTTTTTTCTACTTTTGCCTCTGAAAAGTATAATAAAAAAGTAACCCAATAGATCTAGCAAATTAGCAACACGATCTCAAACTTCAGGACATATGTGTACCTATGCTGTTGCGGAAGAAAGGTAAAACTATTGATAGCTGAACCAATCAGATTACATATTACTATTTACCAGCAGGAAGGATGAAGGACAATTCTTCCACCTAAACTGAACCAAGTTCACACAAGAAACAAGAAACTCTCAGGGATGGAGAATATAATGTGTTTGTTTGTTTGTTTGTTTTTTCGTATGCAGCTACCATATCTGAGATGAAATAGGAACATTTTGAAAGGTTAAGTTTTGTGTGTTTTATTTCACTCCAAAGGGGGAAACTTGGACAGATATGGGTGTTAGGCCATTTCCGCTCATAGACTCATCGGCTGTACTATTGAGCTAGAGTTGAAGAAATCACCTTGTCCTGATTTATGGTCCCTGGATTATAATCAAAGAAATATTAATTCTAAGTTCATGAGGAAAAGGAAAAGCAAGGATGATACTCACTGAAAAGCTTAGGAGCATTTAGACTGCCGATATTTACTTTATTTGAAAGGAGAACTGGAGAGCTCTGGCCATAAGGTGGCTTCTTGTTTGGGGGCTATAATCAATAAGTTATGAATAATCAGCATCCCTGTCTTCATCACCCATCTCTCCCTAAAACAATTCTCTTTTCAGAGTGGTTCATAACATCTGTCTACAATGACTGTCATAGACTTAGCAAAGCAAAGCAGAACAAGTAAGACTCCTTGTTCCATAAAACTTCCTTATCAAAATATACAGCCTCAAGAAGAGGGGCTAAGTGTGGACATCCTCGTGGCTTTGTTTGGAAATTCACCCTTGCACACAACATTCATTCAGCATGTGCCACATGCTCCGAGGCTCCAGGTCCTCTGCAGGACCTTTAGTAGTAAAAGGCATAGTCTGTGCTCTAAAGAAGTCACCAATAGATCTTCCCCAATGGGAAGAAGCTTTGCAAATACTCCGCTTTATACCAGCAGTGCATTCTTTTACCTTATTTCCATTTATCTCAAGCCAACATTTTCATAAAAGCTCTGTTACAGTCCTACCACTTCTGTGAAACATCACCTCAGCTCACACTCTTTCTGTTCTCTGAACATCTAGTCCGTATTGCCCTTTTGGCATTTAGTGTACATACTCTAACATGTGACATAAATTGTATTATTATTATTATATAACTGTTAACATGCCCTGTGCATTTATTTTCCCATATTACAACATCCTGGAGAGCAAAGACATCTTCATTTATGCTTTTTGGAATTCTTCACAAAACTTTAGTCTCACAAAAGGCTACACATCTAGTGCAAATTGGCATGGATGCCAGGTAAGTAAGGAAGAATGTCATAATACTCAACTTGCTCTATAAACTAGAGGTTGGTTTAGTGGTCCAATAGAATGACAGGACTTATTATTATTTACGTTTAGCTCTGTGTATGTGCATGGGGGGGGGGGAACACATGAATAAAACAAATATACTGAACATATAATCCAAAAACAAAGCATGGCTCTTAGGTGTTCAGTCATTTCTAATTAGTGCTTTTATTTATACTTTTAGAATCGCATTTTTTTCCTCACTTGGGCATCCCTATTCACCCTCTTTTCCCAAGATCTGCTACCTCTTAACCAAAGAGGCAAACCTTCTAGGAATGCTCGGCAGTGGGAATTATGAGCTGTGAGTACACAGACGCTAGCTGGTATAAGTGCATATGGGAGTTTGGTCCAGGATTCCATCTCAGCTGGTAAGAAAGGATCTTAGAAGCTACAGAAACAGCTGTTCTTCACAATAAATGTCAGGGAAGACAGTGGGAGCCCCTTCCAATTGGTATGCCCAGAGCAAGGAACAAGTTGACAGAAATGAATTTGGATAATCTGATCAACATATATAGCTGAGCAAAATCACTGAAATGCTTATGGACTTCCAGGCTTAGGGAAGGACTTGGGCCAGGCACGGACACGAGAAAAACCACTTCCCCATTTCATCTCAAGTTCCGGAATTGGGCGGGGCGGGGGTCGGGGGGAGCGGAGAAACAGCAGGATAGGAATACTGTGACTTTGGCTGTAAGAGGCCAACAGGTTCTACACACTTTTGAGCGTGTGGGATAGGGAGGCTACGTGCACACGACAGGAAGCGAAAAAATCAAATGGAAACTTAGGAGAAGTTTTCAAAAACAAATAGTTGAAGATCAGTAGTAATTGCGTTTATGGATGCACATACTCTTTCTCCATTTCCCAAATTTGAGGGGAATTGGTACTCCCAGCTTCTAAACTCTTAACTTATAAGAGTCACAAACATATAAATAACTGCCTATAGTTGATAGGTAAATAGTTGCAAAGATTTTGAACTTTTGGGCAACTGCAAATGGCAAGATACAGAATTCTCTGCATAATGGGGTATCCAGCAAAGACTGAGACCTGATCATTATTTTCAGAACAGGAAAAACCTCTACTTTAAAAGATGTTAAGTCCTTACAGGTAATACAATGGCACTAAATTCATACCTTTCAATAGTTACCCTGAATGTAAATGGGCTAAATGCCCCAATCAAAAGACACAGGCTATCAGATTGGATTAAAAAACAAGACCCATCAATATGCTGTCTGCAAGAGACTCATTTTAGACCCAAAGACACCCCCAGATTGAAAGTGAGGGGGTGGAAAACCATTTACCATGCTTGTGGACACCAAAAGAAAGCTGGGGTGGCAATCCTTATATCAAACTAGATTTTAAAACAAAGACTGTAATAAGAGATGAGGAAGGACACTATATCCTACTTAAAGGGTCTATCCAACAAGAAGACCTAACAATTGTAAATATCTATGCCCCGAACATGGGAGCAGCCAATTATATAAGGCAATTAATAACAAAAGCAAAGAAACACATTGACAACAATACAATAATAGTGGGGGACTTTAACACCCCCCTGACTGAAATGGACAGATCATCTAAGCAAAAGATGAACAAGGAAATAAAGACTTTAAATGACACACTGGACCAAATGGACTTCACAGACATATTCAGAACATTCCATCCCAAAGCAAAGGAATACACATTCTTCTCTAGTGCCCATGGAACATTCTCCAGAATTGATCACATCCTAGGTCACAAATCAGGTCTCAATCGGTACCAAAAGATTGGGATCATTCCCTGCATATTTTCAGACCACAATGTTTTGAAACTAGAACTCAACCACAAGAGGAAAGTCGGAAAGAACTCAAATACATGGAGGCTAAAGAGCATCCTACTAAAGAATGAATGGGTCAACCAAGAAATTAAAGAAGAATTAAAAAAATTCATGGAAACCAATGAAAATGAAAACACAACTGTTCAAAATCTTTGGGATACAGCAAAGGCAGTCCTGAGAGGAAAGTATATAGCAATACAAGCCTTTCTCAAGAAACAAGAAAGGTCTCAAATACACAACCTAACCCTACACCTAAAGGAGCTGGAGAAAGAACAGCAAATAAAGCCTAAACCCAGCAGGAGAAGAGAAATCATAAAGATCAGAGCAGAAATCAATGACCTAGAAACCAAAAGAACAGTAGAACAGATCAACGAAACTAGGAGCTGGTTCTTTGAAAGAATTAACAAGATTGATAAACCCCTGGCCAGACTGATCAAAAAGAAAAGAGAAATGACCCAAATCAACAAAATCATGAATGAAAGAGGAGAGATCACAACCAACACCAAAGAAATACAAACAATTATAAGAACATATTATGAGCAACTCTATGCCAGCAAATTAGATAACCTGGAAGAAATGGGTGCATTCCTAGAGATGTATCAACTACCAAAATTGAACCAGGAAGAAATAGAAAACCTGAACAGACCTATAACCACTAAGGAAATTGAAGCAGTCATCAAAAATCTCCCAAGAAACAAAAGCCCAGGGCCAGATGGCTTCCCAGGGGAATTCTATCAGACATTTCAAGAAGAATTAATACCTATTCTCCTGAAACTGTTCCAAAAAATAGAAATGGAAGGGAAACTTCCAAACTCATTTTATGAGGCCAGCATTACCTTGATCCCAAAACCAGACAAAGACCCCATCAAAAAAGAGAATTACAGACCAATATCCTTGATGAACATGGATGCAAACATTCTCACCAAAATACTAGCCAATAGGATCCAACAGGACATTAAAAGGATTATTCACCAGGACCAAGTGGGATTTATTCCTGGGCTGCAAGGCTGGTTCAACATCCGCAAATCAATCAACGTGATACAATACATTAACAAAAGAAAGAGCAAGAATCATATGATCCTCTCAATAGATGCAGAAAAAGCATTTGACAAAGTACAACATCCTTTCTTGATCAAAACTCTTCAGAGTATAGGGATAGAGGGTACATACCTCAATATCATAAAAGCCATCTATGAAAAACCTACAACGAATATCATTCTCAATGGGGAAAGGCTGAGAGCTTTTCCCCTAAGGTCAGGAACGCGGCAGGGATGTCCACTCTCACCACTGCTATTCAACATAGTATTAGAAGTCCTAGCCACAGCAATCAGACAACAAAAAGAAATCAAAGGCATCCAAATCGGCAAAGAGGAAGTCAAACTCTCACTCTTTGCAGATGATATGATACTTTATGTGGAAAACCCAAAAGACTCCACCCCAAAACTGCTAGAACTCATACAGGAATTCAGTAAAGTAGCAGGATATAAAATCAATGCACAGAAATCAGTGGCATTCCTATACACCAACAACAAGACAGAAGAGAGACAAATCAAGGAGTCGATCCCATTTACAATTGCACCCAAAACCATTAGATACCTAGGAATAAATCTAACCAAAGAGGCAAAGGATCTGTACTCAGAAAACTATAAAATACTCAGGAAAGAAATTGAAGAAGACACAAAGAAATGGAAAAACGTTCCATGCTCATGGATTGGGAGAATCAACATTGTGAAGATGTCAATGCTACCTAGAGCAATCTACACATTCAATGCAATCCCCATCAAAATACCATCCACTTTTTTCAAAGAAATGGAACAAATAATCCTAAAATTTGTATGGAACCAGAAGAGACCCAGAATAGCCAGAGGAATACTGAAAAAGAAAAGCAAAGCTGGCGGCATCACAATTCCGGACTTCCAGCTCTATTACAAAGCTGTCATCATCAAGACAGTATGGTACTGGCACAAAAACAGACACGTAGATCAATGGAACAGAATCGAGAGCCCAGAAATGGACCCTCAATTCTATGGTCAACTTATCTTTGACAAAGCAGGAAAGAATGTCCAATGGAAAAAAGACAGTCTCTTCAACAAATGGTGTTGGGAAAATTGGACAGCCACATGCAGAAGAATGAAACTGGACCATTTCCTTACACCACACACAAAAATAGACTCCAAATGGTTGAAAGACCTAAACGTGAGACAGGAGTCCATCAAAATCCTAAAGGAGAACACAGGTAGCAACCTTTTCGACCTTAGCCACAGCAACTTCTTCCTAGAAACATCGCCAAAGGCACGGGAAGCCAGGGCAAAAATGAACTATTGGGATTTCATCAAGATAAAAAGCTTTTGCACAGCCAAAGAAACAGTCCACAAAACCAAAAGACAACCGACAGAATGGGAGAAAATATTTGCAAATGACATATCAGATAAAGGGCTAGTATCCAAAATCTATAAAGAACTTATCAAACTCAACACCCAAAGAACAAATAATCCAATCAAGAAATGGGCAGAAGACATGAACAGACATTTCTCCAAAGAAGACATCCAAATGGCCAACAGGCACATGAAAAAGTGCTCAACATCGCTCGGCATCAGGGAAATCCAAATCAAAACCTCCATGAGATACCACCTCACACCCGTCAGAATGGCTAAAATTAACAAGTCAGGGAACGACAGATGTTGGCGGGGATGTGGAGAAAGGGGAACCCTCCTACACTGTTGGTGGGAATGCAAGCTGGTGCAACCCCTCTGGAAAACAGTATGGAGGTTCCTCAAACAGTTGAAATTAGAGCTACCGTTCGATCCAGCAATTGCACTACTGGGTATTTACCACAAAGATACAAATGTAGGGACCCGAAGGGGTACGTGTACCCCAATGTTTATAGCAGCAATGTCCACCATAGCCAAACTGTGGAAAGAGCCAAGATGTCCATGGACAGATGAATGGATAAAGAAGAGGTGGTATATATACACAATGGAATATTATGCAGCCATCAAAAGGAATGAGATCTTGCCATTTGCAATGACGTGGATGGAACTGGAGGGTGTTATGCTGAGTGAAATAAGTCAATCAGAGAAAGACATGTATCACATGACCTCACTGATATGAGGAATTCTTAATCTCAGGAAAGAAACTGAGTGTTACTGGAGTGGTTGGGAGTGGGAGGGATGGGGTGGCTGGGTGATAGACATTGGGGATGGTATGTGCTACGGTGAGCGCTGTGAATTGTGCAAGACTGTTGAATCACAGTTCTGTACTTCTGAAACAAATAACGCAACATATTTTAAGAAAAAAGAAAAAGAAGAAGATAACAGGAGAGGAAGAAAAGGGGAGTATGTCAGAGGGGGAGACGAACCATGAGAGACGATGGAGTCTGAAAAACAAACTGAGGGTTCTAGAGGGGAGGGGGGTAGGGGGATGGGTTAGCCTGGTGATGGGTATTGAGGAGGGCACGTTCTGCATGGAGCACTGGGTGTTATGAACAAACAATGAATCATGGAACACTGCACCAAAAACTAATGATGTAATATATGGTGATTAACATAACAATAAAAAAACATAAAAAAAAAACATAAAAGATGTTAAGTCATTTGTGTTTCTGGGGTTTGCCCCTGGGGCAAGGAGTCTCTTTGTTCTAGGAGAGAATGCTTTGCAAAGCCCATTAGATTGCACAGAGGTAAAGCAAGTGTTTAACCATATTTCTTAGGGGCAGCGACAGCTCTTTTTCCGGATCAGAGGATTTCTGCTGAATCTGGATTCTCAAGTGGAGAGAACTCTGGAGATTTTCAGTAACCGGTGGAAAGCAAAGATTATATAATCTTATTCCTGTCATGTGGTGACCATCAGGGAGCCAGACAAGGAACCTGTCCACCAAGGCAACTCTGAAATCTGATTTGGGTAGATGGTCTTTAGGAATGACCTCTTTTTGTAGCAGTTGGAAGACCTGGCAATGCGTCCTAAGAAGTAACTCAGGAGAAAGCCATGTCCCCTCTGTAGGCCAGAACAGAGGGAAATGGCAATATCTACTTCCCTGGAGATGGGGTACAGAAGGAACAGGTGAACCTAAAGGAAGTTGGACTTAAAAAGGCAGGCAGTGCCAGACTCAGAGTGGCAGTAAGGAATCAGAGGCTGGCCGGGATAGGGAGAGAACATCAAGCTGATTTATGGAGCAGGTGTAAGCAGACTCTGGGGAAGAACAATGTGGCAAAAAGAGTAGACTTCCTGAACTTCCTGAATTATCATAGACAACAATTTGAGTATCTACAAAAATTGGGGTATCAACGTAATTATGTCATTATTTTATAGACTTACATTATTCAGGCCCATGACATGTGAATTATATCTGTAATTAGGGTATCAGCCCTAATATCAGGATATTCCTACCTTTACCCACTAATATAAGATACAAAAAATTTATCTATAAGAATTATATAAAAGGTGAGAATAGAGACATTTCTCTGGGTCACACAGAGATGAGAGTATCACCAATACTGCATTAAGAAAGAGACATTAGTACTGTGATACAGTATAAAATAATGTAGCTTGTTATGTTATAAGTATGCCTAACTTATTTAGCTAATGAGATATAATTCACCCCATAGCACAGAATCAGTAGAAGAACCCTTGCTGGTTAACTTACGATGGTTTTACTAAATTGACAAGTTCCTAAGGTGTTTGGAAAATCAACACAAAAAATGTCCAACCAAAATCGCTACCTCCTCTTCACATAGTATACACCCCTAAAGAGCGTACCTCTCTAAGAACAACATAGTGGGCTCATATGATATCTCCTTAATCACATATCAATACTTTGGAGGCTCAACAGCCACTTGCCCAAATCAAGGGCCAAGCAGAGATACAGAAATCCGACAAGCCCAAGAAGACAAGGTGCCTATGTTAAGTATCTCTCATTGGTCATAGTTGGATACTTTCCCTTATATCACTTTTATTTTTTTACAGTGACTTTGACTTTTAGAAGTAGGGCAGAATTTGAACTATCTCCTGATTTTGAGAGCTGGACCAATAAATGGATAGATGTCCTCCAGGCATCCTTAGGAAAGAAACTTAAAATAAAATCAAGAGAATTGCAAAAGTCCAGAGAGCTAATTCAGGCCTATTTTTTCTCTGGCCAAGGGCAGCATGATTTAGGATTTGGAGTCAAAACTCAGGTTTTGAGCCTGCTGCTTAACATATGCATATGACCTTTAACGAGACATTTAACCTCCCCGAACCTTAACTTCTCCAACTTTAAAATGAAAATAGTTATGACAACCAGCACTTAAATTTGTTCTGAATATTAAATGAAAGTGTATTTAAAAGGCACTTTGTAAACTATATTTACTATTCATAACAAATTATAATCTTAAAGGGGCTTGATTTGGAGAGTCAACAGGAGACACCAGAATAAAACCATCATGCATTTATAGGTGTACACAAGACAGGAATGGTGAAATATTTTGTTGGAGGGAAGAAGACTAAGCGGCACGTGAAAAATATTAGTCTGAAAAAATACCTCTATGTGGAACCCCCTACACTTGTGCTGAGGATGGTGCGGAAAGAGCTTACCAGTCCAACCACTGCACACCTAGGCATTTCTCAGTACTTCAGGATCTAACCTGTCCCACATCTTGTAGTCTGTCAAGGGTCAGCAACATTGGATAGATGAAGAATTAAGCTCTTGGGAAATCTATTCAACCAAATGTAAGTTTGAAAAGAGGGAAAGAAAAAAAAAGTCTTGTATAAAAACTCTTTATCGGCGACAGAGGGCATAAGCTGTAGAGGTGAGATATTTTATTTTGCTGTACACTGTCGGTAAAGCAATTTCTTCTCTTAGAAAATGATGTTTCTATTGGACTCTGAGCTATTTGTCATTCTGGGCCCCAAACAAAATATTTTTCATAAGAATATCAGAAACGCCATGCTGGATCAAACCAGTAGTCCCTCTAGTCTTGTGTTTTGCCTTTCAAAGTGGAACCAAGAGAGGGTTCACAAGAGGACACAGATACTCTATTTAGCGGCTTTAAAAACATCTTTGACTGTGGCTCACAGTTAGAAATAGAATTTGAACTGTAATATAGTACTCACACACACATGCAAAAAACACACCTATACATATTTATGTATGTTATGGGTAACTCATACTTTGCATTCCATTCAATTTCCTTTCATTTTTAACTACTGGCCCTAGCCCGCTAAACTGATTTCATGATTACTAAGAGGTCACCACTGATGGCTTGAAAAACCTTGCTCTATGTGCTGTCAGCCTCAAAGCCTCAGGACATATTTCTAACACTCCTAGTTTTCTTTAACCCAGCGAGGATCTACTACTCATGAATGTACCGAAAGCCACCTTTTGGGGAAATGTGTTCTACAAGAATAAATATAATATGAAGTAGAACTTCTCTCACTTGTGATCATGTAGTAGTACATCAGATGAGATAAATGCGATCAAAAGATACAGATGAGGCTAATAAGTTGGGTTCCCCTTTTCTTCCTTAGAGATTCCATCTCTATGGCAGAGAGACTACAAAAAGAAGCTTACAATGAATTTAAACCTTATTGCAGTAAGAGTCATCGAGCATTTCTAGAGGGTTATTTGATTAGATCTCATGGACACTGATTTATCAAATGTATATTAATTAGATCATAGGTTATATTTCCAAAAGACGGCTGCAAAAACATGCAGATCTCATGGACACTGATTTATCAAATGTATATTAATTAGATCATAGGTTATATTTCCAAAAGATGGCTGCAAAAACATGCTCCACCTCACATGCTTTTCTTCTACGCAATCTTGTCACATCTCATTACGAGGTGGTGTCCATTCCTCCACCCCATCGAACCAGACTGGACTCTGTGTCTGCTTTGACCCCTGAAGTATCAAGGAGGTGACCAGTGCCAATTCTAGAGATAGTCCTTGACTGGCCTGGGAGCATCCCCTTCTTGCCTCTGGGAGGCAGCCACCAGGTAAAAAGTTCAACTATTCAGAGAGCATCAAGTGAGAAGTACAAGCCAGGTGAAGAAGCCCTGGAGGATGAGAGGTCACACGGGGAGAGGGGGAGGGGGGAGGGAGGGAGGGAGGGAGGGAGGGAGGGAGGGAGGGAGGGAGGGAGGGCGGGAGAGAGGAGGGGGGGCAGGCCAAAGAGCACCAACGTGCCCATGTAGAAAGCAACTATCTTGGAGGAGATTCTCAATTGTAGGAATCAACCATCCAGTCAAATCCTTCCTGAGTTCTTAACCCACAAAATTTTGAATGACATAATTGATTTTCATTTTAAGCCTCTAGGTTTTAGAGTAGCTTATAATGCAGGACTAGATAATCAAAATAAGTATCCATCTCATGTAAACCTGAAGTTCTTCTATGGACTAACAATAAAGAGTAGACTTGGTGATTTTCTTTTGAATTTAAATTTGTATTTTCCAGTGACAAAATAAATATGGATAATGTAATTGCATATATTAAATATGAGTTACATGTTAAAAAATACATATGTAATTTTTAATGAAGTTTTTTTTAATAAATATTTGTATTCCACCAGTATCTATCCATTATTTCCACATTTTCTTTCCTACTTGGTGCTTAGTAGGTGTTAAGAATTCTGCTGGGCAGTGAGGAACAAAAGGGCTGAGGAACCATCCTTAACCTTGAGTGAGACAGTTTATTAGAAAAGAAACACATCAATGGATTATTTCACATCAGTATCAGCAGAGTCATTTAGGAAGACTTCACAGAGGTAACTTTTAAGCCAGATCTTTAAAAATGAGTAGGTCAGGAAGACTTGGAAATGGTATATATGATAAAGAGAACAACATAACGGCACTCCGAGCAAAGAAGGCAGCATATTCAAAAGCAAGAAGAAATGACGGTGTAGTGGGCTGGAGGTGATTCTAGGGATGAGTGATCAATGGGCAGAAAGGTACAATAAGGCTTAGCATGATTAGGGCCATATCATGAAGGACTTCGGATACCAGGGTAAGAAATCTAGACTCAAACCAGCAAGTGGTAAGGAACCACAGAAATATCTTGAGTAGAGACATATTCTAAGCACTCTCATATTGAAGAATTCCAGTAGAGGAATACACAAGAATATACAATGTGAGCATGAACTCAGGCATCCTGGTTCTCCTCCCCCGCCCAGAAACTCAGGACTAACCCACGATAGATAAAATCACATACCAGTGGGAATCACTTCCTTTACTCATTTATGACAATCGAGGGAGGGCAGCTACTTCTTACCATCACTGTTGACCTATGAGTGTCACATAGTAACAGGAAACAGATTTTTCAAGAATAAAAGAAAGGAAACAGTTAACCAAGTTCACAGCAACTCAGAGTGGGGAAATTTTGCACTGGGGATATATATTTCTAACACTAGGATATTACACTTTATCCTTACATCTAGGACCATATTTCTATCACAGTTTACAAAGCAGAAAACATAAATCACTAGCAGAGATATAACTTTCTGAGGTGCACTTAGGGTTTTTTTTCCTCCCTTATACCACAGGATTTAGCTTCAGAATTTACACTTCCCTAACATTTAGAGAATAAGTTTTAGCAAAGACAGGGGTCAAGATGTTTGGTTTTTTTGGAGCTAATCTTATTATTACTTCAATGGAGCATCCAAGCACAGAAAAAAGTAACCAGACCAGATTGCCTGTGGCTAAATACTGTAACACAAATGGACATCATAGCCCAAGGAATTTTGCTGCTAGAAACAAAGAGGCAGGGCAGAATCTTAACTTCCTCTTTGCATACAAACCTCAGGGGAGTAACACAGGAAAATAAAATTCTCCTTGGTGGTGTATAATGCTTTATTATGATGACCCAGTCTCCAGGGCTATTTAAAATTCTGAACTCAGATTCCCTGAGTTCTGATTCCCTTCTCATCAAAATCGCTATCCCAATCTTAACCGCACTTCCCTGAGGGCAGAAAACATCAACTCACCATATTTATAGCCGGTGCATAATTACTATATGCAATATTTATCCGGCTATTCATCTGTTTGCGTGTCTTCTGTCTAGCTAGTGAAACTGTCAATAGACAAGTTTCTCAGCATCTTGTACAGGAGTCCATAATTCACGGGATATTTTACCCACTTGGTCTGCTTGGCTTGCTCTTCAGGTTTCTTAAAAGGGTGATGTACCTTTACTAGCCTTTGTTGCAAGTTTCTCTTGCTCTTTAGTGAGGTTTAGACCCCCCTCCCCCATTAGATCTTTATTTCTAATTATTATCATCATTAATGTACACCAAATCCCCAAGTATCTTTTCAATTATTCTGTTACCTCACTTACTCAGAGCCCCTTACCTCATACAATCACAGTGCAATTTCAAGCTATTGGAATTGATGAATGGGGTGAGAATTTTAGTATCCTTTAAAACATACCATTAAATTGTATGTATTTCAGCACTCTAAACCGTAAGAGTACCATGCCCATACTTCCTAGAGATTCTCACCTCTGTCTGTATGGTGAGGAACCAGACAAGATTTCTCTAGATTCCACCCATCTTCCACACTGAGCCAAGTAAAACATCTAGTTGGTGAGAACAACTTTAAGTGGTTCAGCATGGCCCTTAGCTGCTTCTTAGCTCCTCCGTTCTGGCACCTCTTGGTATTGGTAAGATCCCAACTAAGCATTAGAGCAAGTATTTGGCCCAAAACTGGGAAACTGGTATGACTGCTAAAGCTAACATTGTGACCTCATTACCATACCAGAATATGAACCATTTTCATCAACTTTATCTTCCAAAGCATTTGACCACAGAACATTTTGACATCCTAGATTGATACTGGCTCAGAACTAATCCATAGCAATAAGAGGGCCTGTGGTTTCTAGGGCTGTTTGGCCGTGTCCAAAGTATGACTTTCCATCTACCACTATTTCAGCTTTAACTTTTTCTTCCCCAGCAGAAAAGACCTATGGGATTAGCGAAACAGCCTTCGTTTTGACATTCAAATTTTCCTTCTTCTATTACAAATTTTCCAAGGAAGAAGTTTTGACTTTCATTTTTCCCCCCACTGTACCTAGCAGAATGCTGGAAAAATGGTAGATGGACAATCCCTGATTTTTTTTTGTTAGTCAATCTTAAAATATTTACCATTAGAATTTATTGATTTATTTTTCTCCTTGAACATACTCTTGAATTCTATCCCTCTATCTCTATGCCTCTCCATGTACCTCCATTCCTATCTTTTCTTCTACTGTTACTCCTTTTCCTCTTTTCTTTCTTTTTTTCTTTTAAGATTTTATTTACTTATTTGTCAGAGAGAGCGAGCCAGCGCACACAATCAGGGAGAGCAGAAGGCAGAGGGAGAGGCAGGCTTCCCCGCTGAGCAGGGAGCCCGATGAGGGACTCGATCCCAGGACCCCGGGATCATGACCTGAGCCGAAGGCAGACGCTTAACCAACTGAGCCACCCAGGCCTCCCGTCGTCTTTTATTTCTTAAGAATCTCAGCCTTCTTTACATTCCCCCATCTAAATTAAACCTGAGCAATAGGGCGTGGTGTCTAAGCGTCATGGTTATTAAAGGTAGGGGGTGGAAATGGAATAGGAGGTGCACTTATCTGAATGGAGGAGACCCTTTCTTTCGAGCAAGCCAGTCCTTTGGGTCCCAACTCTCCTGCTCTGCCTCCTCTGTTGTGGATGCCTTGGCAATGGTCCCCTGCCATGCAGAGATTGCCTCCAACTCTTGGCATCCATCTGTTGAAGCCCTCAGCGACCACCTCTTCCCTGATCCATCTACTTCATTATCAGTGAAAAGGACAAAACTCCAGCTCTTTCTTCCCTGCAGTTTGCCATCGTTTTAGGAGCCATAGGTGTCCTAGCTGTCCCGAGGAGATTGAGTACTAAGAGCTGGGGGTCGGCCGGATGCCAACTAATGACCCACAGGTTCTTTGGAAAATGCCCACTTCTCCTTAGATTGGTCACAACTTCCATTATATTATAGAAAAAGGTAGGGATTGGCAAGCCTTCACCTTCCTCCTATCACTCACATCCGGGGAAAAAGAAGTCCAGTGTTCTTTAAATTATGATTGTAAACTTGATTTGCTAAGTGGTAAGTAGACAGGTGGAAGATGGGCAGTCCAGAGCACTCTCGCTATTTACAGCCCATGTCAGAGCTTTATTTATTACTACTGCCTCTTCTCAGAGCCACTTAAATAACCTATAAATTGCCAATGGTGTCCATGGAAACAAATTGGCAAAATGGACAGTGCATTTGAAAAAAAAAAGAGGGAGAGAACACAAAGGACATAAAGGAACTTGTCAGAAAATAAAACCAGTTTCCTTTATAAAATCACACCCATGTCACTTGTCGTTATACTTACGACTTCAAAAGACAAAAATCAGGACCAATTTTCCCTCCAGCACATACATCACACTTTCTTCAAGCAAGTTGGGCAAGGCCGGCCAAGAGGAAATAGAGCAGGAACTACAGGCAAACCCCCAAGATCTGTGCCTTTTGTCCTGACTGCCTCCACTTTCAATGTTCTCTGCCCATCCCCCATGTCCCTACCTCTTTTAGGTTCTCTCTTACTCCCACTCTGGCATTCAGTGTCCACATTCTCCCCAAAGAGAAGTTTCTTGATTACCTACTTTTAAGTAAAACTTAAATGACTGACCATTGTTCAGGGATGTTGAGAAGGGATGCCCTAACAAAGAACGAAACTCAACTCTTTGAGCTTGAGGTTTTATTCCGGCAACCTTTGATTCTGTTAGCAATCACACTAATATATAAAGGATTTAATGTACCTTCTCTCCTAATATTCCTGTAATTTTAGAAATCTTTAGAGGCCAATACTTTTTAAAAATCATTCAAACAGCACTATGCCATGAGTGCTTTACACCCAAATGTATGCTAAGCCCAAAGGAGATACCAAGAAAAGAGACTTGCTATAAAACCAGTTGAGGAGAGAGGAGGGAAATTCATTCATGCATCCCTTACAATATGTCTTTATTGAGCTCCTTCATGTCATGCAAGAGCAAGTGGCTGGATGATAGAAGAGTGGCAGTATATAAAAAATAAATATAAACAAGGGCTATTCTTATCGTAGGGGGAAAACATATATAATTATAGTAATAGCAGCGAAAATTTATTGAGCATTTTTCACATGCCGGACGCTGCTCTAAGTGCTTTGCAGTATAAACTCATTTCATACCCACAACAACCTGTGCCTCTCCTCAGACCCACTTAAACAAGCTGTAAATTTTCAGCCGTTTCTATGGGAACAAATTGGCAAAGTGGACAGTACACTTAAAAAAAAAAATAAAGAGATGCAGAGAACAAAAAAGATCTTGTCAAAAATAAAACCAGTTTCATTTCTAGAATCGCATACAATTCATAGTCAATGCAGTTATGTTTGCCAAGATAGAAACCGGACCAATTTTCCCTCCAACATACATATCCATCTCTTCTCCAGGGAAAGTAGACAAAGCTGGTCAAGGGGAAGGAGGGTAGAACTGCAGGCAAATCACAAACTGAAAATTTCATCTTTGGGTGTCCCTTGCCTCTACATCCCCTGCACCTCCCTCCTTTTTTTCTGAGCTCTCACTTACACTCTAGCAGATTAGTTTTATTACTCCCATTTTAGAAATGAGGAAACTGGGACACATAGATTAAAGAACTGGCCCAAGGTGACACAGCTGGGAAATGGCAAAGCTGCAATTTGACTCATGGGGCCTGGCACCAGAGTCCATACTTGCAACCACTCAGGTAACTCCCCCGCTAAAAAAAAAAACACTAGCACCCCATGCCACAGGAGCATAGACACAAGAGCAACTTCTTTTGCCTGTGCAGTTAAAAAGGATAGTAGAGAATAAGTGCCTTTTAAGTTGAGTCTTACAAGGTGGGTAGAAGTTCACCAAAAAGGAGGGGACACTTCACAGAGCACCAACAACTTGTGCATCATAAAGTAGCATGACACGTTAGACAAATGCCAGGTGTTCCAGTGTGAGTGCATCTCTACTTATGCATGTTTGGAGGCAGGGGTACTGTGACAAGTGGTAAAGCTGGGAAATTTAGCAGTGGTAAGCCTGCAAAAGAACGTTTACTATAATATCCCTCTCACATTTGTTTAGATTTAAGTAAACCCTTTAAGATTCAGCTTAAGTATAGTTTCTTTGAGAAAGTCTTCACTGTTTCCAAGAGTTCCTTAGGAACTCTGTCATGGAGTACTCCAGGCATTCCTGTATATTAACAGCATATGGTGCTGCAATTGTTAGTTTACTCGTCTCTCTCCCTTACTGCGCTGTGCTGTCCTTGAAGACAGAACATGAATTTTTATGCTGAATACCTACAGTTCCTTGAACAATGCCTGCCACATAATGGATGCTCAATAAAACCCATAACCTCTTTTCTGCTCAAGGACCTCATCTGGGCAAGTAGTCCATCTTTCTTCTGCATTATCATTTTCCTTTCATTCAATTATTATCAACCTAGAAATGGGCCCTTGTTTCTTCCTTATTAAAAAAAAATATGTTTTGACCCCCATGTCTCTGCCTAGCTACTACCCTATTTTATCTTGTTTATTTTCACACAAAATGTCTTAAGAGTTTTCAGTTCTTGCCCTCTTGACTTCCTCTCTTCCATTGTCCCTTTGACTCACTTCAAACAGGCTTATATCCCTACCACCCCCTCCACCAAAACTGCTCTTGCCACAATTACTAATAATCTTCATCTTGCCTGATTCAAAAGTCATTTCTCTGTCGTCACCTTGCTTGACTAATTTCTCCTCCTTGAAACACTCTTTTCTCTTCCCTTCCACGACACCACATTCTCCAGAGTGCCCTGAGATTTAGTCCCGGTCTCCACTGCCTTATTTCTCTATAAACTCCAAAACTGAATTCATGGTTCCCCCCTTCAAAACTGTTCCTTCCATGTTCTTCTCCATCTTAGTGCCCCATCAGCTGTCCAGTTAATCAGTCTAAAAACCAAGATGCTATTCTTCACGCCTTCCTTTTAAAGGGAAGAAGACTCAGTCTTAACACACACATTCCATTAATGAGTCTCATTAGCTCTACCTCCAAATTATAACTGGAATCCACCCACTTACCTCTATTTCCCTGGCCATCATTCTGGTGCATACCACCACCCTCTGCCACAGAGACTATGGCAAATTCCTCCTATCTCCCTGTTTCCATTCTGAACTCTTCAAATTCACTTGCCATATAGCAAGCAGAGTGGTTACTTCTTTCTCATTTTTTTAGACCTTTTTGTCTTGAAATAAAACACACATACTGAAAGTATATAAAATGTAAATGTTTAGCTCAATGAATTTTAAGGCAAATATCCACGGAACCACTCAAGTTCAAGGTCTAGGCTCTTACTAGCACACAAATGTTGAAAAAGCTCTTTCTAAACCCTAACTATCTCCTTCCCTCCTACAAATACATGTACAGTAATAAATTACTTTTATTTACACTTTTACCATTTAATTATGTATCTGTCAACTAAAACAGAATTACGCAATATGCATTCTTTTTAGTTCTGGCTTCTTTCATTTAAGATTATATTTGTGAAAATCATGAATATTATTGTCTATAGCTGTAGTTAATTATTATTGCTGTACTATCACATAGTAGTGTACTATGTGATTATGTCATAAATTATCTATTCTATTGTTAATAGAAATTTAAGCATTTCCAATTTTGGATCATTGCAAACAATACTACTCTGAACATTCCATTCCGAACATGTCTATTAGTAGACATACACACACACATTTTTCCTGGATACATATCTAGCAGTGGACTTGTTGTGATATAGATTATGTGTCTTTTCAAACTGAACAGACTTTTTTTCCAAACTGATTATTCCAAATTGCAAGAATAGCACAACAAACACTTGTCTCTTCACCTAGATTCACTAATTATAACTACTTTACCGTATACGTTGCACTCTCCCTCACAGTAATAATATATGTTTATATATTATTTGTCATTTATCATTGGCCGTTTTAAAGAAGCACTTTGAATTAATTACAAACATCACGATTCCTTAACCCTATATACTTCAGCACATATCTTAAGAGAACAACATTTTCTGAAATATCACATTGTCTTACATATTATCAAATTCAGGAAATTTAACATAAATAAGATACAATTAATTCAGTGCTTCTCAAACTTTAGTGTGCATACAAATCATGTGGATGTCTTGTTAAAATGTGAATCTAATCCATTAGGTCTGGGACGGTGCCTATGATTATGCATTTTTAATAAGCTCACAGATGAGGCTAATGCCTTAGATCATACTTTGTTAAATATCTACTGTACACATTCAAATATTTCTGATGGTGTCAATAATATCCTTCAGAGCATTAATCTTTTCTAATGCAGAAACAATCCAAGATTAAATGTTGCATTTAGTTGTCATGATCACCTTCATTTTCAAAGGACATTTTACTGGGCTAAAACTGAGATTGCCAATTATTTTCTTTCACACACTGAATGGACTGTTTCATTACCTTTTACTAATTTTTTTTAAGTAGGCTCCATGCTGAATGCACAGCCCAACGCAGAACTTGAACTCACAACCCTGAGATTGAAACCTGAGCCAAGATCAAGTCAGATGCTCAACCAATTGAACTACCCAGGCACTCCTGCCCTTTTTTAACTTCTAAAAGTTATGCTTTTGAGAAATCAGCTTTTAATTTCAATACACTCTTTTCTCATCTTCTATTTATTTTCAAGGTGATTTTTTTTTTCTGTGATTTTACTGTCATTTGTTTAGGTATTGATTAGTTTTAACTTATTTTGCTATAGTTTTATTGGATTTCTTGAATCCATGATTCATCAGTTTTAGAAAACTGTTAGCCATTAACACTTCAAATGTGATTGCCCTATTCTCCTCTCTCTGTGGTAAGGATATATTAGATTTTGCTGTGTCATCTGTCTCTTGCCCATTCCCCTACATCTGTTCTTTTGTTTCTCCATGCTTTTGTATAGATACATAATTTTCTCATCTATGTTTAATATGGTATTTAACAAATCCAATGAGTTTGTAATTTTGTTTAATGTTTTTGTAGTCTGAGAATTTATATTGGTTCCTTTCCTATTGTCTCACTTTTTGGTTTTTTTTTTATTATTTATTTATTTGACAGCTAGAGAGCACAGCAGGGGAAGCAGCAGGCAGTGGGAGAGGGAGAAGCAGGCTCCCCACTGAGCAGGGAGCCCCATGTGGGCCTCGATCCCAGTACCCTGGGATCACGACCTGAGCCGAAGGCAGACGTTTAATGACTGAGCCACCTAGGCACCCCAAGAATTTCTCTTTTTTTTTAAGATTTTATTTATTTATTTGAGAGAGAGATACAGCGAGAGAGGGAACACAAGCAGGGGGAGTGGGAGAGGGAGAAGTAGGCTTCCCGCTGAGCAGGGAGCCCGATGCAGGGCTCGATCCCAGGACCCTGGGACCATGACCTGAGCTGAATGCAGACACTTAACGACTGAGCCACCCAGGGGCCCCTACCATGTCACTTTTTAGAATGTCATGTTTTCTACCAACATTTTGTATCTTGTCTTCTGTCTCTGTGAAGAAAATTTTAATGTTTAATTTACAGTATCTAGAGTCTTTGGGAGCCTGTTTTCTATTTTTGATGTTTCTACTATTTCTCATTTACTTTTTTTTTTTAATCTGCATACATCTGGTTCTTTGTTTCTGTGCCAGACAGAAACAAGTATTTTTTAAAAATATTTTTAAAAAATATTTATGGAATTAATTGGGGCCTAGAATGATGTTCATTTCCTTCACAGGGTACTTTATTTCGTTTCACCCAGGTGCCTGTGGGAACTACAATCAGGAATTATATTAATAAAATTATAGGACTTGAAAATTCCCAAGTCACTGAGGGGACTCAAAGTTCTGCAGTGATCGCAATAGCTGGTTTGCAAGTTTGTCCTTTCACCAAGGGTGCAACTCTTTAGGATTTTCAGGGAAACTCCTCTACTTCAGATCTGTTCCGCTGGCCCTTCTAAGCTGCCAAAATGGGTGCTCCTCTTCTGAGATGTTCCTTCTGATTGGCAAATGCCTCTTGGGCAAAAGTGGTCCCCACATGCTAGGATCTCCAAGATGCTATTGTAATAATTCCTCATGGATTTATTAGTTCTCCAAGGCCTTCTAGCAGATTAAAACACAAAAATTGGTTTATGTTTTGTCCTCGGTGGTATAGTTCGTCTCAACTACCTAGTCTACCAGTTCCAAAGGTTGGATTCTAAGTAATATTTTTCAAATATACATAATGGAATTTAAATATGAAGCATGCAACAATAGATATTAAATACGAAAGTGAAAAAACAAAGAGGCAGATTTTTCAACGTAGGTTTCAGAGGGCCAGTTAGGCAACTGGCCCACAAAAAAGACAAAAATATTTTGACAGGAATGTAATGTGGATTTTCTCAAGCCCAGAGAAAGGATTTAGGAGAAATAGTCTGAAAGTTTGAGAAACATTCTCTGCAGTTGGAAAACATGGAAGAATAATGCTGACTCTATGTAAAAGAAACCAAAGATGAGAGGCCAGCTAAAGCATCTTATAGTGGCAGAGAAAAATGCTTTATCTGGGGATTAACCACTCTCAGTGATGCTCAAAGACACATGAATGCTAGGGACCAGATATGGAACCTATGGTAAAAATATGAGCTTAGGATCATATTTAAAATGATCCTGCATCAAAAGGGTTGCTTTCAGGGCCAGTGAAATTCCAACAGAAGGTCTATGTGATGTGGACAGCCAGAAATCCAGAAGTTGAGGGGCATAAGAAACAGCAAGTCAAAGAAGAGTAATTACCAAATGGACAGGGAGTCTCTGAAGAGCCCACAAAGGCCATAGGAGAGTCACTTCAGTATCTTTCAGGCATCAGGAAGGCAAAACTGTCTTCTAATAATCTTAGCCAAATAAGAACTCTCTGTTCTATGACCCCTCTTCTTTCATGTGCTATAATCCTGGAAAGGTCAGTAAGAGCATCTAGCAAGTAGGAGAACAGGTGAGCAAGCCAGAAGGATGCATCTGATTGCATTCTGCTCCCTGAAGATAGGATAAGTCTTTCCTTTCAATGAAGGTTAAAGTCTTGCTTAATATATCGGAATGGACATCCAGCTTTCTTTATTGAGTTTATATTTGTGGCTTAAGGAAACCACAGGGCTTTCTGTTACCTATAAGTCCCTGGAAAATTCACGGGGGAGAGGGAGAAAAATTTTCAGTGAACGAATTTTAAAGGGCCAATGCGACATAAAAATAAGTGGAGTTTTTAAGGAGATCCCACTTTTCGAAGAAAAAAAATGACATCAGAGTTTTAGTAGGCTGACTGCAGAAGGGGAAAGTATAGTATAGACAGAAAAGAGACTGAAGTCAAGAAGGGCAGCAAAGCCCCCTTACAATCACCCTACAGGAGACAGCGAGAGAATGGGGAAGCTTTTCAGGTTCTGGGGCACCTGGACGCAAGAGGTATTTCTGTATAGCCCCAGAACTATGGGGGTATAAAAAGAGAAAAAATAAATAAATAAATAAATAAATAAATAAATAAATAAATAAAAGAGCCAAACCCTCTTTTTCACCTCTAGTTGATTTTAGTATTGCCTTCAACTAATTGTTAACTTTGCTAATCATCACTTACCACATCTGTAAAATGGGAAAAATAATACTTGAGAAATGTGATAAAATATATAATGACATATGATTCACCATAAGTTAGTGAATGAAAATGAGTTACCTAAAAGAATGAATAAATGAATGCCCAGCTCTGGTGTTAAAAGCATAAGAGAAGAGATAAGCTCTGCATCTCAAAAGCACAAACCAGATGCTACATTAGAGCTGAACCTCCCCATGTAAACATTTGTGTGTGTGTTTTCTTTTAATAATCAAAGTCATGTTTAAATATTAAATAGATGGTTTACAGAATCTACCTAGATTGGCACAAACCAGTTGGGGTAAATGATACTACTTGCTATTCAGTTTAGTGTTTACCAGCAAGCATGCAGTCAGAGCCCTGTGCTAAGTGCTGCTGGCAAATCATCCCGTGATGGCTGAGCTGAAAGGAATACCAAGGCAGTGTCAGCTGCTGGCTTTCATGAGATTCTCTTTGAGTCAAATATTAAAATAAGGCCACCTGATAGAGTCATCTTGGATTCCTGCAGGAAGGGACTGAAGGTGCTGGCCGCAAAATGAGGTGCAGGTGGGATAGCATAATAAGTTCTGCAACTTACAATGTGAATATGAAAAATCAGAACGTGAACCTCATTGGAAAGGATCTATAGGCTATTTATCTACTCAAAGTGACCTTGTAATCTATCAGTCATTAAAGTGATAGCAAAGAACATGAATGCCACCCTGTGGCTACCAGCAGAAATTAGACTTAATATAACATAATTTTACATAATTAGAGGGTAATGGGAACGTGATTAAAAGAAAGCATGCAGATGCCAGAGAAAAGAGGAAGAGCCAGGATAAACAGTTATCACTACTAATATATGAATATATGACTCAAGGAACCATTACCCAAAATATTAAGGAAAAACCTCCCCAGTCTCTCTAAATAATGTAAGCAAAAATCAATCAATAAATAAATTCTGATTATAGACATACAAAGCATTAGACAAAGATACAAATAAATTACTAGTAATAGAGAAAAGACCAGAGAAGGAAAGGTACGTCTTCTGGCATCCTTATCACTCAAGCATTCTAAGACTATGTGAGATCCTCACATATACACAAAGATGATTACTCCTTCATGTCCACGTGCACCTTCCTACACACAAATGTGCATATTCCAATTCACAGACACATACATATATCCATTTTCTCTTCTGTGAGTTTTTCCTGCATTTGACTACTGCATTAGACAATTGCTAGTTTCATTGACTACTGCAAAGACAATTGCTAATTTCATTCATTTATTTACCAGATTTTCACAGAGCCAGAAATCGTCTTAAGTTCTGGGGCTGCAACGGTACAGGTCCCTGCCCTCACTGAGCTTACATTCTATGTGGACCAACCGACAAAAAACAAACAAGTAAACACATGTCAGGTGGTAAACAGTTCCAAGGAGAAAAATTAAACAATGTAAATGGAATAGTGAGCGTTGGAGGATAAAGGGCAGGGGGCGGGGAAGAAAGCTTCTTCAAGACATTTAAAAGACTGAAGGATGTAATGAGGGAGGAAGTCATGTGTCTGAGGCAAGGAAACCCTCCAGCAAAGGAGAGTACAGTGCAAAGGCTCTGAGGTCAAGTTTGCTTAGTGTGTTTGTGGAACAATGAGGAGGTCAGTGTGCGTAGAGCAAACGGAGGAGGAGTGTTTGGGGATGAGGGAGGGGAAGTTATAACAATGGGAGGACAGCTGGGCACACAGGGCTTTTGGGACAATTTTGAGCACTTTGGCTTTTACTCAAAATTAGAGTTTTCTGACATGCTATGACTTCTATTTTTAAAGCATCAGTCTGAATTCAGTGTGGAAAAGGAATTACAGGAGCAAAAGCCAGTAGCTATTTGAATAGTCCAGCAGATGATAGTTGTGACTTGGTCCAAGAGAGTAACAAAGGATGTGGTGATGGTCAGATTTTGCACAGACCATAATTATAGAATCAAAATCATTTACAACTGGATTCAATATAGGTATGCAAAAAAAAGAGAAGAGTTGAAGGTTTTGGCCTGAATCATCATCAGAAGTAGTTATTCATTGATTTGAAAAAGACTGAGGGAAGCATGTTTAGTGAGGAAATCGGGGAGCTCTGCTCAGGACATGGTAGCCTGGGGCATTTTTTAGCTATCTAAATGCAGGTGTTGGACTGCCAGATTTAGCAGGTAAAACACAGGCACCCAGTTAAATCTGAATTTCAGGAAAAATAAAACTTTTAATACAGTATGTCCTAAATATTGTATTTACTTATGCTAAAATGTTATTGTTTATCTGAAATTCCGATTCAACTGGGTGTCCTGCATCTTATCTGGCAATGCTGGTCAAAAAAGGCATTTGAGATTCAAGTATGGAATTCAGGGAAGAATTCTGGATGGGGATATAAATTTAGAAATCATCATTTATAGAGATGGTATTTAAAAACTGAGACTAAACGACATTACCTAGGAATGAGCATGCCTAGAACAGAGATTAAACAAGAATATGTTTTGGGCCACATTCATAAGTAAATAGCACAATGTAGTTATCAGGCTTTAAAACATCTAAGACTTCATTAGGCTTTGAACATAGGCCACAGAATTATCCACATCTGAACCTCTCAAAAGCACAGAGGCCAGTGACAAAGCTGCATTTCTCTCAATGGGTCTCTAATAACACTTTTCCCCATACATTATCCCTTCTATCACATCATGAGCTTCTGTAAAAGGCAGTGACAAATAGGCATACTTCTCAGTGTCAAGATTTGAAGGGAAGAATCTTACACACTCCATCCTCGGTCACCATAGTAACAAAGGTTCTGAAATTATTTAATTTACTTTCAAATTCCATATCCAAGGTGAGCAAAACCAATGTAAGAGAAGAAATATTAGGCCAGTGAAGGCCAGGGGGAATATTTAAGTTTTAATGCCAGTGTTTTGAACTTTAAGACAAAGAGCATGAAGGTTTGGGTAGATGTCCATTTTCTTTAACTTAAAAATACTTCAGGTTTCTAAATGGAAGAACAGAGGGTCACCTGGAAATTAATGAGCAGTCAATCTGGAATAAATGCAGCAGACTAGCTGATAATACGGCTTTGGGAACACGAAGCTCCATCCCTGTATACAGAGGCCAAGGGTGCATGGCTGTCTCACCAGTCTTACGCACTCTTACTCTCGTTCTTCCTAGAGCAGTCACTTCAGTGTCCAACTGGATGCATCCTCTTACCCTTGCATAAGCTCTTCAGAGCGACAGAACACAGAGTTCATAGAAGAACCTGCCTTTGCTGCTGGACAAATCACAGTTTGCGTTTTCATTCTGCTCTTCCTGATTGCATAATCTGAGGCTTGTTAATCAACCTCTTAAACTTTAGATTTCTCCATCTGCAAAATGGGGGTACTGATAATACCTGGCATACAAGAATTTTGTATGGATGAAATGAGGTAAGCATGTTGATCTTCTAGCAGAGAACCTGCCACATGAAGAATGCTCAATAAATGTTCAATATCATTTTTATAATCATTAATGCTGTACAGGCAGGAAACTCTCATATCTGAGTGAAAAACAGCACAATAGTACTGAAAGCATAACAAAATGGCAAGGAAAAAAAAAAAAAAAAAAAAAGGAAGTATCACCCGAGGCCTCTACGTCTCATTCATTGTCTCCTGAGCTGCCTGCTTTGTAATATGCGGTGCATTCCACCTTAATGGAATGACTGATGGTGGTAAACCACTGCTGCCCCCCTGGGCCTCGGCCACAGCTTCAAGAATACCCCACTATTCTTCACATGGCTTCACTAAACATAGTCCCTGGGCATTGTAATACTAACATGAATTTGGAAAACTAATTTATAGAAAGAAATACAATTAATGGGGAAAAAACATATATAAACCTTAAATAGGGAGATTTCAAGTCACCATTAAAGCCCTCACCAAATTCTGCTTTCACCATGAGAAGACAACATAACACTTGGGGGTAAAGTAGGACTTGGAGGCAAAGGCTCTTTACTCCCCAGAGTTTAGGCTTCCCTACTCTCCGTGGGTATCTTCTCAACAGTCAGAAGCTCCTCTCTAAAACAAAGGGATTGCTTAGAGAGAAGGTTTTGGGACTTTCCCCTACCCTTTCTTGCCCTGCTACCTGGCCTGAGCCCCAGTGTCATTCCTGCTCCCCCAGTCCTTTCCTCTTTACTGACAGCAACTGTCTGCATAGCTTCCCATCTCCCTCAAGCACTGAAATGCTGCAAACCTGCCCACCTGCAAAATGGTGACACTGTATTTCCTCATGACTATATCACCTGTGTCAAGTTCATGGGCTGCATCATCTGATGAATAATCACTCTAGACTGCAGAAGAAGAGGAAAACTTAATTACCTCATACTATCTATTGATAGGAACACCTGATGATATTTCTTTTCAGGGAAGCAGGATAGATATGAATTAGTCCACATGCTAAAAAGTAAACATGTATGCAGAAAAATAATCATTTGAGATACTAGGTTGAACTATATGAAATTGATGGTATTTGACCATTTTTCCCTATAAATACAGCAATCTCACACAGTTCAACCTAATAGACACATTATTTTACAAAGTACATATTGCCTCTGGAGGAAAGAAAGTGCTGGAACACTGAGCCAGTATTTGCCATCACAAAAAGAGGCAATCAGTGTGATTCAGAGGAACCCAAAAGTTCTCCAAACACCTTCTCAATATTCAGAATGAAGAGACCTGAGCAAACACCATATCCCCATTTTGCAGGTGTGAAGTTTAAAGGACCACTATTAATAAACTGACCAACCATAATGTAAATCAACGGCCAACATGTTCCTCATCATTCAGTGCCAATTCTTGGCACCAATACACACACACACACACACACACACACACACACACACACACACACGTATATAGTATATATATTTTAGAGAGTAAGAAAAAAGGAGGGCTCCTGTTGCAGAGAAAGAAAAGTTGTGAAAGAAAAGGTAAGGTGCCTAAGTGCTCAGAGGACAGAAGGGGTGTTGACTCACTGAACATGCACACAGAAGTCGGTAATTGCAATCACTGACTCAAAGAAATGGCTCACTCTAAGTTTAGAAATCAGCCAATTCATCTCAGTTCTCTCACCGGATTCAAAGTATGTGTTCCTAAGGCACCACTTCTGTATGGTTATCACTTTCTCTCCCTTCAAAAACTGTTCTTGATGAGTATACCTCAGCCCTGTTACATCAGAAAAAACTCCCAAGGACTGCTCTGAGGGGGGAAGAAAAGAAAATCAATGAGTCACCATGAAACAGAAAACCAGGAGATTCGGTTCAAATGAACAATCTAAAGAGTCCTTTTTCTTACTCATGAGGATGGCCAAGATACTTATGTACCATATGTGGGCCAGTCATTAGATTATTTACACTCATTCAGAATCTTGAGCTTAAATCCATATATTTCTATAAAGTGTTTCGATATTTCTATAAAATATTTCTGTTTTGAAAACATAGTCCCAACCATTATCATATCACCCCATGAGACAGGTAAGAAAAGTAATGTTATCCCTATGAATAGGTAAGAAAGGTGGAAATTTTTTTGCTAATAAGGAAACTGAGGCTTGTGTATTTGCCCAAGACCTCACAAGCATTCCAAGAACCATGACCAGAACCTAGGCCTTCTGACTGTTCCATTTCAGAAACAACATGCTTTGGATCGAGAGGCTAGCATCCGAGTGCTAGTTCTACAAACAATTTCTCTGTAATCATCTGAGTCTCAGTTTTGTCGGCTGTGAAATGTGAACAACTGGGTCTATTTCATGGGGTCATAGGCTGTGCTTAATTACTATTGATTCTGTTTCCCCTGCCTCCCAAACAGGGAGGATGCTATGATGGGGAAGTAAAGTGAAGCAGTGAATAAAAGAGTTTTGTGGGTCAATGTTTGAAACTACAAAAATGCTTTTTGAAGCTTTGGGGCCCAAACTGCTTAGAACGGTGGTTTCAATCTGAAGCTGACATCCTTAAGGTTGCTCATTTTCTCCATTAAACATGAATAATGTGCTTTAACCTGGGGATTAAATATACTTTAAAACCTAATTAAAAATGAAGATTACAATCTACTCTCCTTATCCAAAGAAAACAAAATACAAAAGAAGTTGCCCTAGAGGTTAATATAAAAAAGAACTTGTTATCTTGATTCTTTTACCTTTCTAAAATGTTTCAATTCAAACCTAAATTGAATACTGGATTAGCTTTAATGAAGGATAATAATTTCTTGAAAAATACAATGTGGCCATCTCTGAATTATCCTTATTTACAGAGGGAATCGAAGAAACAAAAACCCTGAAATAGCAGATTACCTCAAAGAATTTTCTTGTCATACAGATCAGAATATGGGTGAGGTCATATGATTTTAGAAAACTCTCTCTTCATGAACATACACCTCTTCAAGGATGGTAAACACAGAAAGCTATCAATTTGGTACAAATTAATTCACCAGCTAGTTGTCACCTACATTCTAAGTGGGACATTAAGAGAATGGGACATGGAAGTAATAATCCCAACAATAAATAACAATTTTTATGTGACAACAGTGAATTCAAAGGAAACACTCATTTCTCAGTTCCTCTGGACAGCATGAAATTCTGAGGGAGAGGAAGAGAGATCACCAACACGACCATATCCCTGTTGCCTTTTGCATGGATTGGACACTATTGCAATGTGTAGGATGTTAACAGCTATTTTTAAAATCCTATAAAATATATCTATTTATTCATTTTTTCATTCAATAAATATTTTGAGCATCAACTATTTGCCATGCACAATGCAAAGGCTTGGGGGAAGGGGGGAATAAGCTAATTCGTAGCTAGCATTCTCAAATAGTTTAAAATACAGTGATAAATAAACTTGTTTCAAAATAAGTTTGTATTCCCTGAACTACAGACAAAAGAGGCCTTAGGTAGTCACCAACTGAGCATTAAAAATTAACTGCAAGCACCTCAAACTATTAGGCATTAGTTGAATGGGATACAGTATACATGTTGTAATGGAATATGATGAAATAATTTAAAAATAGCATTTTGAGTTTTAAGAACATAAGAAATTGTTCACTATATCTTAAATGAAAAATCAGGTTTAAAATACAGAATCAGTTACACCTCAACACTTAGTGACTTAAAATAACAATATGATATATTTCATAATCATTTGGTCGGCTAAGGAGGCCTTCTGTTGCAATCTCCCGGGATCACTGATGCAGGAATGCCATGAAATGGAGCTACAGGCTCACCTGGGACCTGGCTTATATGGGACATCTGGAAGACTGGACTTCCCTAGGAATGTGGTCTTACATCCTCATGAAGGTTAGACCAGGTGGCTATCAAGCCTTCCACTTATATCATGCTTCCTGATGTCCCACTGGCTGATAAAAGTCACAGGGCTAGTCCCAAAGTCAATGTGGGAGGGATATGCATACATAGAGGGATGACTCATCGGCAGCCATATACAATCCCACCACAAATTACATGCCATTATGATCACATTCTAACACACACACATTTTCATACACACAGTCTGAAGGAGATACGCTAAAATATGAATTTACCTTTGGGAGGGTGGACAGTGAGGAGTTTAAAAGTATTTTTTCTTTATTTTTTTAATGTGCACTTAAAAACATTTCTACAATTAGCACAGGTAGATGCATTGTTTCTATTAAAGATTCAAAGTTAGTTCAAATAAAATTTTCTGTGGGTATTTCCCATCCAACAACAGAGAATTGGTTCAACCATTAAAATACCTGAATGATGCATATTTCATAGCAAAAATACCACTTAGAGACAATGTCCTTCTCTTCCTCATTCTTTTGAAAAAAATTTGCAACACTCCCATGGCAATTTTTTCACAACTTTGCTAAATATCACCCATCCATTTAGTTATGAAGGTTTGAAAATTACATGAGTCATGTGTTATTCATCAAAGATTATAGTAATATCAGCATGCTTTCAGGCAGGGATTTAAATGTACACACATACTTGTAGCCAAATCAAGTTATACTTATGAGGGTCACCTCATTCTTCGGGAACACTCCTAAAGACCACTAAAGCTAATGTGCTTGCTGTCTTCTGATTGTCCTCACCCTTTTTGTGGTCAATCATTTCCTCAAGGCCCCCTTTGTTCCAAAGCCTTACCTAACTAACTCAGCCCAGGCTGATATCTTCTTTTTGCAGCTTGTTCGATCACCTGGCTTGTATTGTTCTTCAGTGGCTGACCTGTATGTGCAGGCCCTCCGTGACCACTGTGGTTACTCGAATATTTGAAACCTCTCAGAAGCTCTGAGCTCTGGGTGTAGCACTTGAACATAAGCTTGGATTATCTAAGTGCCTTGGAGTTTCAATTAGTTGAGCCTTTGGATTTTCAGGGGTAAGAAGCAATCCCGGTTTCTATCTTTTCCCTTGCAGCAGGAGACAAGGGTATATATAGACCTCCTGCTTATGAGCACTCATCATTTTTCCTGAGCAGTGACACCACTTTTTGGTAAGGGAAGTTCCTTTCAGGTAGACGTCTTAGCAGGTGCACCTTCATTTTGGAAATTTGTGAAGGGCATTTGGCGAGAAGGCATTTTAGTAAATGAAAAAATCTCTCTTCAGTGGTAGCTTTGACTCATTACAAATAGAACAAACTCATTCTGAAGACCCCTGCTCCCTCCTTTCTAACCTCTTCCTGAGCATGCTTTCTATCATCTGGAGATGAGAGAGGATGGCCTTGGCAGAGAGAAGACTTACACAGTAATATTTCCTGGAGCCAAAGGGGAGGCAGGCGGTTCTGGGTGCATTATGGAGAAGTAAGGAAATGGAGTTGTTTCAAAAGCAGTAAACGTTTCCTTTATATAGTCTCCTCTTTTTTACACTCGTTATTTAAATCTGAGTGTTTCCTAGCTTTTTTGCAGATGATAAAATGGGTGGAATGTTTACCTAATAAAGTGCATGTTATTAAACAAGGAATTTTGTTTAGAAAAAAGGTGCATCATCACTTTTCTTCCACCAGCATCTAAAGTAGGACTGACAAGGCTTTTCTATTTCATTTTTTCTTTCGTTGTCTTTTTTTTTTTTCATCTCTGCCACTCCTTCAGGGTTCAGTGTCCATGTTTGTGCCCCGACAATGCCAAAGGAACATGGTGGTGAGCTCATCATCATGGTGGTGATCCTCAGTGGTTTCTCCTTCCCCATCGTGATCCTCTTTCTATGGAACTTGAATAGAAGACAGCTTGCATTCAAAGCCTGGTTCTACCAGTTCTTAGGTGGGCAAACTTGGGCAAGTTATTTTACTTCTATGCGCTTGGATTTGTTTTAATCTATAACCAAACCTACCTCATAAGTTTGTTGTGAGATTAAATAGTTTCCACATGAAAGGCACTTTGAACACTGTTTATCACATTACAAGCACTCAGTGAATGTCATCATTATATGTGTATTCATTTCTTAAACTACTTGAGAGTGGCATCCATGTCCAATTCCCCTACAGCGTCTGACAGAGGAGCTTATTGCCTCCAAGACTAAGGATGCTTGGACCAACCTAAGAAATAAAAATAGACCTATAAAAGGAAACTAAAGATGACTTAAAGAACTTAGTGCTCAAGATTTTATAGAATAGTAGAAACTAAAAGGGGATCCAAGATGGTCCGACCAAATGTTTATCAAAGTTAGAGATATCAATCAGAGTAACGTGGGGAGATTAAATTTTCATTCTATCACCACGAACACATATACATACACCCTCAACTCTTCCACATCCTCCCTGACATCTACCAAACCTCCCTAACCCGAATCTGTTAAGATTCATTGAAAGCCCCAACTATGTGTATTTTGAAAAAGGCAATGAGATGATCCGAGATATCTCCACCCACTCCTTGCCCACTGGAGTCCATATATCCTAACTGTCTGAGTTTATGGAGGAGAAAAACAATGCCAGAAGAGGAGCAATAACTCTGCCAAAAACATGCTATTTATTGTGGACTAGTGCTTCCCTGGCTCTTGTCCCACCCTTGCTAGTTTAGGGTATCCAGCTTCTTGTGAACTATGCTTGTCCCTAAATAAAATAATTTCTGGCAGTCCTTAGGGGATATCCCAAGTATGCTCAAAATCAAACTGTCCTAAGAGCCACTGCATGGTTTCTCTGTTCCTCTCGTTCCTCTCTTGGTCAACTCTTTGAATTACTAACTCATGTTCCAGGTTAATGATGGGTTCATGGCACCTGCAAGTCCTATGGTATCTTACAGTTCCCACGGCTGCTTCTACCGAGCATGCATGCTACCACTCCCACCGGTGTTGCTATCTTCCATTTGGCACCAGTGCCTCTCACTGGGCGCTGTACCCCCACCAATGCCTGGGACCTGTAAGATACCAAAAGTATGTGCTATGTATTATGTCGTGTCACATGGAAGACATAGGTAGTGCAACTTGTGTTGCAGTCTGCCCCCAGATTGCAGAATAACTCTTCCTTTCAAGTTCTTGCTTCTGACTCCTGTTTCCACCCTTGTGTCTCTTGCTCAACTTGCGTATGAAAGTGAGTAGATAACAAAACACAGTAGAGAATACAGAAAACTAAGAATCAGAGGTCCTCTACTTTACTGCCTGTGGCTAAATAGTTGCAAGCTGACTAAAATTATACATAAAAATATTACATGTATGTGAATTTGTCTTTCCGGTGAAGAGTATGAGATACTCGAAGGGCCAAAGGAGGCCATAACTTTAAATTGAGCCTTCCTCTACAAAGTCCTCCAATCTCTTATGAAAACAGACACTTGCTGCATCTACCCCACTGGGTCACCAAACCTGCCAAGACATGTCTGGACCTCAGTAGTAGATGCAGCTCAGACTTCCATGCTATTAGCTATAAGTAGCAGAACGAGGACCATGTGTTAGCTGTGTTGAGCTGATTTAAGCAACACGATCATGTGCCTCTCATTTTCCTAACTGAAGTCTTTCTGGGTAACTGAAGGCCCTATGAAATTGGGGGGCTAGAGAGATGTAAACTGAAAGAATCCAATCCATGGGAACGTCAAAAAGACTATAAGCCCCATTAGTGGAAGGCACCTTTCTGGGGGCTGATGACAAGTGCATCCTTCCCCACCTGCGTCTGCCCAGGCAGCCCCATGGGGTGGTTTAGCATGCTGCAGCTGTGCAGATTTCCATCTCTGATAAAACTTTGCCTGAGAGCTATTTGCTGATGATTGTCAACAATCAAATGAATTATAGATGATGTTGGTAAACAAAATGCAGCCTTGATGAATGATGAGTTGGCTCTATTCTGACATGACTGCTAAGTCATTCAAAGCGCTGATTAAACCCATTACTGTAAAATAATCACCATCCATTACCTTTAATGTCGTGAACTGACAACCTAGTTAAGGCAGCTGATGGTGTCAGCAAAGTGATTTGTTGTACTGCATGTCCATCGACAATAAATCACTCCGATAAATCAATGAACAGTAGCAATAAAACAATATATTTTCATATTTCTTGACATTCAGTTACAGAGTGTGTATACTGACTTATTCTTAAACACAAACACTGATATGGAAGGACTCAGCATTCAGCAGCAATGAACACAGGATTAATTCTTATTTTAGCCTAGACTGGAGGAGGCTTGTATAATTGTGTGTGTATGCATGTGTGTGCGCCTTCTTCAGCTACTTATAAAGTTGCTGCTGACAAGATAACACATTACAGAAGCATAATGATACTAAAGATGTTTCTGGTCCTTAACTTAGATAAGGAAAGGCATAGAACATAGAACAATGACCAATGGACAAAGAATTAAGAGACCCAAGAACCCATTTTAAACCAGCGGTTTGACTTTGCACAAGTCGCTTAACGTTTCTGGGATTTAGTTTCTTCATATCTAAAGTAGGGATGATACCTGCCTACTTTAGAGAGTGATTCTATCAACCAAATGATGAGGTAACATACACGAGAATCCTTTGCAAAAATGGAACACCTTCAAATTTAGTTTTCATTTTCCTTATTCTGAAACCATTGTTAGCTTTAAAACTGTCAACTTCTATTTTGAGGGCTCTTTCCAGGTCTAGAGGTTTTGTATGCAATTAAATCTTTGCTAACTCAATTTTTAATACAGTAATACTTCAGGCACTTAATCTTTATTTATTCACTGACGTTATCTAGCACTTAATTTTTGCCGAGCAATGTCCTAGGTCTTAAGAGGACAGTATTGAAAAAACGTTCACCATTTAATGACCGATATAGAAAAGAAAGAGGAAAATAACAGAACTTATATAAAAAATCATTATATAAAATTCCCCAAATACCCAAAACCTATTTTATTTTAGCCATTATGGTAGAAATTTTGAAAATGATAATGCATACTTCTCAGTCTTCAACTCAGTTTCACAAATATTTTTCAGACAATTACTAGATACAAGGGGGTGCACAGGTTAGACCTATGATTAAGACCCTCACTGGGCCTTCCTTCTCGTTGAGAGGAAAAATACACGTACCAGTAACTATAATAAGAGACAGAATTTTGGACAATAGTCAAAATGGTAACCACGAAGCTTCTTTATGATTAGAAGAGGAATTACATCTGATTGGGCAAATAAAGAGAAGCACTAAGGCAGGATTGGCACTTAAGACGGTTCTATAGGAAGGAGTAAAACTTAAATAAGTAGAGCAATGTGATGAGGTAGGGAAGAATGGATCATTCAAAGAAATAAGTTTTCAGTGGGCAGATACACAAAGGCTAGTGTAAGGATATGGGAAAACACTAAGCGATAGGCATGTCGGTGAGTTCCCCTACTTTGGTGATGCATCAGGTTAGAGAGGTTAGGTTGTGTTGTGGTAGCAAATTAACCCCCAGAATCCCAGTAGCTCAGGAATGCACCAACACATGGAAGGTTTATTTCTTGCTTATAACGCATACCCATCAGAGATCAGTGGGGATTCAGATTCCACCATTTTGCAGCTGCATGATCTGAAATGTGCAGCTTTCATGGTTGCTTCAGGAAAATAAAGAAGCATGGAGAATTCACACCTGTTCCCCTGTGCTCTGGCACAGAAGAGACACATGTCTTTTCTGCTAACAGCCAATTAACCAGAACTAGCCATATGTCCTACTTAATTACAAGGAGCTAAGAACTGTAGAGAAAGTTAGGTTCTTTGGTGAGCATTACTATCTGCGTCATGGCTGGACTATAAAACATGCACAAATGAAAGTAAAAAATGAGAAATATCAATCACTTCTAGCCATGAATGACAGTTTAAATAATTTGCACCTACCTTAGTAGGAATTGGGGTGTCCAATGAAAGTGTTCGATCAGAGGAATGACCTGATTGTGTTTGGTTAAATTCAGCTATAATCCTGAAGGTGGCGTCCTAGAGAGAGAGAGAGAGAGAGAGAGAGAGAGAGAGAGAGAGAGAATTAAAGCCTAAATTTGGTGCCATAGCCATGAAAATGGAAAGAAGAGAATATACGTGAAGAAATTATGAAGGTAAAACCTATTAGATTTGGCCATTAATTGAATGTGGGACCTGAGAAGTGTGGAGGAAAAAAAAAAAAAAGAAGGAGCGATCCAGTGGCTTGAATAATGGTGATGCCACTGTACAGGTAGTCTGGAAGAGAACACACGTTAGAGATGCCATGTCGAGGAACTAAAGGTTATCATTATGAGAATCACAGTGTTGAACTGAAGCACAATCACTACAGGAGAAGCCAGAGAGGCAAGTCAGGTCTAGTGTACTTTCACATCCATTCAAAAACTGTCTAAGATTTCTAATAGACTACCCTTCAATTTCTTTACCAATACTGTGGTCACACAAATCATCCCTGAAAGACACCATGTCTTATATATCAGCAAACACGGTGTTTTTTTTACAACATTAACATGTTTTGCTACCCATAAATAATTACTATTAATAATGGCAAATACAACTCTGAAGTTTTTATTTATAGCATAATGGAATCAGGGTGCTTCTGTTCTGCCTCTTACAGTAACTAGGTGTTGTACCTCAAGGAAATTACTTCATGATTCTGTATTTCAATTTCCTCATGGGATATGTACTGTTTGCTTAAAAAGTCATCTTCTCTAGGAGGTCTTTTCTGGTCATCTTACCTCAATTTCAATTGTCACCCTCCTACAAACATTGCATATGCTATATATTTTTTTTTTTACACTCTAATATGCTCTATGTTTTTCTTTTCGTTCTTGTGAATAGTCTGTCCCCCACTAGAATGTAAGTTCCATGAAAATGGAGATACTTTTCTACTTTGGTTGTAAATAGTATGTAGACGGCTGTCTATAAATGTAATAATAAGAAGAGTATGATTACCATAAAAGGGCTGGTAATTGGACTTGGCAGCATTGAATGTAGCCTGTTGTACTAGGCTTTTTGAACTCAAATAAAGCATATTTCCCTGACCCTAGATTTCTACATGATCATTTTTAATATATGCTTAATATTCCAATATAGATGTCCCTTAAATTTACTTTGCCACTTCCTGTATCTTCAATAATTGAACTGTCATCTTACTATGAACCATACTATAATAAACACCATCAAACATATAATTTTGCATTCTTCTCACATCATTTATTATATTCTTAAAAGAGGAATGCTTAGGTAAAAGCATATAAACATTTTGCAATTTTAAGAGTTTTTTGCCAAATTATCTTCCAGAAAGGCATTATTAATTTATATTCTCCTTAAATAGAGATAGCCTCACAATGATGAATGGCCTCTTAGGTAGATGCTGGTTTCAAATCTTAACGACCTCTGTTTGAAGGTGAGGGGCAACTTACTGAACCCCCAGAGGTCTTAATTGCCACATCTGAAAAATAGGTAACATAATGATATTTGTTTCATAGAGCTATTCTGAAGATTAAATATGAAAATACACATAGAAATGTAAAATGGGGTCTGATACATATAGTATGTATTAAATAAAATTTAACCATTGTTATTTCAGTGTATAAGATTGTCTCTTCCCCATACCCTTATCAACACTGGATATTTCTCTTTTATAATCTCAAAGCAGAAACATCTTTTTTATTGTTCATCAAATTAGCATTTATTTGATCACTAGTAATGATGAACATGCTTTCTGATGGTTATTTCATTTCTCTATTAGGGTTGTCATCTCTTACTGACCTGTGAAATTTCTTTCAGTATTAAGAAATTTAAACCTTTATCTGTCAAATGTATTATAAATGCTTTTCCAGATTGTGACTTGCCTTTTAGTTGGGTCTATGGGTTTAATTGCCTTACCAAATTTAACATTTTTTTTGTTATCAGATCTATCAATATTTTCCTTTTGAGTTTTGTGTTGAGGGTATGCCTAGGCAGTTCTCCTTTACCAAGTGTAATTATTCACTTATTTCTTCAAGCCCTCTCAAGCTTCTGTTATTTATATTTAAAATTTCAGTCCATCTGGAATTTATTTTGGTTTAAGGAATGCGGTAAGCATCTAGATTTTTTTTCACATGCTAATTCAATTCACTCAGTCATCTGCTCATAATTTCTCCTCTTGTTTTTTTCTGATAAGCTAAGGAGAACCAAAGGTACCAACAATAAAAGGTTAACGAGATTAATTAAATCCACATCATTATTTTATGCAACAGTCTAATTCATAGACTCTGACTTGACTTCTCTAAACTTGTTAGTAAAATTTACTAAGGTGAATGGCCTTCATAACAACTAGTTTCCTGATTGTTTTCCCCTTTTTGCTTCTGCCAAAACTGGTCTTCAGGCTGAAGTTGCTACAATACCGTAGACACTATAACCATTACCTTTGCAACAGTGAGCACTGATACTACCTGTAGGAATGTTGGTGTCTTTGGAGAAAGTTGGGAAGAGAATTCCTAAATCTGTAAGAGACTACCCTGTAGATACTTGTTTCAGGGCACTTTGCTTTGAAAAGTCAATTTTACCTACTTTTCTCCCATTATCTCAAATAGTAAAGATGAACATTCTAACTATTGGAAGTCAGAATTTGATGTTTCAAAACATATTCGGGTTTTAATGATTTTTTTCCTTCCAGCCTATAGAGTCAATTTTTCCCAAAGAGTCCTCCAAATTGGCAATTTATCTGAAATAAAACAAGCAGGCCTACTTAAGATCTCTTTCAGGCTCTGTGGTTCTTTGGGCTCAATAAGCGGACGTTTTCTTCCTATGACTAGGATCTTAGGGGAGCAGGATTGTAACACAGTATTACTGAGAGTTATTATCTATCCAATGGCCTCCCATCCCTCCCCCCATCCCAGGCCTTTAGGTCAGACTCTTGAATGTTTTCTACTGGCTCATAAAAGCAAGTGTTCATGACTAGCTGGCCTTGGAAGCTAAGGTCAGGGCCCTCTTTTCTTAACCCTCTCTGTCTAGAGGTTCTGCTCTTGTTTGGCCTCATCTCCTTGATTTCAAACTCTGGATTCTCTATTTTGAGTTTGACACCTGATTCTGGCCCTTATTAAATTTGGTCCTTTTATTTTCACGTGTTCTTTTGCATTTGTTCTCACCATTTTGTTTAGCCTTGTTTATCCACAGTCCCTGCTGTCTTTCAGGAAGAATCAGACATTTCTGAGTTATATGAGTTACTGTTTGGTGCGGGTTTTAAATGCACGATGCCTTTTTGGTGAGTAACTACCATATCTGCTTACACAGGAGCTGTGACAAGGTTTATGAATCACATTTTATTTAACATAGCCACCCGTCTTGTCATCATCCTTATTACCTCCTCTACCCTTTTATTCATTATGTTCCCCTCTCCTGAAACATCTAAACTTTCCCCTATTTTCTAACCTCTCTTTTAGGCCCCGCTTAAATCCATGAAGCCTCTGCAAACCGTTATTTTTTCTTTCCTTCCTTTTGGGACTTCATACTGCCCTTAAAATATGTACTCAACAACTTGTATGTATCTATTTTCTTGTCCAATTCCCATGATATCTTGCTTCTTCAGCTGGGTTATTGTCCCCTTGGGGACATAGACTAGAATGTTGTATAACTCCTACAATGGTTAACTTAGTGTCAAATGCACTGTAAGAGCTCAACAGATGTCATTTGGTGTACGAGGATTTCCCTTCCCACTGCACTATAGCCTAATGAAACATGGGGTTGCCTATTCTGGTTAGAATTAGCTCAAGGAGGTGAAATGTCCAATGTGCTCTTTTTGTTCATAATGTCGTCGTCCACAAAACTCATGCTTTTTCTTCACCTTCCTCCAGCCTTCCTCCCAACTTTATAGATGGCTGAGGTTGCTAAACATCTATTTATCTTACTAGAAATACTTATCGGAAGTATTCACTAGTTACAATTTAATATAAGGCTTTAAATTCAACATTTCACAGTTTTAGAGATATTTTATCCATCAATCCTAAAAAAATAGATAAGGGAAATATTTTCTTATCCTTAGTATGTTGATAAGAAAATGGAGATACAGCAATTCAAGTGGCTTCTTGAAGTGCATATATTTAGTAACCAGCGCAGGTAAAACCCAAACCGTTCATCTGGCCTAAAGCCAGCAGTCTCCAGAATGAAACCAGTGCTGATGCCACTAAGCCTCACTACCCCTCAATTAGTTTAAGGCCAAATTCCAATTAAAATCCATTTCACTTGAAAATGTATATAAACATTATATAGTAGCCATGTCTCAAATCTTATTATTTAAGACATTACTAATGTCTCAAGTCTTAACCATTCCTCTGTGTTGCTTTCATAAAAAAAATAGAATTCTAGACTTCAAGGCTGTGATTTGTCCATCTATTTTACCCCCAAAACCAGCTATTCCCTTAATTGAGCCAATCTTTATAAAACACTTTCATTTTTCTGTCAGAGGTATTTCAGTTCCTTTTTACTGAATTGGATATGAGGATTGTGTTTGAAATTAGTTAGGGAGATAGAGTGGCAAGTGTACTACTGCTCTTGCAAAATGCAATTAAGCCCTGGGATGGTGGCCAAAGCCCTGGCAGGCGGAGACTTGAAACCAGGGGAAGGATTATATTGGAGCCCAATTAGTACCATCTAAATGCTGTTTCAACTTTCTCCTTTCAGCCATACTGGTTGTCCTGGCAAGGACTTGATGCTTCCAACACAAGAGCAAGAGCCAAAGCAAATTTATCATCAGACTGAATTTGTTTGTGTTTGAATTAGTCTGAGATTGGACCATGAGAAATCCTTTCCTTTACACCTCCGCTGTTGTTCCAGACGTTCCAGGGCCTGTGGGGTGTTATGCTGCTGATTCAGCCCTCGCCCTCACACTGGGGAATGATAGCCAACCAACCTTTGGTAGTCCATCCCCAAGTCAACTGTTAATAGGTTTGTATGTGTTCCAGACACTGGGGCTTTAGGGGAAAAAAAAA